>NW_004443951.1:24139025-24140248 GCF_000243295.1 Trichechus manatus latirostris | reverse complement strand
TGCTACGTCACTTAGCTCCAATCCCTAGTGGAAGATGATTTGAATGCACTGAGAAAAGGCTCTCTTACCGATACAGAGTGGCGGAGGGTAGTTCCATCGCCGCACGGTCCCCGGCATGCAGGAGATGTGGGCGTGGCCCTGTGGGAATCAGGAACAGGGATGGGCTAGCTGCCCCCAAGGGCACATATGTATGTGCAACCCAGAACAGGGGAACAGGGGACTATGTCATATTAAGGAGTAAGATACACAAAAATACAAAGTCATAAAACAGATCTGCTGTGGGAAGGGGAGTGAGGCAGAGGGAGAGACATTTAGGGGAAGGACGGCCATTAACAGCCATTACTAAAGCATTCTCATTATTAAAGACTTCCTTGTGAGACTTCTTTAATTACTCAATTCCCTTGTGGCCTTCAAAGGAAAATTAAATTTTCCCAATGTCTAATCAAACCCAACTCTGCAGGAACACGTTGGAGTCTGGCTTGTGCCAAATTGCTAGTCAGCAAAGTTTGTCTTCTGCATGAACAGCTCCAGGAGGGCATAACAGTCCCCAAGGGAGCTCCGGGGATGGGGGCGCTGCTCCCCTTCTTCAGTGACTGCATCCTGCTCATGCAAGGCTGGCCAAGGCTGGCCCATCGGCCAATCCCATCTACGGGGACACCAGTTCCCTGACCTGGGGTGCCAAGGGGCAGTACCTGGAGGGCATATCCCGGCTCACACTGGAAAGAGACCACATCATTCACCAAGTAGCGCTCGCCAGACTTCACCCCATTACTGGGCACTGCAGGTTCCGGACAGCTGCTCAGCCCCACGGCTAGAAAGACAGAGACAGAGAGAAAGGAGAATGGACAAGCCCAGCAGGTCAGTGCAGTAGCAGACAGAGGGAGGGCTGTGCTGGCGGCAGCGATTAGGGTGCCTCCTAGTTGAGCTTTCTCTCCCCTCGGCCTCCTGGCTGGTGCTCCCCAATGCTTTTCACCTCCGGGCACATAGAGGAAAGGAGAATACTTCTGTGGCACAAGGGGTCAACAGACCAAAGCTCCATCTTGGGCACTCTGCTGTTCTGCCCAGCAATGAGGGTGGAGCACCCCTTGCTACAAAGGCTGTGCCCACCCACTGTGCTGAGTGGATGGACTTTAGAGCAGAGGCAGGAGAGCTAGGGATCTTTCCCAGCCCAGCTCTAAGCCCTCTGACCTCTCTGCATGCTCCTCCCACATCACTCCGCCTCC
>NW_004443951.1:24136330-24137443 GCF_000243295.1 Trichechus manatus latirostris | reverse complement strand
GGAATTGAGATTCTTGCACTGAGATGCTCCCAGACCAAGGAAAGACTGATGACAAGGACCTTCCTCCAGAGCCAACAGAGAAGAGAAAGCCTTCCCCTGGAGCTGACACCCTGAATTTGGGCTTGAAGCCTACCAGACTGTCAGAGAATAAATTTCTCTTTGTTAAAGCCATTCACTTGTGATTTTTCTGTTACAGCAGCACTAGATGACTAAGACAGCCTCCAACCACCAGCCCCACCTTCTTGCATAGCAGCTGGTGGATTCTCATCGCACATTTGAGCTGAGATTTTGATCACTACATATGCTTTATTTTTCTTTTGAGAGGAAATTTACATATAATGAAACATATAAGTATAAGAGTATATTCACTGAGTTTTGACAAATGCATCTACTTGTTACAACATAAACCTCTATCAAAACTGTAGAACACTACCTTATTCCAGAAAATTCTCTTCTGCCCTTCCCAGTCAATTCCTGTCCTACATGTGCTTTTGAGAAGTGGATGTGATACTTGGAAATAAAGGCTGTTTGGCCCTAAATCCAAAAATCTCAGCAGCTGGGCCAAAAGACCACAAGGACAAGGATTAAGACAATCATCAAATTGAACTTGAAATTCTTCAACTTGGCTGTCATCTTGTCTCTTTGTCCCCACTTCTACCTGCACCCAAGTAGAATGCAACTCAGTGTTCAGTGGGGTGACCACAGCTTAGCTACTCGAGATGTACTTACTGGTGAAGAAAGAGAGAGGGACTGGAAAGGTGGTGAGAGACAGGAGAAGGAGAGGCAGAAAAGCGAAAGAAAGTGAGAGCAAGAGCAAATGAGTGTGGCAAGAAGAAAAATGGAATGGAGAGAAAGGTGAAGACAGAAAAAGGAGCGAGATAGAGAAAAGTCCATTCTAATTTCTCTCACTCTGCACAGCTTGATTTTTATTTAAGCCATGCTTACAATAAAGGAAAAATTATTTTTTTTATCATAGGCAATTTATTACTTTTGGAAACATATCGTTCCATTTCCATTTCAATTAAATAAATATTCAATGTGAGTCATAGCAGTAGAATGACTTTTCAGTACCCTTGAAAACCATTTGCCTCTACAATTACAGTTAATTCTCCA
>NW_004443951.1:23989968-24130904 GCF_000243295.1 Trichechus manatus latirostris | reverse complement strand
GCAGGCTCCTGATCCACTTTCATGCCACAGCACCAATTCTGGGACCTCCCTCCACCTGGCTCTTACCACTGAACACCAGTTATGCCCCCAATTCTGCTCTTATGGCTCAGGTGTGATACCCTAGTTCCAACACCATAGGAGCGCACCTGGTAGTTCTCCATGCTTCCATGTGTTTGTTGGTTCACTCCTTTCCCTTACCTGCAATGTCTCCCCTTCCGTCCCCCACCAATCTTAAGAAGAAACCCGTTATACTGGGTTGAATAGTGTCCTCCTAAAATTTGTGCCCACCCAGATCCTCAGAATTTAACCTTATGTGGAAATAGGGTCTTTGAAGATGTAATTTGATAAAGCGAGGTCATACTGGATCTGGGTGTGCCTTCAACCCAATGACTAGGTGTCCTTATAAGGAGGCCATGTGAAGACACAGCGAAGAAGGGCATGGGACGATAGAGGCAGAGATTGAAGTAATGGAGCTACAAGTCAAGGAATGCCAAGAATTGCTGGCAACCATCCGAAGCTGGAACAGGAGAGACTCTTTTCTCGAGCTTTCAGAAGGAGCATGGCCCTGCTGACATCTTGATTTAAGACTTCTGGCCTCCAGAACTGTGAGAGAATAAATTCTGTTGTTTTAAGCCACCCAGTTTGTGGTACTTTGTTATGGCAGCCATAGGAAACTAGTACACATTTCAAACCCATTTGAAAAAAATTTGCCAGGGAATCTTCCCAATCTTTGTATTCCAGCTCCTGGTCCACTTCCTCCTTTTAGCCTTCCCTGTCAGCCCCAGCCATGCCCACCTCTCCTTCCTGTTACTCATCCCTCTCCTCAGGCCCCCGAAGCTCCTACAGCCTGTAAGCTGTTGTGTTTTTCTGTTTGTGGACCACATCTCCATACACGGATTGAGCCTCCTTAGCTGTAGGGCTGATACCTCTCCTCCCTGGCTCTCCCTACTCCAGGGTTTGGCAACAGGCAGCACCTGTAGCTGGCCACCTGCCAGACAGAGGTGCCACCTTGCCCCCACCTGGATGCCAGCACCTTCCGGGACCATGATCTTCCACACGCAGTTGAGGCTGTTCAGGTAGGGCTCCGGGAAACCGGGGGACAGGATGGTGCCCCTTCGCTCTGTGAGGTTGCCTCCACATGGCACTGGGGAGGACAGGCATTTTGGGTCAGAGGCTCCTCATGGTTGTCTCTGTGGTCCCCTTATGTTCCTCCCCAAACAGACTCCTCCTTCAGGGCCTCCCAGCATCCATCAGTGACTCTTCCCTCTGTTGGCTTCTCCCTTATGGCCCCCAGTCCTGCCTTCTCCTTTTGTTTTTGGTCTCCTCCATGACTTCTCCTCACACAGTCTTGCTTCAGGGACCTGGACCCTCAGTCCCTCCCATGCTCCTTCCTTCACACTGGTACCTCCCCTGTGATGCTGACCCCCTCTTCCTTTCTGCCCTCTACACCCAACCCACAGGACTAGTAATTTGGCCTGAGTGGGACCTCCTACTTAAGTCATGCTGGTGGGAAGGTGCTGCTGTGTGACTTGGGACATCTGCTGGGTTTTGCTAGCCCCCTGGCCCCCAGGAAGAATCGACTGTTTGCTGCTTCCCCCATCCCCATGTCCTGGCTGTCCAGGCACTCACCCACACATGTTGGTGCTGACACATTCCACTGGGCCAGGGCCCCGGGAACAGGGAGGCACTCGATCTCTGGGGATCCTTGCAAGGCATAGCCGGAGTTGCATTCGAAGCGGATGACGGCGCCCACTGAGAAGTCACTGCCCAGCCTCCTGCCATAGCGGGGCTCCGGCACTGAGCTGCACTGCGTGGCACTGGTTCGAGGCACCGCTGCAGAGGAAAAGGGCACTGAGGGGCAGCCCTCGCCTGCCTAGGGATTGGCTGAGGAATTACACACAGTGGGACTGCGGCTGAGACAGTCTAGATGGGAGCACGAGAGGCTCTGAGCATTTTCCCTTAGGGCAAGGGTAGGGCTAGAATAATGACCATTTTACTGAAATCTAGTTAGACACCCAACACTGCACCGGAGCTTCTGGAAACCATGGGGGTGGTGTGAGTTCACTGGGCCCAGACATGAGGCCTAATTTTGTTCTCTGCCCTTACAATGATGCCCTCCCCACTTCAGGGTCCCATGTCCCCTAACAAGGAGAACGGCTCCTTCCTCCTCCATGTTGGGTGCCTTTCCTTCCGCCTCTGGCCTCTTCTCACCATGTGCCCTAAGAGCCTGCCCAGTGCCCTGCGCTCCATGATCTGAATCTCCCCTCCATGCTCCCCACAGTGGCAGCAAAGACCCTTTAACACAGGCCACAGCGATGTGTCCCCCGTGGCAGGATTAGCCCCGCACAGGGAAACGCAGCTCATCCTGGGCAGTCAGGTGAACAGGACCGTGAGTAGAACCTGGCCTTTGAAAGGTGGACAAAACACCAAAAAAACCAAACCCACTGCCGTTGAATCGATTCTGACTCATAATGACCCTATAGGACAGAGGAGAACTGCCCCATAGGGTTTTCAAGGAGTGGCTGGTGGATTTGAACTGCTGACGTTTTGGTTAGCAGCCGAGCTCTTAACCACTGCACCACCAGGGCTTTGGAAAGGTGGACAGTCTCCTGCAAGAGGAGAGCTTGGGGCCTGTAGGTATAGGTCAAGATGTTCCAAGATTTTGCCTTTCATGGCCAGTAAGGAAGGGAAGACACATTTATTGAGTTCCTGCTTTGTGCCACCTACTTTGCGAGTCTCTTTTAATCCTTTGAGGTAACCACTATTATTATCTCATTTTTTAGGTGAGCAAACTGGGACTCTAAGAGGTGGAGTAACTGGCCCCCAGCTAGAAATAGTGGAGCTGGATTCAAATCCATGTCCGTCTTATTCCAAGGCCTGTGTTTTCCCCCACACTTTTACTGTGCCCTGTAGACAAAACAAAGCTCGGTGGGAGAGAGTCTACATAAGAGGCCTGGGCTGGTGTCTGGACTATATACCAGACAATGGGTGGGGGATTAGCTTCCCATGTCTGATTTCTCTCCTCAACCGACATAGATTTTGGCCCAGGAAATATTTGTTGAGTAAAGCAATATATGATATTCACCTGAATTCCAGGGAACGGCCCCACAAACCAGCAATTGCCCCCAAAACCGAGACTGAGGCTCAGGACAGGGGGTCCAAGTTCACTTTCCTTCAATCACTGAGTCACTGGAGACCGAGCTTGCCTTTGTACCTTCTGCATCCTTGTCCTACATACCTTGGTAGACAAAGTGGAAACCTCTGGCTGGTGCTTGGCCTTTGGCACTGAACTTAATGAGAACTTGATTGGAGGTGGCCAAGGGCAGCGATTCTCCTGCCGAGACAAGGGGCGAGGAGGAAAGGGAGAGAGTGAGTCCAGCAGTGAAGCCCAGCAGAAAAAATCCCGACCAGGAAAGAGGGCTGCCAATACCACACTTAGCAATTCCTTCCACATCCCAGGTCTTCCTGAAATAAAATCTCACATTTTTACCACACCTTAAAGTTAACAGAAGGCTTTCACAGCCATGTCTTATCTTGACCTGTGGTCAATATGAGGTTGGCAGGACAGAGTTCAGGTTATCCATTTGATAGACTGAGAAAGAGAGGCTCAGAAAGATTAAATAACTGCCTGGGAAGGAGAACGCTTCCAAAGATGTTTTGCCCTATGGGAATGGGGAGAACGGCTGTTATCAAACTGACTAGTGGCTTACTTGGAAAACTGACACTGATCTGATGAAAAACGTGCTACCAGCTTCTGGAAAGGAAGGTGATGTGATTATCTGGGAGTAACTGGTCTTTCCCAGATCCCCAGTGAAATGATCGCTAACCAGGGCGATTGTATAATTGATTGCTCAGACTAGGATACTTTTGAGAGGGAAATTGTTTGCTATTAAATTATTACGCTGGGACAACCAAGTGTAAGCGGGGACTGACCCAGGCAAACCAGATTGAACTGTCACTCAACCACTAACACACAGATTGGTGAAAACTTGCATCAGCACTGGAAGCTAAGGGAGGCTGGTGGCCTTTACATCAGAAGATAAAGATATTTTTGCTTGATATAGTACCGATGGGATGAGAGTCAAGACAGCATCAACTGGACCTGCAGCTGTGAAGTGTAGTCCTGCTTGTCACCACCTTCCTGTGGGAGCCCTGGGAGGATGCGGGATGGTGGGCAGTGGCATGACCACTCTGTACACTGCCCCTCTGCAAACTTAGGGACCCCAAGGACAACTGCTGACTTCACCATCAGAAGGAAGTAGGGACTACAGAAGCCAGGGTACCCCTCCACTACAGTCAGGACCAGCCAAAGACCACTGGGAGGCACATCTGGCTCCCCCAGTGCTTCTAGAAAGCCCATGTGATGCCATCAGCCCTGGGGAGTGCAGAGCTTTTTGCACAGCACGCTTAGATTGACATTTGACTCAGATGGCTGAGCCTGGCTAAGAATCATTGCCCCAGCTTACTTTTGTTGTCAAAGCAAACAAAAAATGAAACTCACAAGGCTGTCTCTCTCCGCTATTGCCTCCATTTGTAGCTCATCCTCTAGGTTCCAATGGATGAGAACAGAGCAAAATTCAACTTTTCCATCCTCCCATCATGTGGCCTGACATATCTGGATAAGGACCCCAGTAATCTCTTACAGAACCTATTTCAATGTCCAGTCCTGGACACACACAGGCCTTCCACTCCATAAATAAGCACACAGTAAGATCACATATGAGTGCAAAAGCTGGACAATGAAAACAGAAGACAGAAGAAGAATTGATACACTCAAATTGTGGTGCTGGCAAAGAATATTGAATATACCGTGGACTGCGAGAAGAATGAACAAATTAGTTTTGGAAGAAACACAACCAGAATGCTCCTTAGAACCAAGGGTGGCAAGACTTCAGCTCGCTTACTTTGGACATGTCATCAGGAAGGGCCAATCACTAGAAAAGACATCATTCTTGGTAGGGTCAGCACAAATGAAAGAAACCCTCAGTGAGATGTATTGACACAATAGCCACAGCAATGGACTCAAACATACCACTGATCATGAAGATGGCACAGGACCAGGCAATGTTTCATTCTATTATACATAAGGTCATCATGAGTTGGCACCAACTCAATGGCAACTAACAAGAAGATCACTGGACATAAGAAAAGATTCCAAAGTTTTAAAGGACGAGACCATTATGAGAAGTCAAAGTAAAAAATTTTCTGTGAAACTACAACAAAGGACAGAAAAAAAATCTCAGAAGATTTTTAATTGTGATTGTAACAAGATTACATCTAGCTTTTTATCTATGAAATCAGAGGAGGAAGACATGGTCAAGGAGGGAGCTGAGATCTGTAAAGGCTGCAAAGAGACAAGAAAAGCCAGTGTGTGGCAGTTGGATTCTGCATAAATTGAATAGTAAAGTACAGATTAAATTCGGAAAGTTTTCCCAGGATCCACAGGAAAAAGAGATTAGAATAATGAAAGAAATAACAAGAAGCATGGAAGAGAGATTCCCCTCCACAAAAAAATCCAATATACATATATCAGGAATTCCAGAGAGAGAAGACAGAGAAATCAAAGGAGAAAAATCAATTTATAAAAGAAGATAATTTTCCAAAGCTTAAGAAAAACTTGAGGTTCAGACTGAGATAGTTTGCAAAGTGCCAGATATAACTCAGAACAAGGGACCTCTGTCACAACACACCCTAGTGGACTTTTTAAGAATAAAGAAAAAATATGAAAGGCATATATATAGACAGAAAAGTATAGGTTACACAGAAGGATAAAGAATCAGGTTGAACTCCAACTTGTTTGTAATACTACATGTCCGAATAGAATGGAACCGCTGCTCCAGAGTTTTGAAAGAAAAGGTGTGTGACCCATAATTTGATTTGCAATCAAGTTGTCATTTATATGATATGTCAAAAGAAAGGCATTCTCATCTTTGCCAGGTGACAGAAAGTACTGCAGTTATGAATCCTGCTGAAAAAATGAGCTGAAATAGGGAAATGAAGAATTGGCAGGGATAAATGTAATCAGGAAAGTACAGTTAAATCCAAATAACTATTGCTAACAAGGTAACAAAACTAAATGCAAATGTAAAAACTTGTTCTCAGGGTAGAAGTTCATATTGCTATAGTAACTAGTAATAATAATAATATAAAAGCCTAAATATATCAACAAATGCCCCTTACAATAGAGGATGGAGACATTTGGGTTCACTTATTTTGGACATGTCATCAGGAAAGACCAATTTCTAGAAAAGGACATCATGGTTGGTAAAGTAGATGGTCAGTGAAAACGAGAGAAACCCTCAATGAGATGAAGTGATGCAATAGCCACTGCAATGGACTCAAACATACTAACGATCATGAAGATGGCACAGGACTGGGCAACATTTCATTCTGTTATACATGAGGTCGCCACGAACAGGAGATGACTCAATGGCAACTAACAACAACAGGTAAGGATAGAAGAGCGAGGGAGCAAAAATAAAACAAAACAAACAAAAACCTAAACAAAACAAAACAAGATGACATATATTAGGCCAAGCTGCTTACTCATAAAATAAACGTTCAGCTTCCTCTTAAAAGCAAACGATTCTCAGAGAAAATGAGCAAAGATACATCAGACAAACAGAAATGCAAAAATTGTTAGAAGTACAAGAAGACAATAAAATACCACAACGGTAGTGGGAGATAGTTTAACAACAATCTCAATCAATTACATATCAAATAGAAAAACAAAATGGACATCACTGGATAGTGGTCCTCAAACTTTTTTTGGCCCCTGACACAACTGAAGGACATGGACACAGTTCATTCCCATCTATACCAGTAGCGAATTATCAGTGTTTCTTCAAAAGAGGAGTATCAGATTCTCTGAGTGTATTGATACTGATATCCATAGGTCCTGTATCTATTACATCTATCTCTAGCCCTACTTCTTTCTATTCTTATCGGTCCTATACCTGTGTATCTATGCCTATACCTGTTGTTGTCATCTGCCGTTGGGTCAGCCTCGGACTCGTGGTGATCCCATTCATGATGGAACAAAATGCTGCCCAGTCTTGTGCCAACCCTGTGATCGGTTGTGGATCAGACTGTTGAGATCCATAGGGTTTTCGCTGACTGATTTTCAGAAGTAGATCACCAAGCCTTTCTGGAAGGTCTGGAAGCTCTGCTAAAACATGTTTAGCATCATAGCAACATGCTTAGCCTCCACTGACAGGTGGTGGCTCCACACGAGATGTATTGGCCGGGAATTGAACTTAGGTCTCCCACGTGGAAGTTGAGAATTCTACCACCGAACCACCACCGCCCCCCACCCATATCTATACCTATATCTGTATCTATGTTGTTGTTATTGTTAGTTGCTGTCAATTCTGACTCATGGAGACCCCATGTGTGCAGAGTAGAACTGCTCCACAGGGTTTTCAAGGCTGTGACCTTTCAGAAGCAGGTCACCAGACCTGTTTTCCAAGACACCTCTGTGCAGGTTTGAACCACCAACCTTTTGGCCATTAACAATTTGTGCCATCTGGGGACTCCATCTCTCTCTCTCTGTCTCTCTCTCTCTCTATACCTTAATCTCTATAGGTCCTGTATCTATACTTCTATGTCTATACTTAACACTTATTCATCTATCTATCTATCGATCTATCTTTTCCAAGAAAGAGATTTTGTAAAAGCATTCCACCCCAAGAGATTCTGAATTATACTCTTGTTGGGTGTCTATGTGTTGGGTAGTGGTATGGAAACATCATTTGGTAGAGAATCACTGATATAAGGGATTTGAGCAATAAAACTGAGTAAGACAGTTTAATGATTATTACAAAGCTCGCTTAATCCTAACAATAATTCTTGCAAGTAGAATTTTTATTGTCTTCATTTTACTGATGAAAAAACTGAAGCTAGGACAGGTTAAGTAGTATGCCCAAAAGTCACCGAGCAAGCAAGTGGGAGAGCCCAGATGAGAGTCCAGGCAGTGTGACTCCAGAGCCTGAGCTCGTCATCTCTCACTATATGGTCTCTTCACCTACAGAGAACACGCATTCTTCTCAAATACTTAGGCAGTTACAAAAAATGTATTTGGTTACTGAGAGGACCTGGTTTAATCCCCCAAATAGAGATGGTACATGTCACATTCTCTAACCACGTGGCAATAAAAATGGAATTAACAATAAAAGTTTAAACACAACAACAACAAAATCCAAGTTCTTGTGTGTGTGTGTTGGGGGGAGGACATTCTTAATAACTCTTGGGCAAAAGAACAAAATAACATTATTATGGTCTACTTAGAAAGTAATGATGATGAAAATAGTACATATGAAATTTATGGCATGAAGTGAAAATTATGCTGAGTGGTGACTATGTAACTGTAATCATGCTCTTTATTACACAGAGAAAATAATGAAAAACACCTCTCAGTTCAAGAAGTTAGAACAAGAACAAAATAAACTGAAGAAAAGCAGGAAGGAGAAATTACAAAATAAATGCAGGGTTTAATTAATTAGAAAACAACAACAAATCCCACCTAAGAACTGATAAATAGGCCCAATTAAACACACACACACACACACACACAAAACAAACAAAAAAACTCGGATACAGCACAAATATGAACACAATGTGGTAAAGGCAAGAGAGAAAGCCACTAATACAAAGGAGAGTAAACATTATCCTTATCATAGTATACTATCACGGTATACTATACAAGCTGTACAGCTAAATAAAATAATAAATGAATTTTTTACTAAAATGTAAAATATCAACATTGATATTAAAGAGATATGCCTGAATAGGCCGATAACTATAGAAGAAAATCAAAGTTACTAAAAAGGAGGATATAAAATCATGAGAAATTTATTTGCAGATGATATTGCTTCCTGCCTGGAGAACCCAGGAGAATCAGTCAGCAGCATTAGCTGTATTATGAGAGTTCAGTGACTTCACAAAATGAATATACAAAAACACCAGTCTTCTAATATACTGTACTAGCAAAGAACAGTTAGAAAATATAATGGGGTGGGGGGAGACTCATTTATAGAAGCAACAGAAATAACAAAATCGCCATGAAATATTTAGGAATAAACTTAACAGAAAATAAATACTGACTAAATGAAAATTCGAATACCTTTCTAAGGCCTATAAAACACAAATAAATGGAGAGACATACCATGTTTCTGGATGGTAAGAAGAGGTAATATTATAAAGATGTGAGTTCTCCCCAAATTAATCTATAAGTTTAATGGAATGTCGATCAGAATTCTGATGAAACTTTTTTTTAACTTGACAATATAATTCCAATCTTTATTTGGAGGTAAAAGTAAGCAAGAGTAGCCAATAAAACAATTCAAAACCAAGAATGACGATGAGGACTTATACTATCTTAAAAATTATTACAATGTTTCAATAATTAAAGCTTTTTGATACTGACATAAGAATAAACAGACACTTAGAGAAAATGGATAGAATGTCTATAAACAGATCCTTAATTTATGTAAAGCTGGCATTCTGAATCAGTGAAAAATTCTGCTAACAATTGATTAACTACACTTGAGAAAGTATAGTTGTATTTCCTAAACCAAATGATAAACCAAAATAAATTCCAAAGGTACTACAGCAAAACAATGACACTGAAAAGTAAAAGAAAACACAGATGTATATTTATTTGATCAGCATAAACGCAAAGGAGAAGACTATTAAAAATATTGATAGATTTGATTTTACAGAAAATTAAAATTTTCTGACATAAAACCTCACATTTTTATATGAACCCCTCTGCCCCTGGACAGTAAAACACACCCTGAAGAAAAATAAAGGCAAATGAAAACATGTTTTTCTAAACATGTAATAGCATATAATATGGACAAGAGGTTTTCATAGCATATAATATGGACGAGAGGTTTTCATAGCATATAATATATATTGCTTATAATAATATGGAATGCTACTGAATAAATAAGAAAATAAGTTTTAGTAGAAAAATCAATACAAACTCACAAATAAATACACAACAAAAAAATGCATGGACCAATAAACGTATTACCCAGAGGTTAACCTAACTGGTAATAAAAAGGGCAAATCAGAAAATGAGATACAATTTTTCACTTATCAGACTGATGAAGTTTTTGTTTTTTAGTTACCTAGTTTTTTGTGAAAAGAAAACATGCCCTCTTACCCATTACTGGTGAACAAAGTGGCAAGACCGTTCTAGAAGGATATTTGACAATCTGTATAAAAAGCCTTAAAAAAACTCTCCTATCTTTTAACCTGAAAATTTTACTTCTAGAAATGTATTTTAAGGTTAACAGCCAGAGACGTATACAAAGATATATGAATGATATGTCAAATTGCTCTTCAGAAAAGTAAAAAATTAGAAACAATCTAAATGTTCAATAATGGAAAATTAATTACATACATTTAAAGTAACTACATAATAGACAACTACATAGTATTTAAAAATCCTATTATAGAAGGAAAAGTAATGACAGAAATGCTTGCAGTAAATATTTCAATAAAACATGTATATTGTTTTGTTCAATAAGATATGTAAGAGATTAAAGATTAAATAGGTATAAAGAGTCGAAGGAGATACAATAACTCTTTAGTGTGGTTGGTTCTTATTTTAATTCTGTATACAATTCTTTTGTATAGAGAAAACAATTCCCTGAGTTTTCTACAATGAAAATGTAATATGTTTATAATTAGAAAGAAAGTTGGGTCTCAGTATAGGCAAACAGGAGGATGATATACTATTTCAGGGTGGTATAGACACAGCTTGGGATAAGAGTAGCTTCTGAAGCCCCTTCTCCATGTGGGCTTTCAGGAGTTGGCTGTTGTGTTCAGAAGACAGCACCCGCCACAAATCTGTGTGCCTCCACCTGTGGCCATGCTGTGCTTACAAGGCCTCTTTCCTTTTAGCCTGCCCTCCTTGCCCCCAGCCCACCGTTGCCCCCAGTGCTGGCCGAGCCCCGGTACCTGTGTGGGAGCCCGAGAGGGAGCTGAGGAGCCGGGAGTGCTGGCTGTGGCCGTCGTGCACCTCCACCACATCATTGAGGGCCGTGTGGAAGAAGGCGAACTGGCCAAACACCACTGTGGAGGAGACATAGTGTGGAGAGCTCAGTGTGGAAGACCCACAGTGGATATGTCGGGGGTAAAGGCGGGGAGTTTGGGGGGCTGGGGCCCCAGACCAAAAATAAAGAAACCAAACCCGTTTGGGTGAAGTGGATTCTGACTCATGACAACCCCATGTGTGTTGGAGCAGAACTGCACTCCATACAGTTTTCTTTTATTTTTGTATTTATTTTGTTGTTGTTGTTAAGAATATACACAGAAAAACATACACCAATTCAACCGTTTCTACATGTTCAATTCAGTGACACTGATTATATTCTTTGAGTTGCATCACCGCACAGGGTTTTCAATGGCTGCGATCTTACGGAAGGTCCCTAGGTGGTGAAAACAGTTGGCACATGACTGCTAACCTAAAGGTTGAAGGTTAGGACCCACCTAGCGGTACCATAGAAGAAAGGCCTGATGATCCGCTTCTGTTAAGATTACAGCCAAGAAAACCTTATGGAGCAGTTCTACCCTACAACACATAGGGTTGCCATGAATTGGAATCAATTCCACAGCAATGAGTTTGGTTTTGAGTTTTTGGAATCTATGGAAGTAGATTGCCAGGACTTTCTCCTGCTGAGCTGTTGGGTGGGACTGCCAACCTTTTGATTGGTGGTGGAGGACAGATTGTTTAGGCCACCCAGGGTCAGGAGGAGGAAAACCTCAGAGGAAGTCATTGGTTCATAGGGCAAACCACTTGCTGAGCCTTTCCACTGGCTGATTAATGCATCGGCCAGACTCCCAGGGACAGGGACGTGGGGAGCTGGGAAGGGCTGGGCTGACATTCTCCCACATGAGTCCAGGTGACACTCAGGATGTCACCCAACTGTCAGGCTGGTGGAGGTAGCACCAACTAAACCTGATTCCTCCCCAAGATAACAGCCGCAGTGGCTACTCAAAGACATGAGCAAGCTTTCGGCAACATCTCCTATTTTTCCGTGTCATCTCAGGACCCTGCCATCTGCCCTGCTTTTTCTTCAGACATCCAGCCCACCAGGGAATCCCCTGAATATGAGATCCCTCACAGCTAAGAGGGATGAGGGTGGTGAGTAACAGCCTTCTCCTGGGGAAGCAGCAACTGTCTGTGGAACAAACATCTTCATCTCATTTTCCTCTGGCCAGGTCCAGAGGGGAGAGACGAAGTGACATTTATTAAGCACCTACTGTGTGCAAGTACCCCACTTGTTATGTACAGCATCATCTTTGATCATGAGTCTTCCAGATAATACCCATATTTTATAGACAAAGAAACTAAGGTTCAGAGAGATTACAAGAGTTCCCCAAGGCCACTCAGCTAGCTCGAGGAAGTGAAGGTGAAAGGCCAAAGGGCCTTAAGCCCTAATCCAGTCTCTGTTGGACAAGGCCAAAGGGCCCTGGCATTTCATGGCCACTCAGGCCACCAGCTATGAATACCAGGGGATTTCCCCATCCCTCCCCTCTCTGACAGGCACTGCTGGAGGGGCTGGGTTAGCCTTTTCTGACACTGCCAGGCCCCATTTCATTCTGCCTGCAATGGTATCCCAGTGGGCCTGGTGCACCTGAGGGCAAGAACCAGGGTAGACCCTTCTCTACGATGGCTGAGAGCCTTGAGCATGTAGGAAGTAGGGTGTGTGTGTGTGTGTGTGTGTGTGTGTGTCAGAGCAGGGGTGGAGAGGGACTCAGGCCATGGACTTAGCTGCCTGAGAAAAATTGCAGTGATGGGTATAGTAGTCAATGGAGTAAGAGATTCTTAGCTCTCAGCTAACGGGTAGGGGAGCAGGAGGGAGAGGAGCAGGAGGAAGAGTGAATTTTGGTACCCTGCAAATGGGCACTGTGTTAGGGATGGTGGCAAGGGGCTCTCCACACTCTCCCCTACAGCGAACAGACAGGCAAGGTTCCTGCTTTCAGGGTGTACATTCTAGTGGGAAGCTGTTGCTAGCTGCTGTCCAGTCGATTCCAACTCATGGCCACCCCATGTGTTGCAGAGTAGAACTGCTCCATAGGGTTTTCAAGACTGTGACCATTCAGAAGCAGATTGCCAGGCCTGTCTTCCGAGGTGCCTCTGGGTGGGTTTGTACCACCAACCTTTAGGCTGGTAGTCAAGTAGTTAACGGTTTGTGCCACCCAGGAACTCCTTGTAGTGGGAAGAGGCAGTCAAAAAACACTTGAGCAAATAGATAAACAAGATAATTTCAGACAGTGCTGAGTTTTAGGGGCACAATAAAACAGAGTAATGGGATAGAATGATAGGACGAGGCAGGTCACTTTAGATAGGGATCACAGAAGGCATCTCTGAGATGACATCAGAGCTGAGATCTGAGCTAGGGATGAATATTCCAGACCCAGAAGGAAAAATCTTCTCCACCCCTACAGGCTCAGCATCACCGGTAAAGAGAAGATGCTTGTGAGACATCACTACCTTCCTAGAACCAGCTCTCCCTAATAGGTTTAGCTCAATGAAACTGACCAACTGATCTTGGACTTGGCTGCTTGCAAAGAGGTGAGCTCCCTGTTACTGAAGGAATTCAAGCACAAACTGCATGCTCGCCTATTAAGGATTCTGCTCTGGGTAGCAGACTGGATTGGACAACCTTTTCAAGACTTTTCTAAGAGAGTCTATGATCCTGCCATGAAAGTATGTTGGGGAGTGTGTGCACAGGCACATGGGTGTGTGGGTGCTGGGGAGGGGTGGCCACACTGATGGCAAGAGCTGTGGATGAAGAGGAGGCTGGGAGTCTATACAGGGCAGGGAACATGTCTCTGTCAGTTCCATAGCCCGGGTACCCGGCAAAGTGCATGGCCCCCGATAGGTGCTTAATACATGCTTGGTGCATGACTAAAGCACTGAATCTTTTCCTGTGATTGCCTATCTTATCTCTTGGAATAAGCAGCCAGCTCTCTGCAGGCTGCCCCATCCCTCTCTTGGATGGTCAGGATATTTGATGCCCTTTGCCCCACCCAACACAAACTGAGTTTAGAAACAGTCGTTACTTGTCTGACAAAGCGGAGATCCAGGCGGAAAGAAAGCCGGTCACCTGGTTGCCCCTCAGCAACTTCTGAAATGCCTCCTGGACTGGTAGGACTCTGAACGTTCCCATTGGCAACAAGGCTTCTTCTGTCTGGATCTCGCGGAATCTGGAGGTTTCTCTGTCTTCTCAGGATACTGACCTACTCCTCCCTTTTTGCTTGCTCATCCTATCCCACAGCTGCTAGACCAGGTGTCAGTTCTCAGGTGGAATACCTACAAGGATGTGGCTCTGAATCTGGGGCCCTGTTCCCTCACCTTCACTTTCAAGCCCTGGCTCATCTCATTCCTTTCCTTCTTCCTGCTTCCTGGCCACTGACCCCTGGGGACCCAGTAGATCTGGCTCTGCACCACGTCCATTCAGACCTGGGCTGTGTTGGATAGTTCCCCTGCTGCACCTGGCCTGCCCTCTGTTCTAGCTAGTTCCTCACCAACTCCTCTGCCTTGGTTACAGGTGGCCTCACTTGTGCCCTTCTCTCATGTGCCAGGACATCACACATTCTACTGCTTATTTCCTAGAGTCAACACTCTGATGTCCAGCTTGGGAGACTGTTCTGTCCATTCCCAGGATGGCAGTGGATCACTGGGAGGGGCCTGAGGAGTTGCCCTTTTGGAGTAAGGGAGGGGAGTTATAAAACATAAACAAACAGAAAAAGATCATACCATAGTCCTTGGGTACGGTGACAAAATACAGGCAGATCTGTCCACTGGTGTAGTTCTGGGGGTAGTTGGGGGACAAGACCACTCCATCCGAACCTACATACTGTCCCCCACAGGGGGCTGAAAGAGAAACCAGATAGAGGGCCAGGTGACCTCATGGGCCTCTCATTAGCTGTCCATCCTCCTTTCTACTCCCGCCTGAGCTTCTGGCCCTGGTGAGGCTGCCCTTAGGTGGGCAGTCACTAAGGTGGAGGAGGGGAGTTCTGAGGACACTGCCCTACTCTGCCCAAGGACATCCATCCCTGGTCTGGCATGTGGCCTAAAACCATTCTGAGGCTATCAAGGACCCTTTTGGGCACCTATCAGCCCTTGTCCTCTAACTACTCACACTGGCATTGGTCCCTGGAGGCACAGTCTTGGGGAGCACATTAGGAACCCCTTCTTCTTACAAGTGGGGCCGAGATATGACCTGCTGGCCCGTGGCTGATGTCTGTGCCTGGGTAGTTAGTGTCTGCATGAGTAGGGGACCTGAGTCTCTCCAAACTAACTCTGCTGAAAGGGGCCAGTCCATGGCACACAACCACTTTCCTCTCCCAGCCATGATCCCTGATTTCTACAAGAGGTAGACCTCTGAGCAGGCCTCTCTCACCTAGGCAATGAGGCTACCTTGCTTTTCAGTGTAGGTGGACACTATGCTCTTGACATTCCAGCATATCCTCTTTTTAGGACTCCCATGGCTAACCCAGACCTGCCTGGAGCCAGCCCCACTCCCTGGCCTTCATTTTACACATCTGATCTCTTGGCAATTTTCCCTAGGCCCAGGAACAAGCCTAAAGGTCGACTTTAAACTGCAGTTCCCTTCTCCCTGGTGTGAGCTGCTGGCATGTCTGGGGGCCAGCGTTCAGGACATGAGCATCGATGTGATCTGAGGGTGACAATGGGGACATTTCATCATCTGAGAGAGATGACCCATTGACAGGGACTGGTGCACCCAGTGAAATATAAGCCAGTCTTATCCACAGCAAACCCAGGCTTGACTGGGCCTGCTTGAAGGAGCCACCCTTTGAGGACCATGTCCCAGCTCCCCCTTTGCATAGCCAACAGCCCCTTCTGCTCTGACATGCCCGTTTCCTCGGACTCCCTTCCCATCTCTGGGTTCCACCACCTGTGCAGACTGGCCGGGGGTTGTTCCACACAGGCTTCCCATCGGGCCCCAGGACGCAGCTCAGGGTAGAGGAGCCCTCCACTTCATAACCCCCATGGCAGTAGTAGGTGATGGAGGAGCCCAGCTTCAGGTCGGAACCCACTCGCGTGCCATTCCTGATGGAACCAGGGTCGAAACACGACTCCCGGGGGTTTTCTGGAAAAGAGAACACACACACGCACACACACAGGGCTCAGGAGTGGCCCATTTCTAGGCAGCACCCAGGAGGAGACCCTGACCTGTTAGCCACAGAGCACATGGGGATTCTGGACTGCTGCTCTTATACCCTCTGAGACACTTGTCTAAATTTGTTTAGAAATCCAGGACTGGAAGTCATTTTGGAGAGTGAAATTTCCCCTTCTCTCCCCTCATTCTTGCCTTGACCCACAGAGGAGGGAATTTTTGCTAAAACACTGGGTCCTCTCTCATCCTTTACTTGCTCTTCCCCAAGGGAGGCACCCGCTGCTCTGACAAGTGGGAGCTGATGGTCCCTGAACCACATTTCAGGGTCACTATGGGAAAGGTTGAAGGATCCCTGGTGGTGCAATGGTTAAGTGCTCAAGTGCTCAGGTGCTAACCAAAAGGTTGGTAGTTGGAACCTACCAGCTGCTGTGCAGGAGAAAGACGTGGCAGTCTGCACCCGTAAAGATTACAGCCTTGGAAACCCTATGGGACAGTTCTACTCTGTCTTATAGGGTTACTATGAGCTGGAATTGACTTGAAGGCAATGGGAAAATGGTAAAGGTGAGTGCCCAATCAACCCTTTTGCCTGTCTTTGACCTCCCACACTTGGGCATGGTGGGTTTCCTTGGCGTTCTGTACCCAGGTGCTAAGCAGGGCAGAAAGCTGCTCTTGGAGACTGCTGTTTCTCTTTCCCTTCTGCTTATAACCAGGCAGCTGGCTGGGAACGTCGACTGTGTCTGCTCTGCAGGCCCAGTCATCTCCACAGCTAGCAGGCACTTCTGAGTGCATGGGTGCCATACTCAGACAGGGCAGAAGTACCCCACTTCACCTCTGGGACAAGTCAAGATCTCCAATACAGTTTTCCAGGGCTTTGCACTGGAGTACTGAGTTCTTGCCAGTTTATTAAAACTATTTGGCTAATAATGATCCTTATGTGTCTTCACAATCAAGCATACTGTGGATGTGAGAGAAGTGGCAGCCTGAGCCCCTAGCAGGCATCCACGCCATTCTTCTGCACCAGATAAGACTGTACTTGACATTGTCCTGAGCAACTGGGGGTACTAGTTGGAGCCCTGAATCTCTGAAGGAGAGTCTACAGCCTCCCTCACCACTGGATGAAAATCCTGAGCAGCTCTTGGGAGCCGACATTCATTTCCATCCACTGCCGCCCTTCCTCAGTCCTCCTTGTTCTAAGATCACTGACCGTCAGGTGGCCTGTCAGTAGGGCTGTGCAGTGTTAGGACACAGCAAAGGCCAGTCAGTGCCAGGGAATGCAACTGAGTATCAGGTTTCAATTAGCATTTTGGAGGCTATTCTGTGGGAGAGCAGCAGAGAGGGCTAGAGATGGGAATTCACAAGAGCTGCTAACGGCCCTTGCTGAAGAACTCAGAACTCAGAGTGGAGCTAAGGTAGAAAGAGCTGGAATTGATGGGATCAGAGCTCAGAGATGAGACGTTCAGGGGAGTTTCACTGAGCGCTGTCCTTACCACCTGGGTACTTTTTAAGCTACCTACAAAGGAGGTGGCCACTGCTTGAGGGTGTTGCTCAGCTGCTTGTCAGCCTCTGTTGACTGATGGGATGGGACGCTCCTGCCAAGTCCACCTGCTCCCACATTTGAGCCCTTGCACCCGAGGAGACTGGCCTGTCCTGCTTTAAGTCTTTGTCCATAGTTAAGAGTGGAGCAGTTCTGGATATACTACTGCATTTAAACTCAAGTGAGGTCCAAGAGAATGCTCACTCACCTAGTAGAGAGCCTCTCAGTGGCGGCTTGTGAGCCCTGTGATGTGCCACCTTGACCCCATGTCAGATCGCTCCTCTACCTAAGCCTAGTGGCTGGGGCCAGAACACAACCGGCCACTCAGTTTTCCATACATGACTCACAGAGATACTGGGCACTGTTACCATGTTTTACATCTCATCTGTCTTTTTTAAAAATTCAAAGTGGGTCAAATCTTATTTGAAGTTCAGAGAAATTAAGTAACTTGGAACCAATTTCACATAGCTCGTAAGAGGCAGAATTAGCTATGGCACCAACACCTATTCCCCGCTTCATCTTTAAATAGTGGAACCCTGATTTCATCCAGAGTATCAAGGGACCAGTTCAATTTTATTTGCCCCAGCCTCTCACGCAGCTAGGTCTGGCCAAAGAGAAGTAAATGTAAGTCAGAACAGATCTCCTCAAAATGCTCTAATAGCCTCCCATCTCACTTAGAGTAACAGCCAAAATCGTTACAGGTGTACAAGGCCCAGCACGTTCTGCCCTAAACCCTCACCTCTATGACCTCACCTCCTGTTGTCTGTTTGCTCTCTCTGCTCCAGCCACATTGGTGTCTGTCCATAGAATGTGCCCCCAGCTGCACAACTCCCTCTCTCATTTCTGTCAGTGATACCTTCCCGATCAGCTATTTAAAATTACAATATTCCTCTCCCTTGCACTCCCCCCACCACCCTTCTCTGCTTTAGTTTATTTTTCTCCACTGGTATTAATGCTATCTCATGAACTATAATTTACCTTTTTGTTTTTTCTATTTTCCTCCACTAGAATGTCTCTGGGTGGTGCAAACAGTTAAGTGCTCAGCTACTAACTGAAAGGTAGGTGGTTCAAATCCTCCCAGAGACACCTCGGAAGAAAAGCCTGGCTATCTATCTACTTCTGAAAGGTTGCAGCGACCGAAATCTACGGAGGGCAGTTCTGCTCTGAAACCTATGGGGTTGCCTTGAGTCAGAATCCACTCAACGGCAATTGTTTTTTTTCCCCCACTAGAATGTAAGTTCCATGAGGGAATTTTTCAGTTTTGTTCACTGCTGTATTCCGATGGCCTGGCATCGTAGGCACTCAATAAATATTTCTTTCATGGGAGACTTTTAGAAAGGCTGCTTAAGGAAAGGTAACTTAGCTGAGAGAACGCTTGTTGGCCCTTCTTTTTTTTCTACCTCCTGCCCACAGTCTGGAACTCAGACATGATGGCTGGAACTCTGGTCACCATCTTGGATCCTGAGGCAACCTTGAGAATGGAAGCCATGTACTAGCAAGGTCGAGCAGAAAGACAAAAGGAACCTCAGTGGAGCTGCCTCATTAGCCCTGGATGCCAACCTCTGGACTTCTTTTATAGGAAGGAGAATAAACTTGTATCTTGTTTAAGCAACTGTGCCTTGGGGTAATCATTGCACTGGCATTGGACTTCAGCTGGGTATGACTACCCCAGAATACTTCACTATGTCAGAACGTTCTTTCTTCTTTTCTCTGTCTACCAAACTCCTACACTTTTAAATGCTCTGAGCAGCATTCCTGAACTTTGCCTTCTCTCTAGCAGAGTTCAGTGCTTTTTTTTTTTCCCCCTTGATTATAGCATGTATCACATTGTCTTGGTAGGCTGGTACCTTAGTTATCTAGTGATGCTATAACAAATACACCACAAGTAGGTGGCTTTAACAAACAGAAATTTATTTTCACACAGTTTAGGAGGCTAGAAGTCTGAATTCAGGGTGCCAGCTCTAGGGGGAGTCTTTGTCTGCTCTGGGAGGAAATCCTTGTCTCAGCTTCTCCAGTGTTCTTTTGGGTATTCCCAGGAGATCTCCATGTGGCATCTATCTCTTCCCCATATGTGCTTGCTTGCATCTGCGCTTAATCTGCTCTTTTTATTTCTCAAAAGTGATTGGCTTAAATGCCCTATATTGGTATTGGCCTCATCAACATAACAAAGAAAATGCTATTCCCAAATGGAATTACATCCATAGGTATAGGGGTTAGTACTTCTGGGAAATACAAATCAACCCCTAACAGTAGGGTAAGTGTATGTCTTTCCAGTTGGGTTCTGAACTCTCAGAGAACAGGGACCATCACCTATTCTTCTTATAACTTCAGCATCTATTACAAAATTTGCGTCACCTAGGGACATTTGAGTGCAAACTACTTGCGTCACCTAGGGACATTTTTGGGGAAGATATTAAAAAAAAAACAACTTATTGCTGTTGAGTCAATTCTGACTTATAGTGACCCAATAGGACACAGCAAAACTGTCCCATAGGGTTTCCAAGGCTGTAAATCTTTATGGAAACAGACTGTCGGGGTAACTAATATTAGGAGGTGTGCAGTCTGGGAAGAGGGACCCATTATTGTGGTACTTGCACCACAGATCCTAATAAGAGGGTGGTAGGTACATTTGTAGGCTATGCCTCACCTCTCCTATCCACCAGCCCTACTTGGCACATAACAGACGCTTAATAAACAGCTGCTGTATTAATCGGCTGAACACCCTCAGGCTTGGAAAATCAACAGCTACATCAACGACTCCAACTACAGACTCCATTCTATATTTACTCCCGTGTCAGAGGAAGAGCTCATCATTCCAAGCATGATAACATTAATAATAATGACAAGGATAATGATAATGATGATAACCCCTTACATGAGAATATCACTTCATAATTTTCAAATCACTTTCCAATCTGTTATCTCATCTGTGTCTCACAGTAGCCTCTGCCCAGGCAGGGCCAGGTATGCTCATGTTCAGGTTGCAGATGAGGAATGTGGTGATCTGACAGGCTAAATGAGCTTTCCAAGCCATTCAACGATTGAGAGATAAAATTCAGACACAATCAGGTTTTTAGTCTGTCAAACCAGAGATCAGGTGTGAATGATAAAACTAAATGGCTAAAACATCATGATGATAATAATAAATAAAACCCAAGCCCTCCAAAATGAGAAACATAAAAGAACTGGCTTCTCTCTAGTCCTAGTGGATGAGGCCCATTTCCAAACACTGTTTGCAATAACAGAAAACTGGAAACAATAACCCAGACGTCCAATCAGTAAGGAAGTAGTTATAAAGGTTGGATTGGAGCCATCCACTGAAATAAAAGCAGTCTTTAAAGAGGATGGCAGAAGTCTTTGCATACTGATTCGAAAAGATGCCCAAGATCTATTGTTTGGGGAAAAAAAAAAAAAAAACCAAACCAGGTTACAGATAAGTATATGTGGTGTGATCTTGTTCATATACAATAGGAATCAGAAAACTACAGCCCGCATATCAAATCTGGCCCGATGACTGTTTCTGTAAATAAAACAATGCTACAACAGTAGAACTGAGCAATTGTTCAAGAGACTGTCTGGCCTGCCAAGCCTAAAATATTTATTATCTAGCTCTTTACGAGGAGTCCCTTGCAGTGCAAGCGGTTTGCTCTTGGCTGCTCCATCTTGCTAGCACATGGCTTCCATTTCCTTTACAGAAGTAGATCGCCAGATCTTTCCTCCATGGCACTGCTGCGTGGGTTTGAACCGCCAACCTTTCCGTTAGTAGTCAAGTGCAAACTGCTTGCACCACCCAGGAACCTAGGGTGATACTTGCTGTGGTTAGTTGCTGTCGAGCTGATTCCGACTCATGGCGACTCCATGTGTTACAAAGTAGAACTGCTCCATAGGGTCTTCTTGGCTATAATCTTAAGGGAAGCAGATCGCCAGATGTTTTCTTTTGTGGTACCAATGGGTGGGTTTGAATTGTCAACCTTTAGGTTAGCAGTTGAGTGCAAACTGTTTGCGTCACCTAGGGACATTTGAGTGCAAACTACTTGCGTCACCTAGGGACAGTTTTGGGGAAGATATTAAAAAAAAAAACTTGTTCCTGTTGAGTCAATTCTGACTTATAGTGACCCAATAGGACAGAGTAGAACTGTCCCATAGGGTTTCCAAGGCTGTAAATCTTTATGGAAACAGATTTTCGGGGTAACTAATATTAGGAGGTGTGCAGTCTGGGAAGAGGGACCCATTATTGTGGTACTTGCACCACAGATCCTAATAAGAGGGTGGTAGGTACATTTGTAGGCTATGCCTCACCTCTCCTATCCCCCAGGAACTGACATCCCTTCAGCCAGCTTGGCTGGCTCAAATGGCAGCTGGGAAGGCCTTATTCCCTGAGGCTGTGTTTTAGATCTGAGGATTACTCTAGATAATGTCTTGGGCCAACAGCTGAAAGTGGAAAGGGCTTCCTTGGGAAAGAGAACCTGTGATATGGTTCTCAGCCCATGAACTTCAGTGGAGAGAACCTGGGTGAAGCTGGCAACAGCAAGGTTGCCATGAACAAGGTAATTGGGGAAGAAGCTGTTGGAGTTTCTACCCAGTAGCTTACTGTATCCAGGGAAGATGAAATGAAGTCATATTGTAAGAATGAAGCTAAAAGTGGTGACATTTCGGTTGAAATTTTAGAATTACTGCCTAGAAGAAGACCCAGTTGGACAAGTCAGGGGTTGCTAAGGCTTGGCTGAGGTTAGGACGTAAATATAGTGGCTCCCAGTTCATGGTTGTGTGACTTTTTCTGGCAACACTCAGCCACCTGGGTGTGGGTTTAACAAAGGACAAAAACCTGTTGCCATCGAGCCGATTCCGACTCATAGCAACCCTACAGGACAGAGCAGAACTGCCCTATAGGGTTTCCAAGGAGCAGCTGGTGGATTCGAACTGCTGACCTTTTGGTTAGCAGCCTAATCTCTTAACCACCGCACCACCGGGCTCCATCAAAGGACAAGGGGGCAGGAAAATTGAAGGCACTGATGAGAGTGTGATTAAAGGGATAAATAATAATAAAAACGAGATGATTGGTATGGTAGTGAGGACGGGGATGGCTGGAGTGATGGGAGTCCCAGGCTGAATCTAAGTTGCATCTTCTGTTAGAATTCCAAAACATCTGGCCGTGTTTGTTTGGATACTGGCATGCAGAGGAAGGTTTGGATACAAGAGAATTACAGAATGGTAGGCGCCTGGAGGAAGAGTGGATGGTAAAATATCCACTCCCCAGACCAGCTCCATAAGCAAGTATTCTCTGTGTTGTGCACCAATTACCAAGTACCCGACAAATAGCAGGCAATTGATAGTTATGAGGATTTCAGTGAGTTGATGGATAGAAAGTACTTGGAACAGTGCTGGCATGTGGTAGACATTAAATAAGCACTAGCTCTTTTATGATCATATTATTTGTGATCTCATGTGAGATATCCCCAGGGGTTGCCAGAAATATTTAATTAAAGGATATTTTAAAAGGTTGCTGAGGTCCTACATTATGCAAGTGGAGGACTTGAGCCAGAGAATTTTTAATTTTAACCGGTAATGTGACCTCATTTGTACACATAGGCTGATGAGGCCTGGGTGAACCTGGGTTATGGTCTCAATAATAAATAACAAAACATCTCAGAGTATCTATGGAGTGTTTAGTACATACCAGGAATTATACTAATATATACAGTGTGTAGGCATAAAATATCTGAATCTTAAACAACTTTCTGCAACATAATTATGATTACCATCATTTTATAGATGGAGAAATGGGTTCCAAGAGATAATAACTTGCCAAGCTCACAAATCAAGCAAGAAATGGAGCTAGGATTTGGATAATAGGATCTGAGATAATTAGGGAAGAAGAATAGGTCAAAAAGGGACTAACAGAGTAGAAGAAAGTGGCATGCTCTAGAGCCTGGAATTAATAATAATAATAATAATAATCATACTGGAACATTACAGAATGCTTGACATGTGCCAGGCATTGTACCAAGAGCTTTAATGCAGGGACTCATTGATCTTTGCCTGCTTATATGAGATAGGAATTATTCTATCACTTTATGGATGAAGAAACAGAGGTCTTGAGAGGTTAAACAGCTTTCCCAAGGTCACAACTGCTACTTGGTGAACGTGAGCTTTAAGCAAGTCGGAACGACCATTTCTATGAGATGGAGGCTCATTTTCACAAAGTTTTGCTGGAACACAGCAAGCCCATTTATTTACAAATTGTCTATGATTGCTCCCACACAACAACAGCAGAGATGAGTAATTATGACAGCGACTGTCTGGCCCACTATGCCTAAAATATTTATGGCCCTTTAAAAGAAAAAAATTGTCAACCTCTGCTCTTTACCCCTACACTATTCAATCTGCTTTAATTAATTCAAAAGTGTGATGGGAGTAAGTGAACGGAAACCAAAAAAACCCAAACCTATTGCTGTCGGGTCGATTCCAACTCATAGCGACCCTACAGGACAGAGTAAAACTGCCCCGTAGGGTTTTGAAGGAGTGGCTGGGGTTTGAACTACCCCCCTTTTGGTTAGCAGCCTAGCTCTTAACCACTGTACTACCAGGACTCCAAGTGAATGGAAGGACAGGAAAACGTGATCAGGAAGTATCAGAAAGTATTCAGTTTTTGGGAAGGGTTCCAGAATATGGCCAAGGAGAGTCCTTGGGACAGAGGTCCAGGCACTGTGAGCCTAGGAGTTGGACAAACTGTCCACAGGGACACTGAAGTTACCCTGGATTGTGGGGGGCTTTGGGGTAGAAAGGAAGATGAAGCCTCATATCAGAATCCTCAGTGAATGTAGGGGAGTGAACAGGGAGATATTAGTTGATAGGGATGGAGTGGGGAAGGAGCCCTGGTGGTGCAACAGTTAAGCTCTCAGCTGCTAACTGAAAGGTTGGCAGTTCAAACCCACCCAGCAGCTCCACAGGAGAAAGACCTGGCGATCTGCTCCTGTAAAGATTACAGTCTAGAAAACTCTATGGGGCAGTTCTACTGTGTCACATGGGGTCACTATGAGTCAAAATTGACTTGACAGCACCTAACAAACAACAACATGGAGTAGGGTTATGAAAGTGAAGTAGAGCTAGAAAGAATGAGCCTCAAAGGAAAGGAAGAGGAGTAATGATTTGGAAATAGAAATGGGACTCAAAAAGAACATTGGCCTCCTTAACTCACGCTGGCCCCCTTAACTCCCAGCACTGGGACATAGGAGGGTGACAGATGAAGCCACCTGGAGGGCCACAGGGCAGGCAGGTCCTCTGCACGTGGCAGCAGCATCAGGACTAGGAGCAGCCTCCCTGTAGTCCAGCCCAATGCTCTCCTCTATGCACTACGCTGCCTTCCACTCCCCTCTGCCAGGTCTGGCTGACCCTGCCCTCAGTCATCTCTGACACCAGCCCTTACCTGTGTAGTCAATGACGAAGCCAGCATTGCTCACAGACGCGTCGCTGCGGAAGGCGAGGAAGAGGCTGTTGCTGCTGCTCTCAATGCGCCCTGGGAGCTGGGAGCCGTAGAAGCTTCCTATGAGAGGGCTGAGAGAGTCTCGTCCATCGTAGACATGGAGGAAGTCATAGCCAGGCTCCAAGTTAAAGCTGGGGAACAAACACATCCCATCCCACCCCATTAAGGTTAAATAAAGGTTGATATTGGGGCCTTAGGCTCAGCCAAAGGATGAGGTCTCCCAGAGAGCAAGCTCTCCACCCCACAGGTGCCCAACCACTCGAAGACTTGCTGGTGGGGAGAGAGAATGAAGCCCCGATGACCTCCCATCAGGCGAGAAGATGGATGAGGAAGGCTCAGGGGCAGGGGAGGCAGATTCCAGAGTCAGTGTCCAGAAAGCTGGAGCTGAAAGCCTCACACCCTCCTTTTATGGAAGGGAAAATGAGTTGCCAACTCTAGACACTGCATGGTCAGCCAAAGTAGGTCCAGAACCCAGGTCTCTTAACCAATTATAATGTTCTTCATACTGAGATATACTGCACCTCCTTTTCCAAGAAGGAAAGAGCCATCTCTGAAGCTGTTTCTAGGCAGGGAGGGGTCTTTTACCATGAAGGACCCTTGCTTTATTCCTCTTCCCCGAGCCAGTTTTCCAGCTCTCCTCAGGATCTGCTACCACCCCACTCCTGATGCCCATAGTTGGTCTCTCTCCTAGCTATCTGACCCTGCTGTGGGAGAAAAATCCATTAAAAAAAAAAAACTGTCTTGATTTATCAAATTGACATTAGAGATTTTAAAGGTAATTTATCTCACTGAAATGGCTAGAATGAAAATGATGGGAAATACCAACTATTAGAGCCACTGAACACTCATTCCCTGTTAGTGGGAGTGTAAATTGGTTTAACCACTTTGGAAAACTGTTTGGCAATATCTACTAAATCTGAACACATGCCTGCCCTACGATGCAGCAATTCTACTCTTAGGTATAGATTCAACAAACGCAATTGATACCAATCAAGTGTGCAAAAATGAAAACAAGAGAATAAAAGTAAATCAGCTTGCAAAGACTAGATTTTGGATCCAGACCCGTTCATAGCCTATCTGTGGGCTGGGATACTCAGATATTCTATCTGGTTGGACTGAGAAGGAAATGGATGCTCTACCCTTGAGCTAAGACATATGGCAGAGAGATATGACACAACATCTCTAGGACAAAGCGGGTAGGGCTGGCAGAGAGAGAGGATGGGGTTTTGAGGGCATGGAGGCCAGAGCCAGATATGCATTGGCTTCCTTCCTACAAGAAGGCACCCTCTCACACTGGCTCAGCTGTGAGGTCACTCCCACTCTTGTTGGGTGATAGGGTCTTCTTTTCTCATAACCCAGCTTCTATCCATCTGCTCAAAGTCACCAAGGAAGGGTGAGTCAAACTTTGTCATGAATGATGCCTCCATCACTTCCTAACGACCTGCCTTCCATCTGTCCTTTCCTTCCCTCAGTCATCAAGTTTTATCTGAGCACCTTCAATATGCCAAGCACTGAGCAAGGTGTCAAGGACAAGGGAATGCATCAAACACCAGCCCTGCCTTCAAGAAGTTGATGGTGCTGTAGGAGGTGAAGTAAACAACAAAATAAAGTAGAAAGTCTGTACAAGGCATAGTGGGGACACAAAACTAAGTTTCTTAGGGGAGGATGAAAATAAAGCTTTCACAGAGGAAGTCAAGCTGGGAAGATGAGAAGATGCTCACTGGTTGGACAGGAAGGAAATGCAGGTCGCTGGGCAGGGAGAAGCCTGGGTAAAGTCACAAAGGCATGAAATAGTCTGCAAGACCACAGAAACTGCCAGTAGTTCAGACCGCCTGGAGCTAAGGGTTTAGGATGGGGTGGGTTTGTGGGAACACAGGGAGAGACATGACTGACTGGAGAGGTAGGAAGGGGTGATTATTTGGAATGAAGCTCAGAAGTCTGGACCTTAATTAATAGGCAAGAGGGACTCATTTAGGTATTTTTTTTTTAAATAAAGGATTTGTTGGTTTTAAAATCAAGGTATAACTTACACACCATGAAATGATCTAAGCTCTTAAATCTACTACTCGATCAGTTTTGACATCTGCATATCAAGACCCAGAAGTTGTCCACCACCCCAGAAAGTTCCCACCCGTCCCTTTCCAGTCATTCTTCGTTATCGCTAGAAGCTACCACTGGTCTGATATCCATCATCATATGTTAGATTAGCTGATTCTAAAATTTCATATAAGTAGAATCATACATCATGCACTTTTTTGTTTGTCTTCTTTTATTCAGCATAATATTTCTGAGATTCATCCATGTTGTTACATGTATCTGTAGTTCATTCCTTTTTATTACTAAGTAGGATCATTACAGGATGTTAAAATGGAAAACAAAGTGGTTATTTTAGCATCTGAGGTTATTTTAGATGATAAGATCAAGCTGCCAGCTAGCTAAAGGACAGATTGTCATAGAAGGCAAGTTGGACAAAGAAACCAGTTAGGAGGCTATGACAGTAACTTAGATGGGAAATGATAAGGACTTGGACCAAAACAGTAGCTGGGAGAATGAGAAGGGAACATATGGGGAACGCCAAGGCAGTAGAAGCTCCACTCCTTGGTCACTAGCTGGATGAAGCATAAGAGTGGAAGACGGTGCCACTCTCCAGTGTTCAGAAGACAGCTTGTCTTGGGGGAGAAGTAACATGCTTAATTTTGCACATATTGCATTTGAGGTTCCTGTAGGCAGCAGGAAGAGATGTCCAATAGCTGGATATGGGGATCTGCAGCTCAGAAGAAAGTCTGGGTGGGAGGCAGAGTGGAATCCTTGCTTTTAAGAGGAAGCTGAAACCATAGGAGTGGATGAGTTTGTCCAGGAAAGAAGTGTAGGAGAAAAGAGAAGATGCCAGTGATTGACTCTGGCCAAGGAAGAGAGGCAAGAAAAGGCAGACATGAAGTCACAAAAGGTGGAGAAGCAGGGGAGAATAACTTCACAAAACCCAAGGGAAAAACTAGTGTGAGAGCAGAGGGCGTGATCAAGAGGCGGACTAGGATAAAACGTGGAAAAGCTCCATCTTGTGTGGCAATTAGGAGTTCGTTGTTAACGTTTAACGGAGGAGTTTCCTATGGAACGGTGGAGGCAGAAACCGGATTCCAGTGGTTTGAGAGTAAACTGGAGGTGAGAAAAAGCAGAGAAAAGCAGAGACAATTCTTATAAAGAGCTTGCCTAGGAAAGGACTAAGAGAGATAGGGGAGTAGCTAGAAGGAGGAGTATAGAGAGAAACCTGAGGCCTGATTCTACGCTGGGGAGTGTGATGGAAGAAGCCAGAAGAGCAGTGAAGGAACACCCAGGAGGGAGAGGAAGAAGGAGCCAGCAAGGTCCTGCTTTCCGAATCTCAATATCTTCAGAGGTAAAAAAGAAATAATAATAGACACTTCATAAATTATTATCAAGGATTGAATAGGATAATATATATGAAACCACCAAGCACAGTGCTTGACACATAGAAAAGGCTCAACAAATGTTACTTTCTCTTTTTTTTCAATTTCTTCACCTGCCAATGAACTGGGAACTCTGTCACAGAAGGCATGTGCACACTTACCTGGCGACCCAGGTCTTGAAACCCCTAGCTGGTCTGAACCCTTTGTCTCCCACCCGGGGGAAAGGTACATACATGTTAAATACCAGGGCGATGACGTAGTCTGGCGAGACGGTCACTTTCCAGTCACACTCCTTGCCTGGCGGGTAGGGTTCTGGGTAATTTGGCGACAGAATGACTCCAGATGGTCCTGTCAGGTCTCCCCCACAAGGAGCTGAGGAGAGAGGAAGACAAAGGTAAGATAGTCCCCTTTACCCTGGTTAAATTTTAATGGGTATTGATAAGACAAAGTAGAGGAGGGATTAAGTCTGAGAGACCTAAGTTAAAACCTGGCTCTGCCACTTCCTGGCTGTGTGACCTTAGGGAATTTACTTAACCTCTCTGGACCTCAGTGTCCTGCCTCTATTTTAGAAAAAGATAATAGCACCTGCTTCACAGGGTGGTTGTAAAGACTATAGGAGACATTTGTTAAAGCATTTGGCATAAATAGTCAATTCATGGTAACCATCAGCTGTATTTTAGACATATCAAGTACAGGGTCCTCCCTCCACTGCCTTTATATCCAGTTTCCAGAAGAGCCTTGTAGATATTTACCATGAGTTCCAGTGCACTTGATGCCAGGAAGAGGAAAACATGATCATTTTCACTTGCCAAGTGCTGCTGGCTGTCTATACTGCCAATGCTCCTGGCATCTGTCTAGGGCTGCAGACACCTTTGAGCTTTCCAAAGGGCCTTGTCCAAGAGTTAGTCTGTACCTCAGTTGTATGGAGTGATCACAAATTCCCAATTAGTCCATGGTAGTCTCCCTCCTGAGATGACAGGCCCTCCAAGCAGCGGGGCATGGCTGGATGACACAGCAGGCTGCCCACCCAGATACCTCTTGGTCAACTTCTCCAGATCCTGAATCAGGTTCTCCCCCTAAACGGCTGGGGCTGTCGCTCTACAGCCTAAGAGGTTTGACACAGTAGAAGCTTGGAAGTGCAGGGGGTCATTAACAGGAAAAGGTGGCTGAGATATAAACAGGGATAAACCACAGGGCACCATCAGAGGTTGGCAGTGGAGTCGGCAAATGGTGTACCCACAAGGAGCTCCGAGAGCCAGCCACTCAAGGAAGAGGAGGCCAGCAAATCCAAAATGACACTGAGGTGGGAGCCAAAGAGCATCTGCAAGCACTGAGGTGAGAGCAACCAGCTTGCCTGTTGTACAGCTGAGTTCTACTGCCTCACTCTGTGGCTTTTACTCAAGGTGTGGCTTAAAGGGCTAGAACAGCTCCAACAGGGTCTCTTTAAAAAATGGCAGGGCTTCAGCTCAGGCCACAAAAGCCCTAACATGGAGGAACGGAACCTGGGTGCATGGTCATGAATAGCAGTGACTAAGTATCATCTTGAGTTCAAGAAATACCCAAGTGAGTGCCTATTATATGTTAGACATGGCAAAAAGCATTTTAGGTACATTATCTCATTTATGTCTCACAACAACCCAAAGCCATGGATTATTATAAAGGAAGAAACTGAGGCTCAGAGTGTTGTCACTCTGAGACTCAAAGCCCATGATTTTCCCATTCCTCTAGAGGGGCTCGTAATCATTGGTGGCAGCAGGAGTAGACAAGAAAGAGTGTTCCTCCACGCACGCCGGCAGGGGAGAAGCCCCAGCTGTAAGAGCGTCTACAGGAGTGAAGAAGGTTCCTTGAGCCAGGTCCACTTCTATCTCACCTCTTTAGAGCAGAGGGTTGGATCAGTGGGACAGACCGGAGACCTGTATGATCAGTACAAAACCTGAACTGAATAAAGGAAGACTGCCGTTTCCAGCCATAGAGAGTGGCCCTACCCTAGAGCCTAGAGAGAGTCTGATGTAGCCAAGGAGAGTAAAATGTCTGTATCTTGTTAGAAGTCTCAACTCCCTGGTGGACCTTTCCAAGGGGGCACATGATGCCTCCACTTGGGGCAAAGGTTACCTGGCTGGACCTCCCTTTGCTGCAGACAGGGCGAGTCTGGGTGTTTCTGAAACTGCTCCTGTTGCTCTCAGTAAGGTTGGGTTCTAGGCATCTGCCCTGGAACAGCTCCTTCCCAGATGGCTCCCTGGCATCAGCCTGCTGGGCCTACATTCAGCCCCTGCTGGCCTTCCTACTCAGGACCCAGGCTTGGGCCTCATTGCCCTCTGCCAGTTGTGTCTCAGGTCCTGGCTGGGCTCCTGAGGCTCTTCATCAACAGGAGGGCTCCTGCTGCTTAGGGCTGATTGAGGGGTCTGAAGGGGAAGAAAGCCCCCCTTCCCTCTTGTAGGCCCAGGCACTAGCCAGCAGGACAGCTGAGCTGTAGGAGACCAAATGAGGCCTTGGCAATGTTAGTGGGCCCTTGGCTGGGGTTGCAGCTAGGGAGCCAAGCTGGAACTAGAAGCCAGGTCTCACTCCCAGTTCAGGGCACTGTCATGACCTGTCCACTCCCCACCACCAACTAGAGAAAAAGGGCTGTGTCCTTCAGGCCCAGACTTAGAGCTTGCTAAACCTTGGGTGTCCACATGGGAGTGGGTGCAAGCTGCTGATCATGCCAGATGGCCAAGAAATAGGCAGGCTGCCCTGAGAGGTGAAAGTTGTGAAAAAGGCATTGATTTTGAAGTCACACAGTCCTGGGTTCGAATTCTGACAATGCCACTTACTAGCTGTGTGAGTTTGGGCAAGCTATCTCACCTCTCTGAGCCTCCATTTCCTCATCTATAAGATAAAAAAGAATAATGATGATAATGGCTTTAACATATACAGAGTTTACTACGAACGAGGCATGGTTCTAAGTGCTTTCTAGCATTATTTAATCTTAAAAACGACCCTCTGAGGGGAATGCTATCATTTCTCCTATTTCGCAGGTGAGGAAATTGAGGCACGGGGAGGTGAAGTGATTTAAGGCCACATAGCTTGTTGTGGTAAAGCCAGACTCGAACACAGGTAGCTGGATTCTAGAACCTGAGCTCTTAACTCACCACGTGGTGATTTAAATGGAAATAACGAGAGGCAATGGTGGTTCGATGGTAGAATTCTTGCCTTCCATGCAGACTCAGGTTCCATTCCTGACCAATGCATCTCATGCTCAGCCACCACCAGTCCGTCAGTGGAGGCTTGTGTGTTGCTGTGATGCTGAACAGGTTTCAGTGGAGCTTCCAGACTAAGACAGACTAGGAAGAAAGGCCTGGTGATCTACTTCTGAAAATCAGCCGATGAAAACCCTACAGATCACAATAGTCTGATCTGCTACTAGTCATGGGGATGGTGCAGGACCCGGCAGTGTTTTATTCCATTGTACGTGTGGTTGCCATGAGTTGGGGGCTGACTCGATGGCAGCTAACAACCACAAATGTCTAGCCCAGTGCCTACCATGGACATGACGCTCAATAAATATTTGTTTTCTTCCTCTGTATAATGAAGGGCTTAAGGCCAGCTAGACCTAGTCATGGCAGACTGCCAAGAGAGATGGAAATAAGGGGCACGTCAGAGGGATTTCCAGTCCATTTGAGAAAAGAGGCAAAGATAGTTATTTTGTTGCCTGAGGAACATTTCCCAAAACTGAGCGTAGAAGAACGGATAACAAAAGCCGAATTAACCTCTCTGCCCTGCTTGCTGCCCAGTTACTACTCACACCAACTTCACACGGTGAAACCCTCCTTTCCCACCTGGGAACCAACACACTCCCCCACTAAATACCTAAAAAAGTTGCCGATGAGTTAGGGTTTTTACTGTATGGTTTTTCAGAAGTAGATTGCCAGGCCTTTCTTCTGAGGTGCCTCTGGGTGGGCTTGAGCTGCCCACCTTTGGGTTAGCAGCTGAGTGGGTTAACTGTTTATCCACCGAATTCAATATCCCATTGTCTTTTCTACATATCACAACACAAAGTTAAGGACCAGGAGTCCCTGAGTGGTGCAAACAGTTCAGCGCTCAGTTACTAACCCACAAGATTTGAATTGACCAAGAGGTGCCTCAGAAGAAAGGCCTGGTGATCTACTTCTGAAAAATCAGCCATTGAAAACCCTATGGAGCACAGTTCTACCTGAAACATATGGGGGTAACCATGAGTCAGAACTGACTTGATGGCAACTCGTTAGTTAAGGACTAGGCTGGTTCTAGAACCCAGGTCTCTACTGTCCACTGTCCATTCCCCTCACTCTCTGTCTCACACATCATGTGTCTCCTAACCACCACTGAGGAGCAGGATTTAGTGTCTCACTGTCAATGCCAGGCCTCACAGCCGTGTCTGGCAAAGGCCAGTCCTCTGATGCTGGACAGGCCCCCACGAGCCTGTGCGGGAAGAGGTATAGGGCACGGCCATGGCGGACTCTGCAGGGAATGTCTCCGGATGTCCCTTGAACCTATCTCCAGCATGGGAGGTGGCATGGGAGACAGGCTAATGAAAGACTTTGCATTCAGACTGGTGTGTGTGTGAATCTTGGCTCTGCCATATCCTAGCTCTGTGATTTGGGGAAGATATTCACATTTCTCTAAGCTTCAGTTTCCTCAACTGTAAAATGAAGGAATGAGGTTAATTTCAGAGAGCCGTAGGAAAAGTTAAACGAGATTATGTAAGTAAACATCCAGGGTGGGGCTGGACCATAGTAAGGACTCAATGACTGTTGGCTCTCTTCTCTCCTCTTTTAATACCCAATGTTGAAATAGGAGATAAATGCATTCATTATCTTACCTGAGAAAAAGAGCTTCTTAGAAGCGTGCACCTGGAATGTTTGTTTCTATTTCTCTTTCTTTTCTGCCCCCTCCTGCCTTCAAGTTCCCTCCTCCTCCCAGTCTCAAGTATCTGGGGTGCAGGATTATTGAGGCCCCAGTCCTTATAAGCTATATTACTTTGGACAAGTCTCTGAGCCTCTATTTCTTCAACTGTTAAATGGGAAGATTTTAAGACTAAGGGCAGATCTAGAGAACCAAAACCCAGGTTACCAATAATTTCCCTGAGAAAAGAACAGCAAATTTCTTTCCTTTACATCCTAAGCCTGCAAGTGCCTTCTAGGGCTTCAGGTAACAGGAAAGTCATTTCAGCATCTGCTGACCCTTACTGGAGTCCCTGTGTGGTACAAACGATTACCGTGCTCAGCTGCTAAACAAAAGGCTGGAGATTTGAGTCCCCCCAAAGGCACTTTGGAAGAAAGCCCTGGCAATCTACTTTCAAAAAATCAGCCATTGAAAAGCCTCTGGAGTACAGTTCTACTCTGACACACATGGGGTCACCATGAGTTGGAATCAACTCGATGTCAACTGGGTGGGGTTGACCCTTACTACCTGAGGTGACCCATTGTCCTCCTTCTAACCTATACAGCCCGGACCAGGGAGAAAAAGGATAGACACACCTGATTTAGAAATCTTCAGGATTATTTTGTAGTGTGTGTATGTAGTGTAGTGCGTAGAGTGGGAATGTGAGTGTGTGAATGTGTGTGTGCATGCGTGCAAAGAAGGATAAGCTTTGGGTCCTCTGCAGCTTTCAGCTATTCAGATTCTCCTGGCCCAGACTTAAGATGTAGCTACCACTTAGGTGGAGGGGTCTGGAGTACATGACTGATGGAACCAGAGGAAAGAATTTATTCTGTAGCGGCTCTGTACCGATGCACGTTGGTGGGCTGGGCTGCCAGAAGAACCTGTTCTCAATCTTCACACAGCTGATCTCTGCGCTTCCCTGCAGTGCATAGCCAGGGTCACACTGGAACACCGTGGAGTCGCCCGCTTCCCAACTGTTGCCACTCCGGCTCCCATTCTGCGGGACCCCTGGGTCATTGCAGGACGTTGCTGTGGACACTAGGACAAGAAAACAGAAGAGAAAGTGAGGTTGCCAACACGTCTGCCAGACAACAGGGCTCCCAGCTCGTCAACCTCACGGACATTACTGCTTCCATCACCAGTGCCACTATTGTGTCCACTGCCATTATCTCCATGCCACTGCCTCCATTCTCACCACGACTACTGTCACTACCTCCTTCACAACTTGTGATCACACTGTCACTCTCAGGACATCGCCACCATCCATTCCACTAATACCTTCAGCATAACCACCAGCAACCTGCCATAAAATACTATGAGTTAATCGTGATGGCACTGTTATGATTGCAGAATTGAGTTCAATTCGATTTGAGAATACAAGCATTATTGCACAGACAAAGCTTTGCAATTTTATATAATGTAACTAACATTATCAGTATAAGGGAGTGACAAGATAATTACATGTAAACTCAACGTACTCAATCACAAGTGTTTGCAAAGGAGTCTGGAGCTGGCTTGCCTGAATGCCGAGCAGTGGTTGTGGGACGGCAGGGATTTGCCGAAGTTGAGTGAAGACCATGCTCTCCCTTGTAGGGCAAACAACCAAGGACCCATCATAACGCAACTATGCTCAAAGAAAAATCAGATGTTTGTAGCAAGTGGCAAGGCAGACTTCAAAACAAACATGAGTGACTGAGAATATTATAATTCAAAAACTCAGGAATGTGGGAGATGTTTGCAGTCTCGTACTTAACCTACAGCACGTGTTTTAAAACACTGAGTGAGTAATGGAAGAAAGGAAGGAATAAAAGAACGGGTGAGTGAATGCATAAGCAAATGCAACAAGTGGAATCACTACAAAGAAACTGATATCAAAGGAAAGTCCAGAGAAGAGGTTCTGAGGCAGCTGTAACTACCCCAGCTGCCTCCACAGCCCAAAGCTGACAGTGGGGCTTGGTGCCCGCCTCTGCCATCATCAGCAAACTGTGATTGGCAGACCGTGGGGGCAGCAGGTTCTGGAGCCCATAGCATAAGTAATGCTCATTTGCTCAGAGGGTGAGTTTTTCTAAAACTTTTTGGGAAAAATGATTTTGATCCTAAAACAAATGAATTTATTATGGAGTAGAATGTGCAATTCACATTAGTTCTTAAATGAAAACATAAAGACTCAAAGAGATTTTGTGCTTGCTTCACCCTCCAGACCCCCTGGGGGTGTGCACTCAATTTTCTTCTGCTATTAGGAGCGCTTCAGTGGGAAAGTTTGAGAAGCACCGGCCTAGGGAAATTGTACACACTAATATTATTAACTATAAGATTGAGGATTATGTGGATGAGTCTGGAGTTACAGTATCTAATCCTTACATCCAATGTATAGGGTTTCTATGAGTCGGAAATGACTCATTGGAAATGGGTTTTTTAATATCGAATAACACCTTAGGACAGTGTATGACAAAACACAGCCCACTGCCTAATCTGGCTCTATGTCTGTTTTTGTAAATAAAGTTTTATTGGAACACAGTCATGCTCATTTATTTACCTGTTGTCTATGGCTGCATTCATGCTATAACAGCAGAGTTGAATCATTACAGCAGAGAATGTACAGCCCCTAAAGCCTGAAATATTTACTATCTGGTCTTTTACAGAAAAAAGTTTGCCAACCTCTAGTATATGGTATCTTAGTCATCTATTGCTGCTATAACAGGAATACCACAAGTGGATGGCTTTAACAAAGAGAAATTTATTTCTTCACAGTAAAGTAGGCTAAAAGTCCAAATTCAGGGCGTCAGTTCCAGGGGAAGGCTTTTTCTCTCTGTCAGCCTTCTCATCAATGCTCCCCTGGACTAGGAGCTTCTCCACGCAGGGACCCCAGGTCCAAAGGACATGCTCTGCTCCTGGCACTGCTTTCTTGGTGGCATGAGGTCCCTCTGTCTCTCTGCTCACTTCTCCCTCTTATATCTCAAGAGATTGCCTCAGGACACAATCCAAACTTGTAGATTGAGTCCTGCCTTACTAACACAACTGCCACCCATCCTCCTCATTAACATCATAGAGGCAGGATTTTTATAACATATAGGAAAATCACATAATACCGGGAATCATGGCCCAGCCAAACTGATACACACACTTTTTTAGGGGACATAATTCAATCCGTGACATATGGTATCCTATCTTAAGCCCTCCTCTTTTGATACCAGTTTTTAAAAACACATTCTTTGCTTTCATCCAGATTTAATCATTAACATCATTAATGACCTACCATCACTATGCCCCAGCCACATTTGTAAAATGTTTGTCCAATATCAAGCTCAGTCTACCCTCAGGGCCTTTGCACTTGCTGGCCCTTCTGACTGGAATGATCTTGCTGGAGCTCTTCCTATGCTAGCTGCATGTTGTCATTCAGCTCTCAGTTCCAATACCACCTCTTCAGACAGGCCTCTTTGAGCAACTTCTTCTGGGCTCATCCCTTAACCTTCTTCTGTCACATTATCCTCTTTTGTTCTTTTCATACAGCACAGTCTGTAATGACCTTGCTAATTTATTTATTTGCGTCTTTACTGTACATCACTTGTATGCCTCTATGAGAATAGGGACCATGGCTGTCTTGCTCCCAAGTGTGTCCCCAGGGCTTAGAACAGTATCCATCACACAGTCGTGCTTGATAAATATTTTTTGAATGAATGAATGGACAAATCATCACCATCTGACACTGAATTTATTTATAAAGTCAAATCAAGATCAATCTACTTTCTTCCCAATTGAAAAAAGGCTTAGCTTTCATCTCAAACTTTACATGGCACTCTACAAATGGAAACGGTTCCCTAGAAGAAAAACAGCTCACTGTTCTGGACATATTTGGAAAGAATATTTATATTGTTGGCAATAGACTGCAGTGATTAAGAGCTTGGGTTTGGGAATCAGAAACAGGGGCTTCGATCCAGGCTCTGCTACGTATTAACCAGATGGCCTTGGCTGAGAAACTTCTCTGGGTTTCAGAGCCCACATCTGCAATGTGGATTAATAATGGGACTCACACCTTAAAGTTTCTGTGAAAATTGTAAGAGAAATGAGTAGAGAGCTTAGCATGGCACTCCCTCAGTAGATGGTAGCGATTATACTTCCCTCTCCCTCTGTGCTCCCCCCTCACCTTTTCTTGTTCTCACTTTCTCTCTTTAATGCTCCTAAGTTTGAGCTTCTCGGCAAAGCCCCCGGCAGCAGGCTGGATCCACGTGGTACATTCAGGATGTTAGATGTTACACAGTCATGTTTACTTAATAAGCCAAGCCTGGACTAATCGTCCCTGGCATTTCCCTACAATCCCCTGTCAAACACACACTATAAAGTTAACATGGGGTGAGCCATTCTTGCCTCCCTAGAGTAGTCCTGGTATTTGCTGACTGATGACAGCAACAGGGAAGGTGACCTTTCCCAAACCTCAGTTATGCCCAGAACACTGGGCTGGGTTGCCACGGCCTTTGGGAGCCGAGGCTAGGAAGCCTGATGAGTCCCTGCTCTGCAGGCCTAAGAAATGCTCAGAGCAGCTTGTCCAAGAAAACTCTCATATTAGAGAAACCATCCATTCATCTATTAATTTCTTCTTGTGCTCATTCGTTCAGTGAGCAGTAAGTGAGCACCTACGGCATGCATTCACTGTGGGGGCATCCGAGAGGCACAGTGTGGTCCCAACCCTCAAAGAGCTCTCCATGCAATGACAAGCGGGTGACCAGCTCCAAGAAAAGGCAGACTGGTACTGACAATGTGCTGAGGAAGGAGAAGTCAAACGCTGGAGGGCTAGAGGCTACAGCAATTTATTCAGAATGGGGAGATCAGGAGGATGAACCTTGAAGGACAAATGGATTTGTACGGGACAAGCAACAACACATAAGAAAGCAGCCTGAGCAAAGGTGACAGTGGCCAGGGAGTCTGTCCCACGTGGCAGGGCTAGGACACAGCGGAGGTCAGATGATACAAATCCATGGGGGACTTCGTCAGTACCATTATGAGTTTTTTTTTTTTTTTTCTTTTTTAAAGCCATACCCAATGGCTTGGGCACAGTCAGAGAAAAGTACATGTCTGGCTTTAATTATTCATAACATTCCTTTACCCAGAGACAGAGACAGACTGCATTTTCCCCTCCTTATTGCCATGAGATCTTTCCATTGCTTATCCTAGCAATTTGCAAAGTTTGTCCCATGAAACACTAGTCTGTTGAGATGGCCTAGAAAAAAGTCATCCATGGTCAAGTATGTTTGCAAATTGTGACATACCAGACACCATTTGAATTCACATGTATTAAATACCAAAAGTTTCAGGAAGTCCCACATCAAAGAAAACCTCTTTAGGTCTGCCTCAACCCCATTCCCAACATGACTTGACCATGCAAACTTCTTTTTCTTGCAATACCAATTAATATTCCATGCAACTCTAGGGAACAGCCTTTGGGAAATGCTCATTTAAACTCCAGCCCCCTTGCTGCTCCCTAGTGGGACCCTAATTCCTATGCTGAGTTCAATGTCACTCATGTACTCTCTCCATGAGTGAATATCAAAAAACCAAAACCAAACACATTGCTGTCGAGTCAATGCCAACTTAAGACAACCTCATGTATTACAGAGTAGAACTGCTCCATAGGGTGTTCTTGGCTGTAATCTTTACAGAAGTAGATCACCAGGCCTTTCTTCCATAGTGCAGCTGGGTGGATCTTTTTTTTTAAATTTATTGTTGTACTTTAAGTGAAAGTTTACAATTCAAGTTAGTCTCTCATACAAAAATTTATACATACATTGTTATGCGACCCTAGATGCTCTCCCTATTCTGTGACAGCACATTCCTCCTTTCCACCCTTGATTTCCCGTGTCCATTCAGCCAGCTCCTGACCCTCTTTGCCTACCCATCTCACCTCCGGACAGAAGCTGCCCGTTTAGTCTCTTGTATCTACTTGAGCTAAGAGGCACACTCCTCACGAGTATCACTTTATGTTCCACAGTCCAGCCCAATCCCTGTCTGAAGAGTTGGCCTTTGAAACTGCTTTAGTTCTGGGCTGATAGAGAATCTGGGTGCCATGCTTTCCAGGGTTCCTTCAGTCTCAGTCAGACCATTAAGTCTGGTCTTCTTACTAGAATTTGAGTTCTGCACCCCACCTTTCTCCTGCTCCATCGGGACTCTCTGTTGTGTTCCCTGTCAGGGTGGTCATTGGTGGTACCCGGGCACCATCTAGTTCTTCTGGTCTCAGGCTGATGCAGTCTCTGGTTTATGTGGCCCTGTCTGTCTTTTGGGCTAATGCTTTCCTTGCAATTCTGGTGTTCTTCATTCTCCTTTACTCCAGGTAGGTTGGGACCAACTGATGCATCTTAGATGGCAGCTCAGTTGCTTTTAAGACCCCAGACGCCATTCACCAAAGTAGGATGCAGAATATTTTCTTAATAAACTTTGTTATGTCAATTGACCTAGATGTCTGCTGGGTGGATCTGAACTGCCAACCTTTAGTTTAGAAGTCGAGTGCAAACTATTTGTACCACTTATGGTTCTGAGGTAAGTCGAATACCTCTTTTTTTTTTTTTTTCCACGATTATTGTCATTTATTATCAGTATCTTTATAAATCCGGAAATGTGTTGAATAATAAATCATAAAAATTGAACATCTGAGAATGATAACATCAGCAAATTATGTGCTACAATATAATACTAATGATAAGATGTACAAAAAAAAAAAGGACGGTCATAAGAAGTGCAGTTTGTTGTAACTCGATTATGTCGTAAGTTGGGGACTATTTGTACAGCCTCACTGGTGCCAGAGATAGATGCCAACCCCCATTAGCGGATACATCACTGGGAGAAAGTGGGGAGGCAAAGCTATGGCACAGGTGCCCACAGACTTGCTCTGGAATCCCCATGGAAACCTCCCGGCACAGTGGAGTAAGATGGTAACGCAGACAGCTGCTGTATAATAAAGATGACCATAAACCGAGGCAGTCACTTCTTCAGGGAGATGAGCGGTGGAAAAGGCACTTCCAAGGAGATAAGATGATTCGTCCCAGGGAGAGGGCAGGACCAATCATATAAATGATCCAATATTGGGACTGGGACGTTTCGGCATTGCCCATTTTTGGTTGCTCTTTGTCATGCTCCTCCGTATTTGGCTACTGTAGTACACAATTAATTGAATTTAGATTACTTGTGTTTGGCTTCCAGTCCTTACCGAGACCTGTACTATGTCATATCATATCAGCTCTTCCATTATCGTGCCTGGAACCACTGTCAGCTTGTACTTCTGCTGCACTCCTCCATGCTCGTGTGTTTCAGCCACAATGCACAACCCTACAATTCTGGAATTTACTTTCCTGCTTCTGCACTGTCACGTGTTCTTCAGGCTAGGATGGCCTTTTCCCTCTCTTCCATCTAATAAGGGTCCATGAAGCCTCCAAAGCCCAGATCAGTGGCATCTTTCCGTGTCATAGTTGACCATCCCCTCCTTGAAATACTTACTTTTCACGAGTAACTTCCACTCATCATTCAGGTCTGAGCTTGGGCACCATTTTTGCTGGAACATCTTCCTTGATGCTCCAAGGTGGCCCTCTATGTGTTTCCATTCCAGTCTCTCTTCCTCCATCCAGATCCTTACCAATCTGTATGTGAATGTATATTGATGTGCCCATCCCCCCACCAGATATCTGAATGGGTGCTTCCCACGTACCAGGTGCAAAGCAGATGCTCAGTAAAAATCTTTACGTGAATGGAGAGATGGAGGAAAGGGGGGGACCAGAGGGAGAAGGAAGGGGAGTTGGTGTTGGGTGGCAGGACAAATGGACATGGGACTGGTTAGAGGCGAGCACAGACCTGAGAACTGGATGGCAAACCCCTGCTTGCTGGTGAAGAAGTCGGTGCTGAACTGCAGAACAACCGAGTTGAAGGTGCTGTGCAGGTCCTTGGGCAGTGCCGGGCCACTGAGCTCCTTCAGCAGGACCCCGCTCTCCACAGGCCCATCCCAGATGCGCAGCACGTCGTGGACCTCCTCCGTGTCAAACACCAGGAAGTGGAGCCTGAGTGAGACAAGAGGGCATGCAGTCACTCCAGGGAGCCCCTCTTTTCTGGGGACTCCAGTCAAGGAGGGTCTGAAACCCACGGAAAGACTTGTAGGAAGGAAGAGAAGGCAGTATAGGGCAGCATCCCATGATTCCAACCTGCCCGCTCCTCACCTTGGAGTCACCAGCAATGTGGACAAGGGGGGAAGCGGTGGATTTTATGCATCTTACAGATTATTATGAGCTCCATGTTGCCACTGTCAGACTCCACCCCTCTCCTCAACCCTACACAGGCCCCAGACGTCACACCCGAGCCCATAGCCATATCATTTCTAGATTGGTGGTGGTGGGAGAAGGTTGTTGAGAAGACAGTGGTTTGGGTTGGATAAAGGATATAGATTTAAAAAAATAGGGGCCAAAGGGCAGAGGGAATTGTGGGGTCTCTGAGAAGCCGGCTCAGTTTCAAAGGCGAGCCGGCACTTTGGCTTCTCAGAGCAAAACTCTGGGGATATCAGCTACGTAGAGGCTTGGTTTAGATAATCCCTGCAAACTTCAGCAGGCCAGGCTGGGGTCTCCGTGTGTGAGAGGACTGCCAGAGACAGCTCTCAAAGTCAGGGAGTTCTGTAGGAACCCAAATTTTTCCAGGACAAAAAGGCCCTGGTCAAAGATGTCTTGGTTATAAGTTGTGTACTTGCTGGCCCTCTTGTTCTATTGCTCTTCCCCTCCCCCACCTCCCTTCCCCCTTCTTTCTTTTTTTAACTTTTTTTTTTTTTAAATTTTGGAATAATTTTAGACTTACAAAAAAGTTGCAAATATACTACAGAGAATTCCCATAGATTCCCCACCGTTTTCCCCACTGTCAACATCTTACATTTCCGTGGTACATTTGTCACAGCTAAGAAACCAATATGGGGCCACTACTGTGAACTACACTCCAGACTATATTTGGATTTCACCAGTTTTCCATTAGCATCCCTTTTCTGTTACAGGATCCAATCCATTTATCACTATCTCTTTTTTAAAAATGTTTTTCAAAATTGGAAAAACAAGATGTGCTCAAGGCAGAACAAGGCAAACAATATACAGGTGTACCGAATAAAAGAAAATAAGTTTCTCTTGCTCTCTTTCTCATATAACTAACCTGTTCTCCAGAGTTCTTCACTTAATACTAGGTTATCCTTCCAGACGTTTTTGGAATGTATACATGTATTTTTCCCCCCAAACAAGACCATACTTTACATAGTTTTGTGTTTAACTTTTTTTCTTTACCTGATACTATGTTATGGGCATATACACGTATATACCAATGATTATGAAGATGGCACAGGACTGGGCAATGTTTTGTTCTGTTACACATAAGGTCGCCATAAATCAGAATGGACTCGATGACAACTAACAACATCGGTTTAATTTTTTTCTACAGAAACGAACATTATTATGTTCGGTATTTCACATCAGACTGTAATGGACGCACCTATCTCTATACAGATTTGCATGGTTTTGTTAATATTCAGGTGATTTGTAAGAATTTTTTTTTGGGGGAGAAAGGGTATGTATATTTTAAAATTTGCCCTCCCAAATGATTGAACCAATTTATATTGTCACTGAACAGTATTAATGTGACTATTCTCTCTAGCCCTCACCTCATCAAGATCAGAATTTATGATGTTGCAGACATATTCTGTATTAAAATACTTGCCCATCTGCTAGACCAAAATGGAATATCATCAGTGTTTTCAATTCAGATAATTCAGTAAGGTTGGGTATTTTTGCATGTATTTATTGATCATTTGTATCTCTTCATATTCTCTACCTATCTTGAGTTATTTGTCTTCTTTTCCTTATGTTTATACCTTATAGTTTTATTTATCTTATATATGTTTTGATTCCTCTTTTATATATTTGTTGCTAATATTTTCTCCTAGTGTCTGATGACTCATTTCCCTTTAAATTTTGTTTACAGTGTCTATTTTAGCATGGAAGTTATTCATTTTTATGTAATCAAATATGTTAATCTTTTCCTTTAAGGATACTAGGTGTCATGTCATGCTTGGGAAAACCTCTTCCTCCTGAAATTATTAAAAAACATAGCTTTAACATTTTCTTTGCACTTGTATAGCTTCATTTCTGAGGTAGGGATCTAGCTGATTTTCCAAATGGACACTCAATTGTGTAAACACCTAACTAAAGTAGCCTCTTTCATATTTTGTCTATCAAAACAGCCTGTTGACCTCCTCCTTAGCATTTATCACAGCCTATACAAAGAATTGATGACTTTGAATTATGGTGTAGGCAAAGAATATTGAATATACCATGGACTGCCAGAAGAACTAACAAGTATGTCTTGGAAGAAGTACAGCCAGAGTGCTTCTCGGAAGCAAGGATGGCGAGACTTCATCTCACGTATTTTGGACGTTATCAGGAGGGACCAGTCCCTGGAGAAGGACATCATGGTTGGTAAGGTAGAGGGTCAGTGAAAAAGAGGAAGACCCTGGACTGGATGGATTGACACAGTGGCTGCAACAATGGGCTCAAACAGAGCAAAGATTGTGAGGATGGCGCAGGACAGGGCAGTGTTTTGTTCTGTCGTACATAGGGTCACTGTGAGTTGGAACCGACTTGACGGCATCTAACAATAACAACCATAATACTTATTCTCCACTACCCATCTGTCAGTTTCTTGTACTGTGGTGGCCTGTGTGTTGCTACAATGCTGGAAGCTATGCCACTGGTATTTCAGATATCAGCAGGGTCACCCATGGTGGAGAGGTTTCAGCAGAGCTTCCCGACTAAGACAGACTAGAAAGAAAGATCTGGTGATCTGCTTCTGAAAATTAGCCAATTAAAACACTATGGATCATGACAGAATATTATCCTATGTAGTGCAGGAAGATGAAACCCCTATGTTGGAAGGCCCAGTGGCTGAAACAATGACCATGGCGCACACCAAAGATCATGAAGATGGTGCAGGACTGGGCAATGTTTCATTCTGTTGTACATGGAGTCACCATGAATCATAGCTGACTCAAGGGCAACTAACAACAACAATATACTTATTTGTTTACTATCTGTCTCCCCAACTAGAATATAATTGTCACGAGCGCGGGACCACGTCTTGCTCACTATTTGTGGTCTCAGCGCTTGGGATGTGTCTGACACTTTGGATGGTGCTTACGAGTACCTGTGGAATGAATACACACTAGTAACTGAATACTCCAGGTTCTCCCTGCTGGTCTGAAATGTCACCTTGGTCATGTTTCTTTTTCTAGACCCTGCCCTCAGTTTCAGTGGCATCCTTCTTGGCCTTTTCTGTACTACCAGGAACACAGCTACTCAGTTTATTGTGGTTTTGATAGTCTCCCATTTTTATATTCTAATACAGCAAATTCCTTTTCATATTTTCCCCCCAAATTTCTTAAGTTCTAAAATGTACTGTTTCAGATGACCTTTATAGTTATCAAGTTTCCCCTCCAAAAAAAAATCCCATTGTGATTTTGACTGGCATTCCACACATTTATTAGTTCTATCACCCATCTGTCAGTTTGTTGTACTATGGTGGCTTATGTGTTGCTATGATGTTGGAAGCTTTGCCACCAGTATTTCAAATACTAGCAGGGCCACCCATGGTAGATAGATTTCAGTGGAGTTCACAGACTAAGAAGGAAGGCTTGGCTATCTACTTCCAAAAATTAGCCAACGAAAACCTATGGATCACAGGAGAACATTGCCGGACTTGCTCGCTTTGAACATGTTATCAGGAGGGATCAATTGCTAGAGGAGGACATCATATTTGGTGAAGGAGAGGGTCGACGAGGGTGAGGGAGACACTTGGTGAGATGGATTGGCATAAAAGCCACAACAATAGACTCAAACATGCCTGTGATTGTGAGGATGAAGCACGACTGGGCAATGCCATGAGTCAGAGTCAACTCGATGGCAGCTATCTATCTCTATTGATTAATTTGGGGAGAACTGCTATCTTTATGCTACTTATTTTTCCCAACCAGGAATACTGTAGAGATCTCAATTTACTTAGGACTAGTTTGTGCACTTTGGCAGCTTTGTGGTTTTCTTCCTTGCACATTTATTATTAAATCCATTCCTTGGGAGTCTACAAATTTATGGTTTTTGGTACCATTGTGAATAAGATTTAAGTTACATTTTCTAGTTATTTATTGTTGGCAATATATATATTTCTTCTGTTCAGTCATCAATTAGTTCTAGTAAAATCAAGTGATTCTCTTGGATATTCTAGGTAGATCTTTTCACAGATACAGGTGGAGAATGCTCAATATCAGGAGCTGGTGGGAGTTTTCTCAGTGGCTGTATTCTAATCCCCCTGGTGGACCTCCCTTCCCAAGGCTTCGGACGGAGTGAAGACAGATGGGCATCTTTCTCTTCAGGGCATTGGGCAGGGAACAGGCTGGCAAGCTGGGGGCCCATATTTGACTGAAAAGGGGGGGAGAAGGAGCTCCCCAGGAGGTAGAGCAAATAAGCGCACCCTCTGCTGTGCCAAGCCGCTCTTTCTTCCCTGCTTTCTCCCTGTTGCTCAACGGCACTGGGAAATTAGGCAGACAACCCTGGAAGCAGACCAGGCGGCAAGTTATGCGGCCTTATTACATATGCTCTCGGAAGATAGGTTTGTGTGGGCCGCACTTGTCAAGGAAAGAAGGAGGAAAGAAGACTTGACGTTTGGGTAGCATGACAGGGAGTGTGCTTTCTTTGGATTTAATAAATAACCTGAGACGTGACCCAGAAGCAGAGAGGAGGTGAAGGTGTCTGTGGGAAGAAAGGCGACTCCCACACCTGAGCTCAGGTGGTGTCAGGATGTCACAGCTAATAAAGCTGATTGCGAGAAGGAAGATAAGGGTCTCAACACTGGGTAGGGAAATTTGGGCTTTATTCTCTTAAGCAGAAATAGAGGCCGACTGAAGTCCTCGAGGTGAATAACTTCACATCATTGAATGAATAAGCAAGTGAATCAATGAATGAATGAATGAAATCCTAGGAGGATTAGTCTTATAGGAAGTTGAACAAAGAGAGAATAAGGGGAGTAAGTTGAAACGAAAGGGGACACGATTGTATAACAACCAGTGTGTGCAAGGTCCTTTCATATCATCTCATTTAATCCTCACAAGCATCTTTACTTTGTAGATGTCTTTAAAAATGAGACTACTGAGGTTCAGGGAGGTTAAGTTACTTGCCCAAGGTCAACGGCCAGTTAGAGTGGGCTGGAGTTATCATGATATAATGATAGTTCAGGTAAGATTTCAGTGCTTCTGCTCTTCCCGACAAAGCTGCCCACACCTCCAGGAGGATTACGCTGTGGCCAAGAGCTGGGCATGTGCTGAGAGGACCTATCAGTAATAGAGAGTTTACATGTCAGTCATACTCAAGGCCCAAGGGCTAATGTTCAAGACCGTGAATTAAGAATGCCAGCTCATTGCATTCAGCTCAGTTGATCTCATCATCAGACAAAGTCAAAGGCTTGGCATTGATGAGGTTAAGAAAGGTGGCAGGAGGAAGGCGGGGGTGGGGGGAGCCTGAGATCCTTTGAATGCAGAAATAATACAACTTGGCAACTAAAAGGATAGCGGCCAAAGTTCCAAACCTCTCCTTGCATTCATTTAAACACCTCCTATTGGAGCCCTGGTGGCGCAGTGGTTAAGAGCTCGGCTGCTAACCAAAAGGTCGGCAGTTTGAATTCACCAGCTTCTCCTTGGAAACCCTATGGGGCAATTCTACTCTGTCCTGTAGGGTCACTATGAGTCAGAGTCGACTCAACAGCAACAAGTTTAGTTCGGTTTATGTGCTGTAGGGTTTCTCTGAGTTGGAATCGACTCGAAGGAAAAGGGTTTGGTTTGGAGTTTTTGGTATGTGCTGGGTGCTCATATATACTGGTGAACATGACAGACAGGGTGCCATTTTCCAGGAGCTTCTGGAGATGGGCAATACTCCCACGTATAATACCCAAAACCAAATCAGTTGCCATCAGATTGATTTGGACTCATGGCGACCCCGTATGTGTCAGGGTAGAACCGTGCTCCACAGGGTTTTCAATGGCTGATTTTTCAGAAGTAGCTCGCCAGGCCTTTGTTCAAAGGTGCCTCCAGGTGGACTTGAACCACCAACCTTCTGGATAGCAGTTGACCTCTGCATATACAAACCCATTAAAAGATGATCAGCTGTGGCGAATGCAGAGAAGGAAACAGCAAAGTGATGAGACAGAGTTGTCACTTTCAATAGGGCCGCTGTGGGAGACCTCTCTAAGAAGGGGGTATTTAAGCAAGATGAGAGACTCGAAGGGAGCTGGCCATGTGAAGAGCAGGGTAGGGCAGGGGATGGGAGGGAGCTTTCCATGTAGAAAGGGCAGCGCGTGCAAAGCCCTAGCGAATCAGCATGGAGCTTGTGAACAACAAAAAGGCCACTGAGGCTGTAGCTGGTCCAAGAGGGGCAGGCAGAGACCAGGCCACATGGGTCCTTGTGGGTGGGGGAAGAGTTTCTGTTTTATTCTGTGAGGTAAGGGAAGTCATTAAATGGTTTTAACTTGAGGCCTGGCAAGCTTTGATTTGCATTTCAAGAGAATGGATTGGCAAAGGCAAGAGTGGAAGCAGGGGCATTAGTTAGGAGGCCGCTGCAGGAGGCTAACCCATTGCCGTCAGGTCGCTTCTGACTTATAGTGACCCTATAGGACAGAAGAGAACTGCCCCACAGGGTTTCCAAGGAGCAGTTGGTGGATTTGAATGGCCGACCTTTTGGTTAGCAGCCAAACACTTAACCACTGTGCCACCAGGGGAGGCTAGTGACCCTTTTATTTGAAGTCCCTTATGATAGCCGTTAAAGACTTGGTTTGCCAAACCAACTGCGTTTATGAAGACCGCTATTCAATACTTTTCTCATCTCGTAGAAATCAAAGTCCATGAATGCTAATTAGAGCTTCCGATCAATAGAGATCATTCTAGGCCAATACAGACATCTGGGTTTGCCTGAGCAGCTCCGCTGTAGGTGAGGTTCTGGTCTTCTTTTGGTTTTTTAAATACCGAGGATTTTGAGGACCCTGTCCTCACTGTAAGGAGTCCTGGTGGTGCAGTGGTTAAAGTGCTCAGCTACGAACTGGAAGGTCGGTGGTTCGAACCCACCAGCTGATGTGGCAGTCTGCTTTCATAAAGACTGCAGCCTTGGAAACCCTATGGGGCAGTTCTACTCTGTCCTAGAGGGTCGCTATGAGTTGGATGAGTTTGATTTGGTTTTGGTGTCTGCACTGTTCCCCCAGGTGGGGAGGTTTTGAAAGGAGGGAAAAGATATCCCTTCATATTGATGCACTGCTTGTACGTGTGTTTGTTTATTTGGGCTGCAGACATGAAACAGGCAGACTCCAGGGAGGAGGGGCGATGCTTGTTGCATGTCAAGCTCACTGCCGAGAGCTGTGGAAATGTGGAAGGTACTGTCCTTGCCCTGCAGGATTATGCTGCTGATTGAAGCAGATGCACAAAACATGATAATACATATAATAATTGCTAAAAGAGTGGGATAATGTGTTATCGAAATAACTGGAAGAGAAAGAACTAAACATTTGTAGAAAGTCAGTCTCGTAGGTGCCAAGTACTTTATGTGTATTGCCTAATATCCTCATAAAATCTCTGCAATTTAGAGTCTATTTGTACCAGTTTGCTGATGGGAGAACTGAAGCTCCAAGGGGTTAACACAGGCCACTAAGAGGGGGCAGAGCCAAAATTCAAACCATGTCTGTCTGGTACCAAAGGGCTTTCTTTTACACTGTCTTCTTCTTCTCGAGTCCCTGGGTGGTGCAAATGGTTAACGCACTTGGCTGCTAATTGAAGGGTTGGAGGTTCGAGTCCAGCCAGAGGTACCTCAGAGAAAGGCCTGGTGATCTATTTCTGAAAAATCAGCCACTGAAAACCCTATGAAGCCCAGTTCTACTCTGACACACATGGGGTCTCCGTGAGTTGGAACTGACTTGATGGCACCTGATTTGATTTCTTCTAGTTGAGAGAATCAAGGAAAGCTTCAAAGAGGAGGTATCTTTGAAGCAGTTTTGAAGAAAGAAAACAAATTCATAAGGAAATCGAGAGGGAAGAGAATTTACAAGAGGGAACAGCATGTACAGAGGCATGAAAAGCATAACTGGCCTTCCTGGATCCAACCTTCAATCCACCTTTTCCATCATGGCCAAGGTGATCTTTCTGAACCACACATCTGACCCTACAGAATAAAGCCACATTTCCTAGAGGCACACCAAGTCTTTCATGAGTGGCCCCTGTCTTCTTCTCCTGTTCCCCTGATCCTTTGTCATTTCCTTCTTACTCTCTTGCTTCGGGGCCTTCCCTACCTCTCACTGGAAGGTTCCTAGCCCTGCCCACACCCACCTACCACTTGACTAACTTGTATTGGTAGATAATCCACATTTGGTGGGGAGCTTTTCCACAGGCTTCTCTACATATCCTCCCTGCTCCCCCAGTCTGGTGAGGTGCTCCTTCTACATGATCCCACTGTAGCAGAGGCATCTATTGACTTACCGGTCTCACTGCCATGTCAGATGTGTCTGGTCTCATTCACCTCTGTATCTCTGGTATCCAGTACCAGGCCTAACCCACACTAAGCCCTTGATGAATGTCATTTGGTTGGATGGTTAAATGAATGGGTGATGGCTCACCAGCTTTTAGGGACCCCCACAGTTCAGCCAAATGCACCCGCTGTCCTTGCTAAGTGTGTACCACTTGGTGAGAGGCAACTTAAACAAATCCTATGTACTAAGGAAGTTACTTCCTATTTCTCTTGAGGTTCTCACATCTCTTTACTGCCATATCCAGCCCCTAGGATCTTACAACTGTATCTTTGGCACTCTGTCCCTACTACAGAAACAGGACCTAGCCACACAAACCTGGGCCAGAGCTAGTTGCCTAGTCTAAACCATGGTCTCACTCTAAGTCCCGCCCTACTGGTACTCTGAGCCTCTACTGATACTGATATTCACACATTCAATCAATCAATCAATCTCTGTAGGCACTGGTATACAGACAGGAACATGGCCCGCTTTAACTGCAAGGGTGCTCTGGATTAGGGGGCTGTTTTTATTCAAGTTCAAGATCTTCACACATCTTTTCGTCAAGGTGTTTCCACCTACATCTACCTCCCACTACAATCTCCCAATAGTAGGTTCCCAGCTGAGGGTGGTCTCACCTGGTCCTCACACGCTACCTCTTCCTACCAACCCACCACTGAGACTCCATTGTGCTTTGCTGCCAGACTGGCACAGTTCATGACACTCAGCCTCAATGCTAGGAAGAGATTTTCCACAAGAGTCTAAATCTAAGGAGTTAGGAGAGAATCACATTCTTACCGCAGGAACCCGCGCCTTCAAGTGCTATCCACACGGCACCTTCCCACAAAGCAGGCCAAACCTGCCTATGGGATTATGATCCTCAATTCTCTCAGTCTAAGGAAAGCTGAACTCATCGGGCCTTTTTGGGATACTGCCCAGCTCACCATTTACAGGTGCTTTATTTGTACTAGTTGCACACTGGAGCGTACAAAGATGTGTGAAAACTAGAAAAGACAAGAAAAAATCCATGGCGTCTTGACATGTCGATTTCACTTGCCTTCTGACCAGGGCCCCAGAATTGGAAGAGGGCTTCTGGCGCCCCCCCAGCAACCACGACCACTGTATGAACACAATGGCTGCTGCACGGACCTGAGTCATCACCGCGGACCGCTACATCAGGGGAATGTGGCACGTGAACGAACAGCTGCTGCAAGGGGCAGGGGTTCAGAAATCACTCCTGTCTCTAAATGAGAATGCAGCCTAAATTGTCCTCAGTGACACTGGAAATGACAACAAGAAAACAATACTTGTTTTATAAAGTGCCCCCCTCTAAGCCACCCAGGCTGCAAACCAACAATTAAACCATGTTCATAACTGCAGACAACGATAATTAAAGCATCACACTGTCCAAAGAGCAAAAACCAAGAAGACAGCACAGAGCCCAAAGCAAGCATTGGTGTCTACAGAAAAATTAGAGGATCTTCTCTCCTAGGACCAGCTGGTATTCAATATAAGAAAGCATTCTTTTGTTATTTTCAAAATTGAAAGAATAAAACTGGGCTTCAGATTGCCGAGAAAGCTGAAGCATGGGCTAGGGTGGTCACTGGTTTTGTGGGGGTTGGGTCAGTACAGCGAGCACATGGCTGAGGCTGCTGCTCTGTGTTCCACTCTGACTTGCAGGGGTGACCTTGGGCCAGTTGCCTACCTTAGCTTCATCATCATCATGTAACTGGAGGCTCTGCCATTGCCTCTCATTGATAGAGTCTTTCCTGTAGATGCCAGGAATTCTGTAAGGGGCAGACTTATTTTTTTATCCTTCTTGGAAGAAATGTTCTTCATAAAATAAAAAGCTCATGCCTCCTAAAGAGGCTATGTTTTGGTGTTAGCTACTGTCAAGTTGGCCCCCGATTCATGGTGATCCCATGCATAACTGGATCAGAAGATTGCTTTCACTGGCTGATTTTTTGGAAGTAGACCACCAAGCCTTTCTTCTTACGTCTGTATTAGTCTGGAAGCTTTGCTGAAACCTGTTCAGCATCATAGCAGCATGCAAGCTTCCACTAACAGACAGGTCGTGGCTGTGCATGAGGTGCCTTGGCTGGGAATTGAACTGGGGTCTCCTGCATGGAAGGCGAGAATCCTACCACTGAATCGCCACTGCCCTCTAAAGAGTCTATATAACAAAGTGGAAAAACACTGGCTGTGTAATCAAAGACCTGGGTTCAAATACTAGTTCTGGGATAGCTAATTGGGTGACCATGGCCAAGTTATTCAATCTTGCAGAGCCTTAGTTTACTCCTCTGTAACATGGCAGCAATAGCATTGTGTAGCAGTGTCATGAAGAGGATTATTACAAATGAAATCACATATAAAGCACCTACCACTGACCCTGATACGTAGCATAAACTCAACAAATGGTAAAATCAACTAAAATTTTTCATTTTGTTCCGTTTTTTTCTATAGTACTAAGAGATATTCTTAAAAGTTTCTTGTAGAAATTTGTCATTTTCTCCTTGTATTTCCAATAGATTTTACCTTATACGTTTTCTCCTTAGGTTATTGGGCACATAAGATTCACCACTCTTAGTATTATTGTGGATTATGCATTTTATCATCTGAAATAATCCCTTCTGCTTTCATGGTTTTATTTTTTTTTAAAATTTTTATCTTGAATTTTACTTTTTTATAAGTAAACTGTGATATCTGCTTTTGATTTACATGTGTTCGTATGATATACTTTTGTCTCAACCTTTTTAATATTTTGATGTTCTGTTTAGCAGTATTTTTTTGTTCTTTTATCCTATCTGAGAACTTTTGACTTGTAATATGGAGCTTTAGCTTTTGGGCACCAACTCATGGCTCCTCACAGCTCCCTGTCTGCCCACAGGTCTGCCAGTAGTTGCTCCACATATAACAAAGGCTTCCTTTTCTGTGGACCATCATCCCAGGACCTCTTTTTGGGATGCCCTGCTTCTTTTGCAGATCCTTTGATCAGCATCTGATTCCTGCATTCTGCTGTCCAACCTGATCTTGGTTCTTTGCTCATCCTTCAACCAGGCCTCAGACTATTGATCTTCTTTGCTCTGGCCCCACATCCATGGACCCTCCCACTCTCTGTCCATCCTGAGCTCCTGTAACCTCAGCCTGCTCCAGGGCTACCTCTTCTCTACACCCTACCACACAGTGGATGGCCAGACAAAAGTGAATTTATACCTATTATCAGAACTGATATGTTTGCTCTTTGTGGGAGGGACAAAGCTGTGTGTTCACCAGCTCTTGTTTCCTAGTCCATCCAGTCACAACCCAGAATTAGTCGGAGCCGTGAAATGTGTTCTGGTCAATGATACATGGGAGAAAGGCTCGGCTCCTAAAAAATACTGTTCCAGTATTTCATGCTTTCTGTCATTCCTCATCAGCTGGCCAGATGTGGAGGATCCACTGGAGGACTTGGAGGCTCCAAACATGGAAGGAACCTGGGGCTTTGAATGACTTAGTGAAATAGGCACCTCCCCACACTGCCCCAACTCACACACTGGGGCCCTGCTCCCTACTGCAGGTGAGCATTGAACTGCGAAGTGAGTGACGAATTAACCTTTATCGTGTCCAACCACGGAGACTGGGTGGTTACTTCTTATAGCAGTTAGCCATTGCTGACTAATACAAACTGATTGCCATCATCCTGTTTTATGCTTTTTATGTATTTTCTTGCTTCCTTTGTTTTTCATTTTTTAAATATTTCTTAGTTTACAAACTTTTCAGTGATTTGCAATGCATACATTTTGTTTTTTTAATTCTACTAGCTGTTACTTTTAAATACTCCTAAGTTCTCATTATTTTTAATTTTCAAATTTAAGAAAAATGATATACCACTTCACTCCTCCATACGTAAGACAGAAAATCTAAAAAGGTTTTACTCTCCCCTATCCCTTCTCCCAGAAATTCCTGGGTGGTGCAAAGGTTAATGAGCTTGGCTACTAACCAAAAGGGTGGCAATTTGAGGCCACCCAGAGGCACCTCAGAAGAAAGGCCTGGCAATCTACTTCCAAAAAATCATCCACTGAAAACCCTATGGTGCACAGTTCTACTTTGACACACATGGAGTCACAGTGAGTTGGAAATGACTCAATAGCAACTTGGTATGACTTCCCCTAGTTATCAAATCACTGACAGTACAATCAGGGACCCAAGACCCAAGTTAAACAGAGCATTCAATGGTCATCAATTCTTACTATACTTTTTTCTAAACATCTCAGAAGGCTAAAAATTATATGTCTGTGTTACTTTCTTGTGGCTGTTGTAACAAATTACCACAAATTCAATAGCGTAAAACAACAGAAATTTATTCTCACAGTACTAGATGCCAGAAGTGTGAAATCAGTATTGCTGGGCTGAAATCAAGGTGTCAACAGGCTGTAGGGGAGAATCTGTTCCCTGAGTCTTCCAGCTTCTGGTGACCGTCAGCATTCCTTAGCTTGGGGCCACATCCCTGCAATCTCTGCCTACGTCTTCAAATCTCCTTCTCCTCTGTGTATATAAAATCTCCTGCTGGCTCCCTCTTATAAGGAAACATGTGATTGCATTTAAGGCCAACCCTGATAAGCTAGGATCACCTCTCCATCTCAAGATACTTAATCACATTTGCAAAGACCTTTTTCCCCAGTAAAGTAACATTTACAGGTTCCAGGGATTAGGAGCTAATATCTTTGGGAGGATTATTCAGCCTACTGCAATGTCTCTGCAGATTCTTCAGGAAACTTATGAGTGGCAATTTTCTGTGGCTTTTGTGTGTATCTCAGAATAATCTCCTGCTACTTTTGTAAGTGAGTTAAATCCTGGCTGAACCAAGAATTCTGGCCTCGTAACTCCACTGAATTTGGCCTTTGGTATTATGGAAACAAAATCTTTGGTGGGGTGGGGGGTCAGATTAGTGGTGGTCGTTGTTCTTTTGTAAATGACCATTTCATTTGGTGAGTGCTGATTGTGTGCTTGCCCGTGTGTGTTTTGCCAAATGCTTGTAGACGTTTTTTATTATCCTTGGAATGGTGACATTTCTCATCAAGTTGTATTTGATTCATTTTGCCTGGAACTCAATGAGTCCTTTCAATTCACAGAGTGAGTTTTAGAACTGGTCATTTCGCCCCTCTAACCCCCTGCTCCATCTCAGGAGAGTTTTCTTAACGTTTTGTATTTTATTACTCCTTCTGCTCCATTTGCTCTTGGCTCTTCCTCATTCATGCTGACTGGATCAGTACTCTGTCCGCCATGTTGGGCAACCTGTCTTTCATTAAATCTGTGTTGCTATAAGTTACTGTTGAGTTGATTCTGACTCATGGCGACCCCATGAGTGCAGAGTAGAACTGTGCTCCATAGGGTTTTCCAGGCTGTGACCTTTCAGAAGTGGATCTCCAGGCCTGTCTTCTGAGGTGCCTCTGGGTGGATTCAAACCGCCAACCTTTCATCTAGTAGTTAAGCACTTAACCATCTGCAACACCCAGGGACTCCATTACTTCTTCTGTACCTATTAGAGTGATTCTCTAGCTTGTGTCTTAGTTACCTAGTGCTGCCATAACAGAAATACCACAAGTGGATGGCCTTAAAGAACAGAAAATTATTTCTCACAATTTTAGAAGGTGAAAGTCCAATCCAGGGTCTCAGCACTGTTGATTCCTTCCTTGTCCATAGCTCTGGGGGTTCCTTGGCCTTCCCTGGTTTGTGGATGATCCTCACATGGCATGTTTTCCCTTGTGTGTGTGTGCTTCTGTGTCCAATGTGTTTTTATAGTTCAGAAGTGATGAGATTTAAAACTCACCCTACTCTGGTAATGATCTAATTAATGTAACACCACCACCACCACCAGTTGCCATGGAATTGGCTTCCACTCATGGCGACCCCATGTGTGTCAGAGTAGAGCTGTTGCTCCTTAGCATTTTCAATGGCTATTTTTCGGAAGTAAATCGCCAGGCCCTTCTTTCAAGGCACCTCTGAGTGGAGTCAAACTTCCAACCTTTCAGTTAGCAGCCAAGCATGTTAACCATTTGCACCACCCAGGGGCTCAATTAACATAACAAAGAAACCCTTTTTCCAAGCAGGATTACATCCACAGGTACAGGGGTTGTTAGAGTCCAAGACATATTTTGGGGAGACATAATTTAATCCCTAATGGTGATTCTCTAGTTTGTCTCACTTCTGTAATTTTGTTTCCGATAAGGCAAACGCTGCTGTTGTGGATTTTAATCGTATTATGTGTTCAGTTTCTTTACATGTTTCCTTCTTGACCTTCTTATCTCAGGAGCTCTCCCCTCTCCATCTAATCCTCCATCCTCTGCTACTTATCAGCCGTGCTTTCTTGTATTTAAATGAGAAAGAATGTAGATACAGGCAGTCCCCGGGTTAGGAATGAGATCCATTCCTAAGTCTGTCGTTAAGTCAAATTTGTAGGTAAGTCGGAACAGGTACATATGATTCTTATTTAGCGTCAGTCAAATGTTTGTCTTAGTATATAGTATATATTTTACCTTTCTTTGCATATAAAACACTTAAGAAACACTTTTAAACCACGCAGTCTTTTCATGAGCATCACAAAGTAGTCCATACGTTCATTATTATGAACCACTGTATTTAACTCAAATTTTTAATATAATACGGTTTATGGCAGTCTGTTCTTAAGTTGGACATTTGTAACCCAGGGATTGCCTGTATCCATTTTAAATTTGCCTCTCTCTGGGCCAAAATCAGGGTGTCAGCAGGGCCGTGCTCCCTTTGAAGGATCTAGGCGAGAATCTGTTCCTTGTGTCTTCCAGCTTTTGATGATTGCCAGTGGTGTTCCTTGGCTTGGGGTCACATCCCTCCAATCTCTGCTTCCATCTTCACATTGCTTTCTCTTCTGTGTATAAAATCTTCTTCTGGATCCCTCTTATAAGGATACAAGTGATTGTATGTATGTTTTTCTCCTATTTCTCTAGGGAAAGTGTCCTTTTATGAATGGCAGGTTCTTGGTGGCATCACATGCTTTATTTGTTTGTTTGCCTGTCTTTTAAACAGGAGAGATCTATACTGGGCCAGTGTGGTCCACCAACAAAGTCTGAATATTACTTTGGTTGAACTCTTCATTCTCCTCCTAAGAGATGTTGGAATTCATTTTTGAGTTGGTACGCTGGCAGTCAAGTTGATGTATTTTGGCCAATTCAACTAACTGGCGTAGCTCGGTTGGATTATTATTCTTGGATAATTTGAAATAGTTTGTGTTTCTTTTTCTAGAGCGATACATGAAAAACTTAATGGCCAGAGAGCACCACCACTCTTCAAACTATCATGCTACATTTATACCTACCAGGTTATTCACATTTGCATCCTCTCCTTCAAAAAACTTTTGAGCTCCTTTTGGGCTATTCTCAGAGTTGCTGCAACCTTAAATTTGACAAAGGAATACCCAACCGTGTATGTGTTGATCTGCTCATTTCCTTCGGAAGGTCAGCTCTTGCAGCGCAATTACATGGACTTTCTCTGCTTGATGTTTAACTCACTGTCACTGCTCAAAAATAAATCTTCTGGAAGCTGCTAAACCTGCAGCCAGGATTCCTGGCAAGAGCTGAGAACAGAAGCTTTGCTTCTGGTGCCTTCTGCCTCTTCTGGGCCAGCTGTCCACTTGCTGGTTAAAGAGAAGCAATACTGACCACAGGGGGGAGTTGCTGCCCTATGGCTTGTCAGAGACTGCAGTGGGGGAATCTGGCTTCGAGCACAGTCCGATGTTTTGTCTAGCCCAGTGTCCCCCAGGGAAGACAAGTTCCAACGGGCAGAGATTCTGATTAATCAGAACCATGCCCCCTCCCCTCTCGGCAATCCTGCTGCTTTGTGACCGACAGCCAAGGATGAAATTTCCGGCTTGCTCTCTGCATCAATCGTTAGGAAGCATCCCTACAATTACAAAATCAACACACTCGGACTATTAGCCAAATATGAGCTTTATGGCTAAAAAAACCAACCAAACCTGCTGCCATCGAGTCGATTCTGACTCACAGAGACCCTACAGGACAGAGGAGAATTGCCCCATAGGGTTTTCGAGGAGCCCCTGGTGGATTTGAACCGCCGACCTTTTGGTTAGCAGCCGAACTCTTAACCACTATGCCATCAGGGTTTCCTTTATGGCTAAATGGGTGTTAAAAACCAAACCAAAGCCATCGAGTTGATTCCAACTTATAGTGACCCTACAGGACAGAGTAGAACTGCCCCATAATGTTTCCAAGGAGTGACTGATGGATTCAAACTGCTGACCTTTTGGTTAGCAGCCAAGCTCTTAACCACTGCACCACCAGGGCCCCCGAAATGGGTGTTAAGAGCAGCAGTCAGAGAGTCCTGGATCAGGAAGTTCTCAACCCCTCATGGTTCCTGGGGCTCTTTAGGAAGAGCACACCTGGAAAGGCCTGTCTTTTCTCCCTTCTCCTTCCTCCTCCACGTAGCCTGCCATTTCAACCTCAACCAAACTTGCACACAAGAAACAAAGCCTAGTTCTTTTGAACATAACCAGGATCCTCACACAGTGACAACAGACTTCTGCCTGGTTTCCCAGCCTCTTCCCACTCCAGTTTATCCTCCTCTCTGCTGCCCCTGATCTTCCTGAAGTGGAGATATCATCATCACTTCACACCAGTCAATGAGCCCTGTACATTGACACCTTCCTCTCTTTTACATGCCTGGAAGATCCTGACTTGCCTGTATGGTAAACTCCTAATGTTCTTTAAAGTGCAACTAGAATAGCACATCCTCTCTGTAACACTCTACCCCCAACTGCTACCTGGAACTATGAATTATCACAGATGCTTTGCTATTGTCTTTTATACATATGTCTACTATGGCATTTATCACATTATATTAGAGTCTGTAGCAGACTGTAGGTTGGCTAATTCATACCCCATTTTCAAACTCTTTGCTTCCCATTTGTCTCTACTACTGAGGCCATAAAAGCAAAACACAATTGATCTCCCTCTTTCCCTCAGCCAGGGGCGGTAAGTATAACTAACAAGAAGTAAGATGATGTCTCTGGGGATGGTAGTTCTTCCCAAATAAATACACAAAGCCTCACTAGGAGAGAGCTCCATGCCTTTTCCTCTTCCCTCTTCTTTTAGCCTTGAATGCAGATGCAATGCCTGGAGCTGTAGCAGCCTACTGTGTAACTGTGAGTATGAGAGCCTAAGGATGTCAGAGCAAGAAAAGAGGTGAATGGCATTCTGTGCAACTATACCAGGTCTGGATGGCAACTTCAGACTTCTTGTTCCAGGAGAAAAAAGACCTCCCATCTGTTGAAGCCAGCATTAGACATTTTTTCTATTTCTATTACAACTGATATAATTTATATCTATAAGACTGAGACCTTCAAGCGCAAGAACTGAGTCTTATTTATCTTTATATCCCCAGGGCCTGGCAGAATGCCTGGCACTGAGTAAATGCTCCAAATTTTTGAATTGAACTAAATTGCATTATTGTCTTAAAAATATTCCAGTGGTTCCTTTCTACTGAGAAATCCGTTCAAAGTTCTCAGCTTGACATTCAGCATTCTCCAGAGACCCCTCTTTATCCACACAGCCTTATCTTCCCCTTACCTATCCTCCAATCACATCAAATGAGTACTCTTTCCTGGGAAGACCCTATATTTTCGCCTATGTTCACGCCTATGCTCCCCCACTTCTCATTGGGAATGTTTGCCTCCACATCTCTAGGCAGAATTCCTCTCTCTTCCCCATTACTGGACCTGGTTTGTGCTTACATCATCTATCTTGTCTTGGAGGTACCTGTTTAATTGACTATTTTCCCACTAGAATGTGAGTCCCTGGAAGATAAGGACTGGCTTTAGTCTGATTCATGTCTCACACTGCACAGCCTCACACATCTTTGGCACAAAGAAAGTGCTCAAAGCATGTTTTGTTAAGTGGAACTAAAACAGAGCCAGAGTGGCAGGCTGGAAAAAGCAAAGACTGTAGCTAAAAAGAGTGGGTTCAAAACCCACATCACTGGGTTAATGGTGAGACCTCAGGCATTCAGCTTTTCTGGGCCTCGATGATCTCCTCTGTAAAACAGGGACAATAATAACTGATCCAGAACCTGGGATACTTAGATACTTGATAAATGATAGGTAGAGAGAGGCAAGGTCAGAGCAAAAGGCTTTGCCTTCCTCTCTTCTCCAATTTTTGTCTGAGCTGGTTCATTCTTTATAAAAAGGAAAACTTAGATCCAATATTAGGAATGGAAAAGAGGTCTCATCTATATAGTGGAAACTTCCATGTTCCATGTGCTGATGACACAGGTAAGAGCTCACCAGGTAAGAACTCACCAGTCTGCTCTCCTGCCATTAGATGCCAGGCTTAGAGGAAGTCCATCAGCCAATCTGCCCCATTCTTGGAACTCAGGGGAAAACACCTGCCCAGTGCTGTAGATGCTGTCTGTGTTCAAGGGAAGGGCCCACCTGCCAGAGCATCTTGTCAGGTATACCAGAAAGGGTCCACCTTCCTACTTGGACCACATGCAGGGGCGAGCTTGACCACAGATCCCTGCAACCACTGACTGCCCCTCTTGGGTCCTCCTAGAAAGTGATTATCCTTGCCCAGATGGCTAGGGTAAATCCTGACCATGGATTCCTCCAGTTGCAATCAATGCTTGGTCGCAGTTGGGGCAGGTGGGGAGAGGCACCTGCAAGTCTTCCGTCTGTGCACCTGGGAATAGTCTACCTTGTTGGCTATCCCATATGGTCTTCCATCTGGACACCCATTGAAAGCCTGCCTGACACCTGCTCCTGCCCACAGCACAGCACCTACACCTGTGACCCTTAAGGGATGACCTACAACCTCCTGTACTTTGGGAAAAATAAAAAGCCCTGCTTGGGAAAAATAAAAAGCTACTGTCCTAGGCTGGGTTCTCTAGAGAAGCAAAACCAGTGAAGTGTATAAATATATACAGAGAGAGACAGATTTATACAAAGGAAATGGCTTACGCGGTTGTAAAGGCTGGAACGTCCCAAAGGCTGGGTCAGGATAGAGACTTCTCCTGATTCATGGAGCTGTAGAGGCTGATGAACCCAAGATCGGCAGGCAAGACTGCAGGTAAGTTGCTAGCTCAAGTCCCAAGAACTGGAGGTCAGACGAACAGGAGCCAGCTGCAGGATCCAGAGCGAGCAAAAGTCCACAAGCCTTGCCAGAACGTCCACTTATATTTGATGTAGGCCACATGCTCAAGGAAACTCCCTTTCAACTGACTGGCTACTCACAGCAGATCCCCTCATGGAAGTGATCACATTATATCAAATCTCATCATGGAAGTGATCACAACATCATACGGCTGACAAACCTCTGAGAATCATGGCCCATCCAAGTTGACACACAACCTTAACCATCACAATCCACTCCTTGTCAACTTCGGCACCTGTACACATATCCTTAAATCCTATATAATCTCTGAATAAAGACAATTATAGAGTCATACTCTGGCCTAATATGATACAATGAACACACACAACTGAAAATGCACTACGTCTGTTTGCTTCTTTTATTTTACAAGTGAAGAAAACAAAAATATTTGATGCACACATACAAAGCAGAAATACTCATAACAATTAACAATTCTCGTTTCTGCAACTGGTCACATGGTGGTAACTTGTATTTAGAACTACCTTCTTCCACCCCCCATTCCGTATTCCCTTTGCCCTCAGCAAGCACCTCAGCTGGTCGTGGTGCTGTGCCTGGTGGGGTGACTCAAACCTTCATTCCTGAAGGGTCTGGGCCATTACCAGTCTTCATGTCAGAATTAGGTTGCTATAGTTGTCCACTGACTTTAATCACAAGGGATGGTAGTACTAAGAGACACCCTAAGGGAGTTCCGGCATTCCAGACATACTCTTTACCTCCATTATGCAATATCAATCTGACTTCCTCTTGGTAATCAGGATCTATTACACCAGCCAGTATGGTAACTCCTTTGTTTGTTGATCCAGAGCCATAAGGAACCCAGAGTGGCCAGGTGGCATTCTTAGCCTCCAGTTCAATGGAATCAGTGGTGTGTCTCCAGATGGGAGCATTCCTCCCTTTGTAACTAAGACCTCTACACCCACAGAGGGTAAGTTCGCAGGGACAAGAAGCAAAAATCTTGTGAATGGGTTCCTAGGGGTAATAGTGAGCAATGCCACTCCCATTTCCACCCCTTGATTCCTGGACCCATGAATCCTGGCTATGGAAGAAACAGCGCTATATATTGGATGGTGATTTAGAGCACATACTTCCTCCTGGAGAACATTGCCCCAACCCTGCAAGGTATTGCCACCTAGCTGGCACCATAATTTTATTTCTAGAAGGCCACTCCATCATTCTATCAAGCCAGCTGCTTCAGGATGATAGGGAACATAGTAAGACCAGTGGATTCCATGAGCATGGGCAATTGCTGCACTTCATTTGCTGTGAAGTGAGTCCCTTGATCTGAGGCAATGCTGTGTGGGATACCATGACGGTGGATAAGGCATTCTGCAAGTCCACGGATGGTAGTTTTGGCAGAAGTACTGTGTGCAGAGAAGGCAAATCCATATCCACAAAAGTGTTTATTCCAGTAAGAACAAAATGCTGCCCTTTCCATGATGGAGGTGGTCCAAAGTAATCAACTTGCCACCAGGTTGCTGGCTGATCACCTTGAGGGATGGTGCCATATCAGGGACTCAGTGTTGGTCTCTGCTGCTGGCAGATTGGGCACTCAGCAGTGGCTATAGCAAAGTCGGCCTTGGTGAGTGGAAGTCCATGTTGTTGAGCCCATGCATAACCTCCATCCCTGCCACCATGGCCACTTTGTTCATGAGCTCATTGAGCAACGACAGGAATAGCTGGGGAAAGAGGAGACTGGTTTCCACAGAACATGTCATCCTATCCACTTGTTAAAATCATCCTCTGCTGAGTCACCCTGTGGTGAGCATTCACATGAAACACAAATATCTTCACTTGTTTGGCCCATTCAGAGAGGTCTATCTACATACCTCTTCCCCCTTCCTCCTTGTCTCCAATTTTCCAATTATGTTCCTTCCAAGTCCCCGACTACCCAGCCAAACCATTGTCCACAGCCCACGAATCAGTGTACAATCACACATCTGGCCATTTCTCCTTCTAAGCAACGTGAATAACCAGGTACACTGCTCCAAGTTTGGCCCATTGGAAGGATTTCCCTTCCCCACTGTCCTTCAGGGAGGTGCCATGAATCCTGGCTATGTAAGAAACAGGGAGTTCCCAGAAAGGGGCGGTAGTGGTGCCTGCATATCACACAGAACCATCTGTAAACCAGGCACAAGTTTTGTCTTACTCAGTCAATTGATCATAAGGAAACTCTCCATGAGACCATAGGTGCAGACTGGGAGATGGAAGGTAATGTGACAGGAGTGGAGACCACAGGCACTTGTGCCACTTCCTCATGCAACTTACTTGTGTCTTCAGGTCCTGATCGAGTGCTATCTCGTATATACCACTTCCATTTAATGATGGAGTGCTTCTGTGCACGTCCAACTTTATGACTCTGTGGGTCAGATAACAGCCAGTTCGTGATGGGCAGCTCAGGCCGCGTGGTGTCTTGGTGGCCCATGGTTAAGCGTTCAATCTCTACTAAGGCCCAGTAACAAGCCAAAAGCTGTTTCTCAAAAGGAGAGTGTTTATCTGCAGAGGATAGCAGGACTTGGCTCCAAAATCCTAAGGTTCTGCACTGTGATTCACCAATAGGGGCCTGACAAAGACTCCAAACAGCATCTCTACCTGCCTCTGACATTTTAAGCACCATTGGATCAGCCAGATTATATGGCCCAAGTGGCAGAGCAGCTTGCATGGTAGCCTGACCCTGTTGCAGAGCCTTCTCTTGTTCTGGTCCCCACTCAAAACTAGCAGCTTTTCGAGCCACTTGATAAATAGGCTGAAGTAATACACCAAATGAAGAATATGTTGCCTCCAAAATCCAAAGAGGCCCATGAGGCATTGTGCCTCCTTTTTAGTTTTGGGAGGAGCAAGATGCAATAACTTATCCTTCACTTTAGAAGGCATATCTTGACATGCCCCACACCACTGGACCCCTAGAAATTTCACTGAGGTGGAAGGTGCCTGAATTTTTGTGGGATTAATTTCCCACCCTCCAGCATGCAAACGTTTTACCAATAAATCCAGAGTCATTGATACTTCTTCCTTACTAGGCCCAGTCAGCATAACGTCATCAGTATAATGTGATGTCTCATGGAAAGGAAAGGCAATCAAGGTCCCTGTGGACTAAATTATGACGTAGGGCTGGAGAGTTGATGTAGCCCTGAGCTAGGCAACTGAAGGTGTATTGCTGGCCTTGTCAGCTAAAGTCAAACTGCTTCTGATGGTCCTTCAAAACAGGTATGGAGAAAAAGGCATTAGCCAGATCAGTAGCTGCATACCAGGTACCAGGAGATGTATTAATTTGCAAAAACAATACATCTGGAATAGCAGCTGCGATTGGAGTCACCACCTGGTTAGGTTTTTGATAATGCACTGTCATTCTCCAAGATCCATCTGGTTTTTGCACAGGCCAAATAGGAGAGTTGAATGGGGATGTGGTGGGAATTGCCACCCCTGCATCCTTCAAGTCCTTGATGGTGGCAGTAATCTCTGCAATCCCTCCAGGAATGTGATATTGCACTTCGTTTACTATTTTTCTAGGTAGGGGCAGTTCTAATGGTTTCCACGTGGCTTTTTCTACCATAATAGCCCTTACTCCATTTGTCAGGAATCCAACATGGGGGTTCTGCCAGTTGCTGAATCAATCCCGTTTGTGCATTTCTGAACTGGAGACATCACTACAAGATGGGTTCAGGGACCCGCTGGATCTACTGTGAGATGGACATGAGCTAAGATTCCATTAATAACCTGACCTCCATATGCCCCTACTCTGACTGGTGGGCCACAGTGACGTTTTGGGTCTCCTGGAATTAGTGTCAGTTCAGAGACAGTATCTAGTAATTCCTGTAAAATCTAATTATTTCCTTTTCCCCAATGAACAGTCACTCTTGTAAAAGGCCATAGATCCCTTTGGGGAAGGCTGGGAGAAAGATTAACAGTATAAGTTTTTTGCAGTGTAGTGGAGTCCTTCCTCAAGGGGACCCGGCCATTCCTTCATTTAAGGGGTTGTGGGTCTTTAAACTCACTCAAATCTGGGAATTGATTGAGGGGCCGTGACTCTCTATTCTGGCGATTCGAGTTAGACTGCAGTTCAATTGACCTGCAATTCATCTGCTTGTACAGATCAAGTAAATATTTAGTAGATTTCCTATCTATTTTACTCCTAGGGACACCATGACTAAGTAGCCAACACCATAAGTCCATATGAGTTAGACTATTCTGATTACTGCGTTGACTCCGCTGCCCATTAGTAACCACGCCTACTTTGTCTTTGTCGATTGAGTGCTGCCACTTGGCCCCTACCACCAATCAGGCCCATTGTAGTTAGGTGTCTTAATTCAGTCAGGGCAGTTCTCACCATCAAATCTGACTTATATAAAATAGCAATCACAGCAGTCTGCAAGGATGCTGGGGCTCCCTTCAGAAATTTGTTCCTCACAGTTGTGGTAAAAGTTATATCCTCTGGGCACTCCAGGAGTGGGTCTGTTGGTCTAATCTGATAAATCCACTCTAGCATGACAATTTCCCTAAGCCTTTGGATACCTTCTTCTACAGTATACCAAAGTACATCTGGTATTTCAGCTTGATTTAATGCCTAATCCATGCTTCAGCGGCCCAACCAAATAAACAATTAGATCCTTTCCTAACTTCTTGAGCTGAAACACTGAATGAAGAATCTGTGCTTAGTGGGCCCATATCAACAAACTCAGACTGATTCATCTTTATGTTTCTTGCATCATTATGCCACACCCTTAATAGCCATTCCCACACATATTCCCCAGGTTTCTGTTTGTACATATTAGAAAAGTCAAGCAGTTCTTTTGGAGTGTAGTGTACCTCCTCCTGGGTCATATTTTGTACTTCACCTTTTGGGGCTTGCTGGGACTTAGGTCTAGTTATAGGTCTAGAAGCCAAAATCGGTGGTGGGGAAGTGTTTTGAGAACATTCAGCATTGTCTTGTAAAGCATCTGCCTCAGGTGACTCCCCAGGCAATGACTCAGACAAAGGCTCTTTAGAAGCAGCTGGGTTAATCTCATTAGATGGGGGTGGAGGCACTAATGGTTTTACAGGGGAGGGTGGTTTAGCAGACAAACATGGAGTAATCTCTTCAGATGGGAGTGACAGGGCTGGTTCTGTCGGCAGGACTGATTCAATGGAATTTAGGGCCTCAGTGTCTCCAGCTTCCTGATTATTTGCTTATATGTCCCCATCCCAAGTTTCAGGATCCCATTTCTTCCCAATCTATGCCCTCACTTTAACTTCAGACACCTCTCGAGGTTGGCAATTGAGTCGGCGTTTTTAATTCAGCCGCTCTTACGATAAGACTCTGGGTTTGGTTTCGGCAATATCAGCTCTGTTACTCTAAGAAATCAGGCTTTCTTTCAAGGCACAAGTGGAAAGTTTGAGGTCATTTATGTGGCACTTGAGGTTTGACTCTGAAGCCCTGAGCTCATCTCTTTCCTTCACCAGCTTGTCTAGTGAAAATAGGCCCAACCAACCAGCTTCCCTATACTTCTCATTATGACAAAATTGTAGAAAGGTATCGCACACGGTAATCACTCAGAGCCTCTCCTTTCACCAATACCTGATCTATTGGTGGTGATATTTTGCATATTTGAATTGCTACCTCACGCCATGGATTAGAAGTGCCCTCTTTACTACTAGAAGCAGAGTCAACAACATCTTTAAGACTAACCAGACTTGAGAACCAATTTAGAAAACTCATCCTTACAATTTTGTTTCTCTAGAACCACTCTTGGTACCAAATGTCTTAAGCTAGGTTCTCTAGAGAAGCAAACCAGTAAAGAGTATAAATATATATATATATACAGAGAGATTTATATCAAGGAAGTACCTCAGGCTTCTCCTGATTCACATAGCCACAGGGGCTGGTGAATCCAAGATCGGCAGGTTAGAGAGCAGGGCTCTTGCTCGCAGGCTGAGAAGACTGACAAATCCAAGATCGGCAGGCAAGACCAAAGGTAAGCTGTTAGCTCGAGTCCCAAGAACTGGAGGTCAGACGAACAGGAGCCAGCTGCAGGATCCAGAGCAAGCAAAAGCCCGCAAGCCTTGCCAGAATGTCCACTTATATTCGATGCAGGCCACATGCCCAAGGAAACTCCCTTTCAACTGACTGGCTACTCAGAGCAGATCCCCTCCTGGAGGTGATCACATTATATCAAATCTCATCATGGAAGTGATCACACCATCATACAGCTGACAAACCTCTGAGAATCACGGCCCACCCAAGCTGACACACAACCTTAACCATCATAGCTACCTACCCAACTCCCAATGGGAGTCCTCATTACTTGAGAATCACATGCCAGGCACTATTCTAAGTGCTTTATGTAAGTTAACTAATTTAATCCTTACAGCAATCTACGTGATAGGTATTACTTTAAATCACCATTTTATAGATGGGAAAACTGATGCACAGAGAGCTTAAAGAGCTCACCCAAGCTATGTAGGTAAGAACAGTGGCAGGTAGCCTGGTACCAGAGTCCAGCTCTTGGCTATGATTTGATACTGAACGAATAACAAAACTCCTGGGACATAAAGAGAATTAGCTCTTCAAAAGGAATCCGGCTGAATAATCAGACCAAATGGCCCAACTGCAAAATGCAGCTGATGCAGGCAAAAACAGGAGACAATGTAAAACACAACTTAAGTAGTTTTCTTGGAGAGATTCAAGATGATAACACACTGATAAAAGCAAAAGTAAGCTGTCAGGAGCAATCTGAAAACAAAATGCAGTTTCCTTGTAATAAAAATAAAACCAAGATTTCCAAAATACAGACAGTAAATAACAGGGTAAATACTGCTAAGAACTGAAATGATGAAACAACAAGCTCATTGTCAAAATGAAAACCGGATGTAGAACTTCCACATCACTAGAAGAAAAACAAAGCCAATTTGATCAAATCAGCTAGCAACGAGAAGAGTTAAAAATAAAAGAATGTGATAAAGAAGCATAATGCATTTTACTTGAAAGAAAGTATAGTACATGCGATGTAACAGAAATATATAGAACCCTGAACTCTTCATTTTTTTCAAATATCCATGGAACATATATAAAACAAAAAAAATTCAGAAAGCAAAAAACGCACATGCAATAATAATAATAATAATAATAATAAAGATAATCCAAAAAATATAACCATTTGGTAAATTTAAAAAAATTCTTAAACATTCTTGGGTTAAAAAGAACTCTAAACTGAAATGACAGACTACTTAGAAATTAAAACAGTAGAACATATGAAAAAGACAAATTCCCCAGAAGAAACATACATAAAGAACTTGAAGCAGTAAAGACAAAAAAATATCATTTTGTCCATCAAACTGGCACACACTAAAAGGATTGACAACATCTAGTGATGTTGTCTGGGGAATCAGGCCTCTCATGGACTTTCAGTGAACATGCAAATTGTTGCAGTATCTAGAGGGAGATTTGAGGTCATGTATCAAAATTTTCCTTCTAAGAATATATCCTAAGGAAATAATTGGAAGACTGGGCAAAGATTCATGCTCACTTGTTGAAAAACTGAAAATATTCACTTCATCAATAAAGGAGTCGTTAAATAAATTATATTTGTGCGTACAGTAGAATTCCCTGTTGCTTTCAAACAGGATGTGGGAGATCTATATATATTGACATAATAAGGCAATGATATACGACGAAGTGGTAAAACAAAAAGCAAATTACTGAGCCATGCTACAGATGATCTTATTTTAGAAACCATGTTTATTGCATTTGCTTTCTGTCTATATTGGCATATAAAATATTTAAAAGAATAAGTAGAACAAACTGATAACAATGGTTATATTATGTGGGGTGTGTGGAAGAGAACAGAGTAAGACTATGGGGATTTTTGATTTCTACTTTATAAATTCCTATATTGTTTGCATTTTGAATTTTTAAAAAAGGAGTATCTATTAAGTTGGAATTGACTTGCCATTATATATGTAAGGAGTCCAGGTAGAATAAGTGATTTTCAATCGGCTGCTAACCTAAAGGCCGGCCATTCAAACCCACCAGCGGCTCCATGGAAGAAAAGGCCTAGTGATCTGCTTCTGTAAAGATTTGTTGTTGTTGCGTTGTTAGGTGCTGTTGAGTTGATTCTGACTCATAGTGACCCCATGTGATAGAACAAAACATCGCTTGGTCCTGCGCCATCTTCACAACAGTGGGTATGTTTGAGCCCACTGTGGCAGCCACTGTGTCAATCCATCTCGCTGAAGTTCTTCCTCTTTTTTTGCTGACCCTCTACTTTACCAAGCATGAGTAGAACTGCTCTGTAAGGTTTCCTAGGCTATAATCTTTACAGAAGAAGATCACCAGGTCTTTCTCCCACAGAGCTGCTGGGTGGGTTAGAACTGTCAACCTTTCGGTTAGCAGCCAAATGCTTAACTGTGCCAGCAAGAAAACCCTACAGACTACTTCTACTCTGTAACACATGGGGTCACCATGAGTCAGGGACAGACTTGATGGATTATAGATATAATTTGAGATTTATTATATTTACACACACGTATATTATATATATTTATATATAAATTATATGTAAATCTCTAAATGAAGAAATATACATTTTGTGTCTATTTAAGAATCTTTATATAGAAAATGCTATAAAAAATCCCCATTTTGAAAAGTAATAACTAAATCTCTGAATAAGGACTCAAATACAAAAGGGGCTTTTGTGTTCATCTTAATTCAGTCTAATTATGATTCCCTAAATTTTCTGCTGGTTATTCAATGAGGTATGTGTTGAGGGTTGGGGGGATGATGAAGGGAGGGAAACTAGGGGAGAGAGGGGAGAGGAGGCAGATGAGGGGAGCAGAAGAGAGAGTTGAAATGAGTAGTACACAAGCGCCTGCTACAGTGTGGCTGAGATGGTGAGCTGGGGTGCGGGCCGATGAGCACAGGAAAGACACCCACCCCTCACTCTCCTCTGCTTACTTAGCACTGGCTCCTTTGAGGTTGTCATGGTCCCAAGAAGCCTCCCAGGATTGAGGACTGATGTCACCTTCACATTCTCCTGGCTATTTCCCATCTTGTGGTCCTCACACACACACTCAGCCTGTCTCCCACAACCCCTCCCCTCCATGACTTTTTACTTCTTCCTATGTTGCTGTTCTGTTTCGTTCCCGTTGCTGTCAAGTTGATTCCAATTCATAGAGACCCTACAGGACAGAGTAGAACTGTCCCATAGGGTTTCCAAGGCTGTAGTCTTTACAGAAGCAGACTGCCACATCTTTCTTCCACAGAGGAGCTGGTGGGTTTGAATCGTCAACCCTTCGGTTAGCACTGAGTGCTTAACCACTGAGCCACCAGAGCTCCTTCTACGCTGCCAAGGGAAGTCTATTTCCTGTATTCGTTTTGATGTTCTCTTCCTGAGAGCTGGGAAGTGATCCTCGTGTGTCCCCTCCACACCACCATTCCCCTAAGTGATAATGGTCCTCACTCCTGACCAGAAAGCCCTTCCTTTGTCTCTTGTGCTCTCCCTCTGTCAGCTGCTCCGAGACCAGCTCTGCTCTCCTTCAGCCCTTGTCCTAAATCTTAATTCCCAGAGAACTGCTGGTTTCTGAGGTATGCTGATGTTGCTGTGTCACAGAGAAGTATATCCTCCTTTTTAGAAGACGCGTACCAAAGCGTTTAGGAAGAAAGATCAATGTCTGCAATGTGCTTTTGAGTGATTTGGCAAGAAGAGAAAAGGTCGAAAAAAGAACAAAAAAAAGGAAGCAAATACGGCAAAATATTAACAACAGCTGAGTCTAGGTGGTAGGAATGCAGGTGTTTATGGCACTGTTCTTCCAACTTTTCTGTATATTTTACTTATTATATGTCACACAATAAAAAAAGGGGAAAATGAAAGAAACCTCAATTTCCATATTTATTGAGGAGAGTGGGACCAGCTGGTGTGACCTCCTAACTGTCTCCTGAATGTGTGCCTACTTCTCCACCCCCACTCCACTGCCGGGGTTCAGGCCTCATCACCCTCTAGTCAGACTCTGGACACAGCTTCTCCACTGGGCTCCCAGGCCTTGCCTATCCCAGAATATATCCAAACCAGCCTCACAGCACCCAAGGCCCTCCATGCTCTGGCCACAGCATACTTCCCCAGTTTCCTGTCCCATAGCTCCTCCCACCTACCAATTCACATGCGATGCTCCAGCCACATGAAATCATTTCCAGCAATCTGAGCCTGAGCACAAGGCTTCACTTCCTGTGTTAGTAGGCCCTTCCCCTCCACACCAGCCTTCCTTTATGGCTACCTACCAACCTCCTCTCCATGATTCAGGACTCAGCTCTGTGCCACTTTTCCAGAATAACACCCCTCATCTCCTCCTGTCCTGCCTTCTCATTCCCCTTCCTTTTGTGCCTTGTGTGAAGCTCATTGTACAGGCACTTCTCCTCCACTCTCTGTGAATAGCGACTGGGCCTCACTCATTGATGTAACGCCAGCACCTTGCACAAGTACTGCCATGTGAGAGAATGACTGAATGACGCTCCAAATAGGGAAGCAGAAAAACCTTCTCCTGACTTGTAGATGTGTCTGTTAGAGTACAATAGTCACTTACGCTCTTGATTCACTCATTGTTCATTCAATGTTTATCGAGGGACTATCCGGTTCCACTCATCATACACCTGAGTCCTACTTCAGAGAAATAACCACAGCAACCATTATTAAATATGTACCATGTCCCAAGTACCATGCTGAGCATATTACATGCAATATCTCATTTAAATGCTTTATGTTATTCCTGGGAAGCCAGTATTATAACCTATAATTTACTGAAGAAGATAGTGAGTCTCAGAGAGATTAAGGAACTTGCTCAAAGTACTGCAAATAGTAAATGGCGGGCTGGGATTCAAATGGATCTGTGTGACTTAAAGCCTGTGTCCTCAGCTACCTTGCTGTAAGTGGGTCATCTACGTCAGTGGGTTTTGTGAACTTAGAAGCAGCCCTGTGAGGCTGAGACTGTCCTTTCCAGGTTTCCTATAAGACCCAGCACAAGCCTGGGCCGTAGCAACCACTGTTGACCACAAGGACTTCCAGGTGATGTGGGCAGGTCCAGGCACTAGCCGGATGGCCAGGTGACAATGCTGGTGATGGCTCCTCTGAACAACTGGCAGTGGTTACTTTGCGGGCCCTGATACTTACCCAATGGTGCAGCCAGCATCAGCCTCGATGGTCCAGATGCAGTTGAGATTGTGTTCGTAAGGAGCTGGATACCCTGGTGACAGCACCCGTCCTGACAGTTCTCCTTTCACTGTCCCACCACATTCAGCTGAAAGAAATCCCAAAAGAGTGAGCTTCTTGGGGTAGGCTGAGCTGCCAGCAGTGACTTAGTAGCTTCTCTTGCTTGTGGATCCCTGAGTCCCTCTCGTTTATTCCAGGTGATTGAGTACAGCAAATAAAAAGGTCCATAATATACAAAGAACTCCTACAACTCAACAATAAAGACAAATAATCAATTTTTAAAAAATGGGCAAAGGATTTGAATAGACATTTCTCCAAAGAAAAGTAGACAAATGGCCAATAAGCACATGAAAAGATGCCAATAGCATTAGTCGTTAAAAAAAAAAAAAAAAGCCCATGGTCATTGAGTCAATTTTGACTCATAGTGATCCTATAGGACAGAGTAGAACTGTCCCATTGGGTTTCCAAGGCTGTGAATCTTTATGGAAGCAGACTGCCACATCTTTCTCCCACAGAGTGGATGGTGGGTTTGAACTGCTACCCTTCAGTTAGCAGTCAGATGCTTTAACCACTGAGCTACCAGGGCTCCTCATTAGTCATTAGGGAAATGCAAATCAAAGCCACAATAAGATACTACTTCACACCTACTAGGATGGTGGGAATGTGTAATGGTGCAGCTGCCATAGAAAAGAATTTGGTAGTTCCTCAAAATGTTAAAACATATGACCCAGCAATTTGGTTCTTAGGAATAGACCCAGGAAAAATGAAAACATAGGTTCACACAAAAGTTGTACAACAATGCTCGTATCAGCATTACTCAGAACAGACAAAAAGTGTAAATAACCCAAATGTCCATCACCTCATGAATGGATAAACAAAATGTGCTATATACATACAATGGACTATTATTCAGCCACAAAAAAGGACAAAGTACTGATATATGCTACAACTTGCATGAACTCTGAAAACATTATGCTATGTGGAAGAAGCCAGACAGAAACGGCCACATATTTTATGACTCCGTTTACATGAAATGTTCACAACAGGCAAATCTCTAGAGACAGAAAGTAGACTAGTAGTTGCCAGGGCTGGGGAGTGGGAGGGAGGGGGTAGAGGGGTGACTGCTAATGGGTGTGGGGTCTCCTCTTGGGGGGACAAAACATTAAAAAATTGGATTGTAGTGATAGTTGCACAACCCTGCAAATATACTAAAAGACCATTAAACTGTACACGTTAGATAGTGAATTGTATGGTATGTGAATTATATCTCAATAAAGCCGTTAAAAAAAAAAAAAAAAAGAAAAGAAAAGGTCCCTGCATACCCTGTGTGTAGGGATGGCAGCCTACTCTGTGACTAAACTCAAGGCCTCACAGGGAGGAAGATGCAGGCCTTGAACCTGCTCCTTGACAGCAACGGAACCTGTGCTAGGTGCAGGAGTAGAGAAGTAAACAAGACACAGTCCCTCTTCTGGATGAGCTTATGGACGAGCAGAGGACACAGCCCCAGTGTGTGCTGCATGCCCTGATCGAGGCACACTCATGGCAAGTCGCGGCACAGAGGAGGATGTGGCCAATTTCTCTTGTTACAGGGCAGGGAGAGGAAGGGAGGACCCTGGTTTCAAATGAATCTTGAAGGAGGAATAAGAGTTGACCAGGCTGGTTGGGTGGCAGGGGTGGAACAGTCACCTGAGACAGATGACCCCTTCTGGCCTTCTCCTCCTTCATCCCCCACATCTAATCTGCTTCTAAGATCCACCTCAGCAACATTTTTTTTTTTTTTATTTCCACAGAGGATCCTGCTCTGTCTCCATTGCTCAGGCCTTCATCATCTCCTGGCTGGCACAGTTGAGTCTTGTCCACTCTCAGCAGTGCCACCAGAGGGATCTTTCTAAAATGCAAATCTGACCACGAAAACATCCTTCCTGGAATGAAGACCAAATTCTGCAATAGAGCCCAACGAGACTCCAGAGGGGCTCCCTCTGGCGTCTCTGGCCCCCCCACCCTACCCCTTCGCTCCAGCCAAATCTAATCAACTTCATGAACTCAAGCACACTAGACTGCTTCATGCCTCTACTTGGACTGACAACCTGACAAACATCATCCCTACGAAACCTTCTGTAGATCCCTCCACGCCAGGTAGAATTGACACTGGTCTCCTTTGCGTCTTCATTATAACTTGAACAGCTTTTCATCATAGGGTCCACGGCATGTTACTAAATCATACCTATCTCATCCACAAGACTAGAAGCTCCTTGGCAGCAGGGATCTTGTCTTACTCATATTTGCATATCAAATACTTAGTATAGTGTTTGGCACATTATAGATGCTTAATAAGTGCTTACTGAATGAATGGATGGATGCGTGACCAAATGAATAAAAGAAGCTATTGCCTTCCAGACTAATTACAATGAGGATCTGCACCCAGGCAACATAAGTGAAAATGAAGAGGAGGAGACTTACTACAGAGCTATTAAGGAAAAGGAATAATTAAGTAAGAACATAGAATAAGTAGGAGAAGATGGGATCAAGATCACAGATGGAAGGTTGACCTTGCTATAAAGAACCCATCAAGCGTATCAAGGGCTCCATGGCTTCACACAGGACCACTAAGGAAGGGCTGGGGGAAGGGGGCCCTCTACCACTAAGGGTGCTCAGGAGACCAGATCCTTTGCTCAAAGCCTCACTGGCTGTGAGTCCTTCCTCCACGGTGCTGTTGGGACAGGGGGTGCCAACCTGACTGAAAGATGTTAGGCATAATGGGACAATGGAAGAGAGCAGGGTGTGGGTGAGAGGGAGGCGTATAAGCTGTGGGGAGGAAGCCTGTCTAGCCACACATGCAGAGGAGGCAGCTGGAAAGATGGCACACCATTAACCAGGTCCTTGGCTAGCGCCTCCTTCCACATTCCAGATGGAGAAGCAACTCCTGCTTCCCAGCAAGTGTTTGGAGGCAGCAGTACTGGCAGCACTTCCTCATGGACACAACTACTTCTTTCCCACAGGATCCCTGCATCTGAGGAATGGCTGGTGGGCAGGAGGGGGACAAATGGGCAAGCATGAGTGGATTCACCAACATCAGGACCCTAAGACTCTACCCTTTCTGGACTTCTCCTTTCTTCCCATCCTAGAGCTTTGGCTGATTTGTTTGCCTGCGAGTCCACTCAGCTAGCTCATCAATGAAGAAGACACCTGGATGCTTTAAGCCATAGCAGTCATTTCTGGTAGGCCATAATGAAGTCTACCATGATACGACATACATAAAAATATAAAAATCCCAAATACACAGCCTCACCGCCAGCAGTGGAGCTTGAGCGAGTCTCATTGTAAAAGGCCTCCAAGGTTCGAAGTATAAATGCTAGCCCCGTTCAAGTAGATCCTCTAAGTCTAGTCCAATCAGGATGTTTGATACTCAAACAACTTTACAGCGAATCCTTTCTGCAAAGCAAATAACTCTTTTATCATGTGAATCATCCTGCCTCCTTCACATTTTGCTTGCTCTGGCTTGCCTTTGTTTGGCGTTATGCCATTGTCTGTTTATGTATGTGTCTCCCCTACTGCCTGGGATCTGTTCTTCTCTGCATCCCCAGTATCTGGCACAGGGCCTGACACATGAACGAAAGAAGTGGGAAGAGGGATGAAGGGGGAAAGGGCTGGGGCATGCCTGCAGACTGGGTCAAGCTCAAGCACAAAGAGGGAGGAAGACCCTACAGGCCACTACTATGGTCTGTCTACTTTCAGGCTTAAAATCCTTGCCCGTAGACCCTCTTCTGTGTAACAGTGTTGAAGATCCTATTAAAACACAGTTGTCTTGGGGAAAAGAACCAATCTCAGTCATTAGCGCTTCCCATCATGGCTGTTTCATACCGCCAGCCCTTGCATGTGCTTAAACTAGAATTCTTCCCTTCCACACCCCTCTCGCCCATCATTGGTGTATTTTTACCCATCCTTCCTAATCCCAATAGAAACATCACCTTCTATGGAAAACTTCCTCTGTATTTCCCAACACTTTGCACATTAATTCTTTTACAGTGATTATCTTATATTCTAATTACCTGTTTATGTGTCAATTCCCCTTGCTAGAGTATGAGTTTCCCCAAGGACAGGGAACATGCTTTATTCTTTCCGCTTTCTTTATTTTTATGCTTCTCCACACACCCAAACACACACCAATTGTGATACATGCATGGTAGGCACTTAAATGTTTTTCCAATGGATGTTTTTGATCTTGTAAGATTAGCCAGTGATGTGCCCATGGACACACTGAGGTTCTGGGACATGGGGAAGGAAATGGGGAGAGGGAAAGGCCTGGTCTCGGGCTGGGGAGGTGGGACAAAGCAGTGTGGTAGGAATCCTGATCAGTGAGGAGGGTAAAATGTGGAGTGAGGTGGGTAGTAAGAGATGAAAAGTCCAGACAAACAGGACAATGTGTTTCACCTACTTCACACTTCTGCCTTAGGTCGGCCTTCTCTTGTCCTGAGACTCAAGGATGAGGCTTCCCCAGAGCCTCTGCTGACACTGGATGTACCTCAGGCTTAAGAAGATGCTAATTAATTACCTTACTCTTTCTTCAACCTTCCCCTAGAAAGGAAGAATTTTACCTGTAGGGAAACCGAGGCTCAGAGTGAGCTGGAGACTTGTTTGAGTCCTGGTGGTGAAGGGACCACTGGAATGCAGGCAAAGGCCCGAACGTCTCCCTTTCTAACTGACTCTCCCACCTCTTTTCCATCTCCAGCGTTACAACTCTGAGGGCATGCCTTGGCTCTAGGCTACTTACTAAATGTGTGACAGTGACAATCCACCATGCCTGGCTGTGCTGCTGCATGAGGTAATGAGGTGTGAAAGTGAGGACATGGAGACGGGTGGGGCAGGATGAGAATGATGATCCCTGTTCAACGGGGGGCTCGGTCAGGCTAGACAGGCCCCCAGATCCTGAAGGGCTAAGATCCTTACTGAGACCAGAGCAGGGAACCCGGGGTGGGGAGAGTTGAAGAGCAACAGGCCTCCTACCGATGCAGGTGGGGAGAGGCCAGTCCCAGGTCCTGCGCTCGCCACTCAGACACATCAGCTCCTCACTGCCCCGCAGGGTGTATCCAGGGTCACAGCTGAAGGACACAGAGCTCCCTGCAAAATGACCTCCATCATGGACTTTGTAGCCAAACGGGGGGGTTCCTGGGTCCTCGCATTTGATGAGTTCAAAACCTGGTGAAGAGAGAAGAGGCCGTGTGAGCAAGGTGCCCCTGTGACAGGAACCATGCTTCCTCTCCTCCCTCAGAGCCCATGTGCTCCAGGAAGACACCTGGTGAGTGCCTCCAGGTTCTGATGGAGCCACCATTTGGGACTCCCTCCATATTTCAATACTCAGGTGAGGGGATATTAAATTAAGGAGCATTCATTCCCCTGGTGCTATATGCAAATGATTCCAGTTATTTCTCCCAAGCCCACTGCCAAACCCATTGCCATCGAGTCAATTCTGACTCATAGTGACCTTATAGGAGAGAGTAGAACTGCCCCATACGGTTTCCAAGGAGCGGCTGGTGGATTTGAACTGCCAACCTTTTGGTTAGCAGCCGAGCTCTTAACCACTGTGCCACCAGGGCTCCCATTTTTCTCATGACAGCTTTTAATTGCTTTCAGGCAGAAGGCCTGGGTTTTCTATTTCCTGTGTTTGACCCCATAGTGTTTTGCTAGCAGGAGCTGTGTTTTTCCATTTTGCCCACTGAGACATCCTGAGGGGATAGTGTAACATGGAAAAGTCACTTTAAATGTATGTTTAAAAGCTCAATTATGTTCTGCTTAAATAAACTATTGCAAAACGCTGGAAAAGGGAGCCGACTTATACAGAGCTCTACTATACGATGCTTTATGTATGTTATCTCTCACTTGTTATTCACAGGAGTGTTATAGGTAGGTATAATGATCTGCGTTTTACAACTGTGAACACTGACTTGGGAAGGTTAAATAAATTGTTCCAAAGCCACACAACTGTCAAATGATAGCGGTGTGATTCAATGCGACTCTGCTTAATCCGGCTCCGCTGTACTGTCTGCTGTAACAGGTGAAGATCCCTAAGCTGGGCAGCTGAGAGCCCAGGCAGGGGAATTCTGAGTATACTCACTGGGTTTCTTAATAACAGATTTATTGAGATATAATCACATACCATGCAATTCACCCACTTAAAGTGCACAATTCAGTGTTTTCTATTATATTCAGAGTTGTGCAACCATCACTGCAATTGATTTCAGAACATTTTCATCAGCCCAAAAGGAAGCCCCGTACCCATTAGCAGTTACTCTCCATTTCCTCCCCAACACCCCCTCCTCACATACCCAGCTCTAGGAAAAAACTAATGTACATTATGTTTCTATGGATCTGCTGATTATGGACATTTAATATAAGTGGAACCATACACTATGTGGTCTTTTGAGACTGTTTTCCTTCATTTAGCATGATTTCAAGGTTCATCCAAGTTGTAGCATGTACCAGTATTTCATTTTTTAAATTGCCAAATAATATTCCATTGTATCTGTTCATCAGCTGATGGATACTCATTGGATTTTAAGACATTCTAGAACACATTCCTTCCTACCTAATGAGCGAGTGGTAGTTCAGTGGTAGAATTTTCCCCTTTCATGTGGGAGACCTAGGTTCAATTCCTGATCAATGCACCCCAAGAGCAGCCACCACCCATCTGTCTGTGGTGGATTATGTGCTGCTATGATGCTGAACAGATTTCAACGGAGCTTCTAGACTAAGAAGGACTAGGGAGAAAGGCCTGCGATCTACTTGTACCTGGGGCTGCCATGAGTCAAGGGCCCACTTGATGGCATCTAACAACAACAAGGAGCAAGTAGAGGCTCCAATAGATGAATAAAATGTCTGTGAAGCCAGAGGGCGGGGAATGTGATCCCAAGTGCTCTGGGGCTGCTTACATGCCTGGGTGCTTCCCATTTTCAAAATCCCAGTGATAAAAGAGAAAGTTAAACTAATGAAAAAAAGAGAGAAAGAATCAAGACTTCAGTCTTTAGGGAGTAGTAACACAGAACATAGGAGCCCTGGTGGTGAAGTGGTTAAGTGTTTGGCTGCTAACCAAAAGGTAGGTGGTTTGAACCCACCAGCCGCTCCACAAGAGAAAAATGTGGCAGTCTGCTTCTCTAAGGATTACAGCCTTGAGAATTCTATGGGGTAGTTCTACTCTATCCTATAGGTTGCTATGAGTTGGAATCGACTCAACAGCAATGGGTAACAAAGAATGTAATTATACATTAGTGTTTGTGCTGGAGCCGAACATTATTTTATTAATGCCACGATTAGGGAAGCCTATGCTGAAGGAGCCCTGGTGGTGCAAACGGTTAAGTGCTCAACTTCTGACTGAAAGGCTGTCGGTTTGAACCCACCCAGTGGCTCCAAAAGAGGAAGACCTAGTGATCTGCTCCTCTAAAGGTTCCAGCCGAGAAAACCTATGGGACAGTTCTGCTCTTTCACATGGGGTCACTATGAGCTGGAATCAACTGACAGCACTGAACAACAATGTTTGGGTGTTTTAATTTAAAAGGCTCATTTAGCATGAGTGAGTAAAAAGTATGATGTGACCCTCAGCTCGGTTAACCACATGTTCACGCCATGAAGCTGCAGTCTGAGTGGCAGCTTATCCAAATCATAGGCACAATGTCTTGGAGGAAGCATCCGGCTAAGCAAGCACCAGTTAGAGAAAATCAAACCTATTTATGTGGTAGACAGTGTCCCAGAGCCCAACCTCCCTCTGTCTGTGGGCCAGGGAAAGCCTGACTTCATTGTCCGCTCCGATGCAAGGAAGACTTACTGGAAAAGTGCAGTTCAAAGCCCTTGCTGGTGTTTTCAGCGTCGGTGATAAAATCAAGCCACAGACTGCTGGACGTGCTGTTCAAAGTCATTCCCAACATCTCAGAGCGGCTGAACACCCCCAGCAAACGGGCAGAGTTGTTGTTGCCATCGTACACCTGGACACAGGAGAGATAAGCAAACCAACATCATCAGCATGGCCTTATTTCAAACAAGAATTTCTCACCCCACAGCCCAAATGTCCAGAGTTCTGCACCAATAAGAACTGCCAGGGGGCAGTGAGTCATCAGGTACAAGGAAGATGGCAGCGTGGAGTTAGCAATGGAGCAAGTCGTCAGCATCTCTTGTTTCCACTTCGTGCCAGTGCTGCGTCCATCCCATCTCAGCGTGAATCCAGTTTCTAGAAACGGGTTGCTATTCTAACCTTTCCAGTGGAGATCTGCTCTTGCTCCTTCAACCCCCATATGGCATCAGCTTACCCGTCAGCAGCCTGGTGAGGCCAGGGTGGAGTTGTCTGACTCCCTCAGCCATCCGTTCCTGCAGACAGGCAGGCTGAATGCAGCAGGCATCTCCACTGCTAAACACTCAATCCTGTCCTTCCAGTAGCTGACACAGCCACCCTCCTGCACCCCACCGCACTGGGGCAGTGGCCTCAGTCTCAACCACTTTGCTGGACATGGCCCCTGGGATCCAGGCAGGATGGAGTTCAAGTGACTAGTTTGTCAGGGTCCCTTTCCCTCCCCCAAGGTCAGCCTCTGTCTCTTTCCTACTAAAATGAGGGCTCCATCTAGGCCTGCTGGGCTTGTCAGGGGTAGAATCGTGCAGGCATCTGGCTTTCCTGACTCCCATCTGTCCCCTGAACTTCTGAGTATCGGCAAAGACAACAATCATCAGAAAAATGAACTGGCTCCCCAGGATTCAGGGTTGCTGCTCCTTTCCAGATAATTCTACAAATAACAACAGAAGTTGTGATTGAGTGAAAGACCCCCTGGTGCTTTGGTAAATATCAAAGATGGGATCCATGGGTGGGTGATGGATATTTGTACATGGCACACAACGTGGTGCCAGCTGGCAGCAAACTGGGACAATATTTCCACTCGACTATTTATGAAGCAAAACCTTTCTAAAAGAAGCCATTCTTCAAGCTAACAGTGCTGTATATTACGGAGATTTGTTCAGGCTTCTGGGTACCTCAAGTCTGTTTCCAGATCTTATATGCAATTGCTTTATATCACTGATAGACTGAGATGACACCACTTTAGGGTTTAGTGCTCTGCTGAATCCAAATTGTTATAAAAATATTTTACCCATTAAAATATACATTGGAATGAATGGACCAAGGCATTAATCCTCAATGGTTGCTACAGTTAAGAGGGAGAAGCAGACATCATGTGCTTCTTGATGGAAGACACACCACCACCTATGGATTGATCTTGCCAAAAAAAAAAAAAAAAAGAAAAAAATTCCTGAATCAGATCAAGCCTCTAGATCCAACTTCCAACTTACAGGAAGTACAGCAGAATATATGAAATGATAGAATGTAATCAGCAAAATCCAGAATGGACAAATGACCTGATTTTTTCAACCAATAAATTACAAAGGAAGAAAAGAGATGGAGGGTGTCTTAGTTATCTCATGCTGCTATAACAGAAATACCACAAGTGGGTGGCTTTAACAAACAGAAATTTATTTTCTCATGGTATAGGAGGCTAGAAGTTCAAATTCAGGGCACTGGCTCTAGGGGAAGGCTTTCTCTGTCAGCTCTGGAGGTAGGTCCTTGTCTCTTCAGCTTCTGCTTCCTGGTTCCTTGGAGATCTCCATATGTCTTGGCATCTATCTTACACCATCTCTGCCTTCTTGCTTGCTTATTTAATCTTTTATATCTCAAAAGTGATTGACTTACACACATCCTACACTAATCCGGTCTCATTAACATAACAAAGACAACCCATTCCCAAATGGGACTATAACCGAAGGCATAAACCAAAACCCACTGCCATCAAGTCGATTCCGACTCATAGTGACCCTACAGGACAGAGCAGTACTGCCCCATACACCTTCCAAGGAGTGCCTGATGGATTCGAACTGCCAACCTTTTGGTTAGCAGCCAAACCCTTAACCACTACGCCGCCAGGGTTTCCACCACAGGCATAGAGGTTAGCATTTACAACATATATTTTTTGGGGACACAATTCAATCCATAACAGAGGGGGAAACCTATAGATTGAAAAACACCTAAAAGACAACCAATCTAACGTGTGGACCTTCTTTGGATTCTGACTCAAACCATAAATTTAAAAAACATTATGACATTTATGAGCTAATTAGATATTTGAAACTAACTGAATATAGGATGGTATTAAAAATTATTGTTAATAAAAAGTTTAATGGGAACAGGATTTTTCCTTAATTTCAAAGTATAATTCATTCTGATTCACTAAGAAAAAAATGTCTCATTACAATAAAATATTTTATTGTAGAAAACTTACAAAACACAGAAAAGCACAAAGAAAACAAAAATTTGCTAGCACTAATGACAGTTTGGTGACTCTTCCCAGGCTTTGTTCTATGCGTACCTTTTCTTATATTTATATATTTATTTATATTTTTTAAAATGAAAATAGGGTCAGACTATAGATACTATACAGCAATCTGCTCGTTCTCTTAATACAATCTGTATATTTTGCCACAACAGCCTTTAAATAGCTGCAGGAATTTCCACCATGAAATTAACCCAATCTACAATTATTCACACATCAATACCCAAAATAGTGCCTGGCACAAAACGGGCACTTAATAAATGTATAATAAATAAATGAACCAATATTTTCTTCTAGTGCTTTTGTCCTTGAGCCTACCTGAAATTTATTTTGGTGTATGGTATAAGATAAAATTCTTCCTTTTCTCCCTGGTTGGTTAACCATCTGACCAAATGCTGTTTGTTACTATTCTGGCCACCATCAATTTTCAATCCACCTTTAGCATACGTTGTTGTTGTTGTTAGGTGCTGTTGAGTCGGTTCCAACTCATAGTGACCCCATGTATAACAGAATGAAACGTTGCCCAGTCCTGCACAATAGTAGGTATGTTTGACCCCATTGTTGCAGCAACTGTGTCAATCCATCTCACTGAGGCTCTTCCTCTTTTTTGCTGATCCTCTTTTACCAAGCTTGATGTCCTTCTCCGGGACTGGTCCCTCCTGCTAACATGTCCAAAGTACTTGAGACGAAGTCTCGCCATCCTCTCTTCTAAGGAGCATTCTGGCTGTACTTCTTCCAAGACAGATTTGTTTGTTCTTTTGGCAGTCCGTGGTATATTCAATATTCTTTGACAACACCACAATTCAAATGCACCAATTCTTCTTGTGTCTTCCTTATTCACTGTCCAGCTTTCGCATGCATATGAGGCAATTGAAAATACTGTGGCTTGAGCCGGATGTACCTTAGTCATCAGCGTAACATCTTTGCTTTTCAAACTTTGGGGTCTTTTGCAGCAGATTTGCCCAATGCAATACATTGTTTGATTCCACCCCTGGCAATTATACAGATAATTATATCTATTCGGTCTTGTTTGTCAACTTTCTATTCTATTCCATTAGTCTATTTGTTTATTTCTGTGCCTGAACTACACTGTTTTAGACTCTGTAGCTTTATGATATATTTAAATATTTAGTAGGGCAAATTCTCTCTCATTAGTTTTCTTTTTTTTATTGTGGTGAAAATACGGACACAAAAATACAGCAATTCCACAGTGTCTACATGTACAATTCAGTGACACTGATTACATTCTTCAAGTTGTGCAACCATTCTCGCTATTTTTTCAAATATTAGTCTTCTTTTAATGTTTTTTATTATTCTCCCACATTTATTCTTTTAGATAAACTTGCAAAGAATTTTCCCAAATAATAAAAAAAAATTCTTGCATAATTCTGACTGAGTTACACTGAATACATGGATTGACTGAGAGAAAAAAATACATTAATATAAATATTAAGTCTTCCTCTCCAGGAACATGGTATCTGGTTCCATTTAATCAAGCTGTCTTTTATGTCTCTCAGAAAAATTCTGTATTTATTTCTGAGTATTTTTATATTTTTGATTGCTATTGGGAATTGGACTTTTGTACACATTTCTATCCTAACAGACATTGTTTGTCTTCAAAAACTGCTTTGATGGTCCAGTTTATCATTCTATAACAGTTTAAACCAGTTGCCATCGAGTTGACCCCGACTCCTAGCAACCCATGTGTGTAACAGTAGAACTGTGCGCCACAGGGTTTTCAATGGCTGATTTTTTTGGAAGTAGATCACCAGGTCTTTCTTCTGAGGTGCCTTGGGTGGACTAGAACCTCCAACCTTTTGGTTAGCAGCTGAGCGTGTTAACCCTTTGCACCACTCAGGGACTCCCATCAATTTACACAGGGGATGGGAATGCGTCCCTGAGAAATCCAAGAGAATCTACGCACATCCACTATATCTAATAAGACAGTTCAGCAAGATGGCTGCTTTCAAAATGAATGTATTAAATGGATACTTTTGACACACAATACAAACAATGTGCTGTGAACATTCCTGCAGGCTCGCTTCACACATGTTCTCGCACCATCTACAATGAAGAAGCTAGTTGCAGGGAAGGTCCCTCTTCACCTTTGTTCGATACTGCCAGATTGCTCTGTTTACTCTCTCCCTGGCAACGTATGCAGGAGCCCTGGTGGCGCAGTGGTTAAGCTCTCAGCTGTTAACCCAAAGGTTGGCAGTTTGAACCCACCCAGTGGCTCACCCACCCAGTGGCTCTGCAGGAGAAAGACCTGGAGATTTGCTTCCATAACGATTATAGCCAAGAAAACCCTATGGGGCAGTTCTACTCTGTCACACAGGGTTGCCATGAGTTGGAATCGACTTGACAGCACCCAACAACAATAGCAACATATGAGAGTTTTCTATCCTCATGAACATTGGGTATTTCCAGGCATTATAACTTTCCCACCAATTTTATGGACATGATTTGGTATCTTGTTTTAATTCGCATTTGCTTGATTAACATTCAGGTTGAGCATCTTTGTGTACGTTTATCAACAATTCTGCTTTAGTTTCCTGTGAATTGCTTTCCATGTCCTTTGTTAATCCACGAGCTTGAAATCTCCCTACATTTATTTTAGCTTTATGTCCTTCAAAATAAAATTTTATAATTTTCTCAGAAAAGGTCATGCACATTTTTGTCAGATTCATTCCTATGTGTCTCATAGTTTTTATTTCTGTTACGAATTAGGTTTTTTTTTTTTCGATTACATGTTTTAATTGGTTATAGAAACACCAGTAGCCTTGCTTATTGACCTTATTGGTTCTGATAGTTGACCAGTTGATTCTTATGTACTTTCTGAATAAAAGTACTTAATTTTATTTAGAGACAATTTTCTGTTTTCCTTTTCAATTTTTAAACTTTCTTTTTTCTCTTTTTGATACAGCTGTAATGGGTTGGATCTTCAGTACGATATTGCATACTATTGGTGATAGTAGACATACAGGTCTTGTTCCAGGCTTTATTGGGAATCCTTACGAAGTTTTGCCAGTAAGTACAGTATAACGTTTGATGTAGGTGTTTGGGAGAAACCTTTAGTCAGATTAAGAAAGTTATATTTTATTCAGAGTTACAGGAGGTATTTAAAAAAATCATGGATGGGTATTGAGTTCTATCACTGATGTTTTGGTGTGTGATGGTAGGATCATGTGTTTTTTCTCTTCCAATCTGTTTATAGGATTTTACATTGAACCACATGAAATTGCCAATATTCAGCCAGTTTTGGCCTACAAAAATGGCAATTTCATATGGCTTACCTAATAAATAACATTATGAGCTTGACTGAAGAAGAATCGATGCCTTTGAATTATGGTGTTGGCAAAGAATATTAAATATACCATGGACTGCCAGAAGAATGAACAAATTGTCTTAGAAGAAGTACAGCCAGAATGCTCCTTAGAAGCGAGGATGGCGAGACTTCGTCTCAAGTACTTTGGATATGTTAGCAGGAGGGACCAGTCCCTGGAGAAGGACTTCATGCTTGGTGAAGTAGAGGCTCAGTGAAAAAGAGGAAGACCCTCAATGAGATGGATTGACACAGTGGCTCTGACAATGAGCTCTAACACAGCAACAACTGTGAAGATGACACAGGATTGGGCAGTGTTTCGCTCTGTTGTACATAGAGTCGCTATGAGTTTGAACCGACTCAATAGCAGCTAACAACAACAACGAGTTCTTCTAATGTTGACTTCTCATATTCCCGGAGTAAATTCTATTGGTCAGTTTTGTTTTAATACACAGCTGATTTCAATGTGATATTTTATTTAGGAATTTTAGATCTAAGATGGTAAGTGAGATTGATCTCATAGTTTCTGTTCTTATACTGCCCTTACGCAGTTTGATATCAGTGTTTCTACTTGCCTCGTTTAAAAACAGTTCATTGGGTTGCGGATCCTTATTTTTCTTTTTTCTGAAACAGTTTGATTATTGCAGGGATTGTTTCTTGAAGTTTTGTTAAAGTTTACTTGCAAAATATTCTGGGCCTGGGGCCTTTGAGAAGGATATGAAGGAATTCCAGTTTTTGAATGGTAATTAATCCATTCATATTTTCTATTTTTTCTTGATTTTAATATTTTTTTTAAATAAAAATTTTCCATTTCATCAAAGCTTCCAAATATCTTGTCTTATAGTTGCTCCTAAATATTTTCTTGTTTTTATAATACCTCATATATTTATAATTATTTTCATTTCTAGTATTACGTATTTCTGGCTTCTTTATTTGTTGATCAGTTCTGTCAGATTAGTCTATTTTATTAGCTATTTTTCAAAGAACCAGCTTTTGGTTTTGTTGATGGTTGCTATTGTTTTTTAGTTTTATTTTTTTCAGTCATTTCTGCTTTTATCTTTTTTTAAATTGTGGTAAATATATACATATATATGTATACATAAAACATTTGCCATTTCAACACTTCTTTTCACGTACATTCAGTGACATTATTTATATTCGCCGTGTTATGTAATCATCACCATTATCCATTTCCAAATTTTTCCGTTTCCCTTAATAGCAACTCAGTGCCCCCTAAGCAATGATTCCTCCTTACCCCTCCTTCCTACGCCTGTCTGCTTTTATCTTTAAAAATATCTTTCTCCTACTTACTTTGGATCTATTCTGTTGTATCATTCAAGCTACCTAAGCTCTTATTTATTTTTAACCTAGGTGATCTGCCAGAGACTAACAGAGGTATATTAAAATCTTCCATGATGACTGTAACTTTATTAATTTTTTAATGTTTCTAGCAGTTTTTATTTTATTCCTGCTATGTTATTTAGCATGGAAAGTTTTACTGTGGATTGATTCCACATTTTATTAATATAAAAGAATCATCTTTTCCTTCCCTTATGAAATGTGGGAGAAGGTCTCAAATTTATCTTGTAATAAACTGAATTCATTTTTCCGTGGTTTACCATCTTCCCTTCATTGCCTCCATTCCATTTTTAATTGGGTGATCATGTTTTTCATCTCTATTCAATCTCTCCTCATCTCATATTGCTCTGTTTTCATTATTGCTTATTTTTGTATCATAAATATAATATTCTCTCAAATCCTGTTAAGAATACAAACTAGGAGCTTTGAATTTTTTTCTTTGTTGCTTACAGGAGGATAATTAGCTCTGATTCGTCCAATAGTTCCCCTTCTTCTGGTCTACTGAATATTTTCACATACCCAGCTATTTTTCTTGTTGACACACCATTACAGAGGGAGAATGGAAACATCCAGTAGTCTGTCAGGGAGCAGAAGAGCTAAGCCAAAAGAAGCCATAGAAGGAGAGTATCTCCTCAGTGCTAAAGAAAGTGTGTGTGTATGCGTGTGTGTGTGCGTGTGTGTGTGTGTGTGTGTGTGTGTGTGTGTGCATCATTGTGCAGCCTTTTCTCCAATGAGCAAGACTACTCTTGTTAGGCATGAGCCATGGCAGTGCCCTGCTTTACCTGGCTTGCCAACAAAAGCCAAGTGAAAGCCAGAATGTCATGTCAAGAGGTAATCATGGCTGTAGACCTAGCACTTCCAGAAAGGCTGGTAGGATTGAAGTTTGGTCCCTGCCAATGGACCCTAGGTTCTGCTCCTCTGAGCTAGGTTGTCTTAGGTGCGTTTTTTTCTTAAGGTTTCTACCACTTAATGTATAGGCAGGATTTCACTTCATTTATGTCAACTGTGGTTTGATTAGCTCCTTTCTCAATCTGGAGTCTTTCTGGGGTGTTCCACTTGTTAGAAATTCCTTTAAGTTGTACGTGAAAGGTACCCTTCCCTAATTTTCAGTGCTGAGACCACATTTCCCTGTTTTTATATTCCTTTTAGTCATTACTGTGGGAATCTAAAGAGGATGTAGCTATATGCAGATGCTTTATTTGCCATCTTAAGCAGGAAGTTGCCTTTCAATACTATCGCATTTAAAGGCCCTTCCTGTCTTGCCAATGGCAGGGTAGCAGCAAGGGATACCTAGCGGGGACCAGAACAAAAGGAGTTGGGTGGTTCTGGGATACAAGGTGGGGTGAGGGGGAGTAAGGTTAAAGAAATTAACAGTTGTTAAGGGTAAGGAACAGGGTAAGAACAGGCATGGGGTCACAAATGCATAAAGACAGGCAAATTTCATGGGTCATAAATACAGGACTATATAGAAGGTTGGTATGTTTGAACTGTGGTACTGCTGAAGAATACTGAATATACCATGGACTGTCAGAAGAATGAAAAAATCAGTTTTAGAAGAATATAACCAAAACGTTCCTTCGAAGAGAGGATGGCAAGACTTTGACTCGCTTACGCTGGACACATCATCAGGAAAGAGCAATCGCTAGAAAAGGACATCATGTTTGATAAAGTTGAGGGTCAGCGAAAATGAGACAGATTGACATAATGACCACAACAATGGACTCAAACATACCAACGATCATGAAGATGGCACAGGACTGGGCAATGTTTTGTTCTATTATATACAAGGTTGCCATGAGTTGGAGCTGACTCAACAACAACTAAGAATAACAACACAGGTTGGGAGGGTTCGTCGGACACATGAAATACTGTATCTTGGGAGACATGTAAGGTGTGGAGGAGGTGGAGGCCTCCTAGGTCAGGAGTTCAGGTGGGCATCTGCACTTCTTTGGAGGGGCAGGCAAGTCCTCAGCATTAGGAGTACACCAGCATTCTGGCAGGTGAGTCCATTACACTAGGGCCAGGCAAGATGGATTTGGAGGTGACTCGGATCCCTAGTTTCCTTTTGCACATATTCCTGTCAAGGTAGACAAGAATGTCATGTTCAATAGCTGCAGCTGACTGTGGTTGTGGGGCAGCTCTGAATCCCACTTGGGAAACTATAGCTGTGAGTTTCTTTTAGTTCTGAAACAGTTCTGGTATCTATTTGTGTCCTAGAGCAAGGGGTCCTGAGGAGACGAGCTTGGAAGAAGAAGAGGATCCATGATACCACCCTGATCTCCCATGTGCCTTCCCCTCCCTTCCTCAGGGCCAGTTCTATAGAAGGGGCCCTTGAATGGCCCTTCAGCTAGGTCAGAAGCCACAGCCCAACCATCTGAGGAGTGTACTAAAGAGACTTAGACACAGGAGGAGGATGCCCTTGGCCTAGAAGGCTTAGCGCAATATTGGAAAGCTAGCGCCCTTTACCTGCTGGGTTGCAGGGCCAGCTGGGTAGGTGGCGGCAGAGAAAAAGTCTGAAGTCTGCCTAAGAAACATAGAATTCAGCATCCCTCTGCCCCCTAACTCTGCAGGATTACCTGGAGTCTTGCATCATGCCTGAGCCCTCCCTGACCTCTGACTTGGGTTTTATGCCTTGTGTCCCTCCCTTCTTATCCAGCCTTGGAAAGCCTTTCTTCTATCTGTCTATTAATCTTCTCACCTGATCCTGAGGCCAGCATCCTGACAGTGCAGTTGTCTCTGTCTTAGGTGCTACTCTGAATCTAGACTACCCCAGTGAAGATGCTCTAGCACTGGCCATACACCATGTGACCCCCAGCAACCTAGGAGCCATTTCTGCTGGTCCTATCAGCTGCATGCACAGGGTGGCTGCTCATACTTCCTTCAAAACATGAAAATGGTAACATGCCACAAAGATGCTTTTTTCTGCAGGGCTAACAATAGCCCTCTGCATCCAAGAAGGCCTCTTCATTGCCCAGCTCGCATCCCTTCCATCTGGACCACTACAGAGTAAGTCATCTGGCCCTGCTGTCCCTGGTTGTGTCCTCTGAGATTCTACTGTTCATGACGAACAAATGGGTGGAGAGCACTGAAGGGTGAGGGGGATGACTGAAGACATGGTGCCAGGAAGGGTATAAAGCCCTGGTCTCATGCTCGCTCACAGGGAGACGCATACTTTTTTGCGTGTATGGGGAACTTGAACATTGAAAGCAGAGTTTAAGAAGCCAATGATAGGGCCCTGAGCTCCACTGAGATTGTTCTGTCCTATTTCATGCACACCCAGTCCCAGGTGGCCATCTCACGAGTGCCTCCTCTTGGGTTCAAAAAGGTTAGGGAAGAGTGAAAAATACCTTCCAAACACACACTCATGCACACATACATACGCACACATGTGCACACACGCATGCACACACACACACACACACACACACACACACACACACACACACACACCCCTGAGAACACATGTCCCAGAGGTTGGGTCAAGAGTATCATCTGTGCGTAAGAATGACAACACTAAGCACTTCACCACACATGGACAGAATACTAAAGGATGAAGAATGTAATGCTTTCTCTTTGGATTTTCCAGCATAGTGACCTCTGGTTGTTTCAACTTTTTCTAATGTCAGAACTTAGCTGGCTACAGGGAATACAACTATATTTAGAATAAGCTAAAATAAAGTTCCTTGGCCTAGGATGAAAATGGTCACACTCTGTATGAGATTTTCCTTATAATCCATTTTAATAAGAGAGCTCTTTAATAAAGTCTTCAAAGTCAACTCTTTGATCTTTATTGGAGAAGCCCACTTAATGACACCTACGCAAAGAAACGTAAGACACATATATGCTCAGTGTCTTAACAACTCTTTCTCTGTCACCTCAAATCCAAGTCCTAGCATTTCTTTCTCTTAGGTGTATCTTGAATCCACTTTCTTGAACCCCACTACCATACATAGGCCATCACCACTGCACGTTGAGGTTACTGCAATAGCCTACTATTCTATCGAAATGTGTGCTCAAAAGATGCACAAGTGCACATGTACAAAATACACTGAGACAAGTATGTGATAAGACACAGATCATCAAACCCAAATAAATACATAGACACAGATTCACACACCTGTGGGAACATACACAGCAAAGCATCTATATCCACAAATACATATCTATACACGCACACACACATTCTATTAGCTCGTCATTATCCGTGTTGATGATCAAGGTTTACAGTGGAAAACTTGATCCACTGGCCATTCCAACTGAATTTAGTATTGTTTCTTATAACGCAGTCCACACATACTCAATCATACATGCATTTAAGTGCAGTCACCCCTTGAGAAAACATAAAGCCACATTTTTAGACACTCACGGATCCTTCTCTTTTAGGTCTTCATTTTCTCCCAGAGGAGTGAGGATAATATCCTGGGACTCAGGACGGAGGGAGCAAGTCCGTAGATAATTCCCAGAGTTAACAGGTGAGGGCTGACCACACGTTTGCACACTGTACATACACACTCTGTGAAATCTATCCACTTTACCTTGAGGACATCTCCTTCAGAGAGTTCAAATGCCTTGGCTTTAAGCTGAATTCCCTTCCCTGGCTGGGTCTGGATGGAGTAGATGCATTCGTGGTTGTTATTGTAGTTCACAGGGAAGTTGGGAGACAGCAAAGTACCCTGAGTGCCCGTGACTGAACTCCCACACTCAGCTGGAAAGAGAACCACAATAATCACAGATTAACCCCCATCCACTGCATGCGGGAAACAGAACTCACAGCTCCGGACGACCTTACAAAGATGGCAACTGTTCACCTGCCTACCTGCCAAAATGCCTCTTTACCTGCCCATTTGTCTGCCTGTCTGTAAGACTGCCTATCAAGCTTTCAAAATACCTGCCACCCGAACTGCTGCCTGGTTTCTTATCTGTCTCCTTCCGTCTGTCTGTCTGTCTCTATTCTGCAGAAATAAAAACGAACCTCCCAGGCACCCTTTACTTTCACAGTAAAAGCAGCCACTTCCCACACCTATTTGTATAGTGTCATAGCAACTGAGGTGACGGAGGAGGATGCGAGAGGAACAGGGGGCCGGCCAAGTGAGGAGAGATGAAGTCTTTTCAGTATCAGAGGATAGAAACTAAGCAGGGGACAATATCGAATAATAATCACTAGCATCTTCTGAGCCTTTCTATGCAAAACACCATGATAAACACTTTACAAGTGTCTCTTCAGTTATTTGTCACAATAACCAGCCCCACAGGCTAGGTATTATTATCATCTCTGTGTTAAGGATAAAGAATGTGGGGCTTAGCAGTTTAGATCAAGTCTCTTAATTCATGAAGAGGTGGGGCTGAGATCTCAAACTCTGTGGTCCTTGAATTAAGGGCTCCCAAGGCTTCTTGTTGGAGCCCTGATGGTGCAGTGGTTAAACATTCAGCTGCTAACCAAAAAGGTCAGCAGTTCAAACTCACCAGTTGCTCCTTGGAAATTCTATGGGGGTAGTTTCACTTTGTCCTGTAGGGTTGCTATGAGTTGGAATTGACTTGACAGCCATGGGTTTTTTTTTTTGTTTTTTAAGGCTGCTTGTTAGCTGTCATTCAGTTGGCCCCTGACTCATGGTGACCTCATGCATAACGGGATCCGATATTATGATCCATAGGGGTTTCCTTGGCTGATTTTCAGAAGTAGATTTCCGGGCCTTTCTTCCTAGTCTGTCTTAGCCTGGAAACATCATAGCAACATTCAAGTCTCCGCTGACAGATGGCTTGTGGCTTCACTTGAGGTGCACTTGCTGGGAATCTAACCCAGGCCTCCTGCATGGAAGGTAAGAATAGCCACTGTCTTCTTCCCTCCCACCAGGGTTAGAAGCAAGTTTTAGCATAGAGGTATTGAAGACTTGTTTCATTCAACAGGTAATGAACTCACTCCCTCTTCTCGAAAAGTCTGTTTCTCCTCCTACAAAATTAGTTATTCTTTCCCCATCGTTCCCACAGAACGTCTATACACCTTTATTTATAGCATTTATCACATTTTACTTGAATTCTTTGTTAATATTTCTAGCTCCTCCACTACACTGTGGGTCCTTTGGGACTTGGTCATATCTCTATATCCCAAGCACCCCCTCAGTGTCTGGCACAGGGCAGGCATCAGCAGATGAGTGGGGAGGAAGCTCAGTGGTAGCATAAGTGTTATAGAAAATGAGGCCTGCAGTTGGATCTCTAGGGTCTTAAATACTTATGAAGTCTCTCCTTGCATTCTAAAAGCTCCTTGAGCCTCCCTGCATCACAGCACCTACCACATTGTTCCATGATTGCTTGTCACTTGCATCTATCCCTCACCCAAATTGTGAGCTACTTGAGGGCTGGGGCCATTCTTTATTCATCAGTGAATCTCCAAGGCTTAGCCCAGATTGTCCATAAAATAAATATTTGCTAAAAAAATGAATGAATGAATATGGAGTACACTGACCTCAGAAGATGTACAGTCCTAAAAATAATTAGGTTCCGGAAGGATTTAAATACAAGTCCAGATGGTGAGCCCATTATTTGTCTGGACATATGGGGAGTTTGGAGTGTGTCCTGAATCTTTGAGGTTGATGGTAGGAATTCTGCTTTCTCCAAACCATCTCTCAGTGTCCTCATTCTGGTTGGAAGGACAATGAAGTCAACCAAGAGGACATTGCTTTGACCACATATTCAACCCTAATTACCCTCAGCCGAGAGTGTATTTGAAGACAGTGACTATGTCCCACCACCAAGTCCCTATTTTTTAGATGTGCCCTGAGATCTATCTAGTTCAGGACCAGCTTCAGTTGCCTAAGACTTTATGTAAGCCATCATTTGTCTTGAAGAAGAAATCTAGTATTGTGATATTTTAAACTCAGCCCGTTTGCAAAGTGACCAAATATTCACGATGAATGTGCTCGGCTGGGTTATAAAACTAAAGGGACAGTGGGGGACAGGCACCCAAGGGGCAGTGTCAGCTGATGATTTAGGTAGATACGTTTCTACAGTGTATAAATTTTGGGGGTGAAGCCTCTGAGAAGAGGGTTTTTGGTTGGGGGTGTGTGTGACTGAGGGCAATACACATTTAGACATTTAGTACTCAGTCCCATCACATGGACAACCCTTGAAGGATCTCTCCATCATCGCTGGGAGAGGCATGTAGTGCAGCAAAATAAGCATGGACTTCAGAGTCAGACAAGTTATATCAACTCTCTGAGCTTTGGTCTCTTCATCTGCCATCATCTGGACAATATGGCATCCTCATAAGACTACAGAGATTAAATGAACAGGATTTTATGTGTAATGTAGGTGGTTCAGTGGTTGGCACATAGTAGGCACTTAACAAGTGTTATTCCTATTCTTTCTCCCCATCTGTCCCAGGTGAATTTATGTGGCTTAACCTGCTTCCATCTGGAGCCTTAACTACCCATGCTCTGGGACTGGCAGAAAGCCAGAGAAGCTTATTGGGAGGCATGCGTTAGCTGTCCAAAGTTCACAGAACTCCTACCATTCCCGATGCCTCTTGTCCTCTACCTAGTTTCTGACCAAGCGGGCTTCCCTTAAACATGGGCTTGGGCATATTTTTGGAGCCCCTTCTCTGCCCTGGCTTCCTGCACAGCAGCTACATGCTTCTTCTCTGTCCCAGGTTCCAGAATGACCCTCTTATCTTTCCCACACGCCCGACACATTTATGGAATGGAAACGGGGTTGACAGCTTCAGATGTGGCCAGTCTTTGGCCAATCCCCAGGTCCTGCCCCCTGCCAGGGCCTCTGTCCTGAGCACCCTGGTGGATTCAGGAGGGCAGAGGGACATGGTGCTTGGTTCTGGGAGAGTTTCCAAAGTAACAGGGGAGGCGAGCAGATGAAATTGAAAATCCAAGCACAAGCATAGATGGAAGCAGATAAGTGCTCCAGAGAAACAAGCAGGCGTATGCACAGAAAGGCATCTGTGACTTCTGTTGTCCCTGTCCGAAGAGGTGTCGTTAAGGTCAGGAGCTGTAGCTTATCCATCAGTCTGGGGCTCCTCAGGCAGAGGGTTAAGTCTTCTCCATCACACTGGGGATCCCAAGGACAGGGCCATGTCCCTTGCTGCAGACTGGGGTCCTCTGGGGTCAGGGGCTGTCTCTTCCACATCAAACTCAGGGGCCGCTGAAGTCAGGGGCTATGTCACCCCCATCACACCATGAATTAGAGCCCAGGGCTGTTCATCTCCATCTCCGCTGGGAATTCTCCTGGTAACACTGTATGGGCTAGCTAATTCATCCAATTTACACCTACAGTACATACGGCAACTGGGAGCCTTCCCCGGGTGGGCATTCCAATGGTACCTCCAGCCTGAGCCTCTGCGGCAGAGCTGGTGGTAATTAGAGGTGATTGTAATTCCCAGGTGACATTAATAACATGTGAGACAGAATACAAATGTAATAATGAAGATATCGTGAGGTGTCATGAATAAACAGTAATTGGAATAATAAGTTAAAGAATGAGTTTATGTAACAAAATCAATGAGATGAGAGCCTAAAGACTGTGTGCATCCGTGGTCCTGGATAATCCCATTCACAAAAAATTTCCCCAGAACTGCTTATCTGAGGACATTTTCCAGAGAGGAAAAGAGCTGCTAGTAGCTGGTATCTTAAGAAAGCCAGGACAACTCCTTAACCTTGAATCGAAAGGACCTTCCATGCAGCTGGACTGGTAAAAAAGCAATAACATAGAAATGGAAAAGAATTGGGGGAAAAACGTTCTCTACGAAAACCACAAAAATAATCTAAAAACCACATTGAGGGATGGCCCTTCAAAATGGTCAATCCAAAAAAAGAACTGATAGGATGTTTGGTTTGTGTAAGACCCTATGGAGCATGTCTAAAAGACTCACAAATACAAAAGTTCTCTGAGAAAAGGGGTGCAGCCTTCAAAATGCCAACCTAAGTTGGCTCTTTCTTCATTTGCTGTTCGAGCAGTTCATTTTTGGCTCCAACCTATGAAGAATAGGAATTGAGCCTACGAGGGGGAGCTGTGCGTGTGTGTGTGTGAGTGTGTGTGAGTATATGAGCGAGCGTGAGTGTGAGTATGTGAGTGTGTACAAATGTAAGTATAGGAGTCAGTGTGTGTGAGTGTGTATGTGAGTGTGTGTGTGTGTGTGTGTGTGCACATGCACCCAGGTCAGGATGGGTGGATGCTTTGGGGAATGGTGTACAGGAGAATGGATAAACCTTGGTATGATTTAATTGGTCGAAAGTGGAATTCCACATCTATTTGTCTTAATTTTTCCTCACTGAGATTGTAAACTGTTCTTGGCAAAATCAAGAAAATGACATGGCACCTTGTGGTTTATGTAAATTACATCATCTAACCTTGGCATGAAGCCTCTCTCTGTAAAGGACGGAGCTGAGGCTAAAGGGGGTTTGGTGGCTTGGTGAAGATCCAAGAGCTGGTCGATGGCAGAGCAGGCACTCAGCCTTGGGCTGTGTGACCGCACAGCCGGCCCGTCTCATCACACCAGCTGTTTAAACTGCCCCCCGCCCCCACCACCCTCAACCCCTGCAGAGTCCCAGGGCTCCATGGAGTTGTCTCAGGCCAGGCTGACCACCTGGGCCTCTGAGACACCGGCCCCCGTTTGAGTCAGTGCAATGTGCTCCTGTTTTGTATACAGTATTAGGTTTTTGTGCAGAACTTCACTCTAAGCATGAGTTCCACGGCTAACAGTACGCCTGGTAATCACCCCATTAATCCACTCATGTTAGACTGAGCTCTGCATTGGGAGTATTGAGAAAGCAGAGGCTTCAACCCTACAAATTAGGGACAGCAATTGCTCCAGCTCCCTGGGATATCACCCTACTCTGGCCACCATATAGGTCCAGAGCTCTGAATGGCCTTCCTTAGGGCTCTGGCAAAGAGGCAGGAGGATCATGGGTCAGAGCTACCCTCCAACCAGCCCCTCCCTAACCAGGTCATCTAACCTTGTCCCCGTGACCTCTGGGCTGTTCCTCCAACACGCTGAGCACCTCCAGGCTCAGGGCCTTTGCGCTCTGTTACCTCTCCTCCCAGATATCCCAGTGATGGGCTTCTCAGACTCCATCAGATCTCTGCTAAAATGTCCCTCATCAGAGAGGCCTTTCCTGACCACTCTTCACAGATGAGCAACCCCATCCCAGTACTCTCTAAGCTAGCTTAATTTTTCTCTGTAACGCTCAACTCTACCTGGTACATTACATACCTATGTGTTCACGGCCTGTCTTCCCCCACCAGAAAGTCAGACCGTGAATGGAAGACTTGGCCTGTTTTGTTCACTTTTGTATCCACAACACCCAGAGCAGTGTCTGATATGTAATAAAATCCATCGCCATCGAGTCAATTCCAACTCATAGCAAACTCACAGTGACCCTACAGGACAGAGTAAAATTGCCCCACAGGGTTTCCAAGGAGTGGCTGGTGGATTTGAACTGCTGCCCTTTTTGTTAGCAGCCGAGCTCTTAACCACTGCACCACCAGGGCTCTGATATGTAATAGGTGCTCTAGAAATGAACCCAACTATGCTCCCCTCTTTTTCCCAGCTGAGTGGGAGAAGTCTTCCTAGGTTTTCTCCAAGGGCTAGCACTCATCTGCTCCACCACACTGGGACTCCCCCTGGGCAAAGGTCATACCTCCTACTTATAGGTCCACCCAGTACTCATCTAGACTTCTCTGCAAGAGGCATCTTTAAGTCATGAGTCTATGTATTAAGGGTGGGGATATGAGAGTACTGAAGTCAATGTCATTTGAATGCCTACTTTGCAAAGGCCCACTCTGCAAACGTATGTTCAGTCTATGGAAAAGCCCCACAAAGCATGCTATCGCCATCCCTGTTTTACAGATAAGGAGGCTGGAGCAAAAGGAGGTTAAGTGACCTGCTCAAGGCCCCACTACAGGTAAGCGTGTGGTCAGTCAGTCCTCAAACCCAGGCCTGTCGGACTCTCAGCCTGTGTGCTCTCCTCTACGCCATAGCAATTGACTAAAGCTTTGCCCACCCCATTAGTGAAGCAAAATGAAAGCACGTGACCACCTACCAACACACCTTGGCAGAGGCGAGCTCCACAGGCGCCGTCTGCCCCCCAGGCACATGATGCGGGCGGTGCCCTCCAGGCGGTACCCGGGGAAGCAGGAGAAGGTCAAGGTGTCACCCACGCCAAACTGCAAGCCCTTCCGGATGCTGTAGGCTGGGACCTCGGGCTCCTCACAGGGCTCCAAGTCATACTCTGGAAAGGCAGCCGAAGAGTCAGAGTCAGAGACATGAGTGGGAAGACCCAGAGAGAGAAGATGGGGACATACAGACCAAAGTGCCAGGGAGAAACGAGCCAGACATACAGAAAGACAGAGGGAGTACGCACACACTGATCCACAAAAGGTAAAGAGAAAAGGAGAGAGAGCCCAAGAGGAATAGGCGCAGAGAGTAAGTTGGAGGAAGAGGCCACATCATCTTTGTGTGGTCAGGATCCTTCACTACTGTGAGCAGTGGGTTAGGGGCATTGCATTTCTGGATGCATGCTTCCCGAGGGTATTGATGAAGCTCCTCATGATATGACCCTTCCCTCCTCTGTCCCTTCATCTCCATTTTTACCCCAAGCGTCAGGGCTCTCAGACTCTCCTGACTCTTTCTCGGCACTGAACCAGACAAATCCAATCATCCCTGTACAAGAGGGTCGGGATATATGACCCCGTCTAGGGCAACTTACACTGAGAAAGAAAATTCAAGCGTGTCACTCAAAGCTATGTCTCCATAATGCTGGCACTTGGGTCAGATGACGAGCCCAATGAGGTGGTGTTTATGGGCAAGGTACGAACGTGGTACCTCTAGTGAGCCTAGAAGTGACTATCCCCTTCACCCCCAAGGGCATCTTTCTCATTCGGGGACAGTGCCCCAGGGGCTCTGTGGTGAGGAGAAGGAGGGTCTCTCTCAGATGGGATGTGATATACTGGCTGCATATGTCCCATTGGCCAGGCCAGCCCTGGCAGCCATGCCAGGCACACGGCAGGTGGCTTCTGCTGCTGAAAGGCCAGTGTGGGCCCGGTTCCTAAAGGCTAGGTACCTCTTGCCCATCCCAGGAGGAATCCATCTGATATCTGTGTTCCTGGCTGAGAAGGCGGGACCCTGGGGCACAATGGGACAAGAGCGGCCAGGAAACTTGGTACTAGTTCTCTTTTCTCCCTGAATGCCACGTAAAAGGACTTACTTTTCAGGATTCCTAAACACAGAGATAAATATCTATTAACATTAAATTACCACTGATGAATTGACAAAGGCACCAAAAGCTTAGAGGGCAGTGAGTTTAAGACAATGATGGTAGAATAATTTGGAAAAGGATAGTAAGAATGGTAGCAAAATTTGAGAAATGTAATCAACATCACTGAATTATACATGTAGAAATTGTTAAAATGGTGTATCTTTGGCTGTGTATACTTTCATCAAAATAAAAAAAATTACTATGCTTAAAAAGACTCCAAATGAGACTAAAATATCCCAAATATATTAATTTCAAACTTCTTTCTTCTTGTTTTTTAAATTGCAGGCTGTGAAATGGTAGAAGTAGAAGCAAAAGAAGAATCTGGAACTGCTAAGGCAGGGAGTAGAAACCCTGGTGGCATAGTGGTTAAGTGCTACAGCTGCTAACCAAAAGGTCAGCAGTTCAAACCCACCAGGCGCTCCTTAGAAACTATGGGGCAGTTTTACTCTGTCCTATAGGGTTGCTATGAGTTGGAATTGACTTGATGGCAATTTTGTTTTTTTAAGGCAGGGAGTGACTTTTGTGAGGTTCTCAAGTTCAACCAGCTAGGCAGGTCATTCAGAGAAAATCCCAAATACCTTCAGATTCCTCAACAAACCTGCTAACTCCTTCTATACCCATTGTAGGGGAGTTCTTCCTTGTGTCTAACCCAAATATCCTTTGCTGCAGCACTGAGGTCATTGCCCCAGAGACTGCAGAGTAGATCAATAACTATCTACTAAGAAGACCAACGGCTGGCAGCAGAGGTAAAGACCGAGGCCTCTGAGATGTCTTCCCCCCAGGGACTCTCCCACTCTTACCTGAGAAGGTGATGTTGAAGCCTTCATATGACATGGAGAAATCAGAAATGAAGCGGACCTGGGCGGTGAAGTTGCCATAGAGCCCAGCGCTGATGGGAGCTGGCAGCCGTGAGCCAGTCAGCTGCTTCAGGGGCTGGGTGAAGCTGCCGTTCTCAGTGATGAGGAGGTAGTCATGGCCACTCTCCAGGTGGAAGGTGTGGAAAGTAAAGAACACCCCTGTCAAGAGACCAGAAAGGTCAGGTCTGCAATGGTGACAAGGCTGAAGCTGCACAGATGCAAGGCGGGATCTGCACGAACACTTCCAATAAATTTACAAATAACTACCATCATGCATTGATAAATACCAACAGGCAAACCTGAACGAATGAACTTGAATACACCATTGCCCATAGATTCAGCTGGGGGAAAAGGACACTCGTTTATGGTTGTCAACATCTGAAAGGGAGATTTATGGCTATGTCTGTGAGAATGTGTCATAGGTATTCATTAGCTCATTCGACAAGCATTTGCAGATTTGTTGAGTTCTTGATATGTACCAAACCCTGGGCTAGGAGCAAGGGGATAGACAAGACATTAAACAAATAGCTACAACACAGAGTGATAAATGCTATAAGGAGCATAAATCAGAATGCCAGGGAGGGCAGAAGAGAAAGCAATTTACTGCAGAAAGCAGGAACTGTAGGGTGGTGTGATGGTTAATTTTATATGTCAACTTGGTTAGGCTATGGTGTCCAGTGGTCTGGTCAAACACTAGTTTGGATGTTGCTATGAAAGTATTCTGTTCATGTGTTACAATTAGTTGACTCTAAGTTCAGAAGAGTACCCTTGATAATGTGGGTGGGCCTCATCTACTAGTTGAAGGCCTTAAGAGCAAAAACTGAGGTTTCCCGGGATAAGGAATCTTCCTTCAAGACTGTAACATAGGTATCCGGCTGGAGTTTCCAGCCCACCTCTTGGCCTATGGATTTTGGACTCAAGACTGCTGGAGTTTCCAGTCTTCTGACTGATCTATGGATTTTGGACTTGACAGCCCCCACAATAGAATGAATCAATTTCTTAAAATCTCTCTTTCTCTATGTATATATATAAACCTGTAGCTCATGGCGGCCCTATAGGATAGAGGAGAACTGCCCTGTAGGGATTCCAAGGAGTGGCTGGTGGATTCAAACTGCCGACCTTTTGGTTAACAGTCAAGATCTTAACCACTGCGTCACCAGGACTCTCTATGTATACGTATGTACATACATACATACATATATATGTATATTACTGTAGAGGCTTGTGTGTTGCTATGATGCTGGAAGCTATGCCAACAGTATTTCAAATACCAGCAAGGTCATCCATGATGGATAGGTTTCAGTGGAGCTCTTAGACTAAGACAGACTAGGAAGAAAGGTCTGGCAATCTACTTCTGAAAATTAGCCAATGAAAACGTATGGATCCCAACAGAACTTGCTTGATTTGGACACATCATAAGGAGGGAACAATCACTGGAGGAGGTATCACGTTTGATGAAGGAGAGGGTCCATCAGTGAAAGGGAGACCCTCAGTGAGGTGGATTGGCACAGCAGCTACAAAGACGGACTTGAACATGCCAGTGATTGTGAGGATGGCACAGGACTGGGGAATGTTTCGTTCTGTTGTACGTAAGTTTGCCAGACTCGACAGCAGCTCTCTCTCTCTCTCCTATCTGGAGAACCCTGACTAATACAGATGGCTTCATTAAGGAGTGAACATTTAATGGGTCTTAAAAGGATGTGCAGAAATTAACCAGGGAAAAGAGGAAAGGGCATCCCAGGCAAGGGCCTGGCATGTGTAAAGGAACAGAGATGTGGTCGATTTTAGGGCTCAGGGCTGAGACATACATGGCAGGAAATACCTGGAACTGAGGCTGGAAAGGTAACCTGGGCTAGACTGGATATTTTTCTGGAGACAAGGACAAGCCATCCCATCAAGAATGGATCAGACTTCTTCTTTTATAAAGATTTTGCTGACTGTGAGAAGGACTAGGTGGCGGGAGAGGAGGCAAAGAGATCAGTTAGAAAGACGGCCACCGTGTGCTGGCCGAGAGGATGCAACTTGGGAGAGGGAAAGGAAAGCAGGAAACAGATATGAGACGTTCGAGAGGTACCGTGGGTGGGAGCCAGCAGGCTACGAAGCAAAAGAGCAAGGAAAAGATGAGTGAGAGGGTGTTGACCTGAAGGATGGTGATGTCTTTCACTTCCTGGGGTGAGATGCACAGGAGAAAGAGGAGCAGGGTATAGAGGAGTAACGGGTTTAGCTTTGAACACCCAGCAGTTTGTGACTTACCAGCATCCATGCAGTGATATCTATGGGGCAACTGGAAGTAGAGATTTGGAGTCCAGGACTGAAGTAGAGTTTTAGAGGTAGAGAGAGCAATGATGGTTCAGTAGTAAAATTCTAGCCTTCCAGGTGGGAGACCTGACTTCGATTCCCAGCCAACACACCTCATGGGCAGCCACCACTCATCTGTCAGTGGATGCTGAATACATTTCAGTGGCACTTCCAGACTAAGACAGACTAGGAAGAAAGGCCTGGTGATCTACTTCCAAACATCAGCCAATGAAAACCCTATAAATCACAAAGGTCTAATCCACAACTGATCATGGGGATGGTGCAGGATTGGGCAGCATTTCATTCCATTGCTGGGTATGGCCTGCCTTCAGTATTATAAATGGATATTCCAGCAAGGCTCTAGCTCTGGATTCTGCATCTGGCTCACATTACCTGACTTTCGGTTCTTAGGACTTGAGCTAGCAGTTTACCTGCCCATCTTGAGTTCGTCTGCCCCTGCAGCTACACGAGTCAGGAGAAGTCTCCATCCTGACGCCTGACCCACAGACTTGGGACTTGCTAGCCTCTACAACCATGTGAGCCATTTCCATGAGAAAAATTTCTCTCTCTCTCTTTATACATATATATATATATATATCTACACACATACCTCAGTGGTTTTGCTTCTCTAGAGAATCCAGCCTAACACAGTCACCCAGGTAGTTAGTAGGCAGTAAATCAAGGATCTAAATTGAGGTGAACTGACTGCTGTGTTCCTAACTGCTGCACAACACTGTCTCTCAACTTACAGGAATAAAGCAAGTAGCAAGAGCAGCCAGGTGGCGAGGTGGACCAGGCGGTGAGAAGGCAAGACCTTAACACCCAAAGCAACTCTCGAACTAGCCCAGATTGCAGTTGTGTCTGGGTGGGCATGTGTGCAAACGCATGCCCATCCACAGGTGAGTGTGCTTATGGGATTATGTGCTGTGGACGGTGGAGGAAGCAGGAGTGCTGCACACACCTGCTACTCAAAGTGTCTCCATGGACCAGCAGCAAGGGCATTACCTGGGAGCTGGTTAGAAATGCAGACTCTCAACCTCCACTGCAGACCTACCAAATCAGAATCTGCAGGTCAACAAGATCCCCAAGTGATTTGTAGGCACATGAAAGTTTGCAAAATATTTTTCTAGATAATTATTGATATGATTTAAATGAATGATGATTGGACCCACGCCCTTAACACTAAAGCAACTGAAGGTTGGATCCAAGCCCTTCATGTTAAAGCATTTTAGACGTTTTCATATTCTCACCTCCCTGTTGATAGGAGTTGGTGCTCCTGGAGCATTTGGGGTTCTATTGGGGGCAAGGGGTGGGGCAGGAGACAGAATCCAGCAGAGACCATGAGACCAGGGATGCAGCTTGTAAGTGCTCTGTGCCCAGGCAACTATGAAGCATCCACTTATTTATTTGTTTAAAAAAAAAAAATCAGGCCCTAAGAACCTACCAAATGCCAGGCCTTCTGCTAAGCACTGAGATCTCCCAGTTTAGGGCAGGAGACACCTTAGTAGTGAGACTCTGGAGTGGGAGCACAAAGAAGGGGTGGGTAACTTCACTGGGAGGGTTGGGAAGGCTTCACAGGGGTCGGAATCTGAGAAATGAGGGGTGTGAGCATGTTTGGAGGAGATATGGGGGATGTGTGCCTATCACTCAGTCTATAGACGGGAGTTGTGGAAACACTTGGTGGAATATGTCCTTTCTCTCCTAGCTAGAACAGCAGTTGGGTGGAGATCAAGCCGGTCAGGCCACAGTAACAGCCGGAAACAAAGCTGATTAATCATTGTACTTTACACTCTATTCTTCTAGCATGCAAATGCAGCCCCTACAAAGGAGTAAACATTTGTCTGGGAGTCTAAGGATGAGTAAACAATTGAGATGAAACCCCTGGGTTTTCCCAGCAGTGCCGGTTGCTCGGGGCTCTTTTGGCCAATGTGAGAAAATGAAGACATTGTCACAGAACTAGAGACGCCACACTTCCAGATTGGAATTCAGACTTGGTGTGACTGATGAACACACACACTAATTCTTCTCTGGAATGGACCATGCAGGATCCTATAAATGGAATCAACACCGTACCAGGGCAGAAAGAGCAGGATAGTGGGCAAAGCATGGGCTCTGGAGTAAGACAGATCTGGACCAAAAGCCCACCCATCAGCTGAAGGGTCTTGGCCAAAGCTGCTTTCTTTCTCTTCCCTCCCCCATCCCAGTTCGACTTTCTGTGGACAATAACATGACATTGGGCAAATCTGCTGCAAAAGACCTTTTTAAAGTTTAAAAAAGCAAAGATGTCACTTCGATGACTAAGGTGTGTCTCATAGGCATGTGAAAGCTGGACAATGAAACGGGAAGACAGAAGAAGAACTGATGCATTCGAATTATGGTGCTGGTGAAGAATATTGAGTCATGGACTGCCAAAAGAACGAACAAATCTGTCTTGGAAGACATACAACCAGAATGCTCCTTAGAAGCAAGGATGGCGACTTTGTATTGCTTACTTTGGACACATCATCAGGAAAGATCAAATGCTAGAAAAGGACATCATGGTTGGTAAAGTCGAGGGTCAGTGAAAAAGACAGGAACCCTCAATGAGATGGAGTGACACAATAACCACAACAATGGCCTCATACTAATGATCATGCAGATGGCACAGGACCGGGCAATGTTTCTTTCTGTTCTATCTAAGGTCATCATGAGCTGCAGCTGACTTGATGGCAACCAACAATAACTGCAACAACAAATACCTCCCAAGTGAATTTTATTCCTTGAAGTGATGAATAAACGAGATAGTGTATGCAAAGCTCACGGCACAGTGCCTAGCACCGAGTTGGTGTATAATGGTGGGTGTTCTCTTTGCTCAGCTCATCTAATTTACAGTCTTGTGGGTTAAAAGGTGCCAGTCCCGGGGTCTCAGCAGGGGCACAGTCTCTGGACTCCTAAATCAGCTGTTCCTTTGGGCTGAGGGTGTGGCAAGTTGAAAAATTCTGAATTGTTCAACAATTCTGAATTTCACAAAGTTCTGAGTATCCTCAGTTGTGCTTCTGCCTGTTACGAGGCAGTCCAAGTCATCACCCTAGCAGCTATGCTATCCCAAGATACCCGTATAAGCAAAATTGAGGAATGCCTTCTGAAAAAGGGTCTGGATTCCGTTTAATTCAATTCATATCACTGAATATTTCTTGAGCTCCGTATATGCCAGGCATAGTGCTAGAAGCTGGGGAAACCGTAGGACACCAGACGGACATGTCTCTCAAAAAGCTTATAGTTCGTCAGGGAGACAGAAAGTGAAAATGCAATTTCAGTGCGATGGGTACAGCTTGGAGCTGGGAAGTTGCAGGAGGCTGAAGGAGCACGTGGGAGGTGAGCCAACCTTGACCCAGGGTAGGGAAGTGGGTCAGGGAAGGCTTATCTGAGGAAGTGAGTTCAGAAGGACGAGGAGCTGGCTAATGAGGAAAGGTGGAGGTGCTGTGGAGAGAGGGCGTATTTCAGGGAAAAGAAAACGGTATAATCAGCAAAGCTCTGGGAGAAAGAAAGCCTGTGTAGTTCTGGAAAAATCAAAGCTCAGTGAGCTGGAACTTCTTAGTGTTTACAGGGCTCAGAATGAGGCTGAGAAAGGGAAGCAAAGGCTACAGGGTGGGGCTCTGTGCTAAGGGTTACTGAAGTCTTTAAATGGTTCTAAGGAAGGCTGGCCATACATCCATGCCTTTTCTTGTCTTGTGTCCTCTGCCTGGAATGCCCTTCAGCCTGGCTAATTCCTGTTCATCATTGAAGTCTTAGCTCAAACCTCAACTCCAGGACACCTCTATTCCTTCTATCACAACACTGGCCATGTTAGATGGACAGATCTGTTTAGGTTGTCTATCTCCATCACTGGGTGGCACAAACGGTTAAGCACTCGGCTACTAACTGAAAGGCTGGCAGTTCGAATCTACCCAGAGGTGCCTCAAAGAAAGGCAATCAAAAGATCCCAGCCACTGAAAACCCTATGGAGCCCAGTCTGCTCTGAAACACATGGAGTTGCCAAGAATCAGAATCATTCATTTTTTTTACATTTCCATCACTAGATTATAAACTTCCTGAGGGCAGGTAACAGCAGAGTGGCTTGTTCAGCTGTGTTTTCCTAACACCCAGAGCAGTGCAAATATAAGATAAACATTTGTTAAATATTTGTTGAAGTGTATTGACTTATATATTGACTTGACATGTATGCATATATGATTTGCCGTCGAGTTGATTCTGACTTATGGTGCCTCCATGTATGCAGAGTAGAACTGGGCTCTCTATAGGATTTTCAATGGCTGTTTTTTTCAGAAGTAGATAGCCAGGCCTTTCTTCTGATGCACTTCTGGGTGGACTCAAACCTCCAACCTTTCAGTCAGTAGTTGAGTGCTTAACTGATTGCGCCACCCAGAGAGAAACACACACCGCTATAATCACAGATGCCCAGACAGAGAAAATCACAACTAGAGGGGGTTGTCCCTCTAGAGATCACAAGGGCTGCCTCTTTCCCTCTTGATGCCACAGAGTAGCTCTGCAGGATGAGCAAGGGAGCTGCCCCCATCCCTTCCCTCCTCTGGAACAATGTTGTGGGGAGAAGGGGACAACGCCAGGCCTCTCTCTGACTGCCTGGAGTGTCCTTCCTTGCCCCAAGAAGCTCCAGGCCACCCTCGTCCCAGCTAGGTCAGGCCTATTAAAGGCAAAATGAACACACTTGAGTACATGTGGTAAAAATATAAGTGACTTCTTTTCAAATTTTTGTTTTCATACAAATACTGTTTATCTTATTTCACATATAATATATGTTAATTGCCCCAAATTAGAAAAAAGCCAAAAGATGAAAATAAGGTGGCGCAGTGGTTAAGTATTTGGCTGCTAACCAAAAGGTCAGTGATTCGAACCCACCAGCTGCTCCATGGGAGAAAGAGGTAGCAGTCTGCTTTCTGTAAAGATTATGGCCTTGGTAATCCTATGGGGCATTTCGACTCTGTCCTATAGGGTTGCTATAAGTCGGAATCAACTCAACAGCAATGGATTTGGTTTTTCTGGTTTTAGTATTCACATCTTGGGCTATATCCTTTCAGACTGCTTTCTACGCCTGTATCCTTGTTTTTTATTTTTTTTTTCCAAATAAACTAAACATATTCTTTTATAAATTTCTTTTTTCACTTAACAATGTATTGCAACCACCTCTGCAGGTCTTTAAATATTCCTTCACATCGTATTAGTCTTTGCATAGTATTTCATTATATGGCTATACCAATATTTCCTTATTGATGGACATTTGAATAGTTCCTAATTTTTTTCAATATAATAAACAATGTTTTAGGGGCATCCTTGTAGCTGAATCTTGATGTACAGTCTTATTTATTTTCTTCAAATAAATTCTAAGAGGTGGAACTACTGAGTCCAAAGACACATATATTTTTAAGACTCTTGATTCATGTCACCAAATCACCCTCCAGAAAGTTTACATAAAGTCAGCAGTAAACAAGAGTACTCCTGTCTCCATACTCTCACCCATACTCCTATGATTATCTTTGCTGACTCGAGAAATGACGTTTTATTATTGGTTGAACTTGCATTTCTTTAGTTATTTGTAGGGTTGATATTTACATTTGTATTTCTCTATTGTGACATGTTAGCGTATAGCTTTGCTCATTTTACAGTCTGTTGGGCGAGGCTTATTTTTCTTATAGATTTTTAAGAGCTCTGCATGCATCAGGATGGTAAACTTTAGTCGGTTATATATGCTGCAAATCTTTTGTCCATTCACTATCTGACTTTGCATTTTTATAGTATTTTCTAGACATAAATCCAATCAAATTTTTAATAAATCAAATCTAACAGAGTTTGCCTTTTGGATTCTGCTTTTGGTGTTACTCTTTAAAATACTTTCCCCTCTCCCTGAGGTTTGATGGTCATGTTCTTCTAGTACTGGAATTTATGCGATTAAATGTATGAGGTACATACACTTTCCCTTTTTTTTCCAATTGGTTAAGCCCACCATTTTAACACCATTTATTAAAGATTCCATCCTCTCATCAATGGATCAGAAATGACACTTTAATCATATACTAAATCATTTAGCCACACTCTCTCTCTCTCTCTCACACACACACACACACACATACACGTGCATGCACCCACACATACCACACACAGAGGAATTTATTTTTGGATCTTTAATCTCCACTGATTTGTATGTTCACTCCTACTCATATCACATTGTTAAAATTATTTTAGCCCACAACATTTTCATATCAGGAAGGTTACTCTTCCTTTTAAATTTTTTTCTTGGTTCTTCCACATGTTAATTCTAAATCAGAGGTTCTTAATTAAGAGCGTGCATCAGAATTACTGGGGATGTGTTCTAAAAGCACAGATGCCTGGTCTCCACCTCAAATGTAGAAAATAGAAACCTCTAGGGTAGGGTCTAAGCATTAGTGTATTTGCTGAAGTGCAGAGGGATTAAGAACCAGGACTCCAGATGAACTTTGGAATAAGCTTCTGTGGGTAGAGAGCATATCTGCCTGGTTATTTATTCATACACAGCTTCAGTGCCCACCAGATAGGTGCCATTCAACAAATATCTGTTGAATGAAAGAGTATATTAGTGTTTATTTATAATCAGAACCCTAACTTTGAACTTGGACTCCCAAAGACCATTTATCTTTGGGTAGCAGAGACAATAGTTCAGCCTGGTGAGGAATATGAAAACGTGTCATCTAAGGAACAGTTGAATCATGACAGAATTGGACTGTTATGCTCAATATCTGAAGGGTGGATGTGAAGAAGAGGTAGCAGATTCACCCTACAGTCCTCCAGGGCATAGTACAAGAAATAAAGTTTCAGGGACACTTCATAGACTATCAGAGAGGTCAGATCTATCAAAAAATGATAGTTAGGTGCCCAGATGTTGACTGGCAGGGTTGGTGACATCCCCATCACTGGGGGTGTTTAGATAGAGGGTATGTTACCATCTTGTAGGGAGTAATTTAGAGGAGATCCCTGCACTGAGTGGGATTTTTGAGCTAGTAACCTCCAAAATCTCTTCCAGCATGGAGATTACAGACTCTCAAAGTTATTAATTAATGAATTTTGTGATTCAAAGAAATGGGAAGGTTCTGGGAGTTTTTTTGCTGGTGAGAAGAATTCAGATTGAACCCTACTGTATAGGTAGATCCCCACTGAGTTTGCTTTGACCAGAGGAATTTGGGGCCCCGACCCTGTCATACTCCCAAACCTGCTACGGGCTCCAACACTCACCCTTGCCATGTGACGTTTCAATAACCCAGGTGCAGTTCAAGTTGTTGGGGTAGAAGTCAGGGAACCCGGGTGATAAGATGGTCCCACTGGAGCCTTGAATGAAACCACCACAGAGAGCTACGGAAGAAGGGAAGAGAGCAGTTGAAGAATGCTCAGGGCTGCTCCCCTAACAATCCTCCTGGGATCCCTTCCCCCATCTCCTCCCAAACCTCCAACCCTCACAGATGTGGAAAATGAGGTTCAGTTCCCCTTCCAGCTCCTGGCTTTTCATGGTAGGAAAGGAATCTGCCTCTTCTTCGGCGCCCCCTGCTGGCCTCCCTCACCTTCACAGCTGGGCAGGGCCCGGCTCCACTGGAAGTTGGGCTCACACTCCAGGGGCTCCCCGTCACTTAACGTGTAGCCCGAGTCGCAGCTGAAGGTCACCAGAGCACCGACGTAGAAGTCATTCCCATGACGCTGCCCATTGACGGGGATCCCTGGATCCAGACAGTGGTCTGACTGTAGTGTGATAGCTGGAAAAGAGAGCTCACTGTCACCAGAAACGGGGACCCTGGCTGACTCACGAAGGCGAGGGAGGTGAGCGCCCCCTGGTTTAACGAAAGGTTACAGTTGCCGATGATTACCCACTCATCAAATGTGTTGTCAATTTTAGCGGAGAGGGTATTTAAAGACCTGTCAGAGAGAACCAGTTAGCTTGATGGTTCATTTGTCTGTTCATTTATTCATTCATTAAACCAAACAGCTTAGGCAGTATGCTAGAACTTAGGGATACAAATGTGTAAGAAAATGGCCCTATTCTCATGGCATTCTCAACCACAACTTTCTATTTTGGTCTGCAAAGAATTAAAGTGACGTCCATCCCTTTAAGTCCAGGCACCAAGGATGAATGCAGAAGGTACTAAGAGAGCGCAAGAACGAGTGTGGAGATGCCATCTCATTCCAACTTCATGGTCGGCCAAATGCTCTCTCCCCAGAGTGCCCAGCACGGTGGCACACAATCATCTGCACACAGAAGAGTCTGTGCGGTGGGCAAGAGAGGGCCCAGCATGTAGGCCACGAGGTGGCATTGTTTCTCAAAGGTTAAGAATGACTGTGAAGCTCCCACAGAACTCTGGGGGATTCTAGGGTGAGGGAGCACCCTCTGGGTGCACGCCCTAACAGAGAACACTACGGGGATGGCTGGGGACCTACCGGGGGAGCAAACTCTGGGGAACCCTGTCACCTGCCTCCCGGTGCCCTCTGAGACTCACTCTCATAGCGGAGCTGGAAGCCAATGTCCGAGTGACTCTTGTCTGTGGAGAAGAGGAGGTAGAGGTAGTTGCTGGTGCTGATGAGGAACTGAGGGACCTGGGTCCCATGGTAAACCCCAATTAGGGGCGCTGAGTAGGTCCGTCCATCTCGCACTTCCAGGGTGTCATAGTTGACCTCGGTTTTAAATCTGCCAAAACACGGAAGTGAAGACTTCTTGAGACACTCAGTGCTGATTACTTTGCAAATGACAAAAGGCCTCGCTTAACCCAGGGCTTCAAAAGAACAACTCGATTTTGGTGGGCTGGGATATTTTTATATAACTGGCACACATTTACCAGCAAGGAGGAAGGGCCTTCTCTAACGTATTTAAGCCCTCCCTAAGCCCCTCCTCCTCTCTATGACCTGGACCACTGCCCATCTTAAGACTTAGAGGCACAAGGACTACTAGCCTCATGGGGGTCAGAATGTTCTAGGCCAAGGGTCAGCAAGCTACACTCCAGGGTCAAGTACGGTCTGTAGCCTGGTTTTTTTTTTTTTGGTACGGCCTGTGAGCTAAGAATGATTTTTACATTTTTCAGGTTTTTTTTTTTTAAAAAGAAAGGAACGAAGAATTTGCAACAGAGATCCTAAAGTTGCTAACAAAACCTAAATCATTTACTTTCTGGCCCTTTGCAGAAAAAAATTACCAGCTGTTACTGTAGGCCATGAATGCTTTGTCCAGAAGCAGTTTGTGTTCGTATTTTGGCATCTACTCTTCCCACCAAATGGGCATAATCACGGTGGGAGCTAGAAGTGGGGCATCTGAGAAGGATTTGGGCCAGAGGCCAGGGAGGCTGCCTTCCCATATTAAACATTTCATAGTTATGCTCCTTAGATGGCAATGCCATGTTTCCAACATCTGAAAGCATCTATCTGCTCACTTTACCTCCTCCTTGGCTCTGACATACCAAATGATGCTCAGCCTTCTTCTCTCTCCTCCAGTCATGGGTCCCTAGACAAACCCCACAACCAAGATGGAACCAAACCCACTGGCAAAGCCAGTGAGATTTGTCCCTACCCAGGGCAGTCTGCTCTAGTGTTGTCTGATCTTGTTGACATTTCAGTGTCTGTTCTGGCCCACCACCCGCTCTGGATTCCCTCCCAGGCCACTCCTCAGAAATCACCTCCCTGCCCCCCAAGGTCATGGTTACAAGCACCTGTTGAAGGTGATTTTGATGGGGTAGCCTGGCTGGGCTTCAATCACCCAGGCACAGCTCAAGGCATCCTTGTAGAAGCCAGGCCAGCCTGGAGAGAGGATGGTGCCACTGGGAGAAGTCAGATGACCACCGCAGGGAGCTGCAGGGACAGGAGGAGAGAAGCAGATTTATTGGGGGGACAAATAAATGAACACACACACAAAAAGCCTCTCTATAAAATGTGCCAGTCAACAGGCATTGTTTTTGTTTTTATGGAGAATTACATAAACTATAAAGTGTGAGTTTTGTCTATTGGGGCCTTTTTGGGTATCTTCAGTTACATCGTTTGGTGGCTTATTAAAGGCCAGAGAGGAGTAATGAAAAGAACGTCCTCTGCCCTTTTAGAAGGGCTGAGGTACAGCTCATATTTGGGTCATGCTGGTTTTTCTCTGTTCCTCACTCTATTGTCAGGCTTATAGCAGAGGCATAAAACCCAGCTCATCTCATCACATGCAGGTACCTGGGACTCTAGCCACTGCAGAGTGGTCTGAACCATGAAGCTCAGCCCAGGGCGCAGTCACTCTCTGCTGCACTGTAAGCTCTCTCTATATGTGTGTGTATTTTCCATGTGTACAGTTTAGTGACACTAATTACATTAATCATGCTGTGCAGCCATCACCAATATCGGTTGCCAAATTTTCCATCACCATAAACAGAAACTCACTGCTTCCTAAACGATGACTCCCCTTTCCCCCTCCCTCCCGCTCCTGGTGACCACTAATAAAATTTTGGTCTCTATACATTTGCCTATTCTAAATATTTCATAGGAGTGAGAGCATATAATATTCATCCTTTTGTGACTGACTCACTTCACCCAGCCTAATGTTTTCAAGGCTCATCCATGTCAGAGCATGAATCAGGACTTCACTTCTCTTTATGAATGAGTAATATTACATTGTATGTATAGAGCATATTTACAGACCATAGTTTGTTCATCCATTCATCTGCTGATGGACATTAGAGTTGTTTTCCACCTTTTGGCTACTGTGAATAGTGCTGCAATGAACACTGGTATACATGGGTCTGTTTGTGTTGCTGCTTTTAAGTCTCTTGGGTATATACCCAGGAGTGGAATTGCTGGGTCACATGGTACTTCTATGTTTCACTTTTCAAGGAACTTCCAAATTGTTTTCCACAGAGGCTATACTAGTTTGCATTTCTGCCAGCAATGGACAAGGGAAGAGCCATACTTTTGTCTTACACAACTCAGTATCCCCAGCATTTAGCACAGTGCTTGGCACTGGGTCATCCCTCAGTAATTATTGAATGAATGAATACATGAATGAGTGAAAGGATGAATGAATGTGGTCCACGGCAGGTAGCTCCACAAGATACTGGGTGGTAAAGGCATACCTCATGGCTGGCTCTGATCTTGCAAAGCCTGTCATCTCAGTCCCTTGGTCTCTCTTTGCCCATCCTGCCCATCACTAGCTTCCCCATTCTCACCTGCGTCTTTCCCATTACTCCTGCCTCTTCCTGCAGCCAGAACCTTGGCCCTTGTGGTCATTAGCACTGTTCCGGCACTCCTCCTTCAGAGCACGTGATAGACTCCATTGCCCCAACCCTTTTGAAGTTATGCAAGGCCACGTGACTGGCTAATAAAATGAGAGCAGAAGTGATGCGTGTTACATCTACGTGGAAACTTTAGGAGCCAGTGTGTGGTTTGCAGCGTTTCCCTTTCTTACTCTGTGATTGTGGAAGCAAGTGTCAAGAAGGAAGTCCCATCAGTCTTTGAGCAATTCTACAGACCAGAGATCCTAAAGATCCATGCTAAACATGTAGCTCACGTAGGTTGCATGACATACAAACTGTTCTTTTAAGCCAGCAAGAGTTAGGGTTAATTGTTACTACAGACTAACCTAGCCCATGAGGCATTGGTGGTTCAGAGGTAGAATTCTCGCCTTCCATGCAGGGTAGGAGGCCTGAGTTCAATTCCTGGCCAATGCACCTCATGTGCAGCTACCACCTGTCTATCAGTGGAGGGCTGCATGCTGCTATGATGCTGAACAGGTTTCAGCCACACCTCCAGACTAAGAAGAGCTAAGAAGAGCTAAGAAGAAAGGCCTGGTGATCTACTTCTGAAAATCAGCCAATGAAAACCCTATGGATCACAACAGTCTGATCTGTAACCAGTCGTAAGGATGGCGTAGGACCGGGCAACGTTTTGTTCCGTTGTGCATGGGTTTACCACGTGTGAGTCCGAGGTTGACTTGACGCAGCGAACACTAACACCTTAGCCCACCCTGACTGATACTGCCCGCCACTACCATCACCACTACCAATTACTGCGCACTCGCTCCGTGTCAGGCGTTAAGCTTTACAGAGGTAACCATGTTTACTCTTCACAAAGCAAAAAACCCCTGTGAGGCTGGTGCTGTTATGATCTCCATTTTATAGGCAGGAAAGCTGAGGCTTAAGGAGGTTAAGTAATTAGTGCAGGGTTACACAGATAACAAGTGGTAGACAGAGGAATTCAGACTGCTGCAAGTCTGCATGAACACAGCTAAGCAGCCTCCAGTTTAAAGGAACCCCTGCTTCCCTCGGATTCCTTTATTATAGAGCAACCAGATGTCAAAAATGGCCTGAACAGGACTAGGGAGGGGGAAAAAGAGCTACACAGTACTGCTATTTCTGCAAATTTTCATACATTTCCGCAGGTAATCAGTCTACCCCACTCTTCCTCTCTTATTTTTATAACGTTCCTGGAATTATCTTAGATGTCAAGCATTTTAAATAAAAAGTTATATTGGGAAGTTTAATGAACAAAGATGATAACAACAATGAGAATGATAACGATGATGATCATAACAGCAGCAGCTCATCCTGATGGTTTACTGTGCTATCTCATTTAAATGTGCACGGCATTTTGAAGTTGTTATCCCCATTTTACGGAGGAGAAAACTAAGGACAGATAGATTAAGAGACTGGATCAGGAACACAAAGCTAATAAAGTTAGAGCTCAGACTCACCTCAAGACCTCTCTCTGCCAATCCCCTGCAAGCACATAACAGTACTACAACCACGGCTGACAGTAATGAGCTCACTTGTATTGAGAGTTTACTATGGGTCAGGGCATAATGTGGGTCATCCTTGTGACACTTGCAACACAAAAAGGCAGATGCTATTACCATGCTCATTTTATAGGTGGAAATATTACCCCATTTTCAGTAAATTGAGGCTTGGAGAAACGAAGTAATTACGTTGAACCTACATTACACATTGAGAGAGTAAATTGCATATGGTTATTCTCATTTCCTGGGTAACCTCAGTTTTCAAAACCCATCCATCCACCTCACTGAAACCAGTGAAAATGACTTCTTCTATTTCTCTAATGGACATGCAAGACCTTGGAGGTGCAAGGGACATCCATCCCTACTGCTATGTGCCCAAATCCCCCTTCAGGTACCAATTTCAGCAGTGAGTGGGGAATCTTTCTTGACTTCAGTTCAGCAGAGGCCCAGCCTCTCTGCTGGGCTGTGATCTCCTCACTTACTTTCCAGGAGCCACAGGTCCCACAGTCACCATTGCCTGTCTAGGCTACTCTCCATTCAAGCTATACACATCAACAAAACACTACACAATGTCTCCCGAGAGGAAAACTCAATTCCTTCCTTTGGTGGTTGACATTTTGTTTTCTTTTCCTGCACTACTGTTATTATGTTGGCTAGTTAGTCTCTTGTCTTGCTCCTGTGTTTGCCAGATGGCTTCTCTATTCATTCAGTCCTCCACTCTCTATTGTTCATTTTCATATTCCAGAGTATAGTTGCCTCGGCTAAGCTCTCGGCTGCTAACCAAAAAGTAGGTGGTTTGAACCCACTGGCTGTTGCTCTGCGAGAGGAAAGACCTGGTGATCTGCTCCCAAAAAGATTACAGCCTAGTAAACCCTAAGTAAACATATTCTCTCACAGTTCTGGAGGCCAGAAGTCCAAAATCAAGGCCCCAGGGGAGAATCCTTCCTTGCCTCTTCCATCTTCTGGTGGTTCCAGGCGTTCTTTGGCTTTTAGGTGCATCGTTCCAATCTCTGCCTCTGTCTCTTCACATGGCGGCCTCCTCTCTCCTCTTGTGCCTTCTCCCTTTCTATCCGCGTTTTCTCCTCCTCTTATACAGACAATTCACACTGGCTTTTGGGCCCATCAAGATAATCCAAGACGATCTCACCTCAAGATTCTTCACTTAGTTACATCTGCAAAGACCCTTTTTCCAAGTAGGGCCACTTTCACAGGTTCTGGATTGGATACAATCTTTTCTCTTTCTTTTTTTTTTTGGTGGGTAGTGGGGAGCACCATTCAATCCACTACACCCTTTTATTCCCCTCTTCTTTTTCCTCCACCCAACCCACCCTCATCTTTGTTTTATACTGAGGATTTTATTTTATTTTATTCCTTATGGGGGGAAAAAGTAAAAGGGTTGCTATGAGTCAGAATCAACTCAACGATTAGGAGATTAGGAGAGAAAGATTCTTAAATGCGGTATTTCTTTAACATTTGGAAAGATGCTGAACCTCACTCTTAACAAGAAAAACACATAGTAAAACTACATGGAGATACTATTTCTCATCTATCAGATGTGTAAAAATTGAAGTTTTATGACACTTGAGGCTATGGGAAACCAGGCATATTAGTACTGTTTTGGTAGAAATGCAAAATGGCATGTCCTTATGGAGGGGAATTTGGCAACATTTAGCAAAATTCATATGCATTTACTCTTTGACCCAACAATTCTACTTCTCAGATTCTATCCCAAAGATGCACCGGCAAAACTATGAAGACACACACACACACACATATATTGCTATATAAGATAGGACTACTTGCAATAGCAAAAGAATGGAAATAGCCCAAATGTTCAGCTAGAGGGAACTGACTGAATGAACTGGGGTAATCCACAAAATGAAGTATTTATGCAGCTATAAAGAAGAATGAGGAATATCTACATAATGCTTGAAATGGTGTCCAGAACATAAGGTTAAGTGAAAAAAAGCAAGGTAGAGAATAGTGGGCATAGTATGATTCCATTTATCTAAGAAAGGGATGAGACACACACACACAGACTTGCTCATATTAAAAATCAGTGAAAGGGTAAACCAAAAACTAAAAGGTTATCTATGGACAGAGGGAGGGAACAGAGTGGACAGGAACAGGGATAGAAGCTAGACTTCTCAGAATATACCTTCTTTTATAGATTTAACTATTTTTGAACTTATAAATATGTGACATAATTAAAAACAAAGATTAAATTTGATAAGTAATTTATAAAAAGCAAAAATACAGTGAAATAAATGAGCACCATACTGTATCTTCCGACATAAAGATACTAGTCATAGAGATTTTAAAACATAGTAATTTAATAGCCCACCTCTAGTCAGATATAAGGACAAAAACAACTGAAAAATAAAACAAAATACAAACTATTGTCAGTAATCATGTTGCTGTTGGTTGTAAGATACAGTGAAACCTGTGAGAGCCAGAGACAATGGGACTGCCTTGTTTTTCCCTGTCTCGAAAATTTTCCTCCTCTGACAGGGTGCAGTCTTGCCACTTTTCTGTTGCTCTTTGTAGTGGGAAATATTTGCGTTTTCCTTCTCTCACAGCTTTCTACCTTACACAGGTACTGGCTTTCACAGGTTTTACTGTATTCCTTTTCTGAGATTCTTGGGTATGTTTTATGGGATACAGCAAATGAGAAACTATGTTGGTGTTGCTGGGAACTGGAATTTTCAGCAAGAATGAAATAAGATGTAGATGTGAGATAGAGAAACTTCAGTTAAAAAAGAAGAAAAGTAATCCTAAGTTTGAAATAATAGGAACCCACGGTGCATTTTATCTTTAAAAAGTAGTTCCTAGCTCTGTTCATTGAAAAGGACCAACTCAGTAGTAATAAGCACCTCCAGTGCCCGGATTCTAAATACCATTTTCCACTAAAAGGAACCAGGGCTGCTTGGAGACATAGCTGATTCTAGGTCAGAGGCAGAAAATTCTCAAGATGAGAATGGACATTTTGTCAAACTAGAAAGCAAGGAAGCTATCAAGATGACTTGGCACAGGAGTCAACTTCAAAAGGCTTCCACTGGCTAATGGGGCAATCTGAGTGCCAATTAGAATAATGACTATAATGGATTGAAATACATAAAATATGTTTAAATCCATTGGACTGTAATGACATTGTAAAATTTCAGCTTTGGAAGATGTGAGATAATTAACTCATTAATATGAAAACTGATAAATAAAGGAAAATAATGAAGTATTTCTCTTGCCTTTTCTTTATGAATTGTATACCTAAGGGTACCCAAATAGTTGATGAGGGCAAGTTTTCTTCATAGAAGTATTTCAGCTCATAAATGAGGCGAAATGATAGAATGTTACTGTTTTGCAGTTCCTGGGCTACACTCATCAGTGGCGCCTGACATTCCCAAAAGAGCAACAGCTAGATGTTATGTGCTTCTGATGGAGGCGCTGAGCCCACCTATAAAATATTCTCGCCATAAATGGAACCTGAATCTGACTGTCTCTAGATCTTACCACCAATTAAAGGAAGTAGAAGAGAAAGAGGATCACGTTAAACAACCTCTCAGGGATGCCATCGGCAAAATTCAGAATGCAGGAGGCTCCACAGGACAAATGACCCGCTTCTCCAACAAAACAATCACAAGGGGCAGGGGTAGAAATCTATAAATTAAAATAGACTCAAGAGATTTATCAACCATTTGTAATGCATGACTCTAACTAGGATGATGATTTAAAAAAAAATACTGTTAAAAAAGTATTAGAAAATCATGGAAGTTTGATTTCATTAAGCAATTATTTTTAATTTTTTCGGATAACAGAATCATGGTTATGTTTTAAAGAGTCTTCTTATCTGTTATAGATACAGGCTAAAATGTTTGTGGATGAAATAATGTATCTGAAATGTGCCTCAAAATAATCCCAGAGTGAGGGGGATGGGTGGGTAAGGATATAGATGAAACAAAACAGGCCATGAGTTTATAATTCTCCAAACCGGTGACAGATGGGTGTATGGGAGTTCATTATACTATTCTCTGTTTTTTTATAGGTTTGAAATTTTCCATTAAAAATAGTGGGGGTGGGGGGGAGAAACAAATAAACAAATAAAAAAAAAAAAGGAAAGAAAGAAAATGAAGAGGATTCTCACTTGAACAGAGAAACTTGGTGACAAGACAGAAAAGGGACACTACGCTTAGTCCAGTGCTGGCACATAGTAGGTACTCAATAAATATTTTATTGAAGGAATGAAATACTGGTTGAAAGTTAGGGATACTGGGCTTCACATGAGGGGCTCACGTCCCCTGTGAGGGATGACCCACCTCTCCTGACTTCTGATGCTAAAGTTACGCAATACAAGAAGTTGGGGATGGTGACAGGAGGCAAAGAACTAATTAATACTCATTGAGCCCTAATAATGTGCATTAGTCTTTCTAACAACCTAAAAAGGGGGTACTGGTATTATCCTCATTTCATAGTTGAGGAAACTACTCTCATTTCATAGAGAGGTTAGGTGACTTGCCCAGGAAGACACAGCTAGGTGGCGGAGCAGGATTTAAACCTGGGCAGTCTGGCTCCAGAGCCTGCGTTTCTAACCATGATGGGTGGGTGTGGGAATGCCTGTCCTGATTTCTGCTTCCCCATTGGGATCTAGGCTACCATCAAAGGGCATTCAGTAGACTGGCTGTCCTGTGTGAATGACCAGAAGTAGTGAAAGCTCTCTCTCTAATGCTAGAGCGATTTCATCTCACAGCCTGAAGGGTAGCCTCCTACTTGCTTCAGCCCTGCCTCCCCACTACCCACCTCCGCCCCCTACCGCACGTCTTCCACTTCCCACTGCCCATCCTCCACTAGTTTGTCATAGAATGAAAGGAGAATGAAGTGTGGAGTCTGGCAGTCCTCATTCGGTGGTTAAAAGAGATGGTTCTGAAGTCAGATTACCTGGATTTACATCCTGACCCTCCTATTCTCTTAGCTGTGTGATCTTGGGTAAGTTACTTAACCACTCTGTACTTCAGTTTCCTCATCTGTGAAATGAGGATAATAACAGCACCTACCTCCTCGGGTTGTCATGAGGATTCAATAGGACAATATGCGTAAAGCACATAGCCTAGTATTAGCACATAGTAAGTGCTCAATTTTTACTAGCTGGGTCATCTTGGGCAAGTCCAGTCACTTCTCTGGTTTTCAGATTTCTCAACCTATAGAGTATAATAGTATCTTTATCACAAGATGACATGAAAATTAAAGGAGATAATGTTAGAAACTCAACAACCACCTGTACTCCATCTCCCTCGGAGGCCTGAATGAACTAGGACCATCACTTAGATTTCTCTTACGGCAGTGGGGAGAATCGGCTTTGTTTCTGTAGGATGTTTTTCTCCACTTGATTGTAAAAGTAACACATTTGGTGTACATACAGAGAAAAAAAAAAAATAGTGGACATGTTTACAACGAAATTGTGACACCATTTTTCCTCTGAGGAGTGGGATTGGGAAATGAGTATTTGCATCCTGAACTTTATCACACGTGCGTATTGTTTGAAATTTTTACAACCACCAACCGTTACTTTAAAAATCAAAACATAAAAATATCTCCTTTCCTTTAGTGTATTTCTTGTATGCGGCATATTTTCTAAAAACTCACTCTTTGAATCTTTTTCTCTTAACAGGGAGTTTAATTACCTTTATTGTCATAACTGATATGTTTGTCTTACTGCTGTCATTTTGTTCTATGCTGTCAATTTCTGATGCTTCTGTGTGGTGTCCTGTCCCCTTTGTCTTTTGCAATAGGCAATATGTTTTCTTTGTTTTAATTTTCTACTGGGATACAGAAAGTAGGCAACCTGCTTTTCATTTTACTTGTGGAAGGTTTTTAAGTCTTTCATAAACATGTTTGAAATTATATTCTCTTTAGTGATGTTATTCAAGAAAAATACAGTAACAATGGAGCTAAAAGCCTGGGTTTAAATCCTGGCTCCATTGCTTGCAAGCTGGGAGGACCTTGGGCAAGTGACTTAACCTCTCTGTGCTCAGTGGGGATGACAACCATAATTACTTCCTTGGACTGGTGCAAGGCTAAAATGAGGAATACTTATAAAATACTTATTGTAGTGGGGTATGATTATTTGGTTCCTCCTCAAAGGAGACAAGACAGAGATGAATGTGGGGGAGAAAAAGACCAGGTACTCCTATGCAGCTGCCTTCACTACCTGGAAGTCCTTCTCAGGAAACTGCTGATTTTAAACATACGGATCTCCTATGTCCTCTGTACTCTAGATTTGTTGTTGTTGTTAGCTGCTGTCCAGTCGGTTCCCAACTCATGGTGACCCCGTGCACAATGGAACAAAACACTGCCTGCTCTTATTTTCTTTTTTAACTGTGCTTTAAGTGAAAGTTTACAATTCAAGTTAGTTTCTCATACAAAAATTTATACACACATTCTTATGTGATCCTAGTTGCTATCCCTGTAACGTGTCAGCACACTCCTTTCCACCCTGGATTTCCCGTGTCCATTCAACCAGCTCCTGTTCCTTTCTGCCTTCTCATCCTACCTCCGGACAGGAGCTGCCCATTTGGTCTCATGTATCTACTTGAGCTAAGAAGCACACTCTTCACAAGTATCATTTTATGTCCCATAGTCCAGTCTAATCTTTGTCTGAAGAGTTGACTTCAGGAACGGTTTTAGTTTTGGGCTAACAGGGAGTCTGGGGGCCATGTCTTACAGGGTCCCTCTAGTCTCAATCAAACCATTAAGTCTGGTCTTCTTACTAGAATTTGAGTTCTGTGCCCCACTCTTCTCCTGCTCCATCAGGGACTCTCTGTTGTGTTCCCTGTCAGGGTGGTCACTGGTGGTAGCCAGGCACCATCTAGTTCTTCTCGCTGCTCGCTCTTGCACCTTCCCCACGATTGGTTGCAGATTAAACCATTGTTATACATAAGGCTTTCATTGGCTGATTTTTCAGAAGTAGATCTCCAGGTCTTTCTTCCTAGCCTGTCTTAGTCTGGAAGCTCCGCTGGAAACTGTTCAGCATCATAGCAACATGCAAGCCTCTACTGATGGACAAGTGGTGGCTGCACATGAGGTGCATTGGCTGGGGAGTGAACCCTGGTCTTAAGACCTTCATGGAAGGCAAGAACTCTACCGCTGAACTACCATTGCTCCCAGGCTGGTGAACTACAGCCCTCGGGCCAATTCAGGCCCATTCATTTGTGCATAGTCTAAGGCTGCTTTCGTGTTACAATGGCAGAGCTGAGCAGAGACCTTATGGTCCGCAGAGCTGAAAATACTTCCCATCTGTCCTTTTAGAAGAAGGTTCGAGACCTCTGCTTTTGATCACCCAGATCATCATCCTTCTTTCTAAATTTAGGAGAAGCAGCCATTTCCCCCTTGTCCCATTATAGCCTCTCAAAAGCTAAGTGGCTCTTAGCATATATTAAAAGATTTTTAAAAAGACCATTAGCATTTAATTGTCCACAAGGTGGGGACACTTAATCAAAAACAAAACTAGAAAAAATGGAAAAGACAAAGATGCTGATTACAAAGCAGGGATCTCTCAAGGTTTGGGCATGAACAGGGAAAAGGGCCAAAGAGGGGCAGAGTCCCGGGAGGTTTCTCTATTTTGGAGTCCCCGGGTGATGCAAACATACTTGGGTTCTAATTGAAAGGTTGGAGGTTTGAGTCCACCCAGAGGTGTCTCAGGAGAAAGGCTTGGCAATCTGCTTCTGAATAATCAGTCATTGAAAACTCTATGGAGCACAGTCCACTCTGACACACATGGCAGGGTCACCATGAGTCAAAACTGACTCGACGACAACTGTTCTTTTCCCCCTCCCAGCTACCCTAGGTAGCATCTGGCTCTCATCAAATGCCCATCACTCTGAAAACAGAGAGAGATTCTCCCCATGCCAAGTTAGGGTCTCCAACAGGCTGTCCCTTATTTCTGGTAGCCTGTTGCTCCAAAACGTACTGTGCTTCCCCCTCTAGGGACAGAATGAATAAGACAGTTTTAATATCCCAATTAGGACTTTTAATTTAATTCCATTTCCCCCACACTATGAAATAGTGACAGCTGCTTTAAAATCCACTATCAGAGGTCAAATTCTCGCGGGCTCTCTCACTCACACGTGGTCATGAACGTTTCACTGTACCTGCTGAACTATGGTCTGGGAACCCTTGATTCAGGAGGGCAGGGGGTGGAGAGATGAGGAGGAGAGGGAGGGGGATTTTCAGCGGGGTCAGCTCCGTTGGGACTGAGCCCCTTAGATCTAGTCCCGGGGCACCTGGGGTCTGGGCTTCGGCCCTGGAACTGCCCACCGTCTTGGTGGGAAGATAGGACCAAGGCCCATGGAACTGGTAAAGACAAATGTAATGCTGGTAGAAAACAAAACCAAACCAGTTGTCATCGAGTTAATTCTGATTCATGGTGACCCCATGTGTGTCAGAGTAAACTGCTCTCCATAGGGTTTTCAATGGCTGATATTTTAGAAGTAGATTGCCAGGCCTTTCTTCTGAGGTGTCTCTGGGTGGACTCAAACTGCCAACATTTCAGTTAGCAGCCGAGTACATCAACCATCTGCACCACACAGGGACTCTGATGATGCTAAGAGGAAATCTCCACTAAAGTGCCCATGAAAAGAATAGGAATTAGGAGAAGGCAGAGACCAGATGCGCTGGAGATAGGGAAGATGTCCTGGACGAGATGGATTGACATGAGGAAAACCAAAGAAATCAGAGGAGACTGACGGGTGCAAGGAAAGAATGAGGGGCAGCCCGAAGGAGAGGTGAAGAGAGGTAAACCAGCCTGACTGGCAGCCCTCCAGACCCTGGGCCCTGGCGGGCTGCTTTGCACGGCCACCTTGTTTCACCTGCAAACAGCTCCACCAGCAAGTGTGATGATCCCCTTCTGCAGATCAGGGAGCCGAGGTCCAGGGTGTGACGTAATCTATCAGTTCTGCAGCTGGGAAGGGGTGAAGCCATGAGCTTCACGTGGTTACTCTGACTCCTAAGCTGTTTCATTTCCAAAAGCGCTGACTGTGCTGGGGAAGAATGGCAGATGAGGTTGTGTGGACCACATTGTGGTGGCCTTGGAGGACAGAAGGAAAATCTATTCTTTTCATGGTTGGGGTGGGCAACTGGAAGGAACGAGACTCATCATTTGATCCCCTAAAGTGGAGAATATGCAAATCTGATTGGTCTGATGAAGAAATGGTTAAAATCAAGTTAAAATAATGCTAACAGCTAATCCTTACAGAGCTCTACCTCCATGTCAGGCACTGATCCAAGGGCCATGCATCCTCATGACAACTCTGTGAAGAGGTCACCGGCATTATTCTGAATTTCACAGACAGGGCAACCGAAGCACAGAGAGGTCAAGTCCCTTGCCCTCTGTGACTCAGCTGGTAAGTCACAGGGATGTGGAGCAGGCAGTCTGGCTAGCGTCAGGCCTTTCATTGACATGTTGCTCATTAGGGAAGCTCTAGCCTAGTTCATTCATTCATGTCTTTATTCATGCACTCATTCATGATTCATCAACCAGTATTTACTGAGCGTTGCCCAAGTGCCAAACTACACGCCAGATATGGGGGATATGAGGTCCAGGAAGATCCCCAACCTCAGTGAGAGCACAGCTAACATTCACGAGTACTCTGGGCCACGATCTGCACTTTACTTATGTATCTTATTATTGTATCTTTTTTTCTGGCCAAAAAGACAGAGCCTCAGAGGGACAAAGCAACTTTTCCAGGTAAGTGGCAGAGCCAGGATTCCAGCCAAGGCCCCTCTGAAGCGAAAGCCCACCTCGACCCTGGACCTCTTTGCTGGTGGGGATGTGCTGTGTGTCCTTGGTGGTCTGTCCTCTCTCATCCACCCACCTGTCAGCTCTGGGGCGGTGCTTGCTCTATGGCACACTCGCTTCCTCATCCATTCCCCTGTCCTTCCCGCTTGCTGGCCAGTGTGTAAGATTTGGGGTTGGAAAAGGTTAAGTCGGGAGGTCTCTTAGGTCTCCACCCTTTGTCTATCACATGAGATGAGAGGAAGATGCTATCTGGCTCCTGAAAGGCCACATCTCTGCCCCAGAAGGCCTGGGGGGTATTGACTGTCCACCCATTATTCACAAATACTGATTTAGCAGCTCTTCTGTGCCAAGCACAATGCTAGTATACAAATTTGACATGATTCCTACCCTCAAGAAGCTTAATCTGTGTTAAAAATGCCTGCCGCTTGGTGGAACAGATGGCTGCTGTCTGAAATTGAGGCAGGAACCATGCTGTGTGGCGAGGCAGACTGAGTAGATGGCATAATGAACCTCCCACGCATGTCAAGCTGTGCTTCTTCTGGCTGGTCTGCCCTTCGCCTCCTGGACACTGATGTGAGGATATCAAGGCAGCATTTAACATGGGCACAAAGGCCGAGCTTGGGAGATGTCCCAGGGAACAGGGGAGAATTAGCATGTGCAGAAGGGAAGAGTGCTAGGCAGCCTGAAAAGCTCCCAGCACTGCCAAGGCTGCTGGGGCTGATGGAGCTCCCCTGGGCAGAAGCCGGAAGCAGGGCTCCTAATGGCTGTGATATTGGGAAGGCTCCCAGCTTGAAAGAAGACGTGTTTTTGATGCCTGACATTCCAGAACCAGCATTTCTCCAGGTTTAATCTCTGGTTACAATTCAAATCCTATGCAAAGTGGTTATATAAAGCCCCTGTTGGAACGGTGTAAAAGTGAGAGAGTGGCCTTGGGTTCTGGGAGAAGAGGAAGAATGAATACCAAAACGGATCCCAGCCCAGCAGGCTCGTACCTTCGCATCGCAGCACGGCGCTGTTCCACACCACGCTGCCCTCCTTCAGGATGCAGGTGATGGTCTCTGAGCCCTGGGTCCCCAGGAAGCCTTCATCACAGAGGAAAGAGATGGAGCTGCCCAGCTGAAGGCTGTCCCCAAACCGTTTGCCGTTCACTGGAACACCAGGATCCGGGCACTCGTTGTGTCGGAATGCTGTATGGATAAGGGTCAAGGGCATGATTAGTCAGAGCTGGTGTGGGGACCCCCGGAGAAAACAGGCTTCATTATCATGGACAAACCTACACTGCCCCGACTTCCCCCAAGAACCTACCATGCTGGAGGGAGAGCTAGATACCTTAGGAGCAGGAACCCTGGGGTTAGGACCGATGCGCCACATCGGGCAGAAAGCCAAAAACAAAGAGAAACAGAACCCCAAACTGTTGCCATCTAGTTGATTTCGACTCATGGCAACCTCACGTGTCAGTAGAACTGTGCTCAATTGGGTTTTCAGTGGCTGATTTTTCAGAAGTAGATCGCTAGGTCTTTCTGCCAAGGTGCCTCTGGTGGACACAAACCTCCAACTTTTCTTTCAGCTGCTGAGTCCGTTAACTGTTTGGACTCTCCAGGTGCTCCTGGGCAAAAAGCAGGTGCTTGTTAAACCCGATCTTCTGCTTTCCTGAGCATCTAATTCAATGTCAATCTAATGAACATTTATAGATCAGGCAGTGAGCTGAGTGTTTCTCATGTTAGCTTATTTATACCATGTAATGGTTCCATGAGATAGATATTATTACCCCAGTTTACAAATGAGGAAAGCGAGGCTCAATGTGACTAAGGAGCAGATCTGTCTCGCCAATGTCAAATCCATTCCACGCTTCCCTAACTTCAGACAGTTAAAGGGGATCATTTATGCTGCAGGTGAGCAGGACTCTAAATCCTCTGACACTAATAAACACTCAGAATCATAAAGTAGGTGCCCTGGAATTAACCCTGTCTGAAGCCATTCCCTTCGTTTCCTTGTCTCTCACTCTGCCCTGGCAACTGATAATGCAGTGAGAGGGGAGAGGAAAGGGCCAGAACGCTGTGAGTTTAATCAGCTTTGCCTCTGATTAGTGACATGGCCCTGGGAAGCTTATGTAACCTTGCTGAGCCTCAGTTTCCTAACCTATAAAATTATACTTCAATTACTGGGTCATTTTGAGATGTAAATAAAGTTAAAGTTGATATGAATATGAAAGTGGTGAGCATCTGCTACAGCACATGGCAGGCAATAAGCCCTCACTGGGGATGAGTTCCTTTCCTTCCTCCCTTCCCCACATGGAAAGATACCTTTCCTACTCCATGCCCACCAAGCACGTTCCCAGCCTTCCTCCATCATGATGCCATAGTTGTGGCACTAAACGGAAACCCAAACCAAACATATTGCCTTCGAGTCAATCCTGACTCATCGTGACCCCATGTATTACACAGTAGAACTGAGCTCCATAGGGTTTTCTTGGCCATAATCTTTATGAGAGATTGCCAGCCCTTCCTTCCTCAGCATGGCCAGGTGAGTTCAAACCACCAATCTTTTGGTTAGTAGCTGAGTGCAAACATTTGCGCTACCAACCCAGGGACCGGTCAGGTCCTATGTACATCCCTGTTGTTTGCAAGATGGTGGCTGTCCAGTGGAGGCCAGGCTCCATGGCTGCACAAACATGTGCCAGATTCAAGAGTCCAATTTACGAGCCTTTGAAATTCCCTAGTGATTGAAACACTTGCGCAGTCAGAAACAGAAGCAGCGGTGGAGGCTGCTGATCTTGCTGGAGGCAAGAGGCCTGCAAACCTGATGATCCTCCCTACTGAGCATGAGCTGTGGGAGTTTCTGGCATGGAGATGATTGTGAAGAGCAAAGTCTAGGTCAGCCTGGACTTCAGTCTCACAACCTTTCTTCAGCAGGAACTATGACCATGACATCACCTTGACATTTAGAAATACGGTATGGGAAGAAAAGTCCAAGTTTTGTCTATCCAAAAACCTATCAGACACACAGACACACACACACACACACACACACACAGAGACACACACACACACACACACACACACAGAGACACACACACACACTGACACACACAGACACACACACACACACAGAGCAGGGTTACGGGGTTTATTTCACACATCTAGGAGAAAAGCTCTAAGTTAAGGACTTAAATATTGCCCACTTCTACCTGTGAACCTTTCCAAACTTCAGTTTCCTGGTCTATGAACAGGGATATTTCATAGTTTATGGAGATTTTGGTTTGAGGCTACTGGTGACAACTGTAAAGTGCTCAACACAGGGTCTGGCACACAATAGGTGCTCAGTAAAAGGTAGCTACTATCATCATTAGGAGTCCATGGATGGTGCAAACAGTTAACATGCTCGTCTGCTAACTGAAAGGTTGGAGGTCTGAGTCCACCCAGAGGCACCTTGGAAGAAAGGCCTGTTGTTCTACTTCTGAAAAATCAGCCACTGAAAATCTTATGGAGCACAGTTCTATCTTGACACATATGGGGTTGCTATGCGTTGGAGTTGACTAGATGGCTACTGGTTTACTATTATCATTATCCAAAATGTTCCACGTGGAAGAAGGATTAGGTTTATGTCAAGGAGTTCTAGAGGTGCATACAGGATTACTGATGCTAGTTATAGAGACAAAGATTTCAAATCAACGTAAAAAACCAATAAACCAAACCCACTGCTGTAGAGTCTATTCCAAGCCATAGCAACCCTATAGGACAGAGTAGAACTGCCCCATAGGGTTTCCTAGGCTGAAATCTTTACAGAAGCAGACCGCCACATCTTTCTCCCGTGGAACGGCTGGTGGGTTTGAAATGCCGACCTTTCTGTTAGCAACTGAGTGCTTAACCACTGAGCCACCAGGGCCCCCCAATATCTGTAGTAGTGTTCACCAAATGTTACCAAGAGCCATTTCTGTGTAGCAGGATTTTGGGAGGTATTTAAAGTTTCTTCTTTGTCTTGTTCTCTGTTTTTTGAGTATTCTGACATTGGATATGCATCACCAATCACTAGAAAAAGACATCATGTTTGGTAAAGTAGAGGGTCAGTGAAAATGAGATAGATTGACGCAATACCCACAACAATGGACTCAAACATACCAACGATCATTAAGATGGTGCAGGACCAGGCAACATTTCATTCTGTTACACATAAGGTTGCCAGGAGTTGAAGATGACTCAATGGCAACTAACAACAACAACAGCACTTTTATAAGATGGGGAAAACTTGGAAAGAAATGGTAAATAAGAGCTCAACCCTTAGGTCAAGTCCACTGCCCTCAAAGTGAAGTGCACTCTCTGGATTTCTTCTGCCTCTTCCTCCCAGGGACTCAGTATTTGTTTCTTTTCTGGAGAGCGGGGGCTTTAATAGGATCTGATTTTCCTAGGAGGTCATGAGTATGCATTTTTGCCCCAAGTCCCCCTGCAGTGTCTTTGAACCTGCGGAGTTCTCAGCCCTCACCACCCTGGATAAATGGGCTTCCCTGGGATGCCTGTTACCCTCGTTCTTCTGTCCACTCACATCACAGCGCAGGAAGAGCATTTAGTCATTCATGGATGCTTCCACTCAATAAACACGTACTGACCATGTGCTGGGCAGAGGGGATAGAAAGGTAAGTAAGATATACCTCCACCATTGCAGAGCTCATGATCTCATGGGAAAAGCAGAGATGAGAAGAGATAAGCTAAAAACCAACATTATTGGTGCTTTCATACTAGGAAGGCTGAGACAGACAGAACTTGGTTCCACTTTCTTCTGCCTATATGATGATGGGAACGGAGGAGGCATGCCCCTTTGCGAAGGATGTGTAAGCATTCTGAAGGCTGGTGAGGAGAACCACCAAGGAAGGGCTTTTCTGTGGGTGGTCAGTGGGAATCAGGGGCCCCAAATGACCCACCACTTAGCACTTATTGTCTCCAGCCCAACTGGACCCCAGGGATAGGTGAAACAGGGAGACAAGGCTTCTATGTCAAGGGTTGGCGGGGGGTGGGAGGTGTTGGGAGGAGATCCATTTTGTCCAAAAGTACTAGATGGAAGAGCTCTCTGTGTCCATTTGTGGGTGGAGCTTGTATTGAAGGCTTTCATTTCACAACGGTGGCAGTGGTGGTATAGTGGTAGAATTCTCACCTTTCATGTGGGAGACCTGGTTCAATTCCTGGCCAATGCACCTCATATGCAGCCACCACCCTCTGTCGGTGGTGGTTTGTGTATTGTCATGACACTAAACAGGTTTCAGCAGAGCTTCCAGACTAAGACAAGACTAGGAAGAAAGGCTTGGTGATCTGCTTCCAAAAATCAGCCAGTGAAAACCCTATGGAGCACAATGGTCCAATCGGTAACAGACCATGGAGATGGTACCGGACCAGGTAGCATTTCATTCCATTGTGCACAAGGTCACTGTGAGTTGGGGGTCAACTCAACAGCAGCTAATAACAACAACAACATTTCACAAGCAGCCTCTGGAAATGGATCCTCTGGAAATCAATCTGGCTAATTTCTCAGGCAGACCCAGCTTCATCCCCACTGCCATTTGTCCTTGGCCAAACTCACAGGGCTTGTGGCTTATTATGGTCTGATAACCAATTCTTGCTACCTTTGGCTCCTTGCTATTTCTAGTCTCCAAGCCTCTTCTCCATCCCACCCCTACTGTAACCCTATGAGACACAGAATGAAAACAATCACTGCTGAGCTTCAGGTGGCTTCTAGAAAAGGGTGCCCAGGATTGAAACTGGAGGTACAAATTTCAGTCTGTGGCCTGGGAGAGGCTATGAGGAAATATCTTAAGAGTTGGCTCCAATAAGTCTTGGAGCCAAACAGAAACACTGTTTCTGATTTGACTATGGAGAATGGGAGTCCGGCAAAGCAATTCCATCAAGAAAACCAGAAGCCATCAGTCAGTAGGCAATCGGGGATTTGGAGGAGCATGTCAGAGAGGGAATCAGGAGTGAATGAGAGATGACAGAGGCTTTCTTTCCCCTGGTCCCTCTCTGGTTATAGCTGGGCCTTCTAGGAGGGAGAGCATGAGAAAGAAAGCTGAGGATCAGGCTCCTGTACAGTATCTGTCACATCTATGGGAAATAAATGCTCCAAAGAGTGACTGCATAGAAAAGCACACCCAGTCCAGTGGCCAGAGCCACATGCTTTTTTGTGGTCACATTGGGAACTCCCTGCCTGAGCACTGCAGCCCAGCAATGTCCTTGGACTGGTCCACCCCATCAACACTCCTCCCAGGAACACCCTCAACCATCCTGGAGGCCAACGCTCAGAGGGATGGTCAGCTGGAGACAGAGGGAGGACTCACTGGTAAAGGTGATGTTGAAGCCCCGCTTCCCTGTGGAGTGGTCAGTCTGGAACTCGAGACGGGCCACATGGCCACTGCTGGTGATGGAGGAGGGGAGCTGGTTTCCTGAGAAAGTGCCTAGCACTGGGGCCTCAGCTGTGGCCCCGTCCTTGATGACCAGGAAATCAAACTGCGGCTCCACGTCGATGTCATTGAAGGCCAGGTGGATCCGGCTCTCGGGCCGGGCCAGGATGAGCCAGACGCAATGCAGGTGGTTGCCGTAGTCCTCTGGGTAGTTGGGGGACAGGACGACCCCAGAGGGGCTGGTGAAGTTGAAGAAGCAGGAAACTGCAAGAGAAGAGCAGTGGAGGTCATTAGGAGTCCCCGGCACTCTGCCGGGGCCACTGAGGGCTGGCAGGGGGACAGTTCTTTTAGTCTTAAGAACAACAGAAAGAAAGAAAGGGTGACACAGGGTTGGGCTGGACTGGCTGGGCTTGGAGCTCTAGGCAGGAAATATGCTGGCTCCATGCTGGGCAGAGCCTTGGGGAGGGTCCCCTTGGCAAACAGCAGACACGGTGGAGTTTGTCTTCTTTTGGCCCCCTTTCCCTCTGGCAGTGTGCTCACCCCAGCCAGTGACTGCATGCTCTGTGGTCCCTTGTGTTGGGGACAAATCAGCATCCGAGCTTAAGTGTAGAATGCCAGGACATGATCCCTCTCGGCTTGGTATGCAGCAGCAGGAGCAGGCATTGCTTAACTCAGAAGAAAGTCTCTCAGTTGAGGGTATTTCTGACTCTCGGTGCAGAGGATTATGCACACACCACCACTGCTACCGCCACCACAACCATCCCTGCCACCACTGCCACCACCACCACTGCGCTCACCACCAGTCACCACCATTGCCACCACCATTGCCACCACCACCATCATCAGTGCCCCTGCCACTACTGCTGTCACCACCATCACCACCGCCACCACAGCTGCCACCGCTGCCGCCACCACCACCACTGCCACCATTGCCACCACCGCTGCCGCCACCACCATCACCACCACTGCCGCCGCCACCACCATCACCACCACTGCCGCCACCACCACCACCACCACCACTGCCATCACTGCTACCATCGCCACTGCCACAACCATCATCATTGCCACCACCGCCACCATGGCTACCACCACCACCGCCACCGCCACCACTATCAGCACCGTCACGGCCATCGCCACCACCACCGCCACCACCGCTGCCACAGCCTCCACTGCCACCATCATCACCACCATCACCGTCACCACCACCACCATCACCACTGTCACCACTGCCACCACTGCCTCTGCCACCAGCACCACCACCGTAATGGCTGCTGCCACAGCTGCGGCCACCACCATAGGAGTAACCAGGGTGGAGCTATTCCCAGATCATTTCTCTCCGTTAAAGGATTCTGGTGGGGAAACTGTAGGCATGCCATAGGAATTCTACAAACCTCAAGCTATAAAGCTATGCTAAGGAGGTGCTAGGTAAGCCCGACCTTTCCTAGACCGAAGTTTTAAAGCTTTTAAAGACCTCATCCTGTGCCCTGCCCACTTCCTGTCGCTGCTCTTCTACTTTACCTAAGGGTTAACTCCTCTGAAATCCTTTATTTTATAGTCTTTTCATGCTAATTACTGACAGGCCCTGTAATAGGGACTAGGCAAGAAAGTGATCTAAATTGCTGTCTATAGAAAAATCAACAAACAAAAACGAAACTAAAATTAAAAAGAAAAATAATAGAATGGAAAAATAATTGCAACAAATATGACAAAGGGCAAATATCAATATTGAATTAAGAGCTTTTATAATTGTATGAAAACATCACCAAGACCTCAATAGTTACATGGGCTAAGAGTATGACCAGAAGATTCATATGAGAGATAATAAAATTAATATGAGAAACAGTCCATTTCACTAGGAAAAAAATATAGGAAAAAAAAACCCAAAAAAACAGACAAACAGAAAACCCAACACTGTTGAGGCTTCATGGAGACTAGTATGTTCATTCATGGCTAGCTGCAGGGTAAAGCTGATGTAATCTTTTTGGAAGGGAGTATACAAATTATTAAGAGTCATGAAACTATTCAAATATTCTAACTCAATAATCTCTAGGAATTAATTCAAAAGAAGAAAAGCCACATGGACAAAGATGTTTACAGTGATGTAATTTTACTGCAGCAAAAAACTGTGAACAACTTATATGTATGCCCGACAATGTGAGGGAAATTACAGTATTTAATGTGATGCAGTTTAAATGCAATCGTTAAAGTGATAAATATGACCCTGTAGAAAGAGGAGTGTTAAAAATCATTTTAAGTAAAATAGCAGATCACAAAATTATATGTATACTTTTGATTATAGCTATTAAATGTTTGTTTATATATGCATAAAAACTGGACATGAGCCAAAAAATAAAAATCATATTAGGGTAGTAGTGGGTTTCTGGGTGATACTTTTTTCAAAATGAAAAAATAATATAGGCTTATTCTAAAAAAAATTTAATATATAAAAGTATAAAGTGAAAACTGATATGGATAAACATTTACATCCCTTTATAACATCTATATTGATGTTTGGTATTAATAATATTGATCCTTACGTATAATATTTGACTTATTATTTATAATGAAGCTACTATGAAAAGTAATAATAAAGTCATGTTTGCAAAACAAAATAAAACAAAACACACCCACAACAAAATAAAGGAATTGGTAACTCTTGTGAGTTTCCTCCTGACTCCCCCGTCTCCACCCTTCTTCGCCTTTTCTGTGTTAGGTATTTCTTTTCCAAACTACCGCTGAACGCTCTCCCAGCAAATTCAGCGAAGTGAGCCTGGTTCCTAAGGGTCCTAAGCCATAGTCAGTCTTATTCTGGTAATCCTGTACCTAATAAGTATAGAAGAGTTTGAGCCAAGAGGAGAGAAGGACACAAAAAAGCTTTTAGGCAACACAAGATAGAGTTAATAGTAACTATTATTATATACGTATTGAGGGTTACTAAATGCAGGCAATGCTCTAAGCACTTTTTATCAATTACCCCATTTAAATGTCACATGAACACCCTGAGGTAGGTACCTTTATTAACCCCATTTAAAGATGAAGACACTGAGATGCAGACAGATTAAGTAACTTGCCAGGGTCACACAGCTAGTAAATGGTAGAGCCAAATTCAAATCTGCAGTCTGACTCCAAGGACCAAGCTCCTACCCACTCTCCAAAATATGTCCCAGTATGAGAACAGTACTGTTCGCTGGTCCTAAGTTTGAAAGCAGAATACTTGGAGGTGTTTCTAGAATTTGCCAAAGATCCATCTGTCAACCCCAGATGACATCAGCACTGAAGTGGGGGCTCCGGGCTGGACACAGAGGCTCATACAACGTCATCCCATCTCCAGCTTTGTGGGAGTCCAGTGAAAGCATAATGGAAATAATGAGGAACCATAATTCAAAGCCAACTATCTTGAAGGCAAAAGGAGGCAAATCATGAGATGTGTCTACCAGTAGAACAACACACCAAGGCAGACTGAAGACAAAGACAAACCCTACAGTTCCAGAAGGAAGATAATGACCGGGGCAACATAAACATGCAAACAAATGGACCTGTTGCAGAGAATTTTATTAACATCACCTGGGTCCCTACCCTCATCCCTCATGGGGTGACACTGAATGGGCATCCACGTCTTCATAGTCTTTTTCCAGGGTTGTCATGTTGTACAGCTCCAGGGCGCCATTTTTGAATTTGAGCAGCTGTTATGCAGCAGTTCTCTTTATCACTTTAAAATTATCTTGTTCATCTGTTTTGTTGATATGGATTGTCCCTCCCACTCTCCAACATACAAATACACTCCATGAGAGCAGAAATCTACTGTGTTTAATCACCTCTGAATCCCTAATGGCTCCCATAATGCCTGGTACACTGCAGGTGTTCAATCAATATGTGTTGAATAAATCAATGAATATCTAACGCTTGATATCACCCAGAAAGATGGCAGCTTGAACAAATGTGCCTCATACTCCCATCCTCAGTCAACCCACAACCAACAGAATTGACCGAAGCTTGTAAAATAGGTAAACACTTGTGTCAGCTCTGGAAACTAGGGGAAAATACTGTGCCATGGCTTTCAACACATTTATCTCCGACATAGTACAGATGCTTCCCTAAATAATTCAAAGCAGAAAAGGGTGTGTTCTAGCCAAGTCATTAAACAGCAAAGACAACAGAAAGCTGCTCTCAAATATGAAAGTCCTCAGAAAGTAAACTATCCACATAACATTCCTGAAAAACCATTTGGAGATATTCTCTATCCAACCAAGAGATGAATCAAAATGAAGACCTCTAGTATGGGAAAGTTGTGGTGAATAAAAAATGGAAAAGATTGGAGGTAAGCATAAAAACCAGTACAGTAATAAATCTAAATAATTGCTATAAACATAGTTATAAAAACGGAATGCAAGTATAATAAATATTCCTGAGAAGACTGATATAAGAATACCATTTCTGTCCATACTTGAGGGTAAAAATCTCCAGATTATACTGATATAAACAATAAAGCTGAAGCAAAGAGATATGCTCATTTCCTCGTCTTGTGAGAAATCTGTTATAGTTTCTGTGGTTAATTAGAGAAATATAGGTTAGAGTATGTTTTTAAAGCTGTTAAGTGTAATTACTAATAGAATATGAAATAGTTTATCTTCAAAATTACCAAACAGGAAAAGGCAAAGCAGTCAATTTAGGCAAAAAAGTGGAATTCAAAGGAAACAGCAAGGAAGCACAAAGAGGGTAAGATGCTAAAAGAGAGAAAAGACATCATTTACGACCATACATTTATACAAGTTAATCTGTGGAGCAATGGTTAAGTGCTTGGCTGCTAACTGAAAGGTTGGTGGTTAAAACTCACTCAGTGGCTCCGTGGAAGAAAGACCTGGCAATCTGTTTCCATAAAGATTACAGCCAAGAAGACCCTTTGGGGGCAGTACTACTCTGTCACATGGGGTTGCTATGAGTCGGAATTGACCAAATGGCACCCAACAGCAGTAAAATACAGCCCTCATTTTGGGACAAGACCCACAGCTAAAACAACTCAGACTGGTCAAAAGTAAAAGAACAGGCACAGATAGCTCAGGCTTCACATTAGAAGGGAGTTAGAATTTATCAGTGTCAAGGCCCCAAAGATTCCAATTTAATTGGTGGAGTGGACCCAGGTGATCCTAACGTGAAAACTGATATGGATAAACATTTACATCCCTTTATAGCATCTATATTGATGTTTGGTATTAATAATATTGATCCTTATGTATAATATTTGACTTATTAGTTATAATGAAGCTACTGTGAAAAGTAATAATAAAGTCATGTTTGCAAAACAAAATAAAACAAAACACACCTACAACAAAATAAAGGAGTTGGTAACTCTTGTGAGTTTCCTCCTGACTCCCCGTCTCCACTCTTCTTTGCCTTTTCTGTGTTAGGTATTTCTTTTCCAAACTACTGCTGAATGCTCTCCCAGCAAATTCAGCGAAGTGAGCCTGGTTCCTAAGGGTCCTAAGCCATAGTCAGTCTTATTCCGGTAATCCTGTACCTAATAAGTATAGAAGAGTTTGAGCCAAGAGGAGAGAAGGACACTAAAAAGCTTTTAGGCAACACAAGATAGAGTTAATAGTAATTATTATTATATACGTATTGAGGGTTACTAAATGCAGGCAATGTTCTAAGCACTTTTCATCAATTATCCCATTTAAATGTCACATGAACACCCTGAGGTAGGTACTTTTATTAACCCCATTTAAAGATGAAGACACTGAGATGCAGACAGGTTAAGTAACTTGCCAGGGTCACAGAGCTAGTAAATGGTAGAGCCTTCTGATAACACGTCCAAAGCATGTGAGACGAAGTCTTGCCATCCTCGCTTCTAAGGAGCATTCTGGTTGTATTACTTCCAAGACAGATTTGTTCATTCTTCTGGAAGTACATGGTATATTTAATATTCTCTGCCAACACCATAATTCAAATGCATCTATTCTTCTTCAGTCTTCCTTATTCATTGTTCAGCTTTTGAATGCGCACGAGGAAATTGAAAATATCATGGCTTGGGTCAGATGGACGTTAGTCCTCAAAGTGACATCTTTGCTTTTCAACATTTTAAAGAGGTCTTTTGCAGCAGATTTGCTTAATGCAGCATGCCATTTGATTTCCTGACTGCTGCTTCCATGGGCATTGATGGTTGATTCAAGTAAAATGAAATCCTTGACAACTTCAATCTTTTCTTTATTTATCATGATGTTGGTCCAGCTGTGAGGATTTTTGTTTTCTTTATGTTGAGGTGTAATCCATACCGAAGACTGTGGTCTTTGATCTTCATCAGTAAGTGCTTCAAGTCCTATTCCCTTTGAACAAACCAGGTTGCGTCATCTGAATATCGCAGCTTGTTAATGAGTCTTCCACCAATCCTGATGCCGTATTCTTCTTCATATAATCCAGTTTCTCGTATTATTTGCTCAGCATACAAACTGAGTAAGTGTGGTGAAAGGATACACCCCTGACAAACACCTTTCCTGACTTTAAACCACGCAGTATCCCTTGTTCTGTTCAAACAACTGTCTCTTGGTCTATGTACAGGTTACGCATGAGCACAATTAAGTGTTCTGGAATTTCCATTATTCCCAGTGTTACCCATAGTTTGCTATGATCCCCACAGTCGAATGCCTTTGCATTGTCAATAAAACACAGGTATACATCTTTGTGGTATTCACTGCTTTCGGCCAAGATCCATCTGACATCAGCAATGATATCCCTGGTTCCACGTCCTCTTCTGAATCCAGCTTGAATTTCTTCTGGCAGTTCCCTGTCAATATACTGCTGCAACCGTTTTTGAATTATCTTCAGCAAAATTTACTTGCATGTGATACTAATGATATTGTTTGATAATTTCCGCATTCTGTTGGATCACCTTTCCTTGGAATGGGCAAAAACATGGATCTCTTCCAGTCAGTTGGCCAGGTAGCTGTCTTCCAAATTTCTTGGCGTAGATGAGTAAGCACTTCCAGTGCTGCTTCTGTTTGTTGGAACATCTCAGTCGGTATTCCTTCAATTCCTGGAGCCTTGTTTTTTGCCAATGCCTGCAGTTCAGCTTGGACTTCTTCCTTCAATGTCATCAGTTCTTAATCATATGCTACCTCCTGAAATGGTTGAACATTGACCAATTCTTTTTGGTACAGTGACTCTGTGTATTCCTTCCATCTTCTTTTGATGCTTCCTGTATCGTTCTATATTTTGCTCATAGAATCCTTCAATGTTGCAACTCGAGGTTTGAATTTTTTTTTTGTTCTTTCAGCTTGAGAAATGCTGAGTGTGTTCTTCCTTTTTGGTTTCTAACTCCAGGTCTTTGCACATTTCATTATAATACTTTGTTTTCTCAAGACGTCCTTTAAAATCTTCTGTTTAGCTCTTTTACTTCATCATTTCTTCCATTCACTTTAACTACTCTATGTTCAAGAGCAAGTTTCAGAGACCCTTCTGACATCCATTCTGGTCTTTTCTTTCTTTCCTGTCTTTTTTTTTTCCCCCAATACAAAAATTTATACATATATTGTTAGGTGACCCTAATTGCTCTCCGCATACTGTGACAGCACACTCCTCCTTCCCACCCCTGATGCCCTGTGTCCATTCAACCAGCTCCTAACCCTCTCTGCCTTCCCATCTCACCTCCAGACGGAAGCTTCCCATGTAGTCTCCTGTATCTACTTGAGCTAAGAGGCACACTCCTCACGAGTATCACTTTATGTCCCACAGTCCAGTTGAATCCCTGTCTGAAGAGTTGGCTTGTTTTAATTCTGGGCTGATAGACAATCCACGGGCCATGCTTTCTGGGGTTCCTCCAGTCTCAGTCAGACCATTAAGTCTGGTCTTCTTACTAGAATTTGAGTTCTGCACTCCCACCTTTCTCCTGCTCCATCTGGGACTCTCTGTTGTGTTCCCTGTCAGGGCAGTCATTGGTGGTAGCTGGGCACCATCTAGTTCTTCTGGTCTCAGGCTGATGAAGTCTGGTTTATGTGGCCCTTTCTGTCTCTTGGGCTAATACTTTCCTTTTATCTTTGGTGTTCTTCATTCTCCTTTACTCCCGGTGGTTGGGACCAATTGATGCATCTTAGATGGCCGCTTGCTAGCTTTTAAGACAACAGACACCATTCATTAAAGTAGGATGCAGAACATTTTCTTAATAAACTTTGTTATGCCAATTGACCTAGATGTCTCCTGAAAGCATGGTCCCCAGAGCCCCGCCCCTGCTACTCCATCCCTTGAAGTGTTTGGCTGTATTCAGGAAACTTCTTAGCTTTGATTTAGTCCAGTTGTGCTCACTTCCCCTGTAGTGTGTGCTGTGACATACAGTTTTTAATGGCTGATTTTTTTGGAAGTAGATCTCCAGGCTTTTCTTCTGAGATGCCTCTGGATGGACTTGAGCTTCCAACCTTTTGGTTAGAAGCAGAGTGCATTAATTATATTTGCACCAACTCGGGACTCTGGTGACTATGGTTACCAGGTGCTAAACACTTTGAAAGAAACAATTATAACAATGGCTACTGAGCGCTTACTATGTGCCAAGAACTGTTCTAAACAGTTTATGTGAATTAATTCATTGAATCATCTCAACCACTCTATGAGGTGAATGTCATTATTAATCCTCCATTTGACAAAGAAGAAAATGATGCACAGAGATGTTAAGTAACTTGCCCGAGGTTAACAGCTGGTAAATAACAGAGCCAGAATTCAAACCCAAGACTATTTTCTTAATTATGCTAAGCTGTGGGCCTAACATTCCAGGCCTTGTGCTTGGCACTCAGGATCCAGAGATGAACCAGATGTGGACCCTGACCTTGGGGAGAGCTCTTGGTCTTGAGGCAGAAACATGACAAGGAAATAGACAGGTCAGTGCAGTTTGGAAAGATGTGTCCAGACCTTCTTAGCTTTGGTTTAGTCCAGTTGTGCTGACTTCCCCGGTAGTGTGTAGAATGTGTTCTTCTGTGTTTAAACCTTTTCTTGAGTTCTTATAATAGTGGTCTTATACAGTATTTGTCCTTCTGTGCCTGACTAAATTCACTTAGCATAATAAGTTCTAGCTTCCACCAAGTTATATGATGTTTCACAGCTTCGTCATTGTTCTTTATCGTTGTGTAATATTCCATTATGTGGATATACCATAGTTTGTTT
>NW_004443951.1:23969455-23985777 GCF_000243295.1 Trichechus manatus latirostris | reverse complement strand
TCTTGCAGGCAGCATATAGACAGATCGTGTTTTTTTCTATCCATTCTGCTGCTCTCTGTCTCTTTATTGGTGCATTTAGTCCATTTACATTCAGTGCAATTACTGATAGGTATGAGTTTAGTGCTGTCATTTTGATGTCTTTTTGTGTGTGTTGTTCACAGTTTCTTTGTTCCACTTAATTTTCCACGCTGAGTCATTTTTCTTTATGTATTCTCTTTTCATCTTTTTCATTGTTGATTTTGTGTTTTCTGAGTCTTTATATTTTTCTAGTTTTTTATTTTGACTTGTAGGAGTGTTAGTTTCCTTTGTGGTTGCCTTAATATTTACCCCTATTATCCTAAGTTTATACCAGTCTTTTATTTCTTTGTATCTTCTTGACTTCCTCCCCATATGAAAAATCTATGTCTACATTTTTTAAGTCCCTCTTTCTTTTTTTAATGTTGTCATCTTTTACATATTGACATCTGTTTCCCTATTTTCAGTGTTTTAGCTTTGATTTACTTTTGTGACTTCCCTATCCGGGCTGATATCTTGTTGCTCTGTCCTGTGTTCTAGTCTTGGGTTGCTATCTGATGTTACTGATTTTCTAACCAGAGGACTCCCTTTAGTATTTCTTGTAATTTTTATTTGGTTTTTGAAAATTCCCTAAACTTCTGTTTATCTGGAAATGCCCTAATTTTGTCATCATATTTGAGAGACAGTTTTGCTGGATATATAATTCTTGGCTGGCAGTTTTTTTCCTTCAAGGCTTTATATATGTCATCCCATTGTCTTCTTGCCTGCATGGTTTCTGCTGAGTAGTCCGAGCTTATTCTTATTAACTCTCCTTTGTAGATGACTTTTCCCTTATCCCTAGTTGTTCTTAAAATTCTCTCTTTATCTTTGATTTTGGCAAGTTTGATTATAATATGTCTTGGTGACTTTCTTTTGGGATCTACCTTATGTAGGATTCAATAAGCATCTTGGACAGATATCTTGTCATCTTTCATGATATCAGGGAAGTTTTCTGCCAACAAATCTTCAACAATTCTCTGTATTTTCTGTTATAGCCCCTGTCTGGTACTCCAGTCACTTGTAGTTTATTCCTCTTGATAGAGTCCCACATGATTCTTAGAGTTTTTTTTTTTTAATCCTTTTATCCAATTTTTCCTCAAATAAGTTGGTGTCAAGTGCTTTATCTTCGATCTCAGTAATTCTGACTTCCATTGCCTCAATACTGCTCCTATGACTTTCTATTGAGTTGTCTAATTCTGAAATTTTATAGTTAATCTTCTGGATTTCCGATTGCTGTCTCTCTATGGATTCTTGCAGCCTGTTAAATTTGTCATTATGCTCATCTCTAATCTTTTTAATTTCCTCTATTGCGTGTTCTGTATTTTGCTTAATTTTCTTCCTAATATCTTGAAGAGTTCTGTATATTAATCTTTTATATTCTGCCTCTGGTAATTCCAAGAAATTTTCCTCTTCAGGAAAATTTCTAGATTCTTTATTCTGGGAGCTTGCTGAAGCCATCATGGATTGCCTCTTTATGTGATTTAATATTGACTGTCATCTCTGAGCTATTAATAAGTTATTATATTTATTTATGTTTGCTTACTGTGTCTTAGCTTCTTGTTTGGTTTTGATATTCAGTATGAGCTAGTTTGATTATTGGCACCTTTGAAGTTCCAATGTCCTGTCACCAGGTGGTTAGATCTGTTACTAGGTATGTGAGCTCAGGAGTCTGCCCACTCCTCCTGTATGGATTCAGCTCATGTGCCCAGGTAGATAGCCACCAAGTGTGTGGTACAGGCTCTCACTTACAGTCTTAGACAGGCATGGGTGATTGGTGTAGGCACAGGCATCTGGCTGCAGCAGGGGGACACACTCTGAGCAAGGCAGGGGGCTTACGGCTGCCCCAGAGTGTCCAGGAGGAAGGTGTGTCCCTGTTCCCTAGAGCGATAAGTGGGTAGGTTTTGCAGCCAGACTGTGAGTACCTAATGCTGTTGGCTGTAAGGACTGGGGGGAACCTCTTATTCATGGGCCTCTATCACAGGTGGCTAGGTGGCATGGGTGGAGCCACCAGTCCTCAGGCTGCTAATGTGGGTAGGTGAAGACCTTGCTTAATGGAAACAGCAGTGTCAAATGTCAAGACCCTGCCACTTCACAGCTGAAACGGTTGAAGTTAGACTTCTGGTATATACCCTGTTGTACTGTGGTAATGAGGGCCTATGCTGTTGAGATGGGCCCACACAAGTCTATGCAGGGGGAAAGGCACTCAAAGTCCGTGGATCCCTTATGCCTGTGCCTAGGCAAAGGATCTGTGCCTACTCTGCGTTCTTGGCTTAGGTGAGTTGGCAGTTTATTTTTTCCCATTTGTTAATTTGTTCACTCTCCAAGGCGGGGAGAATGCCTCCAGGCATGTGATAGATCCTCCTTCCAGCCCAGGGAGTCTGCAATTGCTGAAGCAGGTCCAGGACCCAGTGCAGAGTAGGGAGCAGGGAGGTAAATGGGAGAGAGGTTTTTCCCTAAGGGGGATGTTTTTGATTTGCGCGGTAGGCCAGATGCAATTACTTATCTTTCACCGGTTGAGCGCTGCTTTTCACTGGTTCTTCGCAGCCAAGTAAACTTTCAGCGGCTGGGTCTCTCCTGGTGCGGAAACGTGCCTCCTGAGCACAGCTTCTTAACTGCCTCAGCACTCACCCCTGAGCTGATCAGGCCTGAAGGGCCCAGGCTCTTGCCAGGTCAGGTCTGGCAACTCCTCACTGATTCTGAACCATCTCTCCCTCCCCCGCTACTCAGTCCGGTTCCTCAACTCTGTCTTTGATGTTCAGGGCTCTCAGACTGCCATATATAATCGATTCACTTGTTTTTTTGGGTCTTTGTTGTCAACGGGTCCACTGGAGGCATCTGACTACTCTGCCATCTTGGCCTGCCTCTCTTTCCTGTCTTTTTAATGACCTCTTGCTTTCTTCATGTATGATGTCCTTGATGTTATTCCACAACTAATCTGGTCTTAGGTCTTTAGTGTTCAATGCATCATATTTATTCTTGAGATGGTTTCTAAATTCCGGTGGGATATACTCAAGGTTGTATTTTGGTTCTCGTGGACTTGTTCTAATTTTCTTCAGCTTTAACTTGAACTTGCGTATGAGCAGTTGATGATCTGTTCCAAAGTTGACTCCTGGTCTTGTTCTGACTGATGATGTTGAGTTTTTCCCTCGTGTCTTTCCACAGATGTAGTCGATTTGATTCCTGTGTATTCCATCTGGCGAGGTCCATGTGTATAGTCACTGTTTATGTTGTTGAAAAAAGGTATTTGCAGTGAAGAAGGTCATTGGTCTTGCAAAATTCTATCATGTGAATTTCTATCACCATATTTTTCAACTACTGATCCTTCTTTGTTTCCACCTTTTGCATTCCAATCCGCAGTAACTATCAATGCATCTAGACTGCATGTTTGATCTATTTCAGACTACAGAAGTTGGTAAAAGTCTTCAATTTCCTCATCTTTTGGCCTTAGTGGTTGTCATGTTAATTTGAATAATAGTCATATTAACTGTTCTTCCTTGTAGGCGTATGGATATTAGCCTATGACTGACAGTTTTGTCCGTTAGCATAGATCTTGAAAAGTTCTTTTTGACAATGAATGTGACGCGATTCCTCTTCATTTTGTCATTCCCGGCATAGCAGACCATATGATTATCTGATTCAAAATTACTATGCATAATATCTGATTATTATCTAATATTATCATGAATAGAAAAGAGGTTTGTTTTAAAAAAAACCAAGTTTTTGCTTTCTTTTTCTTCCTGTTGTCACTTTTAGCTTCACTGCTTTTAAAATGCTCATTCAATTACTTGGGGCCTGATGAAAGCAAAAAGAGTCATCACTGATCCTGACAGAGTCCTAAAACATTAATCCAAAGTAGAGGTTTAAAAAACGGGATGATAGGCACTTTCCAAAATAAAGACATGATAATTATGAAACTTTACGCCCCCAAAGCAGTGAATCAGACAAAATAAACTATTTTAAAAACAAAAGAATTTGAATATGAAGTTAAAAAAGTAAATAAAGATATTGAGAATCTGAATAATATTATAAGTGTGTGTGTTACAATTCTCTGTAGCCTTCAAACAAGGGACACAACCTTCCTTACAAGTGCCTGTGGAACACTACAAAACGGACCTTATATCAGGATACAAGGAAATCTCCACAAATTCCTTCCCAAAGCAAAAACTTTTGGTCCACATGGTCTGGGGAATATGTAGCTCAACTGGCATATCATAGTTTATAAGGAAATTTTCTACATTCTACTTTAGTGAGTACCATCTGAGGTCTTAAAAGCTTATAAGAGGCCATCTAAGATACTCCACTGGTCTCACTTCGTCAGGAGCAAGGGAGAAAGAAGAAAACTAAAGACACAAGGGAAAGATAAGTCCAAAGGACTAATGGACCACAAATACCACAGACTTCACCAGACTGAGTCCAGCACAACTAGATGGTGTCCCGCTACCACCTCCAACTGCTCTGACAGGGATCATCATAGAGGGTTCCGGACAGAGCTGGAGAAACATGTAGAACGAAATTCTAACTCACAAAAAAAGACCAGACTTATTGGCCTGACAGAGACTGGAGAAACCTTGAGAGTACTGCCCCCAGATGCCCTTTCAGCTCAGTAATGAAGTCACTCCTGAGGTTCAGCCTTCAGCCAATGATTAAACAGGCCTATAAAACAGAAGGAGACTAAAGGGGCACACCAGCCCAGGGGCAAGAACGAGAAGGCAGGAGGGGACAGGAAAGCTGTTAACGGGGAACCCAAGGTCTAGAAGGGAGAGTGTTGACATGTTGTGGGGTTGGTAACCAATGTCACAAAACAATATGTGTACTGACTGTTTAATGAGAAGCTAGTTTGTTCTGTAAACCTTCATCTAAAGTACAATAATAAAAAAAGAAAAAAAAATTGTTGGTCCACATTTTCTATTCGTAGTGGAAATAACTAGAAATCAATAATAAAAGAATAATGAAAATTCCTAATCACTTGAAAATTCATAAAACCCTTTCTAAATAGGTCTGCCTTCAAAGAGGAAACAAATGCGGTCAATATAGACTACTTATAATAACAATGATGATACTGGGCCAAAGCAATACTTAGGAGAAAATTCATAGTCTTATTCATTATTAAATTAAAAAAAAGAATAAGTAAAAAGAGAATTGAATTTATATTCAAGAAGTTTAGAAAGACAGTAACTAAACAAAACTAAGGAAAGCAGAGAGGATAGACTTAGCAAAGATGAAAGCAGAAACAAGTGGGTTAGAAAGTCTAACAACTGGCTTAAAGAACCAATAAAAGAGAAATTTCTGGTTGGTCTACTCAAGAAACAAAAAGAGAAAATACACATACATAAGAGGCTATAATGGAAAATAAGGAGATAAGCCAATTATTAAAAAATAGCATGTATAACACACTAATCAATTAGAAAATCTTGATAAAATGTAGAATGTCCCAGGAGAAGTTGAATTATCAAAATTAGTATGAAGGAAAAACCTAGAAGAAACCAAAAAATAATTACAGATGAGGTGATTTCATGGCCAGTGCTTTAAGTCTTCAACAAACATGTCATAGCCACGCTATTTAAATTAATCATGATATAAATACTTCCATAAAGACAGTGTTCGTATGATACACATTCCCACATCCACCTACTCATACCCCAACACACCTACAGACCAGTATAAAAAACTCGTACGTGTAAAGTGCTAGCAATTTAAATTCAGCCATAAAACAACAACGAACATGATCTATATAACGAAAAGAACAAAACTTTACAGATGGGCAGAAAACAAAATTTAAAAATGGAGAGACAAACTATGTTCCCAGATGAAAAGAGTTCATTATTGTTAAGATGATAATTATCCTCGAATCATCGTACAAATTTAACACAATTCCAGGCAAGATGCACAACCACTTTTTTTTTTTTTTTCCCTGAAACTTAAAACAATTGTAAGATTCACCTGTTGGAAAGATAGGTGAAAACAGACAAGTTCTCCTTGAGGAGATGAGTATTGACAGCTTATGAGGTGCTAGTTGGTATTCTAAGTGGGTCATATGTTTTCAGTCTTTCAACTCTCACAACAACTCTCAGAGGTAAGTACTATTATCATTCCCATTTTAAAGTTACAGAAGCTGAGTCCAGGGGCTTAAGTAACCTGTCCATGGTCACATAGCCTGTAAGCAATGAAACTGGGATATGAATCCAGGCTGGTTCCAGTGTCTGAGCTCTCAACCGTGACACCTGCTTCCTCCCAGTGGAGGTAGGGGTTGCCCAACTATTACAATCTATTATATTACATTATGCATATTATTAGATACATGTGGAGCATAACAGATACAGGCATACTTATCTATTATATATAATTTATTACACATATTATAATGTTGCAGTCATAAAATTTGGCTTCAAAAGAGTCATCAGTGGAACCAAATAGAAAGTGCAGAAACAGACACAGGGATGCAAAGATTTAGTATATGATGAAGGGGTCTTTTCAAATTATCAAGGAAAGGGTTGCTTGATCAATAAATGATGCTATAACAAATGTCTAACCAGTTGTGGAAAAAATTAGATCTACACTATAGCAGTACTAGGAGAAAATATAATATTTTTATAATCTCAAAGGTTGGAAGGGACTTTTTTAGCATTATATCAAAGTTAGAAATCTGAAGGAAAAAATAGTTTTAACTACAAAAACGGAAAAATTTTGGATTTCAAAAATCACGATAAACAAAAGCTAAATAAACCAAAAACAAAACAAACAAAAAACAAAACACAAACCCATTGCCACTGAGTCATTTCTGACTCATAGTAACCCTATAGGACAGAGTAGAACTGTCTCATAGGGTTTCCGAGGAGCAGCCGGTGGATTCGAACTGCTGATCTTTTTGGTTAGCAGCTGTAGCCCTTAACCATTGCACCACCAGGGCTCCAACAGCTAAATAGTAAGGAGCAAATAGTGAGAAAACATATGCAAGTTATAACAGTTAAATATTGACCGTGTTGTTTGTATGAAGAACTACAATTCAATAAAAAGATACACACACCCAAAATAGAAATATTTGCCAAGGAAATTAAGATGCAATTAAGAAACGAATAAATAAAGCTGGTCAATAAAGATGTGAAAATGTACAATCTTATTAGAAAACAAAACTTAAAACAAGATGAAACCTTCCTGAATTAACTGGGTGGGCCAGCTATCAAACTGGCAAAGGAAAAAATAAAAAAAACAGTATGGAATTTTGCAAGAGCATGGAGAGAAGCTGACAGGGCAGACTGAGCAGAAGCAGTTTAAGGAAGGAGGAAAAACAGGAGAGCAGTGTCATAAACCACCTTCTGTCTATCATTTTGTCCTACTGTGGTGGCTTATGTGTTGTTATGATGCTGGAAGCTATGCCACTGGTATTTCAAATAGCATCAGGGTCACTCATGGTGGACAGGTTTCAGCAGAGCTTCCAGACTGAGACAGACTAAGAAAGGCCTGGTGGTCTACTTCTGAAAATTAGCCAATGAAAACCTTATGGAATACAACAGAATATTGCCCAATATAGTGCTGGAAAATGAGCCCCCTACGTGAGAAGACACTCAAAATACACAGTGACCAAAACAATGGACTGACTTGACCATACTAAAGATCGTGAAGATGGCGCAGGACTGGGCAACATTTTGTTTGTTGTACATGGAGTCGTCACGAGTCAGAGGTGACCTGACAGCAACCAACAAAGTGTCATAAAAGACAGAGTGTTTTAAGAAGGTAGGAAGGGTCATCTGTTCTGAAATATTGTTGAGCACTGTGTTTGATGAAGGCTGAAAACAATCCATTGGGTTTCAGTAACAGGGATTCATTGGTGACCTTGGTGAGAGCAGTTTCACAGACGTGGAGGAGACAGAGTCACGAAGGAGTAGGGTGAAGAGGGGCCAGGAGGTGAGGAATGAACACAGTGAGTGTGGATACCCGGTAGAGAAGTTGAATGCGGAAGAGAGTATTGAAGAAATGTAAATGTTTACAGGAAGGATCTAGCAGAAGAGAGAGGCTGGAGATACAGGAGGATAAATTACACAGGGCATAAGGTTCCCAAGAAGGTGGAAGGTGGGGGAAAATCTACAGCAAAGTTTTTCAGATTCATTTTTTGTTGCAATCCATTGGTGATTGGTCATGAAATCTATGGGGTGGGTCATGAGCTGGATCTTAAAAAAAAAAAAAAAGGAAGCAGGGATTTAAACAGACACATGTACACCAATGTTTATTGCAGCACTATTCAAAAAGCCAAAAGGTGGAAGCAACGCAAATGTCTATCAGCAGATGAATGGATAAACAAAACGTGATATATATAGTCATGAAAAGAAATGAAATTCTGATACATGCTTCAACATGGATGAACCTTGAAGACACTATGCTGAGTGAAATAAGTCAGACCCAAAAGGACAAATATTGTATGATCCCATTTATCTAGCATAGGCAAATGGATAGAGACAAAAGTAGATTAGAAGTTAGCAGGGGCTAAGGTAAGGGGAGAATGGGACGTTATTACTTAAGGGGTATTGAGATTCTGTTTAGGGTGATGAAAACTTTGGGAAATAGATAGTGGTCATAGTTGTACAACATGGTGAACCTAATTCATGTCATTGAATTATACACTTTATATGGTTAAAATGGCATTTTTTAAAATTATATGTATCTTACCACACTAAAATTTAAAAAAAGAAAAAGAAGGGAAATATCTGAGTACATCACAAGTAGGAAAGGGTAACTCGTGTTTAAAAAACATGTTATAATGTTGTGTGTGTGTGTGTGTGTGTATGTGTGTCTGTGTACTGAGTTACAATGTAAAATGCATTTCTCACTGTGAGGTTAAAAGTGTTTGAAAATCCCTGATCTAAAACCTAAATGGAGATATATTAAAAAAAATCTTTTTCTATGTCTATAGGACCTTTGGTTTTTGATGGGAGAAAGGATTGATCATCCCTCTATACAAGGTGGGGATAGGTACAGGTCGGTAGGCTTGATGTTCTTAGTATTTGGAAGTTTAAGGCACTGACTGCTGGGTGGGAGGCAAGGTCATTGTCTGAGAGCAAGGTGAGGAGTGGAGGCTGTTCATAGGTTTGACAGGAGTAGAGAGCGTTGCCACCAAGGAGAGGAGAACAGACTGACTTGAAAAACACAGATGGATTGCAAAGCAGTGTTGCAGGCTCGACTGAGATTGGTGGCCAGGAATTTATAGCAGCACCAATATGCCTGCTTGGGCGAGTTTCTCCAGCAGTGCTCACCCAAGCAGAAGTGGCCCAATCAGATTATTCTTGCTTCACTGTGTGTCTCTGGGCCAGTAAACTGAGGCAGTGCTGCTGATTAATGCTATAGCTGAGCTGGAAGGAGTCTTTATAAACCCACACCCACCCTTGAATTTCTTAGCATCTTTCTGCTCAGAAGCCCAGGTATGCTAATTTTCATCTCAGTTATCTTAACATTGCCTTTGGCATGGGAGCTTGGTGAAAGTTATCATCTAACTTTTTTGGGCCCATAGTCACTCAGCAGGGCTTATCCTTATCATCATAAAAGAGTCAGTTAACTTTAGACCTGGTTCTCTCTGAGAATAGTGGGGATGTCTTCTAGAAACTCATACATTCCAAAAAGAGCACCAATGAAAAATGGATGATGTTGGCATGTATTTTCTGAGCACACAGTAAACCAGTTGCCGTTGAGTCAACTCCAACTCATGGCGACCCCATGGGTATAAGAGTAGAACTGAGTTCTACAGGGTTTTCAGTGGCTGATTTTTTGAGAGTAGATCATCAAGCCTTTTATCCAAGGTGCCTCTGGGTGGACTCAAACCTACCACTTTTTGGTTAGCAGCTGAACACATTAACCGTTTGCACCACCCGGGGACTCTGAACACACAGTATGGTCTCCTAAATTCATATCTGATGCAATCTTATCCAAAAGCCATGGCTTAAGTTTCTGTGTTTCTTTTTTTCTGCCCAATGTCCACCTCTCAAATAGGCAGGATTTGGCACTGGTGTCCTGAGTTAGATTAGCAGGGCAGTCAACAGAGCTGACCTCTCCCTCATTCCCAAAACACTTTCATTCCCGGTCTTCCATGACACCTCACTATAGGTTTTCCACCTCTTGCTCTGACTACCTCTGCCCAGTCATATGAAAGCTTTCCTCTTCTACCTGACCTTCACATTTTGAACCTTAAAGGATTCTACTTCAGGGTCCTCTTCTCAGATTATACATTCTATTTAGGGCACCCCACTCTGCATACAACTCTTAAATGTATACCTCCAGGACAGACTTCCATTCTGAGCTCTAGACCTATATATCCAATGGTCTTTTCAATGTCTCCACCTAGCATGAGTACTGATCGAGCACCTGTGCAGTGCTGTGTGATTGGAAGCCAAAAAGCCAGAGAAGGAAGTCCTCAGCCCCCATGAAGCTAATATTCTAATAGGGCTATGAAGAAAATGTAACTGGGCCATGGGAAAGAGAATGAATGGGAAAGAGAAAGATATGGCCCACTAGCCCATTTGAGGAGGTGACCTCTGAGCAGTGGCCTATTGAAAAAGAGTCAGCCATCATCAGGGAAATTGCTCCAGGTAGTAGGGGTTGCAAGTGCAAAGGCCCTGAGGTAGGAATGGGCTTGGGTATGTGAGGGACAGAAGGAGGACAGTGTGGCAGAAGCATGATGAACCATGGAGCAAGGAACATGAGATGAGTTGGAAGGTCAGTTCCCATTGGGTCTTTCAGAACATGACAGTAAATTTGGGTTTTATCACAACATCTTAAACCAAATATGTCCAAAACTGAACTCATGGTCTTCTTCCCCAAACCTGGTTCTCCTAGATTCTAGGGCCCAGAATGCTCCTGGCATCAGCGAATGATTCCATCCTGCCCTCATCCAGTTATGGGCTTTCCCCTGGCCCTCTTCTCACTCCCCACCTTCTCCTCCTTTACCACTGCCTCTCAAATCAATACTAGTAGCCCAGACCCTCCTGGCACACTACAGACTCAATATGAAACTGTCTGATGTACTTCTCTACTGGAGATCCCACTGGCACCTCAAACGCATGTCCAAAATTGAACTCTTTATTTATTTTCCTAAGCCTCTTTCATTCCTATCTCCATGAATGACAACACCCAGTTGCCCACACAAAATACATCAACTCCTTCTCCCTCACTCCCATATCCAATCAATAACTAAGTTCTGTTGATTCTATCTCTTCCATATCTCTGGTACTTGTCACATCCTCATCAAGCCCCTATTAAGTTGAGGCCCTCTTCCTAGATGACTGCAATATTCCACCTGGTCTCCTGGCTTTAAACCTCATTTCTCTTAAATCCATCCTTCTTATTGCCTCCGGAGTGAATTTTATAAATCACAAATGCTAGTGATATTACATCCTTGCCTGGAACTCTTAAAGTCTCCCCATTGCACAGAGGATAAAGTATAAACTTTTCAAAGGGACACAAAAGACCTTCAGTAACCTAAGGTCCCTCGGAGCTCTTTTACCTTCATTGTTTCATCCCCCACTGCACTCTGCCATCCAGCCATATTAGACAATTTATAGTCCTATAAGTATGGAAGGCTAACTCCACATCTGTGCTTTTGCCCAGGCTATTTTTTCTTTCTAGAAGGTTCTCTCCTCTGTCCACATGGAAAACTTATTAAGAATCATTTCTGTTGAGTGGTGTGGGTCCCTCCCGCGCCTCACTCTCCCTCCAATATGCTGCAGTCACGGAGTCTACATATCAGGCTCATTCCATCCAGTGCTTAAGCCACCCCTGGCCAACAGCTACAACCCCAGCAGCTTGAGGGTTGTAGAATGAAATCTTGCTACTAACAGGTCTGGGTGCCTGAGAGATAGGCAAGGGCCAATCACACAGAGCTTCATAGGTCTACTCAGGGATGACCCTCACCACCCAGATCACTCAGCTGGGACCCAATCACTTTCTTGGCTTAAAGTTCATCGGCTCATGGTTAGGGTGACCACATAACATACTGCCCAAACTAGAACACTTCAGAATGAAAGGTGGCACTATTAATAATTACACCAGGACAACAGGTGTAAACTGGATTGTCCTAAACAAATTGTTTACTCATGGTTCTTTCATTCTCTCCCTTGAAAGTATCCTTAACCCCAAAGGAGTGTCTTCTGCTTCAAGCTCCTCATTCACATTCCAAACCCCTTCTGGAATTGGAATCCTAAGTCAAAGCTCACTGGTGGGAATAACTGCTATGTATGTTCTTGCATACTACGGCTGGACCCTGGTCTCTGTACCCCCTCAATGGTTGGCTAGGTTCTGCATGTAAATTACCTGACTGCTTATCACCATGATGCCACTGCCTGTCCATCTTCCAGGAATTACCCACTGCCTGGGATTACTATGCAGCCATGCTTCATCCTTACTACCAGGTAACCTTACCGGTTAAGTCAACTCTGACTTACGGAAACCCTATGTATGTCATAGTAGAACCGTGATCCATAGAGTTTTTAACAGCTGGTTTTTCAGAAGCAGACAACCAGGCCTTTCTTCCAAGATGCCTCTGCGTGGACTGAAACTTCCAACCTTTTAGGATAGCAGCCAAGCACATTAACCATTTGTACCACCCAGGGATTCCTCTACTACACCTCTAGAATAATGCCCGCCAGTGGTTAAGAGTTTGGCTGCTAACCAAACGGTTGGCAGTTTGAATCCACCAGCTGCTCCTTAGAAACACTATGGGGCAGTTCTACTCTGTCCTATAGAGTCACTATGAGTCGTAACGACTCAATGGCACATAACGATGACAACAAACAATTCCTGGCTCTTACCTAGCCTTTAGACCCTCTTCATTGAGATGCTCATAGGATTTTTCCAAGGCCAGGTTCTGAACTAGGGTCTCATTTACTCCAGTACCTCACAGGACAGGTTCTAACACCTTAAAGAACAAAACATGAAGTTTCCTACTCTGTGATCCTGGGAAGATGCTGAGTCCACACTCCTAAGGCTCAGCCTTTTACCTTGAAACAGGTGATAAATTCTTTGGAAAACATATGTAGCCAAACCTAGCCACCACCCTAAAGCTGAAGCAGAGAAATGTAAATCTTTCTGAATAATTTGGGTTTGCATGCCATCTTTCACTTACTAACTCTACACATTTTTTGGGGGGCAGGCGTGGGGGCTCCTTTGCCTCACCGAGTCTGTTTCGACATGTATAAAAATTGGGCTAATAACTTCTAAATCACAGCTCTATTGTGAAGATTCAATGTGATAAAGCTTGTGAAGGCGTCCAGGGCAGCACAGTGCCTGATGCGTGGGAGGTATTAGCTAAGTTAGTTTGAAACAACACATCCCATTTCTGCTGTTAATGATGTGTCTCCCCTCGTGTGTCTGCTCAGTGTATCTCCTAGTCTCATCCAGTCTACTGAGGCAGCAAGAGAGGGCTATATCCATTCCTCCCCCAGCATAGCCTGCCTCCTTAACTAAGCATGATCACAGACCAGGAGGTTTGATCTCTGGTCCTCAATCCCTCTTGCCCCTCAAGGAATGAATATGCAACTCCAAATCCAAAAGAACTCTGATGAAACCCCTCATTTTGTAGGAATGAATCACTACTCAGGTTGCTAACTATATGATTCAGTGTGCCACTCTCTGTGGGTAGATCAACTTATAAAAGGAGACACATTCTATTAGCTGAAAAGGGATCTCTGGTGCTGTACAGTCCTGTACCAAAATGCTGAATATTCTTTCAGTCTTGAGTCTCATTGTGGGGTTCTGACAATCTGTGCCATGTCAAGGGAATACTGGCTGTTCTGATGACTCAGTCTTTCTATGTCCCAAGCAAGAGCTAAACAAAAGTCCTTCTCACTCCCATGAAGCCCCACAGTTGCCCATGCCCAGCATCCAAGATCCCAGAATGATACTTGTAGTGTCCTATCATTGCTACAGGGGCAAATTCCAGTCAGCCTCTGTGATACGCTGGAGTTACCTTCAGTTCCTTTTATTAACCTGGCTAGCCAGACACAGGTATTATCTGGGGAGAAAAGTATCTTGGCAGGATGTATTCCAAGAGCCCAGGCCTTGTCAGGGTTTCTTTTAGCCCATTCCTCTCATGACCAGGGAATTCAAAAACAGAAAAACAATAGAGAGAATCACTAAACTAGAAGTTGGTTCTTTGAAAAGATCAATAACACCGACAAACCTTTAGCTAGACTGACAAAGAAAAACAAGAGAAAAGATGCAAATAACCAAAATAAGAAATGAAAGACGGGCCATTACAATCAACTCAACAGAAAAATAGAGAATTATGACAGAATATTATGAATAATTGTACAGCAACAAACTAGATAATCTAGATGAAATGGACAAATGCGTAGAAGCACACAACCTACCCAAACTGACTCAAGGTGAAATAAAAAGTCTCAACAGACCCATAACAAGTGAAGAGATCAGTGATCAAAAACCTCCCAACAAAAAAAAACCTCTGGACCAGATAGATGGCTTCACTGGGGGAATGCTACCAAACATTTAGAGAAGAATTGACACCAATACTGTTTAAACTCTTCCAAAAGATAAAGAATGAAGGAATACTCCCTAATTCATTCTATTAGGCAAACATAACCCTGATACCAAAACCAAAGACACCATAAGAAAAAAAAACTACAGGCCAATATCTCTTATGAATATAGACGCAAAAATCCTAAACAAAATACTAGTGAACAGAATCCAATAGCGTATTAAAAGAGTCATACACCATGACCAAGTGGGATTTATTCCAGACATGCAGGGATATTTCGGCATTAGAAAATCAATCAACGCAATACACCACATCAATAGAACAAAGGAAAAGAACCACACGATCATCTCTGTGGATGCAGAAAAAGCATTTGACACCCTTTTTTGATGAAAATCCTAAAGAAGATTGGAATAAAAGGGAAGTTCCTCAATATGATTCAGGGAATATACAAAAAGCCAACAGCCCACCTTAGACTTAAAGACAAAAAAAGGCTAAAACTCAAAGGATGGAAAAAAATATATCAAGCAAACAACACTCAAAACAGAGCAAGAGTGGCAATATTAATCTCTGACAAAATAGACTTTAAAGTAAAACCCACCACAAAAGATAAGGAAGGGCACTATATAATGATAAAAGGGTCAATACACCAGGAAGACATAACTATAATATTTACACACCCAACAACAGGGCTTCAAAATACATACAACAAACTCTAACATCTCTGAAGAGAGACATAGACAGCACCACAGTAGTAGTGGGAGACTTCAACACGCCACTTTTGGTGAAGGACAGAACATCCAGAAAGAAGCTCAACAAAGACACAGAAGAGCTAAATGCTACAATCAACCAACTTGATCTCATAGACATATACCGAACTCTGCACCCAACAGCAGACAAGTATACTTTCTTTTCCAACGCACATGGAACTTTCTCCAGAATAGACCACATATTAGGCCATAAAGCAAGCCTTAACAAAACCCAAAATATCGAAATACTACAAAGCATCTTTTCTGACCATAAAGCCATTAACAGTGGAAATCAACAACGCAAAAAGCAGGGAAAAAAAATTAAACACGTGAAAACAGAACAACACCTTGCTCAAAAACTACTGGGTTACAGAAGAAATGAAGGATGGAATAAAGAAATTCATAGAATCAAACGAGAATGAAAATACATCCTACCAGAACCTCTGGGACACAGCAAAAGCAGTGCTCAGAGGTCAGTTTATAGCAATAAATGCACACATTCAAAAACAAGAAAGGCTCATAATCAAAGCATTAACCCTACAGCTGGAACAAGTAGAAAGAGAGCAGCAAAAGAAGCCTACAGGTGCCAGAAGGAAGGAAATAATAAGAATTAGAGCAGAATTAAATGAAATAGAGAATAGAAAAGCAATTGAAAGAGTTAACAAGGCCAAAATCTGGTTCTTTGAAAAGATCAACAAAATTGATAAACCACTGGCCAAACTGACAAAAGAAAAACTGAAGAGGAAGCAGATAACTCGTATAAGAAATGAGATGGGTGATATAACAACAGGCACAACTGAAATTAAAAGAATCATAACAGAATACTATGAAAACATGTACTCTGACAAATTTGAAAACCTAGAGGAAATGGACAAATTTCTAGACACTCACTACCTATCTAAACTAACACAAATCGAGGTAGAACAGCTAAATAAACCCATAACAAAAGAAGAGATTGAAAAGGTTATTAAAAAACTGCCAACAAAAAAAAGCCCTGGCCTGGATGACTTCACTGGAGAATTCTACCAAACTTTCAGAGAAGAGATAAC
>NW_004443951.1:23947730-23969355 GCF_000243295.1 Trichechus manatus latirostris | reverse complement strand
AGGTGAGATGGGAAGGCAGAGAGAGTTAGGAGCTGGTTGAATGTTCATGGGGAATCAGGGGTGGAGGGGAGGAGTGTGCTGTTGCAAAATGGGGTGAGCGGTTGGGGTCTCATAACAATGTATGTAAAAAAATAATTCTGTATGGGAGACTAATTTGAAATGTAAACTTCATTTAATTACAACAATTAAAAAAAAAAAGGAAAAGCCAACAGTCAGCATTATACTTCATGGAGAAATCTGCTTAAAACTAGGAACAAAACAAGGGTTCCCGCTCTCACCACTTCTATTAATATTGTATTAGAAGTCCTAGCCAGAGCAATAACACAAGAAAAAGAAATGAAATGTATCCAGATTGGAAAAGAAGAAGTAAAATTATCTCTATTCATTATAGAATATGGTAAGATCCTGTATACAGAAAATCCCAAAGAGGCCACAAGAAACCTTCTAGATCTAATAGAGGAATTTAGAAAAGTTGCAGGGTACAAGGTCAACAAACAAAAGTCAGTTGGTTTTCTATATAGCAGCAATGAGAAATCTGACAGGGAAATCAGGGAAACAATTCCATTCATAATAGCATCTGAGTAAATAAAATACCGAGAAATAAATCTAACCTGGGATGTGTAGGGATTGTACAATGAAAACTATATAACACTGCTGAAAAAGATTAAAGAAGACTTAAATAAATGGAAAGATATTCCACGTTCATAGATTGGAAGACTAAATATTGTTAAGATGTCAATACTACTCAAAGCGATCTATAGATTCAATGTAATCTCAATCAAAACTCCAACAGCTTTCTTTACAGAAATAGAAAAACTAATTCTCAACTTTATATAGAATGGCAAGAGGTTATGAATAGCTAAAGCAATGTTGAAAGAGAAGGACAAAGTAGGAGGCTCTCACTTCCTGATTTTAAAACACGCTAAACAGCCACGATAATCAAAACAGCCCGGTACTGATGTAACAATAGACACACAGACCAAAGGAACAGAACTGAAAGTCCAGAAATAAACCCACACATCAATGGTTAACTGAATTTTGACAAGGGTGCAAAGTTTATTTGATGGGGAAAAATGAATCTCTTCAATAAATGGTGCTGGGAAAATTGGATTTCCGTATGCAGAAAAATGAAACAGGATTCATACTCACACCACACACAAAAATAAATTTAAAATGGATTAAGGACCTAAATGTGAAAACTAAAACCATAAAATTATTAGAAGAAAAAGCAGGGGCAATGCTGTTAGGCCTAGCTTTTAACAGTGGATTTTCTAATATAATAACAAAAGCACAAATAGCAAAAGACAGCATAAATAAATGGGACCTCATAAAAATTAAACTTTTGTTCATCAAAAGACTTTACCAAAAAAGTGAAAAGACAAGCTACTGACTAGCAGAGTACTTGCAGAAACCATTTATCTGACAAGAATCTCATAACCAAAGTATATATAAAGCTTTGACAACTTAACAACAAAAAGACAAATACCCTAATCATAAAATGAACAAAAGACTTGAATAGACATTTCACCAAAGAGGACATTCAAACGGCTACCAAACGCATGAAAAGATGCTCAGTGACATCACCCATTAGAAAGACGCAAATCAAAACCACAATGAGATACCATTTCACTCCCACTAGGATGGCTAAGATTAAAAAAATAAACCAAAAAACAGAAAATAACAAATGTCTTTGAAGATGTGGGGAAATCAGAATCCTTACCTATTGCTGGTGGGATGCAAGATGGTACAGCTGTTGTGGAAAATGGTGTCGTGGTTCCTCAAAAAAACTAAAAATAGAACTACCATATGACCCAGCAATTCCACTCCTAGGTACCCAAAAGACTTGAAAGCAGGGACTCAAACACAGACTTGTACACCAATGTTCATTACAGCACTACTCACAATAGCCAAAAGGTGTAAACAACCTAAATGCCCATCAGCAGATGAGTGGATAAATAAAATGTGGTACATACATACAATGGGATACTACTCAGCTGGTAGAAGAAATGACGTCTTGATAAAATGCTACAATATGGATGGATCTGGAAGACATTATGCTGCGTGAAATCAGTCAATCACAAAAGGACAAACACTGTATAACCTCACTTATATAAAAAGATAAGAAAAGGCAAATGTATAGAGAACAAAGTTTATTAGTGGTTACTAGGGGCAGGAGGGATGGGGAAGGAGGGGTTTAACCGTGATGGAAATATCACATTGATTGGGTAGGCTTGCACAGCCGATTACTGTAATTGCTGTTAATAAGTTGTATACCTGTAAAAAGTTGAATTGGCAAAAGTTGTGTGATAGATATGTTTACAACAATGACAAAATAAATAAACAAAAGAGTAGCTGCTGAGGCTGATTATGTACAACCAAAAACCTCACAGGATTTGGTTCCTTGGTTTGAAGGTATAGGGTCATGATTTCATGGGACACCACAATTACTTGGTCTAATAATATGTTTAGTGTTTCTGTTCTGCCTCCTAGTTTGTTGCGTAGTGTCTAGGGTCTTAAAAGCTTGCAAGCGACCATCTAAGGCACAACAATTGGTCTCTATTTGCCTGGAGCAACAGAGGAAGAAGGAGAGTCAGAAATAAGAGGATGATATGGAATGTGTGGCTAATTGCCTCCATAAGCAACTGCCTCCTTTGCCAGGAGATCAGAAGAACTGGATGGTGCCTGGCTACCATTACCGAACATTTTGATCAAAGATTCTATGACAGAATCCTTACCAAAAGGGAGAAAATGCAGAACAGAATTTCAAATTTTCATGGACTCCAAAGTTCCTGATCCATGAAGGTTGGACGAACCCCTGAAACTATCGCCCTGAGATAATTTTTAAACCTTAAACCAAAAATACCCCCTAAAGTCTTCTTAAAACTAAACAATAGTTTAGCTTAACTGGTAAAAAAAAAAGTCTGCCTTGAACATTATGCTCTTTCAAGAACTATCTATATGGGATCAAATTAATAGCAGCAACTTGAAAGATTAGATAGGAACTTTAACAGTGAATTTACGTTAATGGGGAGGAACAACTCAGAAAAGGCGGGTAAGAATGGTTGCACAACTCTAAGAGTGTAATCAATGTTACTAAATGGCTGACACATGTAGAAACTGTTGAATTGGTGTATGTTTTGCTGTGTATATTCTCAACAACAACAACTAAAAAGATCAGAGGAATTCAACACATCATCACCAACAGCCCAAAAGGTGCTCCTGGGAGAGTAGGTCCAGATCACCGGGTCTTTGAAGTCCTCGGAGCCTGTCCTCTTCTCCTAAGTCCCTGAATTCTGTCAGAGAGCTCCACCATCTGTTTTAGCAGAGCATCTTCACAGGGAATCTAGAAGCAGCCATGGTCCCCGCCACTCCAAGCCCAGTCATATCTCAGACCACCACTCATTAAAGACTTGAAAAGAATGCTTGGTGGCTGTTCTTCACGATAATAAGGAGGTCTGTTTGGCTTTCCCTCCACGGGAAGCCAAGTGATCCAGAGGAGTCTATAGTTACCTGACAGAGCTACCTTCAATACCATGAGGGAGCCTTGAGGGAGCCTCTCAGAGCAAGATGAGAAATTAATCTGGTAGCTCAAGGACAGCGGCTCTGCCGCTGAACCCAAGTCCACTGAGGCCCCCCCAGAAGACTGCTTTTGTACATAAGGACTAAAGGAAGGGCCTATAGTCCATGAGAGGAAACTCAAGGCTCTCCTGGAAACCATGCCCTAGGAAAGGTGAGAGAAGTGCCCTCCCTGAGAACGGCAAGCCTGAGGACACCCATGATGCCCAGGGCTGATAACCAGGTATTCATCTCCAAGGGAGATGACAAATTTGCTACCCAAAGATGAGGGAGGGTTACTAGTAGAACTTCAAGCCGCAGTTTCTGAGCAAGTGTGAAAAGAGACCCTGACTGGTGAAACTCTGAGTCTGCCTCAACAGCTTCTGTTGGACATTTCAGACCACATGGAGAAGGCATAGTCTGCGGAGAGGCCGTGGGAACGTACCTAGCAGGCATGTATCTTGAACATTTTACAGAGAAGAAAGAACCAATTGGCTCTCATCCTAAAAGTGAAAGCTAAAGTAAGAATGGCAGAGGTATCCCGTTCACTCTGCAAGCAGAGGTTACAGCCCAGGATTAGGTTAGAGACAGAGCCCTGTGCACTGTGGGCACCCCCAGCTAGGGATCCTCCAAGGAGCTCCCCCTAGATCTGCAGAGATCCTACACTCCGTAACAGGCCCTACTGGTGGTGCCCACAGGCTCCAGATCTGTTGGTAAAGAGAGGAAGGTGAGAGCAACCATGAGAATTCAGACGCAACTAGTAAGTCACCCAGACAAGTAGATGCTAAGAGGCTTTGTCTGGTTTGGAGCCTATCACTAGACCCTTGGAGAACAGAAAGCTCAACCTGTCCTTTAACCAGGAACTTGACTCTGTAGTCACTACCAAGTTGGTGGGAAGAAAGGATGAGGGGTACATTAATAGAGAGGGGAGAGGGGGCTCTTCTCCCCTGGCCCCTCTAGTTGGGATGTCTTGAGGCCTGAGAAGAGTAAAGTCTTGGTATCTGCCTTACCAAAGCCCTTTGGCCACTGTCAGATCTTCAGACAACCAGGAAATACATCAACAACTCCAGTCCAAAACTCTTACTGTCAACTTACCCAGGAACTATTACATTAAAGATGAGCCCTGAACACAACACCTGGGTAACCATGTCTGTCATTTCCTTAGGCCTGGACTCCAGCCTCCAAACCCCTAACTTACATGGTAGTGCTCCCTGGGATTAGAGAGCTGAATACCTGAACCCCATCCTGTTTGTCTTGGGGCCCTGGCACCTGCCCAGTTCTTGCCAGGTCCTGCTCCCTGTAACCATAGACCCTAGGGAAGATCTTGCTTGAATGATCAAGTCAACTGGAACCACCACACTGTTGCCTGCCTGGATAGACTCTTCAGAACATATGCTTGGCTGCACCATGCTTGCCTTTGGACACCAACGAGGACAATACAAGTGCCCCCGCTCAGATCAATTCCTAAAGCTTGGTCAGTTTTTCCAGTCTCCATTCTACTATGTAGCTGTGGTCCCAATGTACCTAGGATCAGGGCTCTTAGCTATAGAAATATGGTCTTTGGACTAGGCCCTGAACTAAGCTATATTTTCAGCTTGGTTTGGTTTTGGGGAGATTTCTGGTTGAATTGATCTGGAATTTTGTCTGTGCTATGATCCTCCAAGATGTCTTCTGAGAATCTGACAATTGGAATGAGTTTTTCTTCCTCTACATGCTGGTGGCACTTTGTGAGCATATCAATTATTGCAATAATTCAGAGACTTTTATATCAAAAGTATGTGCATATCTCACCCACTAGACTGTGAGCTCTTGGAGACCAAGAATATGTGAGAATATCCCTGTTGCCTAGCATAATTGCCTCCTCCACATTTTGCTTCATTCAAATTAAATGAAAGGCAGGCTGCCCTGACATCAAGTTGTAATGTCAGAATACTGGACCATGCATCCCATTTCTCACTGGGACATCAACAGGGAGGTCAACATTTCATGGACCCCAGGAGACCTCATCATCACAATAACTGAGTTATGGCAGCCTCAGCCTAGGCAGCCTCATAGGAACAACACATGTTCACAACATATCAGCCAGAAGCATCACAGCCCCATGCCTTATGGGGCTGTCATCTTGTCAGGGGACAAAATCCTTCAGGAATGACACAAAAGTCTTTCCAAGCAATTGGCACATAGTAGGAGCCCAATAAATGACTGAGTGCCCTTTCAGTTATTGTTAGTTGCCATCAAGTTGACTCTGACTCATGGCAACCTTATACATATAAGACGACTATATATATATATATATATATATATATATAAAATGTTGCCAGGTCCTGTGCATTTTCATGATTGTTGGTATGTTTGAGTCCATTGTTTGAGTTCATTGTTGAGATAGTCCCCAATCTATCTCACTGAGGGTTTCCCTAATTTTTGTTGGCCCTCTACTTTATCAACCATGATGTCCCGCCTCCCGTCTATCAGTTTGTTGTGCTGTGGTGGCTTTTGTGTTGCTCTGATCCTGGAAGATATGACACCACTATTTAAAATACTAGAAGGGGCACCTACAGTGGACAAGTTTCAGCAGTGCTTCCAGACTCAGATCAAGAAGAAAGGCCTGACAATCTATTTCTGAATATTAGCGAATGAAAACTCTATGGATTACAACACAATGCTGTCTGATATAGTACTGGAAGATGAACCCTTTTAGTAGGTGCTCCAGATTGTTGTTGTGTGCCATCAAGTCAATTCCGACTCATAGTGACTCTACAGGACAGAGTAGGACTGGCCCATAGGTTTCCAAGGCTGAAATCTTTAAGGAAGCAGATTGCCACATCTTTTTCCCGTGGAACAGCTGGTGGGTTCAAACCACTGACCTTTGAGTTAGAGCCGAGCGCTTTAACCACTCACAGATCTGGCCTAGCATCTAAATCATTTAGGAAGATTTTAGAACTCCTATTAATGGGTCTCATCCCAGACTTAGTAAATCAGAAATTCTGGGGATGAGGCCAAGATTCTGTATTTTTAAAGGTCTGTGAGTGATTCTAATAATCAGCTGGATTTGGGTCCATTTTAGATGGGGTAAGGCCTCCAAAGATACTAGCTTTGGGTACTGTCAGCCTTTGCCTGACCAGACCCTGCCAGGTACACTTGAGATCTTATTCCGTGGGCTAAGTTCTTATAGCTAGAAGCTGAGTCAAGCCCAGCTAAGCCAGACAGTACAATGGAATGCCCCATCCCCACAAACCAGTGGGTGTGGTGTGAGTGTGTTTACACGTCTAGTTCCTGGTGGGCTTGTGGGGAGCCCTACACACCCATAAGCCCACTGAGTTACAGAACACTTCCATCCTTCCACCGCTTCCTACCACATGTGCCCAAGTCTAGGGACAGACCTTCTGCTCTGGTTCTTGGTTTCCTCTCTGTCCCTGCTGAGAGTATAGCAAAGCCCTCTCTGAACTGCAGCCTCCAGCTGGGGCATGAAAACACTTTTCGGGTAGACCCTATTCTCCTGGGTAAGGACCTTATTCAATTTAGAGGCCTCTTCCCGCATAGGGCATCTGCCTATTTAAAAACAAAGGTAACAAGTGATATATGCGACCCACGTTGGCGTGGAAGGACAAGTGTTGATGTTACTTCCTTGGACATCCTGGTAGGAAATCTAGGGGCCTTCTTTGTAGGCCCTTCCTTCATCCAGGCCCAGCTCTGGCCTTCGGAGGTCCCACACATTTCCCAGTTCTGACTGTAGTGCAGATTCTGCAGTGCAGGAGCAGACAGAGACCCTCCCCAACTCTGGCCACCACCACAGACTTTCCACCCAAGGAAACGACCCCTTTGGATAACTGAAAGTCCTTCGGAAGAGCAGGCCACCCCCAGCTCTGCACATCAGCAGCAAAGCAAGACTACAGGTCTTTAGTCTCCAGGTCCTTAAGGACTGGCTAACAGAGGAAGGGGGTCCTGGAAGTGCACATACTGGTTTTCAGTTTCTGGGAATTGGCCTGAAATACCAATTTGGACCAAAGCAATCCCCTGACTCTCTGCTAATCCTCTCCTGGGGCCACCTGCAGGTCAACGGGACATTTAAGGAAGCCTAGAGGAATAAGAAGAACGTTACATCAAGCACAGGAAGCTCACACCGCCCTCAACACAGCCCCTGTCCCTGATCACATGCAGTTTCAAGAAACATTATCCCCTACACTGAGTGTGACGCTTTCAAACCTCAGCAGATCCCAATTCTGGCATCTAACAATTGAAAAAGGCAATTTCCAAGGACTATAGATAGCACGATCATACTTTTTGGGCCAAAGGAAAGAATGTTTGAAATTGCACTCATCTTGAGAAATCTGGGAATATATGTTTACAGGGAATGCTAAGTTTCAGCCACAGAGAGCAGAGAAAACATGGACACGTTTCACCTGTGCACGGGGCATAGAGGTTGAAGTAGGAGGGGAAGTGAAAAAAAGTACCTGTCTATTTAAAAATAAAGGCAACAAGAGAAATACGTGACCTATAAGAAGAAAACCACAAAGCTGTTATATTTAGAAAAATGAAAGTAGGCAAACAAAAAGGAAGACATGCCATGTTTCTGGATGGGAGGGCTGTGTATTATAAAAATGCCTATTTTCCTCAAGTTAATTTACAGTTTAACAGGAGCACAGATGCAAAATCCCAATAGGATTTTTTTTTTTTCACTCTGACAAAATGATTCTAAAATTAATCTTGAACAACAACCAGATGAGAATAACAATGAATATTCTGAAAGAGAAAACAATTAAGGGAGGAAGGAGTAGTTTCCAGCCCTGCCAGATATTAGAGCATATAATAAAACAACAATTAAAATTATTCGATACTAGTGCAGGATAGAAAATAGAGCAGCAGAACAAAGTGGTGACTCAAGAAACAGACTTAACTACATGTGAGGATTTGGCATGTGATAAAACAATTCATCTCCCTCAGATCAAAAAGGAACCAAATTACTTAATAAATTGTGTTGGAAAACTACATAATAGTTTGGACAATATTACATATTCATCTAAATAAACTTCAGATGGATTAATGAATTACATTAAAAAAAATCAAATTACTGACAAATAACCAAAAATAGAACAAACTGCTTCTCAGATCTGTGGCAGAATGATAACTTTGTCAGCTTTAAAAAGAAATCACAAATATTGAGAGATTTGTCGAGATAAAAATGCAAAACAACTGTACCATGCAAAATAGCCAAACGAAAAGAAAACAAGAGATTGGGGAAATATGCATATCAAATACCACAAAAAGTTTCTATCCACAATATAGAAGGAGCTGCTTCAAATTGAAAAGGAAAATACCAACACCCTAGTAGCCACACAGGTCCCTGGGTGGTACAAACCTTTTGCACTTAACTACTAACCTAAAGGTTGGCAGTTTGACTTGACCCAGTGGTACCATGGAGGAAAGGCCTAACGATCTGCTTCCATAAAGATTATAGCCAAGAAAACCCTATGGAGCAGTTCTACTCTAACACAGAGTTGCCACGAGTCAGCATCAACTCAATGGCAACAAGTTTGGTTTTTGCTTTGGTACTAACCTAAAGCCTGGAGCTTTGAACCCACCCAGTAGCGCCGCAAAAACAAAGCCTAGTGATCTATTTCCGTAAAGATGACAGCCCAGACAAGCCTATGGAGCTCAGTTCTACTCTGTAACACGTGGGTTCACCATGAGTTGGAATCAACTCGCTGGCAATGGGTTTAGTTTTTTGGTTTTTAGGAGTCACGTGTTGTTACAGAGAGTTACTGGGCAATGACTGCAAATAGCAAATGCTCCCCATCACTGCCACACAGGGCTGGATCCAGTCTGGCTGAGAAAGGCCAGCACGGAAGTCCTTGTCCAGCGTTCTGGCATGGGAATCCCGACATCCCTCTGGCACCACTCTAATATCTCTCGTCCACAGCAGAGACATGCCTCTGGCCAGTGGGTATGTAGCAGTCTCTCTCCAAACCCTACTCCATGAGCCCCATCTCTCTTCTTTCACTCACATCCATGTGGCAGCAGCCCACCCTGTTAGGAACCACCACAAACCCAAATGCCCAAACTGGCAGTGTGCACGTGTGTGTGCATGAGTAGAAGCGTAGCCACTGAACAACCCTCTGTTACAGAGGCCCAAACCCTATGGCTTCTGTCTTTCAGGCCTTCCTACTCCCATGGACATTTTACTTGGTAGAGCAGAAGCCAATACTGCCACTTAGATGTCTCCTTTTCCAGTAAGGCCCCAACTTTGTCCTCCCATCTTTCAGGCCCAACTATTTAACGGAAAAGACCTCAAGTCTACACTCTATGAGATGAGGAACTGTTGTTCTCCTGTTCGACAACTACTATGGTGCCTGCCACATTGTAGATGCTCAATAAATATATGCTGAATGGAGAATGAACCTTGATAGAGCGGATCCTAAATGTATCTGTATCACCAATACTTCCTAATTGAAGAACTACATTTTAAATCTCAAGGTATCACTGTCATTTACATCATCATGTCTACCTCCACATTAGAGAGAGCTTGTGGAGATCAAGGACTATGTCCAATTCATCTTTGGATTCAAAGCACTTATCATAACATCCGTGGGGACAATGGTAGTTCAGTGGTAGAATTCTCGCCTTCCATGCGGGAGGCCCAGGTTCAATTCCTGGCCAATGCACCTCATGCGCTGCCACCACCTGTCAGCCAGTGGAGGCTTACGTGTTGTTATGAAGCTGAACAGGTTTCAGCAGAGCTTCTAGACTAATAGGGACTAGAAAGAAAGACCTAGCTATCTACTTCTGGTAATCAGCCAGTGAAAACCCTATGGATCACAACAGTCAGATCTGCAACTGATCATGGGAATGGTGTAGTATCGGGCAGTGTTTTGTTCCATTGTGCACGGGGTCACCATAAGTCAGGGGCCAACTCAACAGCAGCTAACAACACCACTGCCATAACATCTGGCACTTTGCAGTAGTCAACAGCGTGTGCTGTAGGGATATATACAACTTAAACCTATTAAATTAGCAATTTTTAAAAGACCACCAAATACTTGAGGAGGTTTGATGAAGCTAATAAAGGTTCTAAGTGATGTATGTGACCTACATGAAAAAATAAAAGTAGATGAACAAAAAGAGAGGTGTGCCACATTTCTAGATGGGAAGGCAATGTATTTTATGAATCTTACTCTTACAGTTTTTGCTACTGGCATTATGAACCATACAACATTTGGAGGAACAATAAAAAAGTAGGAATCAAGATTTTATAAAAATGTTCATACCCTGGACCAATAACCTCACTCCTGGAAATTTGTCCTAAGGAAATAAATCAACAGAAGGAAAAAATCCATATGCATGAAGATGTTCATTACAGTCTTACACAAAAAAATTTAAACATAATTAGTAAGCAATGGTCCATTCACAAGACAGAGTATTCTGTAGATGTTAAGTGCTACAACTATGAAAGACATGTAGCAACATGTTAAAATACATAACACAATGTGAACTTTAAAACAGTGCAAAATGGTATGTTCATTTTGATTCAAGTATGTGTGCACATGAATAAGAGCCAATATGTTGTTGTTGTTAAGTGTGTTGCACCAATTTCGACTCAGAGCGACTCCATGTGACAGAGAAGAACTGCCCCATAGGGTTTTCTAGGCTGTAATGTTTATGGGAGCAGATTGCTAGGTCCTTCTGCCTCGGAGACTCTGAGTAGGTGTGAACGCCAATCTTCCAGTTAGCGGCCATGCACTTAATTGTTGTGCCACCAGGGCTCCGTAAGAATCAATGTAGAACCATTCCCAAGGCCAACTCCTCAGACAAAGATTAGACTGGACTATGGGACATAAAATAATACTTGTGAAGGGTGTGCTTCTTAGCTCAAGTAGCTACATGAGATTATATGAGCAGCTCACGTCCGGCGGTGAGATGAGAAGGCAGAGAGAGTCAGGAGCTGGTTGAATGGACAGGGGAAATCCAGGATGGAAAAGAAGACTGTGCTGTCACAGTAAGGGAGAGCAAGTAGGGTCACAAAACAATGTATGTACAAATTTTCATCTAAGAGACTAACTTGAATTGTAAACTTTCACTTAAAGCACAACAACGAAAAGAAAAAAAAATCTGCTGAAAAAAAAAAAAGAATCAATGTAGAATAACCAAATTTGAAATCAGTTTTGGTTTAATGTAGTGAGATTAAGTGTATTTTGTTTGTTTAAAAACTTTTCAAATACTAGAACACACCAAAGACCTACGTTGAGTATTGGCCCTCGAACTCCAGATACTTCTTGAAACAGTCATAGCATATTATGTAGGTCATGACTCTTAAGAGATCACCCCCTTCAACTTTGGCAGGATCATTCCCAGGGGTCCTCCAATTTAGGATTTTGTGTCCAACCAGAAACACACATGTCCTTTCACGCATTTACTTTGTACACAGTAGGTGCTCAGTAAGTGAAAGATGGATGGATAAATGGAAGAAAGGAGAAAAAGTAAAGATTAGGAAAAGGCTTCAACACTGGTAGAGTTCCAGTGAGGGTCATGGATCTATCCTCCATGAATTTGTTTAACTCCTCTCAACTCTTGTTACTTTGTGGGTGTAACTCAGCCAATGGTTTGCTTCTGTACTCTGGCCTAGCATTTTTTTCTAAGAATTCCTTGTGCTTGCTACTGCAGATGAATCCTTGAATTCTAGAAATCTGGTGCAATGCAGAGAGTGTAGGACTTGGAGTAGGAACCTGGGTTCAAATTGATATTCTGCCATTAACAGTTCTATAACCTTCAAGCTAGTTACCTACTCTCCTTGAACTTCATTTTTATTTGTAAAATGAAGAGAATAAAGGCCAATTCTTATAAAGTTGTTGGGGGAAGATTCATCTCTTCCCAATGAGATAAAACAATTAATATTGGGATTGCTTCCTACTCCATGATTTCTCCCTGTTATGATTCTATAGACTTTAATCACAGCCCCACTTAAAATACAAATCCAAAGATTTCATCATATTTGGCATCTGACAAGACTAGGTTATCCTAGGGAAGGAGCCCTAGTGGCGCAGTGGTTAAGTGCTCGGCTGCTAACCAAAAGGTCAGCGGTTCAAACCCACCAGCTGCTCCATGGGAGAAAGGTGTGGCAATCTGCTTCCGTAAAGATTTACAGCCTTAGTAACCCGATGGGGCAGTTCTACTCTGTCCTATAGGGTCGCTATGAGTCAGAATGGACTTGATGGCAATGGTTTTTCTTTTTTCTTCAGGTTATCCTAGACCAGTGCTTCTCAACCTGGGGTGATTTTGCCCCAAGGGGACATTTGGCAATGTCTGGAGACATTTTTGGTTGTCACACTCCCTCCCCTGGGTTGCTACTGGCATCTAGTGGGTAGAGGTCAGGGATGCTGCTAAACATCCTACAAGGCACAAGACAGTCCCACACAACCAAGAATTATCTGATCCAAAACGTCAGTAGTGCCAAGGTTCAGAAACTCTGACCTAGAGTAATGGTACTTGGGAGAGACCAGCTTCCTGATGACCCTATGACCCAACCCACTCCTTTGTTCAGAAGCTCTGTGTTTGTGTGTGTGTGTGTGTGTGCAGAGCAGGGAGAGGAGGCAGGAGGGTACTAGAAGAGGACCATTTCCCTTAGTATTCCTGTGTGGAACACCCTCCTTCACTTTCCAAAGCTTCAAGGACCACCTCGAGCCCTGTATCCTCTGAGATATTTTCTTTGAGCACCCCCTTCTCCCTCCCTGGATCTCTCAAGATTCTGCAGATTTGGAACTTACATTATATAGATCTCAGTAGGTCCTACCTTCACATTTCACACATATGCCATATACATTAGGAGCTGAGCAATTAGGGTTCACACCTTCCCGTGGCGGTTTACAAAATGGCGAAGGAAAGAGCATATTTGTGCAGTCTTGGCAAATCTCTGGTAAAGGTTGTTTTGAAACTTCTTTTGAAAGTGGCTGCTAATGGACTGATAATTGGTTTCCTGGCTTCCTTATGAAGTGTGAAGCATTCTGCTCGCCTGTCAACAAAGCATCGAGTATTGTGCAAAACTTCACCAGAGTTATTTGTATCTTCTTTCCCACTGTATCTCTTGTAAAGGAAAACTGGACATGGTTGTATGAGAAAGGCTCCCTATTCTTTTGTAAAGAAGGGAGTAAAATGCGCAGAGCTTCTGGGAGCGTGAAGAATACATGCAACCTGGCCAAAGCTTTCTCACCAGGACAGCCAGGTTAAGCAAATTTCACAGGCAGAGAGAATAGCTCTGAATCCAACGCATGGCATCTGGCACGTGGTAGACACTCAATGAAACTGCTGAATGGATGGAATGTGGTACTATTTTCAACTGATTTGAGCAGTGGTTCCTGGAGATGTGAATTAACCAAGGGCTACGAGAGAGTAAGAGGAAACAAAATGGTTCCATCTTTTCTTTAAAAATGCTTTTTGTCGTGAGAAACATCACCTTCTTGAAAACCTAGATGAAAAAGATCATCTGTTGAGCATCAACCACTGTGAGGGTAGCTCAAAAGCCAATGAAATGATTCTGAAGTCTTCGCTTGCGACAGAAAATGTTGTGGAACAGGAAAGAGGGTGTATTTGTGGAGTCTCGGCAGGGCAGTTGCCTGGTAAGGAGCTGTTTAGAAGAAAACGTGTCAGGAAAGAAGAATGTACTACTTTGCACGTCTTCGGATAATTGTTCAAAGAGATTTGAACCACCGAAATAATTTCCCCAAGTCCCTTATATATTCTAAGAAGGACAGAACATTTTTGTTTGCTAAATATTGTATTAATATTTATTGTGATTAATGTGTGGTGTGGATTGACACAGTGGCTGCAACAATGGGCTCAAACATAGCAACGACTGTGAGGACAGCACAGGAGTGGGTAAAGTTTCGTTCTGTTATACATGAGGTCACCATGAGTTGGAGCTGACTCGACAGTACCTAACAATGATGTCTAACAACAAGTTATGCTGCCTTTTGCTAGAGGTGATTTTGTATGTACATTTATGAACATGAACACTTCATAAAACATAGAGACTAACTTCACTATTTTACATTTTTATAGACGTTTATAGATGCTGAGCCTTTGCTATTGATTACACACCATGATATTTGATCTAGAGTCAGGAGAAGAACATCAAAGTTTAATATCCCTAAATCAAAGTATGACCTGCTCTGTAATGATCTGCTTCACAAAGTGGTTTCCAAGCATTTGTGGTGGAAACTGTTGGGACTGTTCATGTGCTGGAGTCCCTGGGTGGTGCAAAGGGCTAACATGCTCAGCTGCTAACCAAAAGGTTGGGGTTTGAGTCCACCCAGAGGTGCCTCAGAAGAAAAGCCTGGTGATCTACTTTTGAAAAATAAGCCACTGAAAACCTCATGGAGCACAATTCTTCTCTGACACACAAGTTCACTATGAGTCGAACTTGACTCAACGGCAACTAGTTTTTTTTATTTGTTCATGTCACAGTTACCTTTTTCTATAAATATGAACATAGAAGCATAGAAGTTTGGAGCCAGAATGGAGTGCTACCCTATTCGGTAGATCAGTAAACTGAAATCCAGAGAAAGGAGATGGCCTGGCCACAGTCAAGTGGTGAAGTAGGATTAAAAATCAGGGCTCCAGAATTCGAATCCAAAGTTATTTCAGCGCATCAGGCTTTTCTTACCATCATCTCTTCCTTTTCACCACTTGTTAGACTGTAAGCGCCCTGAGAACAAAGTCTAGGAAGCGTCGGCTTAGGGGCTGGACACCCAGTAGAGAGCTGACAGATGGTGGCCCCTCGCCTTCATGAAATGCAAATCGACCTTGCTATGTGGTACAAAGGCAGTGGGCCAGTTGGCTCTCTTGCCTCCTCTGCTGAAGCCAGCATCCTTGAGACTTGTGTTACACCCAAATGTCCAGACACACCTGAGTGATCGGAGTGCCTTGGTGATGCCATCCCCCTACATCTCATAATCGCCAAGAAGAAGAAATACCATGACGGTCCCCCAGAGTACCTGGCTCACAGTCCTCATCTTCAGACTCAGGCTCCACTTCCTTGTTTTAAACCACAGAGAGCACCAATCCATACTTGCTGGGGCTGCTACGTTCCCTCGCCCACTCAGCTGCTTGCCATTAGTGCCCAGCTCGCCGTGGCTGTTGGCTTTGCTCCTGGAATCCGGGAGCCTGCTGAGCAGCACTTCAAGGTCTTCTGCCCTTAGTGAAGATTCTCAAAACATTTTCCAAAACTACTCCTAAGAGTCAGGGCTCAAGTAAATTCCTGGAGGACTCAAGTGGTACCCACCACCTCTAATCCCAAGGCTTTTCCCCAGCACTCTGCTATCTGTGTCTCTTGGCTTGTGGGGCAGGGAACTTGATCCTGATCCTAATGGTTCAGTGGTAGAATTCTCACCTTCCATATGGGAGACTCAGGTTCGACTCCTGGCCAATGTACCTCATACACAGCCACCACCTGTCTGTCAGTGGAGGCTCACGTGTTGCTATGATGCTGAACAAAGTTTTAGTAGCGCTTCCAGACTAAGACAGACTAGGAAGAAGATCTGGCAATCTACTTTCCAAAATCAGTCAGTGAAAACCCTATGGATCACAACAGTCTGATCCTGTTGTACATGGGATCTTCATGAGGCAGGGGCCAACGTGATAGGAGCTAACAAGAACAACAAGTGGCTGGCTGGCTCTGCTTCCCACATCATTCTTATCAGCTCTCTGCCCCAGGGGCCTGGCGCTGTGCCAGTTCTCCTTGCTTTGTTCTGTCTGGATGAATTTCAGAGAGTAAGCCCCATCACACTGGAGATTTCCAGTCTATGCCTTTACCTTCTGAAGCCCTGCCTCCAACCTGCCCGCTGCCTAGCTTGACTCCTTTCACTCACTGCCCTCTGGGCTTGGTCTCTAAACTCCCAGCCCCTTTGTTGCTGCACGCCCTGAGTTGCTCCCTGCTAATGCTTCCCACCCCTCCCCATCCCCTGGGCTCCCAGTGGGCTACAAGGTTAACAGTATTAGGGCTCCAGATCTCATGCAATTTTATTCTTTTCAGTAAGGATGATTTGTTAAATGTGTATCTAAGAGTGGTTTGCTCTTTAAACCTCTGCAAGAATTTTTGCATAAACAAACTCACAAGTCATCGAAAATGCTTTGTCAGACCAAACAAAGTCTTTTTTGTTTGTTTGTTTGAAAGTCTAATACTGTGGTATGACCCAACTCACCAACTAATACACAAAACTCACTGCTGCTCCAGTGTAGTCTCCCAGGCTACTCCCTCCCCCAGCCCTGACGGGCCACCATCCTCTAATGTACAGAACTCAGAGGCACAGAGAAGCCCACCGATGTGGAGGAAGGGTCAGAGGGTTAGGCTGGCCCTGAGAGAAGCAGATTGAAAGAGATGGAGGAGGTGGGGTGGCGAGGGTTGGGAGAATAAGAAGCGACAGCCCAGAGAAGCTAGAGCCTTTGATTTCCTAATGATGACCATGCCTGGTCTTCCCTTTGCTACACACAGCCCCCTCACCCTTGTCAATCCCACTGTGACCCAAGACTTAAGATCCCATTTGCACCAGAAAGTATGGTCATACCATCTGAGAGGTTATCTGTTGTCTCCCTCGAACAGAGTACTCAACTCCAATCCCTTCCCCAAAAGATCAACAATGCAAAGATAACTTGGTCTCCCGTTGCTTCCTAAGTCTCATCCAAGAGGAAGTGATTTTAGGAAACTCATTATATCCTGTCAAGGGAATGATTTTCCGTAGTACCCAGATGCTGGTACAGAGTTTACAAATCCTACAAACTTGCAGTATCTTCCACCCTGGCTTGATTGCTTGGTGTCAGCAGTGGCATCAAGGAAGAGGAGAAAATCCCTGGGTGGGCCCCAGTGGCCTCTACTTTGCTTTCAAGGATCACCAGGGAGGGTAAGAGGCATTGAAGAAGGTCCCTGAATGCCAAGACCAATCACTCTCAGTGCTACAGTGTACATTACTGCCAGGAATGAGGACCCAACCAGTACTGCCCCAAAGAATAAAAGAAACCAACCAAAGTGAAGCCCCTGGACTTGCTGGGAAGTGGGTTCCCTGACTTTCTGTGGGGCCCTGAAAGCAGCCACCTCCCCGCTCACTTACACACACAGCCTGGCTTCTTAGCAGACCACTGGTTATTCTTTTGGCACGTGATTGCCTTCTGCCCCACTAGCTCAAAGGCAGGCTGACACTCAAACTTGAGTGTGTCACCGTGTCGGAACCGGGAGCCTTCTCTCCGGCCATAGGCAGGGATACCAGGGTCACCGCAACTGCCCTGCTCGATCTCTGAAAGACAAGAAAACAGAGACAAAAAGCGAAAAGCGACTTGATACATCTCCAGGAGCTAAAGGTCCACATTGCGTGCTCTGTTGCAGCTCTGCCATGAGTCAGTGGCCAAGAGTGACACAGGTGGGACAGTTAATTATGTTAAGTAGATTCATGAGCAACCCTGCAAGGTCCTGTTTAAACACAGCATCCTAGGACAACTGGGCCTTCCAGGTATCAAGTGTCTGATCCTCTGTGTTCACATAAGTGCTCTAGATGCTTTGATATTTTCACTCAGGGAAGGTGGGTTACCTGTTGCAGGAGGCAATACGTTCCAAAGTTTGGAGACTTCCTTACTGAACTTGACTCTGCATCCAGGTTATAAATGTCACTTGCTACATCTTAAATGTAGCCAATCCATTCCTGAGCAGCAAAGGCAGGTGAAGACGAGGTAGCTGATCTGCTGCCCACCTTTCACCCAACCAGAAATTAACTGAGAATCAGATTCACTGCCTTCTCACATGGATGTACTTTCATGAAGATATTTTATAATTCATTTTGAACTGGGAGCAGGTGATATGAAACAAATGAGTCATTAAGTGTGTTTTTAAAGTTCATTTGATTCAACAGTTGTGAGTCAGACATGGAGTGGGTTCCAAGAAAGTGCTCTGGGAGCCTGGACTAGGTGAGCATGAATGGCTGGCTGCCTCATGGGGAGTCTGTTAGGATCTTTCCGGAAAGGAAGCTGCTTTGCCAAGTCCCTGGAGTTTTCTCTGGAGTCTCAGGATTAGTGCTCACCTTGGCCTCTAACAGGTCATCCAGCAAGTGATGGCCAAGGCTCACCAGGCCTGTTCTTAGTGCTATGAGAGATGAAGGGAGGAGGGGGAAGAGAGAAAGATGGAGAGGAAGAGGGGAAGAGAAGAAAGACGTGGCGGGGGTGGGGGGGAAGGAGGAATTATGTTCCCAAGGAGGTGGGTGTACAGCAGGAAGGATGTGATGTAACAAATGAAGTGGCAGATGGTGAGGTGAGAATTGTGAGATTCCTGTGATTTGGGAGAGAGGGGAGCTGGAGTCATTGGGGAAGTTTTTTGGATACCTTCCCACGGTTCTTGGGCCAAAAGAAACACTGCTTTTCTATAGACACCATCATGGGATGTCAGGAGCCACCCCCAGAAGTTGCTGTGTGTGATTCTAATAGGGATGATTCTGCAAATGCAGAAGTCCAGATCTGTTGGGCTTCTGGGAAATCAGGGTTACCTATACTAGCCTGAGGCACTGCCTTGTATGGGCTCTTGCTTGATGCATTAGTGTTACCTACAAAACCAGGACCTCCAGCCCTCTGCTGAGAGCTGGCAGGACAAGGCACTCTATGACTGGGATTGTGTGTAGGTGTCATCTAGATCAAATTTCTAGGGTCCTCCAGTGTTGGGGGTGGGGGAGGAGGAGGTCTGTGTGTCCAAAGGCAACAGGGGTCAGGTCTGATGAATCTCAAGTATAGATCAGTTCTCCCACCTCTCATCTCATATGCCCCCTTGGCCTCACCCTCTACACACACACATGAAGAAAACACATATGACCCCTTTTCAAAGCTGGCTTCTGTCATGCTCAGGGATGGGTGTGGGAGGGGATACACTAAGGCCATACATTCCCAGGACCATCCATTCCTAGGGAGATGGTCCCTTTGCTCCAGGTTCCAGAGCTTCAGAGCACCTGAAGGAAAGGAAGAGGGGGCCCTGGAGACATGGTGACCTGGGAAGTTAGCAGCAGGGCCTCCCTGCTTCCAGGATGTCCCCAAGCATGCTCTCTCTGGATGCAAGGCCCTGGCAAGGATTGCCACTTCCGTGAAGCCAGGCATTCAGAGCCCTGGATAAAATCACCATCTGAAGTGAGAGCTGGATCCTGCTGCCAGGGGCAAGACTCATATTTAAGGTTTCTTAGTGAGGGCTCAGGGAGCCCCTGGGTAGTGAAAATGATTAATGTGCTTGGTGCTAACTGAAAAGTTGAAGGTTTGAGCCCACCCAGAAATGCCTTGGAAGAAAGTCCTGCTGATCTACTTCTAAAAAATCTGCCATTGAAAACCCTGTGGAACACAATTCTACTCTGACAAACATGGGGCTACCATGAGTTGGAGCAGACTTGGCAACTGGCTTATTGTTGGCAGGTAGCGAGACCTCATCGTGTTGTAGAAGGTATAAATGTGAAGTACATTCACCTGCATCTCTGTCCACGGTGGCTTGTCTAATGCTGTGATCATTTCAAGAGAACGAATGTTCTTAGGAGGGGACGGCATCTGCCCAGCTCTCTCCATTTTGTAAGCATAGCCCTTCACACGTGCCCACACCCACTCAATTATTCCTTTCTTCAATGATGTAACCAGCAAACGTATAATGAGCACCTACTGTGGGCCAGTCCCTGTTCTAGACCCTTGGGATCTGGATATGGTCTCTGTTCTCAAGGAATGAACATCTAGTCAAAATACAGACAAGGAAACAGAAATCTATCACACAGAGTAATTCATACTATGAAAGCACCTAACTCAAACTTGGAGGGCCGGGTCAGGACTAGGGTGAGGAAAGTGAGGCACTCACCTTGGGCACTAAATTTAAGGGGGCACAAAAATTATCAGGAATCAAGAAAAATAATATGTGAGTGCAATATTTGTTTTAGAAAATAAAAATTAATGCAAAAAAATCCAAAATGAATAACATACCAAAATTTTAAATAAAGTCTACAGTGACTGAAGGTTTTGGCCTGGACACCCGGGTGTGTTTTCACTGAGGCAAGAATTCAGGAGAAGGAGCAGGTCTGGATGGAAGGTCATCAGTAGGGCATGCCAAGATCTGAGGTGCCTGTAGGACCTCCAAGGGGAAATATTGAGGAGAAAGTGGCTCTAAACATCTTACGTTCAGGAGAAAGTTCTAGAAGTATAGATTTGGGGATTGAGCTGAAAGATAATCAAAGAAGCCATGAGAACAAGACCACTCAAGGTGAGTGAAAAGAGGTGTCAATCCAGGACAGAAGAGTGGGGAACACCGGCATTTTAGAGTGATAGATTAAAATCCTGGGGAGAGGGGAGTCACAGAGGCTGAGAGAAGAGTACGTTTCAAGGAGACCAACAACATCAAATGCTGCAGCCAAGTTTAGATAGGACCAAAAAGCAGGTTAGTGATAGGTCACTGGTGATACCGGCAGGAATAGATTAAGTGTAATGACGGAGTCAATGCCCAATGGGAGATGAGGAAGATGAGATAGGAAGAGTCGATGGCTTTCAAAGAAAGTGTTTCTTGGCAGTGAAGGAATAGAGAGAAGTTAGGTGGTAGCTCACCTGAGGGAAGGTTTAAAAAATGTTTTGAAGATGGAAGAAGCTTGACTACATTGAAATGCTAAGGAAGAGCAGAGAGAAAGATTGAATGGTTGACTGAAGATATGGAGGAGAGAAGGCAGGGGGCATGGGATCCAGAGCATTCTGGAGGCTTGGTCATCAGACCAGGAGGGCTCTTTTTCCCTGTGACAGGAGCTAAGAGGGAAGAGGTGGTCGTGACGAGTTTTTAGGTAGGATGGCAGGAAGTTGAGGGAGAGCCTGTGATCATTTAGGTTCTATTTTCTAAATGGAGGAAGTCATGGTCTTTGCTGAAAGGGAGGGAAGGATTTGACGTTGACAAGAATGTCTAAAACAGTTACCCTGGAGCAGAGGAAATCATGGCTCAATGAATCTGGGCATGCAGCTCTGGGCGCACTGAGGCAGAGATTACTCATTTATAGGCACACCACTGAGCAGGGAGTTGTGACTTGCCCCAGCAGTCCTCAGTACCATGGCT
>NW_004443951.1:23943767-23945427 GCF_000243295.1 Trichechus manatus latirostris | reverse complement strand
AGTTAGAAGTTTGATGTGGCAGGAAGTGATGGTGAAGGGAGATGGGCCAGAGAGATGGCCTGAGGGAGACCATGAGGAGGCTAACTGAGGGATAAGTAGTTAAGCTCTCTTTTGTAGGTCGTCAACTCTCAAAGCCAGGGATCTCATCCCTTCTCTTTGTATCTCCAGAACCAAGCACAGGGCCTTCTGCATAGTAAGTGTTTTAGACCTGTTCAGTCAGCCCCAACTCCTGGTGAGTAATCAGGAGATCTTTGGTACAGTAGGGTAACACCTTGGGCTTGCCCAGATCTCATGGATTTCTGTAGAGCCACATCCTACTCTACTTTTCTACTTCTACTGATGGGAGGGACAAAAGGAGACAAGAGACAGCGCATCTATGCGTGTACCTCTGGGTATCTGTTTGTGCATCTCTCTGCACATGATTTGCATGAATGGGACGGAGGTGTGGGTAGATGTGGATGGCATTCTTCACTCCCCATCTCCTTCCTCCACAACATTTTCATGGGCTGAAGGAGGTTGGAAAACAAGGTGGATATGGACATGTGGAGCATTTAGGTTGCCTCCAAGCTGTCTGCATTAGCCACAAATGAGAACTTACCGTTTGCAAGCGCTCATGTATTTAGAGTATACCTCATTCACAGATTACTTCCTGCCAAATTTTAACCCTGCAGCATCCTCTGTTGCTTGTACCCTCAACCCCAGGGGCCAGAGCAGACTTGGGCAGAGCATGCCTCCTGGTGGGTTTTTCTGAGAGGAAGCAAATGCTGCCTATATCCAGCTGAACTCTGGTTCCCAGTGGCTGGGAAAGCATTAATGGTGTCATGGAGCTTAACGAGTGCCTTAGTAACATGCCTGCTCTTATTCCAACCCAAGTTGAAAGTTCAAGCCTCTCAGCTTACGAGGACCAAACAAGAAGAATCAGAGAAGTTGAAAATACAAACTTGAGGCTAAAAATGGCCACATGACATGTCTGATAGTCCATCAGGAGGAAAGGTAGTGTCCAAAGTGAGAGAGTCAATGATGCTGGCCTGCTGCCCTTGGCCTTGTTTCAAAATTATCTCCTTACCCAGAGTGCAGTCCTAACACCATCTCTGCAGGAAGCTCACCAGTGCCCACCACCAGAGTTAAGACCTAAGTGGGCACTGCCTGTAGAGGCTGGTCTTGGCCATCTTCTCCCTACTTTACATCTTTGAAACTTCTCCCAAAATTTATTCCTATGGAGCTTTTAGCCTCAACTCTATCCACATATCAGTTTTCTAGGCTAATCTGTTGTCTCCCTCTCAGAGATGTCTGAAAAACTCCTTTTCATCCTTCAAACAACACTCAGTTTCAAGTACCAACTCTTCCATGAAGTCTTCCCTGATGTCCTAAAGCAAGATTAGCTGCCTCTCTTTTAGCACTTACTTTCCTATAGTGAAAACAGACAGCAAATTAGGGGAAGACAGAGATTGTCTTGTTGTCCTTACAGCTTCAATGTCCTGAACAGTGTCTGTAACACATAATAGGGTCTTAGGAAATGTTTGTTGAATAAAGAGATGACCTCATTTCTAGTATGAGCTTGCTAGGCACCCTTTCTGTATAATTGCTACCTTCCTGCTCCTCCATATCTCCAGAGGCAGGGTCTTGGCTCCTTCCTGCCTTGGGCCAGCCTCCCAGCCTC
>NW_004443951.1:23915561-23943372 GCF_000243295.1 Trichechus manatus latirostris | reverse complement strand
ATCATGCTTTTATTGTTGATGGTGGTGTTAGTGGTGGTAGTGGGCGTGTGATTCTGCAGTGCCAGCTGTCCTGACCCAGGGAAGCTTCCCTCTATCTGAGTTGGGTCAGAGGGTGTATTGATGTTCATGGAGCCAGGTATGCCTGGGGGTGGGGTAGAAGTGACACACCTGGGAGGTGTCTGCCCTCAAATGCCTCCTGCCATCCTGCTGAACATCTGCACCCCAGCTACCCTCCCATTCCTGAGCCAAACCACTTATCCTTATGGATTTCCCTAGGAGCTGGGTTAAAAAGAGGGCTGAGATGGGGGCAGGGGTAATTCTGAAGGTTTGGGCAATGGGGAATGCAGCACTGGGGGAGCAGGAGAAGGGGGCGAGATTTTAACTGAATGTTTACTAAAGCCAGGCCCTATGCTGGGTGCTTCACTACACTGAATCATCTTGTGAGGCAAATATTTATCATCCCCTCTTCTCAGATGGGCAAACTGAGGCTCAGAGATGAGGAGGGACTGGTTGAAGATCATACAGGCAGTCAATGGCAGAACCCGATTATGAATTGGGTTTGTGGGACCTCAAAGCCTATGGGGACATTAGAGAGTGTGTGGGCTCTTCGCACCTCAGAGCCGAGAGGTGGTAAAATGGCTGACAGGGAATTGAGAGGGGGCCAGGGAAGGGTGTGTCCTTGTGTCTGTGCCAAAAGTCATTACGGCTACATCTGTAAGCTTTTCTGAGCCCCTCTTCTCTGCCAGGCACTGGACTAGGCACTGTAGGGTGGAGAGATTAAGAACATGCAATTTCTGCCTTGAATGGATTCATAGGCGTCAGAGTGGGTTTGGGATTGTTGTCATGGAGAGTATTGGATGCCATGTGAATGACTTTGTACTTTATCCTAAGGGCAATGACAGGTTGAAGTTACAGTTTTTTTTTAAAGTAGGAGAGAATTATGACCAGATTTGGATTCTGGGAAGATCACTCTTCCATTTGACCAGGGAAATGCTTTGACTTCTACAAAGACTTTGTAAGGAGTTGAAATTCTGTAACATTGAGAGCCTACCAGTATAGTGGGGAAATCATGGGATATGGAGTCAGAGACATGGGCTCAAATCCCAGCTCCATACTTTCCAACTGTGTGACCATGGGCAGGTTACTTTACCTCTCTAGTCTCAGATTCCTCATCTATAGAATAGAAGCCACTGTATGGTTGTGAGCATTGAATGAGATGAAGCAGTGTTTTTCAAACTAATGTTTAGCTACAACCCATCTCTTGAAAGAAGGCTTACAAGGAATAAAAGAGAAGAAAGGAGAAGAAATGGAGGCAGGGTCAGAGCCTTCCTGGCTAGGCAACCCCTACTTCACCTAGGTGGTCCCTGGGGGTACCCCAGGTCTTTGCATGACACCATTTTGAAAACCCCAAAATAAGGAACATAAAGCTTCTGGCAGATAGTAGACTTTCAGTAAATGTTATGCCCCTTTCTTTTCCCATGCAACCACACCAAACGAGTCTAATTCCTCTTCCCATAAGACAGCCCTTCAACTATTTGGACAAAGCTCTCAAGTCTCCCCTGAGTCTGTCTTTCTCCTGAGTAAACATTGAAGGGTGTTAACATTTCTTATGGGGCTTGACTTAAGTCCTCTCCTTGTCTGTCTCAAGCAGAAGGCCTCACACCGAAGCTCGATTCTCTGATGCCTGATCAGGGAAAAATAAAGCACAACTAACTCTGGCAAAAATTCTAGCAGCTACATTTTTTGAGCCATAAAACAGGACTTTATATTTATTCCCATTTCATCTTATCCTGTTAATTTAGCCTATAGCTCTACTCCGTCAAGATCTTTCTGCATGCTCTGTTTGCCAAATGGTGTACTGTTATCCCTTTCAAGACTTATCCAAGCTATTGATAAACTAGGACAGATTAAGGGCACACGAATGACATGGAATCATTCCTCCCCACTTCTGTGAACACTTAGCACTGAACATCCATAGAACTTTAAAAATGAGGAGAAAACAACTTCAGTGCCAAATCCAGTCCTGACAAATACGCACTTATCCCCACATTCAAAGAAGGGAGTGACAGAGCTTGGCCCTGAACTGGGGTCTCCTGATTTCTCATCTGGTGCTTTTTCCATCTTACCACCACTGCTTGCGTGTAACTTTATACACTGCAAAAGCCCATTAACTACCTGTTTACTCACTCATTACTCCCTAACTCCCTGTTTTGCAATTTGCAACATTTCTTATGTTCACACTCATAATCCAACTTAATCTTCACAGTAGCCCTGTGACCTAGGTTGTATTATTATATCCATTTCACAGATGAAGCAACAGAGCCCTAGAGAGATTCCATGACTTGCCACGGAATTAGGAAGTCACAGAACCAGGATTTGAACTCGGCACTCGTCGCTCCAGAAGTGTGCTGTCTGCTGTTCTGTCCACCTAGACACATGGCCTCCTACTCTTAGAACAGCACATCCACCATCCTTCCCATGGTGGGCATCTGAATGTGTACCATAGTGTTACTGTAGGATGGGCTAGCCTCCTGTGTACCCAGTTTGGAGACAGAGGACAGGTCCTGGTACAAGAACGCAGAACCAGCTTTATTATACTGGGGGTGGAAGACTATGTGGGGGAGCCCTACTGAGCTGCATAAGAGTCCTTTGGTGGTGCTCACCATGGCTTGGGCTCTCCCCTTTAAATATTTTCATGTAGAATTACCAGTCTCATACCTTCTCCCCCTGCTTCCTGTCTCTCTGCCACCAGTTACCAGTTTCTGTTGAGTTGATTCCAACTCATGGTGACCCCAACGTGTATCAGAGTAGAATTGTGCTCTACAGGGTTTTCAATGGCTGATTTTTGGGAAGGAGATAGTCATGCCTTTCTTCCAAGGCCACTCTGGTGGACTAGAATCTCCAACCTTTTGGTTAGCAGCTGAGAGCATTAACCATTTGCACCACCCACTAACTCTGGTAGCTATTTAATCATTTTAAAGACGCAAGGTTCATTTCTTGATAAAGCCTCTCATGATCCTTTCTCTGTGCTCCCATTGGCTGTCTGCGGCAACTATCTTGCTTTAATGCCATATTTGTTTCTCCTCTGTCTCACCACTCAAGCCCCTTGAGGTGAGGGTGTAGATCTTATACATACATTCCCCTAGTGCTGGTGTAATGTTTAGTACCTAACAGGAGCTTAACAAATATTTGTGGAATGGCTTCTCTTCCTCTTTTTGTGGGGATCAGCATTAGCACTCATTACCAAGTGGAAGTTTGCAAGAGCATTGGTGGGTAAGGTGAGGGGGTAGTAATATCTCCTGGGTCCCAGAGTTTGCTGTTGTCTTAATGCCTGTTCCCACCAAGAGATGAAAACCACTCTCATCTGCATCCTCCCCAGGCCACCAACTATGGTGTGTGTCTGTACCTTGCCCTTCATACGCACTTACTTACTCAGCATCACAGCACCTGAATAGGGTATGTGGGAAACTATTGTTCCAAGTCTAAAGGTTTTTAAAAATAAGTGAGGCTTAGAAATTTTAAAGGGCTTTTTAAAGGAGTTGCTGGGTTAACACCCTCAGCTGTTAAACAAAAGGTTGGAGTTTGAGTCCACCCAGAAGTGCCTCGGAAGAAAGGCTTGGCAATCTATTTCCAAAAAATCAGCCACTGAAAACCCTATGGAGTACAGTTCTACTCTGACACACATGGGGTTGCCATGAGTTGGAATTGACTCAATGGCAACTGGTACTGGTATCAAAGGTCTACATGAGCCAGGTATGTCTAGTAGATGGAGCTGATGTGTGTGCCTGGTGCTGTGGGTCCAGCATTTTAAGTGATTTATCTCACGTAATCCTCAAAGCAACCTGGAGACCCACTGAACCAAGAAGAAAGCTGGGACTCAGAGAAGTCAAAAGAAGTGGCCTAAGGAGGGGAAACTAGTACAGGGCATAACCAGGATTCAAACCCAGGGTTTCTGACTCCAAATCCAGACCCCCCAGTCTCGGACTCCCAGTGCAGAGTTCACTCTTCTCACCCAGAACAGTTACCTTCGTAAGAAGCCTTGAATCCCAGGGAGCTGCCACTGCCGTCGGTCTGGAAGAGAAGCCACATTTGATGGTTGGTGCTGACAATCAGATCTGGGACCGATGTACCTGTCAGACTGTCAGGACAGAGAGATTTAGAGGGGTGCACCCCACCATGTCACCCAAATAGAAAGATTGCCGAACCAACTACGCCTAAAGGAATATCTAGGATCCAGGCCCATTCAGGGCAAGTTCTGGGCCCCATGGTGTTTCGGACATTGGACCAAGCAGCATGTGCTCCACTTGCTGGGAAGACTCTGTCCCTCCCCTGTGACTCCCGAGCCCAGGCCCCTGGGCTCAGGAGGGAGCCCTCTGCCTTCATTTGCTCAGAGTACAGGGATGTTGTTGTTGTGTGCCACTGAGCTGTTTTTGACTCATAGCGACCCTATAGGACAGAGTAGAACTGCCCCATGGGGTTTCCAGGGCTTTAATATTTACAAGAGCAGATCATCAGGTCTTTCTCCTGCAGAGCCACCGGTGGGTTTGAACCACCAACCTTTTGGTTAGCAGCCAAGCAATTTAACCCTTGTGCTGCCACCAGGGCTCCCTGGGTACAGGGATAGCGGGATCCAAATCTTGTGGCCTTTCATCTCCTTTGTGAACTGCACTGCAGAAAAGACACAGACAGAAATCCACTTCCCTAGTCGAAAGCTCAGGCTTTCCTTTTAAGGAGACATATCCTTCCCTTCCACGTGAGATGAGGCTTAACACGCAGCCATCAGCCCAGGGCTGCCATTCTGAAGGAGTTGTAAGCCTGAGGAGGATTCTGATTCAACTCACATTTACCAAGCACCTACCTGAGTCAGACACTGTGCTGATCAAGTCCCATCCACTATCTCATTTAATGCCCCCAGCAGCCCAGTGAGGTGGGGATTGTCATCCCCACTGCACAGATGGGAAGACAGAGGTGGAAAATGGGCAGTGACTTCCCCATGGTCAGCCTGATGGCGAGTGAGAGAGCCAGGAGTCCACTGCACAGGCCTGGGTGGGGGTGGGCACGGTTCCAGAAGAAAAACTCTATTCAGGTGTTCTAGCCCCTTCCTAGCCTGGCTCTCTCCTTCTGTGAGACCAGAAACGCCATCAGCACAGGCAGGGGTGGGGGTTAGATTAATGGGTCCCAGTCTCTGATCCACCTGGGAGCCTCAAAGTTTGGGGGCTGTTGAGTTGGCTGCAGAGAGATGAGCACCACACTGTAGGAGCTGTGGGGTGGAGCTGGAACAGACCATAGGGAGCCACCCTGGCCCATGTGACATCCCTGGTCTGGGGGTACTAAGCCCTGGGCCTAGTGTTCTGTAATGATTAAGGAGATAAGCCAGGTCAGTGCTGGCTCATGACATGGGTATGCTGGTGAGCAAGGGAGAAGGCCAAGGTCTTTGCTTTTTCTAATCATAATTGTTACACCCAGTTATGATAACAAAGGAGCCCAACTGTTTTGCATGTGTTTCCCTGAAGATTTGAGGCCAATGTTGGCCTAAAGAGACTTGGAGGTGATGGGGAGAACCTCAGCATCCCATAGCTAGGGGGCTGCTACCGAACGTGTTGGGAACTCACTCAAACCAGACTGGTCCAGAGACCTGGGTACAAACCCTGGCTCCACCGTTCATTTGCTGTTGGACCTTTAGGCAAGGGGTTGAGCCTTTCTGGGCTTTTTCACTCAACGTTAAATGAGAGGGTTGAGCTGTATGATCCCCAAATGCCTTTTCAGCTCCGATGTTCTAAGGTTCCCTCTGTGACAAAGCACAGCAGGTCACAGGAGGAGATGGAGCTGGGATTCAGGCATCTTAGGCACACTGAGCTGCCTCAACTTTATGGAGAGCAAGCCAGGGCAGAAGGTGAGTGATGGGAATGCACCAAGCAGGGGTGGGGTGAAGTGGTGTGGGGGTGGGGTCCTTCCCGGGCTCACGTTCCAATCTTTTGCTCTAATAGAGCGCAAGTCCCAGGCATGTCACTTGACTCAGTGGGTAACAGTGATGAGTTGTTTAACTGCTCTGATAGTGTCTTGTCCAGGTAGGTGTGGGGAAGGTATGGGATGCACTCAGAGCAGAATGGCATCTGGACAAGCCAGCTTTTACTGAAGAGTCATTTCTCATTCAGCATTAAAACCTGAGGGTGTCAGACAGGGGCTAGGCTGGTGGGAGGGAGTGTGACATGGGATGGGATCCTTGCTGGAAATCAGAAGACGTGAACTCAAGTGCTAGTTCTACCACCCACCATCTTCACAGTCTTCTGCAAGACATTTAATGACTCCAGGCCTCAGTTTCCCCACCTGTTAAATGGGGATAATAATACTTTTTCATGGGGCTGTTGTTGGGATTAACTGAGATAACTGATGTGAAAGTCCCCATCCTGTTCTTGGGCACACAGAAGGTATTCATTGTTTGTGAATTTCCTCCTCTTCTTGGCAGGGCAGATGAACAGGGCCATGCCTGTCTCTCTGAAGCTTGGCCACATGCACTGATCAGGAGCATTTTCCTGCTTCCAGGTCAGGCTAATGGTGTTGGGCCAAGAGGGAGGGCATCAATGGCCCCAGGAGAAAAGACCCAATGGAATGGAATCCCAGGACAGCTTGATATTGATTATCCTATCCCACGATTAGACCACATCATACTAACTTCTCTCTCTCTCAGGCTCAGAAAAATGTGCTCACTACTTCTATATGGTCCCAATTCTCTGAAACCATCTACTTTTCTGAACATGCAGGGAGGTTAGCAAAACACTTCCATTGTCTTTGCGTGACGTCAGACTGCCAGGGACTATGCAGTCCTGAGTAAAAACTGTTGGGTGGCAGGAGTGGGATCTGCGTAGAAGTAGACAGCAAAATGGGCAGCTCCAAGCTCACACATGAAACTTCTATTTCCCCAAGCTCACACATGAAACTTGTACTTCCCCTGTACCCTCAGAGCCTGTTCATTTTTTCAATTTCTAGTGAGAATTTGGCCCAGTTCTCTATTTCTCTTGGTTAGAGTAGAGAGAGGCAGAAGGCTGGAGGATCTGTCCTTGTAGCAGGGTGACCTGGGAGGGGACCAGGCAGGACTCGGCAAGCCCATCCCCACCACCCACAGCCAAGATGCACATGGCATCCCACCCTCCTGATTGAATGCACCACTTCACTTACATGTAGAGAACCGTTTTCTGGTCCCCGTCCTGCCCACCATCCCCGACTGTTAGGGTGTCATAGCCCCTCTCCAAGTCAAACTCCTCAAAGGCGAGCTTGATCACCTAGGGAGGGAGTACAGGATTAGGGAGCAGGCAGTGGCTATGAAGAAGGACTTTCCTTAATTTAAAAAGAAAAGAGGAAGATTTCCAAAGATTGAGGATGGTAAGAATGTTCCAGGTTATGTCCTGATGCCCAGAGTCACCGGTGACACCAGCCTACAGACTCCTCAATGCAGAGTGACCATTTCCGTGTCACTTCTGTGAGAGTGAATGACTTCCAGGGCCTACAGTCTCTGGGGCCCCCTGATTTTTCCAGAGATGTTCATGGCACATCTGGCCAATTCTGGGGGCTGTCATGGCAACAGCAGGCACATCTGTCTGACTGCAAGATGATTAGAGTCTTTCTTCATGCTTTAATGCACAGAAATCCCCATGGGCTTGGCGGCAATTTTTCAGGCCACATGTGGAATCTCAGCTATCTTTCCCCCAGGGACCTGCAGAAGCTCCTCTCAGCCTCTCTTCCGGCTGCTGTTTTCAATCCTTTTTGTTTATTTGTTGAATAAATGAATGTTCCAGAAAGGAGATTTCAACAAGATTCCCCCTTTCTTAACTTGTTTTAGTTCCGCCTTCCACAAATATTTACTAAACATTCACCATATGCCAGGCTAGGAGGTGGGGTTTAAACACTGAGCGAGATACGGTCCCTAGCCTCAGTGAGTAAGGGTGACAGAAATGTGAAATGATAATCACAACCAAAACCAAAACAAAACCTTTGAGTCAATTCTGACTCATGGCAACCCCATGTGTTATAGAGTAGAACTGTGCTCCATAGAGTTTTCAAGGCTATGAACTTCTGGAAGTAGATTGCCAGGCTTGTCTTCCAAGGTGCCTCTGAGCAGGTTCGAGCTGCCAACCTTTTGGTTAGTAGTTGACCGCTTAACTGTTTGTGCCATCATGTATAAAGATGTATGGGGGCCATGGGAGCATAGAGGAGGTGTCTTATCCAACCTGTGGTGAGGGGAGGAAGGGGAGGCTAGTCACGATGATGGCATCTGAGGGAATTCTGAAGGATATGGGAGACTCCATCAGGCCAAAGAGGGGTGCTGGGATAGGGAGGGAAACATTCCAGAAAGGAATCAGGAGCACAGGGCCTGATCTGTGGCAGCAATGAAACATTACAAAATAACGAGTTGCTGAATGTCTGTCAGAGGCAGGTCTACAAACGCTGGTTGAGTACACCTGTTAGCTGTCCTCACCCTGGGGGACAATGTGACTGGTCATTCAGGGTAAGGAGGTGACTCAGGAAGATGGAGAACTTGAGATGTTTGCCTGGGGCTCAGTCCAAAGGGTTTCACAACCTCCTCCTCAAGGAGTTGGTGTGTATCCTGAGAAAAGAGCAGTAGAAGGGTTTTAAACAGTGGGGTAATGTGATGGGGTTAGACAGGTCTGGCTGCTGGAAACTGTGGAAAATGACATGGCAGAAGTGAGGCTGGAGGTGGTGAGGGTGGTTCAGAAGCTTTATGGAAGTCTAGGTGAGAGGTGGAGGAGGCCTTTCTTAAAGAGCAGCAATAAAGATGAGAAGAACATCAGATTCTACTGGTATTTAGGACTTTGTGACTGGGTGGATGTGGGGGTGAGGGAAAGGGAGAGATCTAGGATGACTTGTAGGTTTCTGGCATGGGTGTTGGGTGGGTATGTGGTAGGGCCATTCATGAAGACAGGATACACAAGAGATGCCCCCTCCTATTGTCTAATCAGGGTCTCCTTTTGCCATTTCAATCTGATTTTAATCTCTTGAGGCTCTTCACTCACCCAGTGGGGAGGCTTAAGTTGCTCCTTTGTTTTCTTTTCCATAACCTAAGGAATATAGAATTTCTGTGGATATTTTTTCCTAGCTGTGGTTGACACCTTCTGCAGTCTTCCTCTGTCCACACCAAACAGCCTGGCACCATATACTGCCAGGGTACCAGCTGAATCTCATCCCAAGGTGCCTTCAGGTATCCCAGAAGCAAACTTGTGCTGCAGTCATTCATGGGCCTGGATGCACTGATGCAGGGCCTTCTGCAGCAGGCCTGGAAGTCCCAGAGAGAAACTTCTCTACATAAGAACGTCCATGAGCACATCAGCGGGTCTACAACTAGAAGAGGAGGAGGTAATTGTCACTGGCTGGGAGAAAGATTAGGAGGCCCTTGGAGGAAATGAAGTCCTGTCTTCTGGCTGAGTCTGAAAGACGAATCAAAGTCCAACAAGTGGATAAAGAAGTGGAAGCAATCCAGGCAGAAGGAAGAGCAGGTGACAGGGAAGAGGCATGGATGGTATGACTTGTCTAGAGACTTCTAATAGTCCCTGGGTGGTGCAAATGGTTAAGTGCTTGACTACTAACCGAAAGGTTGACGGATCAAAATCACCCAGAGTTGCCTCAAAAAAAAAATGCCTGGTGATCTGCTTCCAAAAGGTCATAGCCCTGAAAACCCTGTAGAGCACAGTTCTTCTCTGTAACACATGATGTTGCCAGGAGTTGGAATTGACTCAAACGCAACTGGTGTTTTCTTGGTTTGCTTAAGTGAGAGGGAAGTGGAGGGCGGGGAAGCGAGAGAAATAGGAGAAGCCACGTTATGTAGGGCTCTCTGCTATACTAGGGATTTGGGGCTTTGCCCTGAAGACAAAAGGAAGTTATAGAACAGTTTTAAAGAAGGGTGTGACACCAAATTTTTGTTTTAGGATCGACACTACTGAGAGTGGGTTGAAAACTAAGAGACTAACTACTGGACTGTAGCAATTTCTAAGGAGCCCTAGTGGCACAATGGTTAAGTGCTCAGCTGCTAACTGAAAAGTTGGAGGTTCAAACCCATCCAGCAACCCCATGGAGAAAGCCCTAGCAGATGTTCTTCCATAAAGATTACAACCTAGAAGATCCTATGGGGCAGTTCTATCTACTCTGTCACATGCGGTCGCTATGAGTCAGAATTGACTCGAAGGCACCCAACAACAAGAAGCACTATTCTAGGTGAGGGAGGATGTGGTCTTGTCGCAGGGTTGGGCTGGGTTAGGAAAGAGAGGATGGAACACAGCTGTCAATAGTGACTGGAGATTCCTTGGCCCTTCTGGATTTCCCATCCAGGAGGCAAGACCCTTCCCATGTTCCTTGTTGACTCATGGCATCATCAGAAGATCACTGGCTGGAATCTCCTTTCCATCCCTCACTCTCCAGTCCTGCCCCCAGAGTGATGTTCGTTGCCATTTCCTAGCCCGAAATAAAAGGAGGAGCTCTCCCCACCTGTGCCCTGCTGACCTCCCCTCTCCCCCTGCACACCTGAGCTCCTGAGCATTCTCACCGTGCTGCCCATTCACCACTCTGATTTGCACAGGCTCCTCCCTCTCCCCCTCCTCCCCCAGCACATTTCTCTTCTTCTCGGAGTGCTCCCTGATTACCCTGGACCAGATGGGTGCTCCCACCCAGCACCTTCTCTCACCTCATTTCAGTACTCACCTGCTGAACTGTGATTGTCTGTTATTTGCTCTTGCACTCCACCGTGAACTCCTAGAGGTCATGGGGTCATGGCTCACTGCCTCTGTACTGCTAGTGCCTGCCTGCGGGCCAGCATGTGCCAGGGCTCAGAAATGTTCATGGGAGAGCATTTCCCAAATCCCACCTCCCAAAGGATGCCTTTCCCACTCTGCAGTGTGGACTGATTGCTACAATCTCAGATTCCTCACGATAGTTACCATCTAGGACAGGAGTTGACAAATGTTTTCTGTAAAGGGCCGGAGAGTAAATACTTTAGGCTTTGCAGGCAACTAGTCAACTCTTCTGTGGCAGCGCAAAAGCAGCCCACAGACAACATGTAAACAAATGGGTATGGCTGTGTTCCAATCAAACTTGATTTACAAAAACAAGCAGTGGGCTGGATTTGACCCACTGGCTGTAGTTTGCCAACTCCTGGTCTAGAAGATTCTTTCAGACACTTATTCAAATAATTTGATAATCTTCTGAGATTTCTTCACCATAATCACTGACACCTACAATGTGCCAGACTCTGTTCTAAGCACTGTACATATACCAACTCACGTAAAACTTACAACAATAGGTACTATGATTACCTCCATTTTAGAAATGAGAAAGTTGAGGCACAGAGAGGTTAAGCAACTTGCCTAAGACCACACAGCTAAGTAGTAGATCTGGGACTCAAACACCAGGCAGGCTGACTTTAGAGGCCAGACTTTTTGCCACTATGTGCTACCACTTCAAAACATTACCATGAGGTCCGGTCTTTTAGGAAAGGATTATGACTTATCATCTCAAACCTCTCCTGAGCTCTTTGTCTAGACCACTGCAGGTGCTCAGCAAAAACTTGCTGTACATAAAGTAGACCGAGGCAGATAGTGCCTTTTGCAGGAGAAGGGGGCCCAGGCTCGGCAGAGAGTGAGGGATGCAATCCTCCCCGCCGCCAGCCCCTTCCAGTCAGTCCCTGGGCAGGAGACACCAGCTCACTGCACCACCTCCAGGACAGGGAGCACACGGTTACTGGGCCTATAACGGGAAAGCATTGCTTTGAAGGCCAGAACCCAGAGCCGTAAAATGGCGCACATCGCTGGTGACAGTAGCCATTGACGTAAATCACACCTGACAGCGTCTGATCCTAATGTAGGAGCTAATTACACCGAGCAGTCTGTACACCATACACAATCTTGCGGCTTCAGGATGTGACCCTGGTGCACAATGTACTGATGCTTTCGTCTTTTTTCTTCTCTGCTTTGGCTTTTGTTAGAAGATTGAATCCTATATTGACTCGTTAACTAACATGCAGATCAATCAAGCTCACAAAGCACCTTTCTGAGACAGGAGGGATGGCAGCACATGAAATAAGCATGATCAGAGAGGCACATTTGTATACAGCTCAGACACCCTATTTAAACCCATTAAACAAATGAGTAAATGAACCCATCATCTTGGACATAATGACTGAGCAACTGCTATGTGCCAAGCACCGGGCTAGCTGCTTCCCATAAGTTACCTCACTTGCCTAGCATTTTAGCGTTGAATCTGAATGCCAAGTTCAGAATGCTAAAGATGAGAGCTAAAGGGTCGAAAAGAAGGAAGAGAGAGGCTCAGGCTGGCCTTGCTGGAGGGAGAAGGGTGTGGACTCTGTCCAAGAAATGCTGTGAGCCATAAATAGGAGGGAGGCTCTGGGTGGTACAAACAGTTAGCATGAAAGTTTGAAGTTGAAGTCCACCCAGAGGTGCCTCAGAAGAAAGGCCTGGTGATCTACTCCTGAAAAATCAGCCACTGAAAGCCCTATGGAGCACAGTTCTAATCTGAAACACATGGGGTTGCCATGAGTCGGAACTCACTTGATGGCTACTGGATTCTTAAAATGGAGTCCTTTGGTGGTGCAAAGGTTAATGCGCTCAGCTGCTAACTGAAAGGTTGAAAGCTTGAGTCCACCTAGAGGTGCCTCAGAAGAAAGGCCCGGTGATCTACTTCTGAAAAATCAGCCGTTGACAAACCCTGTGGAACACTGTTCTACTCTGACACACATGGGGTAGCCATGAATTGGAACTAATTAGATGACAACTGGTCATAAGTAGGGGAAGGAAGAGCAAGCAGGCCAGGCAGTTGAGGCTGGGTTGGTGAGGCATGAAGAATGGTTGGCTTGAGCACCAGTCTGCCTGGGAACAGGGTCTGAGGTTGGGTTTTGCCTGGCAGGCCAGAGCAAGCAGTCTAGACTTCATTGGGAAGATTCTGGGAAGCTATAGAAGATTTTGAGCGGGGAAGTGTAAATAATCAGAAGTGCTTTTTAGGAAAGATAACTCAGCATGAAGGATGGGCTAGAGGCAGAGAGGCCAGCCAGGAGGTTGGTGCAGGGTCCTGGAGTGGGATGAGGGGTAGCCGCAACTGGGTCTGCATGAGCCACTCATGGCAGAGGACGGGCAGGGGAGGGAGTCCTGGGAACTGTACCCGCATGGGGATTGAACGGGGATCATGCAGGACACCCATCCTAGTCTCTGGAGGACTTTCCTTGCTTTCTGAGTACTGTTCAGGACAGCCAAGGACAGAGCTCCCGCCCTGGCAGCCTGTGCTCAATGGCTGTGAGGCTGCAGAGGATCTGACAGCCCGGGGACATTTTATGGAAAGCCAAAGTCCCAGGAGATCTAGACTGAGGTGGCTTTGCTCAGTGACTGCAGTTCTGCAACAGCCTCGTAACTGGGCTCTCTGCCTGTCACCCATCCTTCACTCTGTACCAAAAATTCTCAGTGCCTCACCCTTCCCGAGAGCAGGGTTGGCAAACTATGGTCTTTGGGCCAAATCTGGTCCATGGCTTGTTTTTGTATAGTCTTTAAGAATGGTTGTTGCATTTCGAAAGGGTTGGGGAAGCAAGACAAATATGTGACAATGATCTTAGGTGGCCCTCAAACCCTAAAATACTAATCATCAAACTCTTTACAGAAAAAAGTTTGCTGACTCCTGCCCTACCTGGTGCAATGGTTTTCCAGCTGGGTTCCCAGGCACACCAGGGTTCCTTAAAGGTACTTCAGGGGCCACCAACAAAGGTGGAGAGGGGACCAGAGTGGGTAGGGCCTTGCTTCAAAGACATTCCACCTTGATCTAGTTCATACCTTGGGGTTCTATGGCAGACATGGGTAGTTGTTTACTCAATGGCCCTTCCTCTGTTTGTTTTTGTTGTTATTGTTAGCTACTGTAGAGTTGGCCCCCAACTCGTGGCAACCCCATGAAAAACTGAAGGCAATGCTGCCTGGTCCTGTGCCATACCGTGACCAGCAGTGGATCAGACCATTGTGATCCATAGGGCTTTCATTGGCTGATTTTTGGAAGTAGATTGCCAGCCCTTTCTTCCTAGTTTATCTTAGTCTGGAAGCTCCACTGAAATCTGTTCAGCATCATAGCAACATGAAAGCCCCCACTGACAGAAAGGTGGTGGCTGTACATGAAGTGCATTGGCTGGAAATTGAACCTGGGTCTCCCACATGGGAGGTGAGAATTCTACCACTGAACCACTGCAGCCCCCTCCCTTTGTTTATCCCTTCCTAAAATAACTCTTTGTTCAGAATGTGGCAATGTACCTAGCTAACCTCAGAGCTAAGGATGACTATGTGACAGAATTCTGGGCTACAAGAATGGGCTGAGGAATAATACAATACACATTCAGGGTTCCTTTTCCCGCCTTTTCCCTCGAACACAGATGTGAGGACAGAGGTGGAGCAGGCTCTCTGTGATTATGCGGGTGAGAGCCACATGCAAATAACAACAATGGAGAAAACCAGGAGGTGCCAAAAATATTGAGGGAACCACCAAACCATCCCTGGACTCTATCTGTGGACCTCTGAGATGTATTTTGTTTAAGCTTCTGTGGAGGAGTTTTCTGCTATTCATAGTCAACTGTAACCTAACTGCGACAGGTTCTGAGGACACGCTTTTGTCACCAAACAAGAGTCTGTCAACTTGTGACCTTTAGGATGAAGTTCAGCCATAGGCTTATGTGGCCTGCTCTTGCCCCTTTCAGGCTAAGCAGAAGCCCCTTCACAAGTCTCTGCTCTAGTCCTACCCCTCCTATTCCTCCTCAGACAGCGTTTCTGAGCACCTGAGGGCTGGCCTTGGCCCACACAACCTTGGCTTACTAATCGTGCTGCCACTTGATTATTAGTTCTGGGAAAGGAAAGAAACTCAGTTTTCCTGGGTACAGCCTGAATGGTGATTCTTGCCTGGGTCTTGCTGAGGGCCCAGGGTAGGACTGGGAAACCAGCTCTTGACGTGGGGAGGCTGAAGATCTGAACCCTCAGGAGTTGAAGGAGAAAAGCTTCCAGCACCTTTGAGGGGGGCTTTTGAGGAAGTTGGAAAATAAAGCCCAGAGGCAGAGGCTGAGAAATTTCAGAGGTCCTGGAACCGTGGTCACTACCTCAAGTTTCATTTTGGTAGTTCCGAGAACAGTCAAACCCTTTCATTCTTTCATTAATCATTAACTAATTACTGAATTAATTCACATACTCATTCGGCAGCTCTTAAGCACTTACCAAATGCCAGACTTTGGAGAGGTAACGGTAGGCAAGATAAACATGGCCGCTGCCCTCACAGACCTTACAGTCCGGTAGAGCAGACGCATTAGTAAATAAAACATACAATACAGTGCAACACTTGCTGAAATCAGAGACAATATGAGGGGCACAAAATCCTGCCTTGTCTTCACAGATAAAGTGTACAGATGATTCCAGTTCTGGGGAAGAGGAATTCAAGAAGTGATGCAGAAGTGGCAATAACTCTAAAAGGGAATGGAATCAGGTCTTGGACTTGGAGAAGGCAGGTTAAAGGGATCCTCTGGAGCTGCCCATCCCTGGGTGGTGCAAATAGTTTGTGCTAAAATACTAACCTAAATATTGACAGTTCAAACCCAGCAACCTGGGGAGGACAGACCTAGAGATCTGCGACCATGACGATTATAGCCAAGAAAACCCTGTGGAGCAGTTCTACTCTGTAACACATGGGGTTATCATGAGTAGGAATCAACTCTGCGACAAATGGGTTAGTTTTTTTGGTTTGGTGCTGCCCAGCCCTGAGGAGGTGGGCTGTGGGGTGCACCGGGGTAACCTCTCTGATCGCCAGCATCTCGCACAGGGTCCAGCACAGACAGGGCATTAGTAAATGTTTGCAGAATGAATAAATGAGTGAGCAAATGGACCGACAAATGCACTGGTGACATTTGCACTAGCCGGTGAGCACCTGCTGGGAGATTCATTTCTCAATTCTTCAGGTTGACACAGGGAAGAGTGACACCGATGATCCCCAAAGAGTGAATAATCAAAATGCTGTTATCTTTGGCTTCGAAGTTCATGAAATGAGCTTTCCTTTCCTCTTCCTTCCATGCCCCCTCCTCCTTCCACCCTACCCTCATGCATAGTCCCTCTCTCCTTCTTTTTCTTCCTTTCTAACAAAGGCGAATTAACTCTCCTGATCAAATGCAAATTGGATCGTATGTCTTGAGTTCACACGGAGAAGCTGCAAAAGAAAGGCAGATGTGTGCATGCAGGGTGCACGGACGCAGGTCAGGCTTCGGAACTGAGGACGGACGTTTCATCAGACACATCTTCCAGGAAGATGAGCTGAAAGGTCCTAATAAGCAGCAGCCCTGGAGCCACAGCCTGTACCTGGAGCTCAACAGGCGCAGAGCCATACCTGACAGCTGCCTGCTCCTCCATTCATCATGAATGCATTCAAATGTTTGCAGAGCCCCTCCTATGCCCAGCTCTGTGCTTGTGGCAGAAGAAGTGCATAGAGTGCCATCCTTGCTTTTAGGGCACTGTAATCTAAGGGGAAAAGCGATTCGAAACATAGTACAGCATGATCTGCACCCCAACAAAAGGCTCTACGGAAGTGCTGTAGGAGCAGAGGAAGGGGCAACACCTGGTAGAGTTCGGAAGGCTTCTTGGAAGAGGGGACATTTGGACTGGTCTGGGCATATGCACAGACAGAGGTCTTAAAGGGCCAGGTGAGTCTATGAATCTTCAAGGGCCAGGAGCTCAGTGTGGCTGGGGCTGGATGGCGTAAGGGGAGTGGTGGAGGATGGGCCCTGTGTGTCTCCCCAGGGAGTTTGTTCTTCATCATATAAGCTTGGCTAGTCAGCACCACCAAGGGTGCTCTTTAAAAATACATGTTCCAAGTACCCATCCCAGACCTACTGAACCAAACATTTGGGAAAAGGGCTTGGGAATCTATGTTTTTAAAATCTCCCTAGGTGTTTTTGATGGTTAATTATGTTTGGGGGATACTATTGTGGGAAGACTGACTCTAAGGTCTAAGCCAGTCCAAATGCCTGAGGTGGGGTTAATATTTCCCAAGGACACCCCAATCAAAGTGAGACTGTGGAGGCTGCGTGTGGGGTAAGCCAGTACCACTCGCCCTGGGTCTTCTTTTCCCTTTTCCCTGAATCTGCCAAGCTTCAAGGAAGACGAGTTGGGGCATTTTCATTTGTTTTATTCCTGGTTTATTGAGGAGAGACATACCCTGAAACTACCCCCCAGGTAAGACACTCCCACTGTGTAGAACCACTGCACAGCCTGTAGGTGCTCAGTGAATGCTGGTATCTTGATATAGGTTCTTGGTCATTCCAATATCAGAGCATTTCTATTGCTTTCTTTGGGCCTTCTTCTTGCCGCTGGGGGACCCTAGTCACTGCAAAACTCCTAACTCTCTCCCAAGCTCAGCCAGCAGCAGTCCTACAAGGGGCATGGACTTCTAGAAGGATCCCCATGTCTATAATATGCAGGTGCCAGAAGGATCCCCATGCCCATAATATGCAGATGCCTGGGATGCACAATCATCCTATGACTTTGAGAGGAGCAAGGGGACACAAGCTCAATTCCACACTATGCAGGCAAAACTCTCAACTTCCTCTCTTAACAGCATGCAGTATTTCTTCACCTCCTACTTTGTCTCGGAGCCCTGGTGCACAGTGGTTAAAAGAACAGCTTCTAACCAAAAGGTCGGCATCCTGAATCCACGAGCCACTCCTTGGAAACCCTATGGGGCAGTTCTACTCTGTCCTACAGGGTTGCTATGAGTCAGAACTGACTCGACAGCAGTGGGTATTTTTTTGGGGGGTTTACACTTCTCAGAAGAAAAAGTGCCCTCTTCCTTGCAAAAGGAATCCTGCAATTCTCAACCTCATTTCCCTCGTACTTCCTCCAGGACCTTCTTTCAGTCACCACCCTCTTTCTCCTACATCTTCACCCTCTTCCTCTTTGCTTGCTCTGTCCTCAGCCTACAAATATAAGCAAGTTTAGGTTTAAAGAAACAAACAAAGCAAAAACACCAAAGCAGCCCAAACCTTCTCTCCACCCTACGTCCCTCACATGCTACTGCTCTTTCTCCTTTTGCTTCACCAAGAAACTTTTCAAAAGGGCCCTCTACCCTCACGGCCTCCAGAGCTTCACCTCCTACCCATTTGCTCCTCAGCCCACTGCTGTCTGCATCTGTCCCCACAGCTCCACTGAAAGGTCTTCTTCCAAGGTCCTCTACAGTATCCCTTTCCCAGGGCTTTGAACGAACGGTTCATTCTGGTTCAAACGCCTGCTGAGAATTTGCATTTCTAACAAATTTCCAGGTGATGCTAATGCTGCTGGTTAGGGACCAATTCTGAGAACCACTAGTAAAGCTGCCCTAAACCCAAACCCATTGCCATCAAAACGATTCCAACTCATAGCGACCCTACAGGACAGTACAACTGCCCCATAAGGTTTCCAAGGAGTGGCTGGTGGATTTGAACTGCCAACCTTTTGGTTAGCAGCTGAGCTCTTTACTGCACCATCAGGGCTCCATTAGTAGAGAAGTGGTTCCTCAAATTTATTATACATAAGGATCACCTGGGATCTTGTTAAAATGTAGATTCTGATTTGGTATATCTGGGGTGGAAATGCAAATTCTCAGCAGGGCTTTGAACCGTTTCGAAGACCTACCCTTTCCAATCCACTCCATGGCTGCCAGAGTAATCTTTCAAAACTCAGACCTTATTTCTATTTCTCCGGTTTAGAAGAAAGAGTAAACTTTGTCCTTCCCAAGACTAATCCCAGTGCTGTCAATCTCATCTTCTCTTGTCTACTCTAAGACTTTGTTGTATAGAGCAGCAGGATACAACTATTTAAGCGCACAGGTGTTGGAACCAGAAAGACTGGTTTTAAATCCTGGCTCTGCCACTTACTGGCTATATACTTTGGCTAAGTTCCCTAACCTTTAACTTATCCATGATTCAGTTTTTTTATTCATCAAATGGGTCTATTAAAACCAAATTCATTGTGCTATTGAGAGAATGAAATGAAATATATAGAGGACTTTATCTCGGTGCTTGGCACAGAATAAGCATATTGTAAGAGATTGCTCCACTATCCATGGTGGTGGCTTGTGTGCTGCATGTGGTGGCTTACGTGTTACTGTGATGCTGGAAGTTATGCCACCAGTATTTCAAATACCAGCAGGATTATCTATGGTGAACAGGTTTCAGTGGAACTTCCAGACTAAGTCAGACTAGGAAGAAAGGCCTAGCGATCTACTTCCGAAAATCAGCCAGTGAAAACCTTACGGATCACAACAGAACACTGTCTGACTCTCTTGCTTTGGCTATGTCATCAAGAGGGATCAATTGCTGGAGGAGGACATTGTATTTAGTGAATCAGAGGGCCACTGAGGATGAGGGATTGGCACAATAGCTGCAGTGATTGATTCCAACATGCTGGTGATTGTGAGGATGGCACAGGACCAGGTAACGTTTCATTCTGTTGCACATAAGGTCACCATGAGTTGAAAGTCGACTCGACAGTAGCTTTCTATCTGCCTATGAAATGGCTATTGTTATTACCAGTAGTCCAATCCCTCTACCCTTAAAAAATCTGGTTCAGGATAAAACCAAACCTCTTTGCCAAGCACGCAGGACTCACCAAGATCTGGCCCTGTTTATCTTTCCATCCTCATCTTGATGTAAGCATGCTGAGTTACTTTCAGTTCCAAGAGGCTATTCCAAACCTTTGCACATGTGTCCACTTTGAGATTTCTAAGTCTTCTCATCTCTTAAGACTCTGCTCAAATGTCACTTCCCCTGGGAAAACTTCCCTGACCTTTCAGTTAGCGGCTCCTTCCTTGGTTTTCCCATAGCACTCTGGGATGCCTCCATTAGCATTTATCTGTACTGTAGTTTTTTGCTTACATTCCTGTCTTCCCTCCTATGAGCAAGATCCTCAAGGGCAGAGATCATATCTCCAGTCAAGGAATGAATGAATGATAATCCCATAAAACAGAAGGTGAACTTACAGAGGCTCTGCTTTTTGCTTAAGGAGGTGTCCCGAAGGTGACTGGATAGGCAGTTGTTGGACACACCTATAGCTCACCTGTGGGCCAGTTCCTAACAGGGTTAGAAGTACAGCATCGGTTTTACCTGCCACTTGCCGGGAGGCAGTTTTTATTCCTTACTCTTAGATTTTGAGTTTCCATACTGATACCCTCCTTACTGCACTGGATGGAGACTCCCTGACTCTCCTCCTGTTTGGTGTCAGGATGAGACCCTCTTGAGCCTTTCTGGATTCCCTTAGCACTACCTAAAGCCCACCAAGAACCCATGGAGATGTGGGAACACCCTTTACACAGCTTGACTCTGAGGGTGTGCCCTTCAGAGGGCCTGGCTTCAAGAACCCAGGCTGGTGTCACTACCAGGGCATGATGAGGAGTGACATAGATGGGGCCACTGACCTCTACATGCCAACCAAGGCTAGCTCTTCTGGGGGTAAATCAAATGGCTTCTCAGACACTTCTTGAGCCTCAACTAGACTTTCCTTTATACCCCACATTCAGTATCAAAAGAAAACAGAGATAAGTATCTTTAACCATGCCCAGGAAAGAACCCTCAAGTCAACTACTTGATACCCTTATGGTAGTAATTCCTTCTCCTGGTCTAGCCTCTGTCCTCAACCCCTGTGGCTAAAGTATCCTTTCCCATTGACTAGGTTCATCATCAAATGGTTTGATTAAAATGTGAATCTTTCTTTGTAAAATGCTTTTCAGAGGAAATATATTTCCCATGATTCCAGAACCGTGGCCCTGGGTACCTTGACCAAAGAATTTTAAAACACTGGATTAAAAAATATATATATCTTTCTACTAGTTGCAAAAGTTAGTAGGGAATACTCAGAGTTTCAGAGTCCCAAACACATTGACTATAGGGACCCTGAGAGTGACTTAGAACATGAAGTTTGTTTAGGTCTTGAGTACATTTTTAAAAACTAGTGAAGCAGAGCTTTGGTCTTCAGGACCTAGTGGAGAAGAGGAGTCAGGAGACAAAGCTCAGGGCCCACCAAGTTGGGGGGAGACCCAACAAGGGAGACCCTCCTCTGCATAAAAACTGGGCTAGTGAAGGGCAGAACGCTTAGCATGAGACTGAACTAGAATTGAACCTGTCCTCCTCTCTTCTGCTTCTACCACCCTGTGGGGGTAGGGTGTCTGGAGGCAAAACGTGTATCTCAGACGTTGACACTGAGTGTACAGAGAACAGAAAATTTCCCCTGAGGCTTCATAACTCTAAGTCGCCCTCGGTGGGCAATATATGAGTCATTCTAAATGGATATTGGCTATATTACACAATAACAACAATGCCTTGTGAGAAAAAGCAAGCTGAAATGAAAATACTGGCCACCATAGTGTATGAGTTGGGTTTGCAGCCTTCACAATACCTGGGTGGCTGAAAACCTTTATACTGGGAACTTAGCCTGAAGAGATCTCAGCTGGTGGTGTACCCAGGCACCAGGCAGAAGCAAATGCAAACCCTCTCTGGAAGAACTCACTTCTATCCAGGTCTTAAAGAATTCCCACAGATGAAGTTTATGATTATAACCACATACCGAAAAAGCACAACATAAAGAAGGAAACACAGTTCTGGAAGCAAGAGGTGAGAAACAGACAATAGAATCAAACCATCCAAGACTTTAGATGTTGGAATTAGCAAAAACAATATAAAATAGGTATGTCTAACATATTTAAAGAATTAAAGAAGGATCTAAACATATGAGTAAGGAGCAAGACTATAATATATGACCAAGAACATTTGAAAAAGAACCAAATAGAACTTCATTAAAAGAAAAAAATATAATATTTGAAATAAAAATAAACCTTACTGAACTAATTTAACAGAGATTTGACACAACTAAGCGGAGAATTAGTGAATATAATGAGAGAGAGAAAGAAAATATGACCAAGATTAAGAGACATAGAATATAGAGTGAGAAAGACTTGTCAGACTTCCAGAAGTAGAAAAGAGAAAAAATCTTTTCCATTTGAAAAGTTAATGGCTAAAAATTTCCCTGAACTGATGAAAGGCACAACTCATAAATCCAGGAAGCTTAATGACTCTCAAAGTAGGATAAATACAGAAATATCTACACATAGACACATGAGAATGAAACTGCAGAACACCAAAGACAAGGAGAAGACCATAAAAGCATCCAGGGGGATGTTACACAAAGGGATGGAAATAAGCTGACAGCAACAATGGAAGCTACAAAACAGTGAAATAATATTTCCACGTGTAGAGAGAAAATTATTATCAACCAAGAATGGAACATCCGGAGAGAAGCAGTGTTCTTTCAAAAACAAGGGATAAATCAAGACATTTTAACACAAACAAAAAACTAAGAAAGTTTGTCATCAACACAAAAAGAAATTCTAAAATATGTTCTCTGAACAGAAGAAATGTGATTCCAGAAAGAAAGACTGATATGCAAGGAGGAATGGTGAACAAAGAAGTGGTCAATACCTGAGTAAATCTAAATGGACATTGGCTTTATTACACAATAACAATAATGTCTTGTGAGAAAAAGCAAGGTAAAATGAAAATACATGACACCATAGTGTATGAGCTGGGAGAGGGAAATTAAAGTTATAGTGTTCTAAGATCGCTGACTTTTCAGTAGAAACATAAAATTATTGTTTAATGTTAGCTATCATTAAGAATGTATGTTCATATTTCTAGAGTATTGTAGGTAACAGTTAAAGAACAGAATAATGTGTATATTTTGAAGGGTCAAAATCTTCCAGTTAAGAGGTAGAATGTTCGACTGAACTTTTTAAAAAATTCAGCTATATACAAAACTTATGTAAAACATAAGGAAGCAGAAACGTTGAAAGTATCAGAATAGAAAAAGATCTATTAGAGAAAGACCAAAAGAAAGCTGATATAATAGCTAGTGGGGGACAGGGAGAAGAAGCTTTAAGGTAAAAAACATTACTAGAGATAAAGAGAGTCATTAATCTGATTTTTTAAAAAAAGATTCAATTCTCAACTTGCATGCTCTAATAACATAATCACAAAAAATGTATAAGGCAGAAACTGACAGAACTTAAAGGATAATAGACAAATCACCATCATAGTGGGAGATTTTAATATTCCTCTTTCTTTAGTTTATTGATCAAGAAGACAGAAAAAAAAAAAAAACCAATGAGGACATAAAAGATACAAATAATTAACAAGCTCTAATCAGTTGACATATTGTAATATAATCACCACAAAATACAGTTTTTTTTTCTTCCAAGCACATACAAGTATGCATAAAAAATGACCATTTCTGGTCCGTAAACCACATCTCAACAAATTTCAAACAATTCAAATACAGATAACGATCTCTGACCTCAAACTTTAGAATCAGTAGCAAAAAGAGAGCTGGAAAATTCCTGTGTTTGGAAATTAAAATTAAGAAATACTTCTAAATAATTTATGGTTGAAAGATGAAAGAATAATGAAAAAGAGAAAATATTTAGAACTATAACAGAAATGCTATGTATAAAAACCTGTGCGAATTAAGTCATAGTACTCACTGGGGGAAATTTATAGCCTTAGGTGCTTAAATAAGATTGACTAATAATAACCTCAGCATTAAAATTAAGATGTTAAGAAAAGAACAGCAGAATAAATCCACATAAGACAGAAGGAAGAAAATAATAAAGATGAGGGCAGAACTTGATGAAACAGAAAAGAAAAGGAGTATTAATAAAACCAAAAGTTGTTCCTTTGTAAACATCAACAACATGTGAAACCTCTTGCATCATTTGATTTAAAAAAAGAAGATACAAAATTAGAAATGAAAAAAGAATAGAAATACAGCAATAGCAGAGATTAAAATATAATAAGCGATAGTATGGGCAATTTTATACCCAATAAATTTGAAAACTTAGTGATACGGACTCAAGAAAAAAAAAAAAAGATAACCTAACTAATTCTTTAGTCATTAAAGGTATTTAATCTATAGTTTAAAATCTTCCAACAAATGAAACACCAGAGCCAGATAGTTTTACTAGAAAGTTCCACCAAACTTTCAAGGCATAAGTTACTCTGATTTTCCACTCATAACTCCACAGGATACAAACATTCTCCAAATCATTTTATGAGACTAGCAATATCTTGACACAAAAATCCGGCAAGGGAAAAATAAAAAAAAAAAAAAGATTATAGGACAATCTCACTAATAAAACAGATGCAAATTACTAAACAAAATATTAGCAAATCATGTATAGGCAAGTACAAAAATGATAATACTAAATGACCAAGTTGGGTTTATCCCAGGAACGCAAGGTTGGTTTAATATTAGAAAAATCAATCAATGTAATTCACCAGGTTAAGAGAATAAAGGAGGAAAATCATATGGTTGTATCAACAGATGCAGAAGGGACTTGATAAAATTCAATATGCATTCATGATAAAAGCTCTTAGTAAGCTAGCGTTATAAAGGAGCTTCCTCAAGCTAAAAAGAAGTATGTGCAAATTAAAAAAGAAACAAAACCCTTAATATTATACTTAAAGATGAACAATAAAAAACATTCTATTTAACATCAAACAATAACAAGAATGTCCTCCATCACAGTGATTAAACATTAAAATGAAAGTTCTAACCAGAACACTGGGGCAAGAGAAAATGAAAAAAAAAAAAAGAAGGTGTAAGTCGGAAAGGAATAAACGAAACCATCATTCCTTGCAGAAGATGATTGCCTATCTAGAAAACTCCAAAGAATTCACAGATAAATTATTATAAAGAGTTGTTCCACACAAAAACCAAAGTATTAAAATCAATGCATTTCTAAACACCAATAAAAAACAGCTAGAAAATGCTATTTAAAAAGATACAATTCATAATAGCAACAACAAATATAAAACATATATCTAGGAGGAAATACACTGAAAAATGTGCAAGATCTATAATGGCCAAAAAAAATATTCAATTTTATTGAAAGACACTAAAGAAGTCCTACTAAATAAATGGAGAGATATACCACATTCATGGATTGGAAGACTCAAAAGATAAAGCCACAAAGATATCAGTCCTACAGTTGATCTATAAACCAAAAGCCCACTACTGTCAAGTCGATTCCGACTTATAGCGACCCTATAGGACAGGGAAGAACTACCCCACAGGGTTTCCAAGGAGGGGCCAGTGGATTTGAACTGTTGACCTTTTGGTTAGCAGCCTGAGCTCTTAACCACTGTGCCACCAGGGCTCCCAGTTGATCTGCTGTTTTGATATAATTACAATAAAAAATTGTAGCAGGTTATCTTGTGGGTTTTGACAAGAGAGAGTGAAGGACGATGTCACGGAAAAAAAAAGAAACTGAATGGGAAGTAAATAGGAAACAGGTACACAGCAGAGCAAAACTACACACAACACAGACAAACCTTTGAGACATAATTCTGAGTGATGTTGATGAAGCATATACACAAAATGATTACATTTATATAAAGTTAAAATGCTGATATACTAAACAATGCATTTAGGGATAAACACTTAGGTGCTAACTATTAAGAAGAGCAAAGGAAGGATAAACACAATATTGACGTACATGGTTAACTCTGAGGGTACAAAGAACGGAATGGGATTGGTAACAAACGCATCACAAAAGTAACTGTAATGGTTACTTCTTAAACTGGGAGATGGCTACACGGATATTCATTGTACTGATCTTTATATCTTAGATTTTACAAATATGCTTTTTATCTACTTGATATGTAATTTAAAAAAAATTTTTTTTTAAATTATCTCCGGAGACTCTACACAAGGAGTTTTGGGGTTTCAAGCCCCTTGTAGATCAACTGCCCCCAGGCCAGGCCTGCCCACAGGACACCCTCCCAGTCCCCGAGAGCCTTACCTTGGCGGGGTTGAGCGCTGTGATGACCCACACACAGTGTGCATTGTTGTCATACTGAATGGGAAAATTGGGGGAGGTGATGATGCCCGATGGGCCTCGAAGGTGGGCATCACACATCCGGGCTGCGGAGAGGAGGAAGAGAGGCCTTTAATCTACAGTAGGTCCAGCTCCCCTCCCCACCTCCCACTCTCACCCCAGAAGAGACTGAAGTCTGTACAGTCCCACCCCAGACATAATCTCCTGCTTCTTGTGCCCTTCCCCCACAGTTCCCAGCCAGCAAAGGGAAGTCAGAGTTCCTGGAGCACAGGGGCAGGCCCACGTGCCTTGTCTCGCTGTGCAAAGATGACTTTCCACGGGCAGCCTAAGCAACCTGGTCCCCAGCCCTGTCCCTGTTCCTACTGTGATCCACAGCTCATTTCCACCAAGAGCGAGTGGCTACCACTACTCACGCTGACCTGAAGCTGGGCGGGCGAGCAGAGCCCCAAACACCTATGGGCCTGTTAAGTAGCAAAGTCCTAGCTGTGCTCATCTATCTGAATTTCCCCGTTTACACTCCAGTTCTCTAAAAATAGTAAAGTCCTGTTCTGGAACCAAATCTGTTTAGCTAGACCTCTAAACCCTCATCTGGTCCTACAAGCACGCAATACCACCTTTTGCAACCCTTCAGGCCTCCTGAAGTAGAATCTCAAGATGTCCTTGCCAAGGCTGCACCATGAGGTCTCAGAAAGTCTGTGTCCAAGGCCTCTGCCGAGGCTCCTGGCTTAGCCTATTGAGAGGCACCCAGAGCGATTTCAGTGTCCTTCAAGTGCTTCCCAAATCCTTCCCCATACTCAGCTCATGCCTGGAACAGGCTTTTGACAGGAAGCATAAAGATTAAAGGTGAATTAGAAGAAGTGCTCTACTCAAGTAGATATAAAGTGTTATCAATCACAGCTTAATCTAATTAAGCTCTTTAAAATAGCTTCTAAACTAATTAGATTAAGTAGTGATTGATAACAGTTAAGGGACTACATTGTACCTAGGTGTTTGCTTTCTTTAAAAATATGTTCTTTAGTTCTAGACAGTCCATTCTTCAATGTTGTTGCTGTCGTTAGGTGCCAACGAGTGGGTTCCAACTCATAGTCACCCTATGTACAACAGGACGAAACACTGCCCAGTCCTATACCATCCTCACAATCATTGCTATGCTTGAGCCCATCATTGCAGCCACTGTGTCAATCTTTCTTGTTGAGGGTCTTCCTCTTTTTCACTGACCCTCGACTTTGTACCAAGCATGATGTTCTTCTCCAGGAACTGGTCCCCCCGATAACATGTCCAAAGTATGTAAGATGTAGCCTCACCATCCAACCTTGCTTCCAAGGAGCCCTCGGGATGTACTTCTTCCAAGACAGATTTGTTCATTCTTCTGGCACTCTATGGTATATTCAACATTCTTCACCAACACCATAATTCAAAGGCATCAGTTCTTCTTCGGTCTTCCTTATTCATTGTCCACCTTTTGCATGCATATAAGGCAACAGAAAATATCATGGCTTGGGGCAGGTGCAACTTAGTCCTCAAAGTGACATCTCTGCTTTTCAACACTTGAAGGAGGTCTTTTGCAGCAGATTTGCCCAATGCAATACGTCATTTAATTTCTTGACTGCTGCTTCCATGGTCATTGATCGTGGACCCAAGTAAAAGGAAATCCTTAACAACTTCATTCTTTTCTCCATTTATCATGATGTTGCTTATTAGTCCAGTTGTAAGGATTTTTGTTTTCTTTATGTTGAGGTGTAATCCCTACTGAAGGCTGAGTGATCTTCATCAGTAAGTGCTTCAAGTCCTCCTGGTTTTCAGCAAGCAAGGTTGTGTCATCTGCATATGGCAGGTTGTTAATGAGTCTTCCACCAATCCTGATGCCCCATTCCTCTTC
>NW_004443951.1:23911570-23913296 GCF_000243295.1 Trichechus manatus latirostris | reverse complement strand
GTGGCATAGCTTCCAATATTGCAGCAACATGCAAGCCAACACAGTACAACAAACTGACAGACAAGTCGCGGATTCTTCAATGTTAGCTAGCAGCTATTTTAATAAAGAGCTTTATGAGCCTGTTCTGTTGCTGCCCACATGGCAATTTATCCTAATTGTAGGCAAAGTGCCTAACAGTAAAGAAATAGTGAGCAAATGCTACAAGCCTAAGTATATAAAATGAAAGTGGTGTCAAACCTGGTTTACTCTGGTGGGCAAAATATCCTAGGGCTCCTCTCCCTGAGTGGACAGGGCTATGATAAACCTTTCTCAGGAAACCCTTCCTAGAAGGGTCTGGGAAGCTTCTCCCCAGCTCCTAGAGATAATTCATCTCTTCTCATTTCATGAACTCATTCCTGTTCTCACTCATTCTAACATTTATCGAACACTTATTATGGGCTGGACAGAATGTGGGAAGAGAAAAATGGCTAAGACGCAACCCCTACTCTGTGAGGGGCTACAGTCAGGTGGAGGAAATAAGTGTGAAAATAGTTTCACGAAAGCAGAGAAAGTGTTGTCAGAGTTATTTTCCAGGGTCCTTTGGATCAAAATTGCTTGCCCCTCTGTGCATTCTCATGGCCTTCCTTCTATGAGAACAGTTCTACTTATGGCTCAGCCCAGCGTGGAACCTAAAGGATCTGCTTCTCCCTTGGCCTGAGCTCAAATCAGTTGAGTCAAGATGGAACAAATCCCTAAAAGGACCCTCTGCTCCACTCGCCTTGTGTGCAAGTGATTGCTCCTTTATTCTATATTGAGAAACAGTTAGATTCATAGATTGTACTTGATATATCTGGGCCTGGAGGCAGTTGGAATGGTGAGGATGGCACAGGCTTTGGGGTTTACCAGATGACTCTTTGGGTTTAAGCCCACTTACTTGTTGTGTAAGCCTGGGTAAGTTATGAAACCTTTCTGCTGCTGCTGCTCTTCCTCTATGAAATGCGGCTGGTGAGAGCACCTCATCGAATTATGGTAAGGATGAAATTATGTAAGGTGATGGATGTGAAACCTCAGCCCAGTACCTGGGACGTAGTCACCATTCAAAAGGGAGTCCAATCTCAGGTTCAACCCATTTCACTAGGCTCAAGATTTCTTTTAAGCTCTTTTTCTACTTTTCTGAAATTTCTTTACATAGGTTTTTTTTTCTTTTTCCCTCCCTGACCACACTCGAGACTGACATTACTAAACAAATTAGAATAAGACAATCAAAACCCAAAACATGATCCCATCCCACTTTTGCAAAGAGGGCCTGTAGCTTCAGAACCCTAGCCCTTCAGGGAATCCTCATAAATCTCCATCAGGGCCACCTTACACCTCTTCTGTAAAGTCAGTTTGTGCTGCCAAAATCCCTCAGATTTAGACTCAATTTATCCTGTACTTGTTTCCAAGAATTAGGTGGTATTTGCAGTCGGTTGAAACATGCTGAAGGCAATTAGAGAGAACAGGTCAAAAAGGCATTTACCACTTTAAGGGTTTAGAGAGGTTTCATTAAAATATTATAATCTGCAGGTTGTTATTATGTAGCACTTCCGTTTGGGTTCAGAATGGAGCATCAACTACTTCTTCCCTCTGCTCTCTGGTCAAGGTCAGGGGGTCTGTAAACAGACAGACTTCCCTCTGAGCAGCCCAGTCCTGGGGTCTCACCACTGCAACCCTCATGGATTGGCAAAATGGTAGGTGCTCTGACAAC
>NW_004443951.1:23897115-23909984 GCF_000243295.1 Trichechus manatus latirostris | reverse complement strand
GTTGTTGTTTCACTACCCAGTCTGGACCACTCAAGGCCAATCACAATACCTTCAACTCCGTCAGACTCTCTTATATTTGCTTGGATAAATGGCTGCCTTTGATCAATCCTACTCTCCTTTACTCCTCATCCTGGGTGCCCTGGGGCTACTAGGAGTATGGTGGTATCACCACATTCGTGGTTGTCATAATAATTGAATCCTCAGCCCAAGTCGGTCCTTTCATTTGTTTTTCTTCAGGCCCTCACCAATTCCTTATAGAGGCAACATCAACCATTTGCCACTCAGTTGAGCCATTTAACCCCAGTGGTTACTTTTCAGTCATATGTACTTGACCTCTCTGGAATATCTGACCCTACTGAAGCGTCTCTGTGAAACTCGCATTGTTGACTTCCATGGCCCCACGTGGTTTTCCTCTACCTCTCTGACCCACCCTTTTCAGCTTCCTCCTACTCATCCATTAACTCCTTAAAAGTAGTTGTTCAAATCTGAGCCAACGGTATATGGACTTTCTTTGCACATTTCCTGCAACTATTCCATGAGTTCAAAATTATATAAAAATAAAAAGTTACCCAAAAATGGGATGGGAGAAGTAAGAGTTGTTTTCTCCATGGTTCCATCCAACATATTGACTCCAAAGAATGTCCAGTTTCAATTTTTAAGTAGAAGCAGGATAGAGCCTTTGAAGTCAGGGTTTGATTCCTGGCTCAAGTGATTAGCTTTGTGCCCTTGGAAAAATAGCTGACCACTCTAAGCTTCAACTAAACATAAAATATGGTTATTGCTGCTTTCCTCATAAAGAAATAATGAAAAATGCCTACTGCAATGTTTTATACAATATAAATAGCTTAGAAAATGGGAGTTTTACCATTAGCACATACAGGTAAGGGGCTCAGGGACATTCTAAAGGGCTGGAGAAATAGGTGATTTATTCTAGTGTAGTCATGTGTCACCTACGAAGAATAAATAAAGAAGAGAGACAAGAAGAAGAAAGGATGAAAACAGAACTCTGGACAGCATTGTGTTTAAGGGATAGGCCCAGGAAGTTGACCCGCTGAAGGCCACCAAGAATGAAGACTTGTTCTTGCCATCGAGTCGATTCTTACTTATGGTGACCTCATGTGTGTCAGAGTAGAACTGTGCTCTATAGAGTTTTCAATGGCTGTGATCTTTTGGAAGCAGATCACCAGGCCTTTCTTCTGAGGCACTTCTGAATGGATTCAAATCACCAACCTTTTGATTAGTAGCCTAACGCTTAACCATTTGTGCCACCCAGGGACCTTGAAGGAAGATAACTGCCTGTAATTGTCATATAATTACTACGGTCTTTAATGTAGTCTGGTTTATGCAATATTTCCTATGTTACACCCCCATTTTATAGATGAGGCAGAAGATTCAGAGCCTTTCAATGATTTTTCCTGTGCCACATGGTTTGTTGGGGAGCCTTGGTGGCACAGTGGTTAAGAGCTTGCTGCTAACTAAGAGGTCAGCAGTTCAAATTCATCAGTTGCTCCTTGGAAATCCTATGGGGCGGTTCTATTCTGTCCTATAGGATTGCTATGAGTCAGAATCGACTTTACAGTGTGGGTTTTTTACATGGTTTATTAATAGCAAATTTGGAACTTCAACTTGTGTTTCTGATTCCCAGGTCTGGTGTTCTATACACCAAAAAGGCTTTTATTCTAAGAGAAAAATATATACAGAAAATAGTGGTTTAACCACAAACGGAAAATAGTATGTGGTTTGCTGTTAATTATCTATTTTGTGAATCACCAACTTTAAGTAGCTCATCTGGGGCTAGATACTCAGTCCCTGTCTTCACTCAACATCAACTTTTGGTTGCAAAAAAACAGATCTCCTGGTTGTCCATTTGGTCCTCTTCTCTACACCAGTGGTTTACAAAAACAGTGTTCCCTTGAGCCCCAGGGGTTTCTCAGAGGTGGGTTAGGGACTGCTGAGAGCAGTGAAGAGGGGGCAACTCTAAATCCCGTGTCTCTACCTCAATCAGAGAAGCTCTGCTTTATTTGTTGGACTTCTGCAAAAGCTTATGTTTAAATATTGGGCTCCGTATGTGAAATAAGTCCAATAAACCTTATATTGTGCCACCTTGCCTCTATCTGGGGCTGAAAAGAATTAGTATAACCGTGTTCCATGTTGCCCTCAATCCCTCTTGGATGATAAAATTTTCTCGGAGTCAAATTAGAAGCTTATTTCTTCTGGTAGGAGGGAAAGAAAAGAAAGGCGTATGAATATCTAATTACCAATTCCAAAATGAGGGCACAGCCCATATTGTTCATTCATTTCAATCACTGATTCATTCAGGTGGTCCTCAAACATTTGTCGAGAACCTATTATTTGCCAGGCCCCATGTTTTAATAGAATTAATTGTGTGGAAAATGAATATTTAAAATCAAATCATTTTTTAAATGCATTAGAGGAAAAATAATACCACTATGTATGGTAGTGAACCTTTTTAGAATGTGATCTTTTGGCAGCCTGCTTCTTAGTGGAGCTACTGTGGAATTTAAAGAGTTTTATCTCTTTTTGTTTCCTCTTAAAGTGGGGTTCACATGAACTCTCCTGAAAATCATAATCAGACTAGTAACTCTGACTAAAGACAAAAGCTATAAAAATAGAAACTTTAAAAACTGCCAAAACAAAGGGGCTCTTGAACCTTACATCTATGCCAGCTTTTGGCTTTCAGGGAAGCCCAGGACCAATCATCCAAGTCCAAATCCAGGAGTCTAGGCTTCCTCTCTTTCTCCCTCACAATGACCCATGCAAGAGAACAAAAGAGAAGAGAAAGGCAGGAAGATTAACCTATACTGAGAATCTACTCTCCACTAGAGATAGGGCCTGTCACTTGCTATAATTTGACTGTGGGCAGAGTAGGTTTTGTTTTCCCCAGTTCACAAATGAGGGCCACGTGGCTCAAGAAGATGAAGGAGCCCACCCACGGCCACCAAGATAACAGGTGGCAGAGTTGTCACTTAGATCAAAGTCTATGTAACTCCCGAACTGTGCAATTGGATTATGATTGGATCAGATGGTGAGGAAACAGGTTCTTAAAAGAACCTGTAGTGACTAGAGGCTAAAGGTTTGCTATGGGGCTTAGACAAGCTATACTCCAACAGTGCTCAGTAATTTAAACACGTGTGCACAAAAGTCTTGCAGACACACTGGTGTCATTTCTAAATGAGGACCGTCATGTCCATTGCCTCTTCTAGTCCTTGCAGTAATGCCATGAAACAATGCTTTATTATCAATGATTTTTAGCAGGAAAACAAGAGATTTAGAGGGGTGAAGATTCTGGCCCAACAACATCCAGCTAAAAAGTGATGGTGCTTGGATTTGAACCCAGCTCTGCCTGGCTCTGTTTTCCATGGTTTCCCCCCTGCTTCACAGTGGCAGGGAGCTAACACGCTCGGCTGCTAACTGAAAAACTGGAGGTTTGAATATACCCAGAGGTGCCTCAGAAGAAAGGCGTGGTGATTTACTTCCAAAAAATCAGCCACTGAAAAGCTTATGAAGCACAGTGCTGTTCTGACACACATGGGGTTGCCACGTGTCGGAATTGAATTGACGGCAACTGGTTTTGTTTTCTCTTGTTTTGATGAAGGCAGAGGACTGAATGAGATAATGGGTGTGGTGGGGGGGTTGGGGGGGGTACGCTTACCCCAGTGCTTAGTGAAACGTGTAGCAGAGAATCCAGAGCCCAGTGGATCAAAATCGATGGGCTTATGACTTGACTATGAACTTCTTCCCCGCCCTGGGCATATTCATGTAAACAGCCACCATTACTAAAATAACCGATTCCTCCAATGAAATTATCTTGGGGAGAGATCAGATCTCCCTGCCACCTGAAGGCATTGTTATTCTGACTTCTCAAGAGGAATTCTGAGACCAAAGACTGGTCCTCAGACTTGATAATTCTAGGTCTCTCCACACAGCTAGTGTCTTGGCTCTGTAGAATTGGAGTGGTGTACTAAACAATCATTCATTCATTCAACACATGTTATTGAGCACCTACTATGTGCTAGGCCCTGTTTGAGGCAATGAAGAAAACAAAAGTCCTTGCTCTATAGAGCTTATATTCTAGCATGTAGATATTTGCTTTCCTGTCTAGCACTTTCCAATTCGTAAAGTGTATCCATATTTACAACTCCATTTGACCTTGACATCAAACACAAGACAGTAGGGTAGTGCTGTTATCTACATTTACATGTAAGGAAACAGGCCCAGGCTAAATCAGTAATTTACCCAATTCCTCATGGCTAGTTGAGCAAAGCCAAGAGTTTACTCAAGAATTCTTTTGTTTGATTTTATTTTTAATGGTAGCTATGCAGAATCCTTGAAATAATACAACTAAAATCAGTGTAAACACAAAGCACATTATAAATGGTCATCCTGCCACCTCAGAGTTGAGTGAGTATTAATATACTTCAGGTTTGTTTGAAAGATACTTTCATGACTCTCTTCCAGATTAACTATCAATCCATTAAAAAAAGGAGGTGGATCTCAGCTCAAATTTTGTTCTTTCCTCAGTGTGATAATGCTTTAAATTCTTTGTTCTGAACCTGTTTCATGCTGCATGGATTTCTTCTTGGTGCATATGCCTGGTGAGAGGCACAGAACCTCCTTCTTAGACCAGAAAGAATGTAACTTTATAGCTGTTCACATGCTTTCTCTTCCAAAGGGCCACTCGAAAAGGCAACCATTGGTTTTGTCTAAAAACTCCAGAGTTATTGCTTCCTCTTGAACTCAAAAACTCTTGACTCGTGATCATATGTGCAAGCTGTGGGAAGAGGAGAGATATATGCAGAGCATAGGAAATCAAAGGCCATCTAACAGCCTAGTGCTCAAGAACTCTCTTTGCCCTTGACCTGGGGGGTGAGGTCTGGGGCTTCTCTGCCACAGAAGCAGCCGCTGTCCTGTCCCAGTGAAGGAAAATGCTCAGGTCTGGTATTTTAAAATTATTTTTGGCAGTGGAGGCTCAGCCAGCTCAGCTTTGGTCCAGGTGATACCTGAGAATGTGGGTGGTAGGGCCCTTGAGAATAAGATGCCCAAGCTTGGGTTAGAAGAATCCCACAGAGAAGCCTATTTGATCCCATGACCCACGCCACTTCTGAGTAGCTAAGAGTAATACATTCTTCCAGCAGAAGTGATGAGTCTGTTTATTGCAGAGTGTGGGGAAAGAAACAAGGGCATTGAGGTAGATGTTTTGGGATGTGTAGGTGTTATAACAGAGGGATTCAAGGTGATGGTCTAACAGGTGACTTTCCTTCGTCTCTAGGTATCACTGTGATAACTTTTTGCAATGAGCTAGAGACCTGCTTAATATGCGTATCATCCGTTAGAATGTAAGGTCCACGCAGGGCAGGGACCATGTCTGTCTTACCCACCTCTACCTCCTGCTCATAGCAGGCCTTGAGAGAAAGTGTTAAATAAACATGTCAATTAGTAAATAAATGCAGTAAGTCACCAAGGCCCAGGGAACAGCAAGGAACAGAGAGTAAGTTGAACTCAGTCTAGATGAGAGCCTGTGTCTCATGGTGCAGGAGCTGAGTTCTATCTGCCATGCCCAGCCCAGCTTTCTGGTCAACCTCCCTTCCACGGGGCACCCTCACCTCGGCAGACTGGCCTGTGGTCACTCCAGGCCGCAAACATGTCGCTCACTTTCATACAGGTGATCCGCTTGGACCCTTGCAGGTCATAGCCCTCGTTGCAGGTGAATTGGACGCTGGATCCTAACCTGGGAGACAAGGCATGTCCGTGAGCTTAACCCCTGGGCTGTGCCGAGTCCCACCCTGAGTCCTTTCTGGTTCCACAAAGAAGTACCACATTGAACTTTACTTCTCCTTCTGGCCCTTAAACTCTGCTCCACTGTTTTATCAGTTAAAATCTCCATTGGAACGTCGCTCTTCATCTTCTTTTGGACAATTTAATGGTTTTAGGATTGCATTAAAAGGTGACTTTGTGAGCAAAATAGCAATCCTCTGAGATAAGTATCAATTAGGGCAGCTACGAGTGGGTGGATGATACCCATAAACTTTAATGAAAATGGAGGATCATGGGAAGATGCCTTGATAGTTAGAAACTTTGCAAACTCCATCTCAGGGCCCTAGTGTTCCCTAGATTGTCAGCAATGTGGGCTGTCTGCTGGTTTACTGATGAAGGCGGCCCTTTGTAGTATGGGTCTGCCAGGCAACACTGGCAGTCTACAGGCCACCGCCTGAAGGCATAGGCACTGATCCCGGGACTAGACTAGGAAAGAATGTCAGAGGCCATCACCACACGGTGTCTGTTCCTGTGTCCACATCATCCTCTCCATCCCACCTCCAGGAAGGCCAGGTTCTGCCTTCTCCCAGCCAGGCCACCCCACCCTTCATGCAATCAGAAGGTTCCCAAACAGATCTTACCTGAAATCCGAGCCTAGTCTTTTGCCCCTTTCGGGTATGCCAGGATCTGGACACATATTATGCCCTTGGGACACACCAACCTGAGTTACTACAAGGCAAAAAACAGCACATACAGAGATGGACAGTCACAGGCAGGCACCAGCTAGGAGCTAGGGCAACGTCTCAGGGTGGAGGTGGAGACAGAGACAGAAGGAGGGACAGCTCCACTGGGGCTGCCTGGGGCTGCTGGGTCTGTTGGGCTGGGGTTTCCTGAGTGTGCAGTATGGGTGTGGCTTTTCACAAATTTCTTGGGGAGCCAATTCCAAGTGAAATTGAGCAAGAGCATGTGGGCTCAGAGGCAGGCACCCCACACCAACAAACCACCCGGTTCCCTCATCCCACATCAGAGGCCAGAGGTGGAAGTCCACAACCCTCCTTCCCCCACCCCCCCACCCCTCATGGCCTTCCCATCCTGAGCTTCAGATCTGGGGACGGTGACTCTAGATGAGATGAGCCCCCAACTTCAGTCCCGAATGGAGAAATGACTCAAAGAAAGTTAAACAAAAGGTGGATGTGTGATCAGAAACAGTAAAGAATGCAAGAGAAAGCTGCAGACTGAAGTTCAAGGCAGGGAATTTCACTCATATGTGGATATTTCTGCTGAGAAACTTCTTCCCGTCAGACACTTCTCAAGCCAGAGTAAGTAGTAACCAGAGTGCCTCCCACCTGATACCATCAGCCAAGGATGCCGAGCAGCGATGGCACCTTGGGCAGGTGGCGTGACACTCTGACACTTGCCAACACCGGAGTCCTGTTTAGCAAAACCATATCACAAGTCATCTTGGTAAAGGAGAAGCTTTGTCAGGGAGCAGCGGATACACACACAGTTTTCTCCTGTCCGCAGCTGAAAGGGTGGGGGTAGACCTCCTACCCCTGCCTGTTCATTGTTCTTGGATGCTCCTACTGATGGGGCTGGAACCCACTCACACCTTTGAATTCCCGACCTTGGGGCTGAACAGAGGCTGGGAATGGGAAGACAGCCTGGTGAGAAGAGTACCGTTCAAAGACTCACCAGTCCCAGCATGCCAACAGCCACCTCTGGATGAGGGATGAAAGACAGTCTGGAGCAATGTTCCCCTGAGTTTGTCCTTTTCCCTCCTCATTCAATGTCCCACAATATGAGCAAAGAGCTCCATCACTCACTCACTCACTCATGGGTACACAAGCATTAACTGAGCACCTACCATGCGTAAGGCCCTGTTTTGGGTACCACGGGAGATGTCAAGGGCAGTCAGATACCACTGTCCTCAAGGAGCTCGCAAGTGAGTGAAGACATGAAACACAGCCATGAACTGCTGAACCCTGATGGCGGAGGTGATGTGTGAAATGAAAGATACAGGCACAGGGATGCTCAGAGGAAGAATAGGTCTTGTATAGACGGGAGAGGCATGAAAGGCCCTTGGGGAAGGGTTGAATATGGCCCTTGGAAAAATATGGTCATTGAATATGGCCCTAGGATTTGGACACATGGAAATGAGGGCATGGAATTTCAGGCAAAGAAAAGGCCACGGGGGTGAGCTGGGAAACATGGACACAGAACCAAGGGCTACACAGTGTGGCCAGAGTAGGAGGGAGGATGATGTGTGACTAGGAAGAGTTGAAGGTGAGGTTTCAGAGGTCAGACTTATAAGGGGTTCAAGTCTGATCCTGAAGACAATGGGCAGCAGGAGAATGACATGTAAGACGGACTGCTAAGGAGGAGGCCGGTGATTGGGAGACAGGTTAGGAAGCTTTGTGATCTTCCAGGTTAAAGACAAGAGCCTAGTAGTGGGGATGGACATGGGTATGGGCAACATGGCAAAGAAAGAATCACTAGGTTCATGAAAGACTTGGAGGGGGAGGGAGGAGAGGGAAGAGGGAATTTCTTGGGCCTGGATAGCTGTGAGGATACAGGTGGTCCAATGGAAGCAAGGAAGGTGTGGAGTTCCATTTGAGACTCATGAATCTGAAGCTCATGGCCTGGTGTAGACCCTGTTCAGTCTCCAGGTAGCCCAGGGCTTGGCTGACCAAGGGAACCTGGGGAACATGCTCAAGTCAGACACCAGGTGTCCCCTTGGTGGTGTAGCAATGAACTTGAGGCCTCCTGGGTAACCTCCCTTTCTCCAACATTCCACCCTGCCAGGTTACTACCAGTGGACACTTGTCCCCTACCTCCATCCCCTTCCTTTCCAAACCTCCACCACCAAGGCAAGTACCCCTACATCCTAAACTTAACAAACTTACTGTTCCCACTAGTCCAGGACCCTTCCTGCCAGGGAAGAGGATGGAAGTGCTGTCTCCCAAAGCAGAGCAAGCTCACATCCTGCCTACTTGAAGCCTCAGTGTTTTGCAAATAATGGGAAGGAAATATTCCACCAAGAAGATAACTGGGGACTCGAGGATATGGGGGGAGGGTAGAAGGAGAGAGAAGACTCCATTCTAAGCAGGTGAAGATGACAGTCCTGAGCTGTACTTGCTGGTTTATGGGTTGGTGGCTGACAAGCCAGCCCCTCTTACAGCCCCATGGTGATCTGTCCCTACTGCCAACTTCCAAGCTAAGCACCCACCTTCTTTAGGTCCTGCTTACTCAAGCCTATCTAGGTACCACACCCATCCCAACAACCCGGCGACCACGGCATGGGAACCACACAGCCCCTTGTAGCACACTGAGGATACAGTGCAATTTCCTGTCCCCTGTCTTTGCCCTCTTATTTGGTATTAACACCAGCCAGTAAGCAGATAGAGCAAACGGCTGATGGATGAGGATGGGCTGGACTAGAATAGAGAGACCATGGCAGAGCCCACCCACTGAACACAGCCCCTGACCCACTGAGCAGACTCCACTGCCTCCCCTTTCATCACCTAGACCACAATGAGGCTCAGGCAACACCCTGGACGTTACCAACCCCGCCGGTGATGCAGTTCACACCCCCAGTGCCCTCTTCCCTGTGGAGGACTAAGCAGGCGACGGCATTCCCCCATGGACCTTCAAGGTTCCCCAGGAAATGAGCAAACTTAAATCTCAGTGAATAGTTTGCTGTCTAAATTACAGATGCAAAAGGGTTTTCCCCTTTGCTTTCTTCATTTCAGCCTTCACTGCCTATTCAAAACCAGCTGCTTGCTTATAACATTAATTTGCTGTTGGCTGAAGAGGGAAGAGAAGGGAGGATGATCCTTACCCTGGCCCTACCAGGGCCCCCATGGTGAAGAAATAGCCAAAACATGCTCAGAAAGGCAATGACTTCTACCCAAAGGCAAAGATGTGGGTGGTCAGACCAGATGGCCAAGGGGGTCTGTGGTATCCACAGACAGTCTGGTGAATGCAGCAAGTGGGATAAGGAGACACTCACGTGGTCCACCCTTTACCTGAAGTTCAGGACACCTGTCCACAGGAAATGTGGCCAGAACACAAAGGACCAGACACCTGCAGAAATATGGCCCACCTGCTTCCGAGGCCACTTGAATCACATACCCATTCCTCTCTGGGGAAAGCCAAGAGCTGAGACCAATGACTTGTTGGTAGTGAGCTATATATATATATATATATATATTTTTTTTTTTTTTCAAAGAGTTCTTGCATTATCTCATTAGAATCAGGTTTCTTCACCTTTCCGGGGGAGTTTTGGACATTGGACATCTCTGAATAGCTAATGAAAACCATGGTCCCTCTCCCCAGAAAAATGCACCCAAAACTTCACGTGTCACTTTTTGGCGAGCTCAAGGACCTTCTTAAGTCCTAGGTCAAGAAAGCCCATGTTAGACCCACCAGGTCTCCTGGAAGGAAGGTAGGGTAGACAGACTTGCATGCTACAGATGTGAAACCCAGAGGTTAGTGCCTGGGGGAACAGGGCTGCCTGAGGACACAATTGGGGTAAAAATTCCACCTCCCACTTCAGGGCGATTTCCTTAAGGTTTGACTATGGCTCTAGGGCAACTGTGAAATGAAGCCATGCCTGCCTCAGTTCATCTGGTCTCCTGTGACCACAGACAGAAAGAGACAGTGAGGCCCAGGTCCATGGCTCTAGCGTTCTCTGCAGATTCCTGGCCTAACCCTCAGCAATCCTGGCTTCCAGCTCCATCCCCCAGTAAAGCACAGAAGCAAGGTCTCCTGGCTGCCCTCTGCCATGCAGCCTCCTTGGGATGGGATGAGAGCCACATTGGTTTCTAGTTGTACCCGACTGCCAGTGGTGTCCTGTCTCCAATTCGAGGACTTGAAAGACCAGAGAAAGTCCCCACCCCCAGTCTTGGTTCAATAGGGCCCTCTGGATCAAACTGCCTCTTCCCCAACCCCAGTCCCTTCACACAAATCTGCCCAGAGCTCTGGGACCACCGGTGGCTGCTCTCCACTTCTGCTCAATGTTGTTCTAACATCACAGGGAGGTGAGCATGTGGAGGTGAAAGAGAGGATGGGGTCGGGGAGGGCAGAGAGAGTCAGGCACAGACAAGAGCAGAGAGACAGAAGGCAGAGCAGAGAGGGTGAAGAAGAAGGATGGAGAGAAAAGAGGAAAGAAGGAGAAGAAAGTGGAGGGAGAGAGAAAAGGAGATGAGAAGCAGAAGGGCAAAGGAAGGGAAGACCAGAAAGTCAGTCATGTAGGGGACCAAAGAAGGCTCCCTACACTCCCCGACCCCAGAATGAAAACAAAGGATTTCTTGAAGAAACCTCTCTGCTTTCAGCTGCAGCCCTCTGGGTGGCCCAGAACCTTCTGAAACCCCTTCCTGTGCTGGGCTCAGAAGCTCCTTAGCACAGGCTCCCATCACATGCTTCTGAGGCGACATTCCAGACTATTTCCTAGCACTAAACCTCTTTTAATCTTCCAAACACCTGCAGCAGGAATGTGTTTCACAGACATAATCTTCCCATGCCCAAGCTGAGAGCCCCCAGCACTGTCCCACTGCTGAGAGGCAGGGACCAATCCGCTAGTCCCCTCTTCTTTGCCCAGCCAGGTCCAGGGAGCCTGGAGGAGGTGGCTAGGCCCTGAAAAGGGTATTTCCTTCCCTCCTCTTCCCAATCAGGCCTTGGGAGCTGGTATTGGGGCGCTGCATCTCCAAGATCACAGCCCGAGGTTATTGGCTGCTAGAGGCGGAGCGGACTGTCTTAGCAGGTGAAAGTGATTCAAAAGGAAAAATAAAGAGAGAAATGTAGAGTAATGACTCCCTGGACTGCAGTTAGAATGGGAATTGAGGGAGAAAGAGGAAAAGGAAGGAAATGGGAGGAGGAGAAGGCAGCAACGGACAGGCCCCACGGCTACTAGCGGCCACCAGGTCAGCCTGTCCACGCGCAGAGCCTGGGATGGAGGGAAGCAGGCGGAAGGGAAATCATTACAGTATCATTTGGCCTCCCCGCGGCCGCAGTGCCGGCAGGTCTGACCTCGAGCGAGAGGCCCGGCAGGCGGGCAGCAGGCAGACACTTACACACAGACGTTTTCTGGCTGTTATCTTTGCTGGGCATCAGCTTCACGCCTCGGGATTTCAACTCGATTTGCTTCTTGACTAGAGAGGAGGTAAGAAGAAAAATGGTTTAACGTGTTGTGTGTGACCACGGACTGGGGCCCGCTCTTGGTTTGGGACTCTCCATGGAGCTTCTTTGGGCAGGGACAGGCCAAGGGTAGTGTCCACGTCCAGCAGGGCCTCAGACATGGCAGAAGAGCTGCCATCAAGCTGGCCCTCTGCGGTACGCAGACTAGATGGTCTCCCACCGGTGTGCTTTCAGAGGATCTGGGATCCCCCAGTAGCCTCTCACAGATATCTGAGACGTCATTAAAACTACTGAATTCTATTTTCTCCTCAGCAAACTTCTACTGGGCATCTAACATGTGAAGACCTGCAGCCTACCCTCTGCAGTTCTGTCACCTGCAGAGTTTCCCAGAAACCAGTTCCTGTTCAGTTGATTCTGACTCGTGGAGACCCCATGTGTGTCAGAGTAGAACCATGCCCATACTCGGGAGGCGTTTTCCACATTGGGAGAGACCCAGCAGCAGGGATTCTACTTGGGTATCCAGAACCAGTGAGAAGCAGCCCTTGATAGGTAAAAGATAAGTACTTGCATCTGGCCTACTGAGCAGATCAAAAACACCCCCCTTTGGGAAAAACCTTTCTCCCATTTACCTCCCCACTCCCCGCTCTGCACTGGGTCCTGGACCAGCTTCAGCAATTGCCTAGTCCCCTGGACCCGAAGTAGGTTCCATCACATACCCTGAGCCATTCTCCCAGCCTTGGAGAGGGAACAAATTAACAAACAAGGGGAAAAAATAATCTGCCGGCTCCCCTAAGCCAGTAGCTCAGGGTAGGCACAGCTCCTTTGCCCAGACACAGGCATAAGGGGTCCACGGACTCTGAGTGCCTTTTATCCCTGCATAGACTTGTGTGGGCCCATTTCAACAGCATAGGCCCTCATTACCACAGTACAACAGGGTATATACCTGAAGTCTAACTTCA
>NW_004443951.1:23888228-23890357 GCF_000243295.1 Trichechus manatus latirostris | reverse complement strand
AGGAATCTGGAAGGCATTATGCTGACTGAATTTAGTCAGTCACAAGAGGACAAATATTGTATAGGACCACTATTATAAGAACTCAAGGAAAGGTTTAAACACAGAAGAAAACATTCTTTGATGGTTACTAGGGTGGGGAGGGAGGGAGAGGGTATTCACTAACTAGACAGTAGACAAGAATTATCTTAGGTGAAGGGAAGGACAGCACACACTACAGGGGAAATCAGTACAACTGGACTACACCAAAGCTAAGAAGTTTCCTGAATACAACCAAACACTTTGAAGGACAAAGTAGTGGGGGGCGGAGGAGCGGTCTGGGGACCATGCTTTCAGGGGACATCTAAGTCAATTGGCCCAACAAAGTTTATTAAGAAAATGTTCTGCATCCTACTTTGGTGAGTGGCGTCTGGGGTCTTAAGAGCTAGTGAGTGGCCATCTAAGATGCATCAATTGGTCCCAACGCACCTGGAGTAAAGGAGAATGAAGAACACCAAAGACACAAGGAAAATATTAGCCCAAGAAACAGAAAGGGCCACATAAACCAGAGACTGCATCAGCCTGAGACCAGAAGAACTAGATAGTGCCCGGCTATCACCAATGACCACCCTGACAGGGAACACAACAGAGAGTCCCTGATGGAGCAGGAAAAAAGTGGGATGCAGAAGTCAAATTCTAGTAAGAAGACCAGATGGTCTGACAGACTGGAGGAACCCCAGAAAGCACAGCCCCCAGACTCTCTGTCAATGCAGAACTAAAACCATTCCCAAGTCCATCTCTTTAGACAAAGATTAGACTGGACTATGGGACATAAAATGATACTCATGAAGAGTGTGCTTCTTAGCTTAAGTAGATACATGAGACTAAATGGGCAGGTCCTGTCTGGAGGTGAGATGAGAAGGCAGAGAGGGTTAGGAGCTGGTTGAATGGACATAGGAAATCAGGGGTGGAAAGGAGGAGTGTGCTGTCACAGTACAGGGAGAGCAACTAGGGTTACATAACAATGTACGTACAGATTTTTGTATGAGAGACTAACTTGAATTATAAACTTTCACTTAAAGTACAACAATAAAATAAAAAATTAAAAATAATAAATAAAAAGAACTGTTCCCTTAACATTTTGAATGGCTGATTTTTTCAGAAGTAGATCACCAGGGCTTTCTTCTGAGGTGCCTCTGGGTAAACTCGAATCTCTAACCTTTAGGTTAGCAGCAAAGCGCCTTAACTCTTTGCACCACCCAGGGACTCCCCTGCAGATTCAGCCCTGCCCAATTCCTGAACCAGCCTTGACCAGGTGTGGTAGACTGGATTATGGCCCATGTTTTCACCCCTCCATGTATTCACATCCTTTGCAATGTGGCTTTGTAGTTCCTCCCGTTAAAGAGGTGGAGTATATTGCCCCACCCCTTGACCTTGGGTTTGGCCACATGATTTGCTCTGGCCATTGGGATTTTGGAGGGCTCCACATATCCAAAGACTTGAAAAGCACCTTCGAGATTTGGTTTGCTCTCTTGCATCTCTGCTATCATTGTGAAAAGACATGGCTGTTCTCAGGAGGATGAGACACAAGGAGCAGAGCTGATCTGCTTAGCTGAGACTAGCCTAGATCATCCACCTACCGAGACATGTAAGCAGGCTGAGCCAAGATTGGCTGATCCTCAGTTGACCTACATGTCTCTGAGGATTGTCTTTTTCTAAGTCATGAAGTTTTGGGGTGGTTTTTATGTAGCATTTTCGTGGCAGTAGCTAACTGATATGCCAGTGCTCATCAGGGCCCTTGCCCTCACAGGTAGGAGAGGTCTGCAACGATTGGGTTATCCTAGGTCTCACATCTGATGTGCCTTCCAGGAGCTCTGGGCTGGTCAACCCACCGTGCTCAGCTTTTCCTGAACCTTCCCTGTGTGATGCTAGGTGCTATTCCAAAGAAGAAGCTCTGCCCTGTCTCCCACTCAATTTTGAGCATTACTGTTGCCTAGAAACCCTGTTGCTTCACCTGCCCAACAGAGCCAAGCTCTTACATATTAGCACTGCCCAGATCCCATCAGAGTTCCCTGCATCCATCACCCTGTGGGCTCCATCCTGCTATGTCTGACTCCCCCACTGGGCTGCAGGGATCCTTCCTTTTAGTAGCT
>NW_004443951.1:23842476-23886456 GCF_000243295.1 Trichechus manatus latirostris | reverse complement strand
AAACTGACAGACGAGTGGTGGGGCACATTGCTCAATAACAATAAATATTTATCAAATGAAGGGAGCAGGGGAGAACAATGTGAGCTTAATCGAGGCGGTAGTGCTTAAGCCAGGCTTCATGGATTTAGTATCTGGAGATTGAAGGAGAGATGGGTCTTTCATGTGTGTGCACACGTGAAAGAATAACCTGAAAAAATATGCAGAGGCCAAGCCTCCTGCCAGTAGGGGAAGCTAAGTCCTTGGGGTCTCTGCGAGATGGTGTCTACCTCAGGTAGAGTGCCTGTTGGGTTGAACTAGCCTTGACTCTGTCACTGTAACTCCAGTCCACAGCTCACGAGGACTTTGCCAAATAGCACACAAAGAATGCCAGAACCAGAACTCCACAATTCAAAGGCCATTGCTCTGTACCCATCAACCTCTTTAGTGTCTAAAGCTCAAAAACCAGATGCTGTTGAGCTGATTCTGACTCACGGTGACCACATACGTGTCAGAGTAGAACTGTGCTCCATAGAGTCTTCAATGGCTGATTTTTGGGAGGGAGACTGCCAGACCTTTCTTCTGAGGCATCTCTAGGTGGACTTGAGTTGGCAACCTTTCGCTAAGCAGCCGAGCATGTTAAATGTTTGCACTACCCCGGGACTCCTCTTTAGTGTCTCACGACTCCTATTCCCCAAAGCATCTTCCAGGCCTCCTAGGGTTTCACCTTGTCTCTGGTTATGTGCTTTGGTACACTTGTCCAATCCCGGATCCCCCGTGCTATCTTCCGGCTAGCCCCTTCCTGCTGACCCAGCCCTCCTCTGACTGATACCCAGCAATGGTAACAACTATGACTAGGCACTTCCTATCTGCCAGTCCCTAGGCTAAGTGCCTTACAAGCTCTTTCCTAAAATTAGCATCCTTGACTCCTCTCTGTTACAGCCACACATGATCCATCATGAAATCCTTCCAAATATATCTCAAATCCAGCCACTACTCATAACCTCCATGTCTGTCACCCTGGTCTAAGCCTCAGATACCTCTCCCCTTGTTGCCGTGGCCTCCGTCTTCCACCTTTGCCCCCACAGAGCCTATTCTCAACACAAGGGCCAGAGGGAGCCCGTTAAAACAGAAGTCAGCCCATACTACGTCTCGGCTCAAAGCTCTTTAGCAGCAACCCATCTCTCCTGGAGGAAAAGCAGAAAATGGCCCATGAGGACCCACACCATCAGTCCTCCCCATGACCTCCCTGACCCCATGTTTGACCACTCACTCTCCATCACTCTCCTCCAGTCACATGTAATGTTCCTCCAATATATGAGGCTTATTCCTGCTTCAGAGCCCTGGTGGTGCAGTGGTTAAGAACTATGGCTGCTTACCAAAAAGTCGGCAGTTTGAATCCACCAGCCGCTCCTTGGAAGCCCTATGGGGCAGTTCTGCTCTGTCCTATAGGGTCGCTATGAATCAGAACCGACTCAATGGCACCTAACAATAACAACAATTCCTGCTTCAGCCGGGCTACTGCCTATGGTGCTTTGCCCCAGATATCTGTATGACAGGTTCACAGTCTCGTTTCCTTCAAGTGTTGGTGCCAATACCATTTCCACATGGAGGCCTTCTCTGACCACTCCATGTAAAACTGCACCTCCAGCCCCAGCTCTCCCTACCCTCCTCCCTGCTTTATCTTCCCAACCTTCCAACATGCTATATCATTTACTTAGTTACTTTGTCTATTGTCACCCCATATTGAAATGTAAGCTCCGTGAATGCCTGGATTTCTATCTGTTTTGTTCATTACTGTATCCTCAATTCCTCTGGGTCCCTGTGCCTAGTACATGGTGGGCCCTCAATAATCACTTCATTTGGTCTTTATTCTTTCAATAATTTTTTTTTCTTTAAATTGTGCTTTAAATAAAGTTTACAGTTCAAGTTAGTTTCTCATACAAAAATTTATACGTACATTGTTATGTGACCCTAGTTGCTCTCCCTATACTGTGACAGCACACTCTTCCTTTCCATCCGGGATTTCTTGTGTCCATTCAACCATATCCTATCCCTTTCTGCCTTCTCACCTCACCTCCAGACAGGAGCTACCCATTTAGACTCATGTATCTACTTGAGCTAAGAAGCTCACTCTTCTCGAGTATCATTTTATGTCCCGTAGTCGAGTCTAATCTTTGTCTGAAGAGCTGGTTTCGGGAATGGTTTTAGTTTCAACAGAGTCTGGGTGCCATGTCTTCCAGGATCCCTCTAGTCTCAGTCAGACCATTAAGTCTGGTCTTTTCACTAGAATTTGAGTTCTCACCCCACTTTTCTCCTGCTCTGTCAGGGGCTCTCTGTTGTGTTCCCTGTCAGGGTGGTCAATGGTGATAGCCGGGTACCATCTAGTTCTTCTGGTCTCAGGCTGATGGAGTCTCTGGTTTATGTGGCCCTTTTGTCTCTTGGGGTAATATTTTCCTTGTGTGTTTGGTGTTCTTCATTCTCCTTTGCTCCAGGCGGGCTGGGACCAATTGATGCATCTTAGATGGCCGCTCACTAGCTTTTAAGACCCCAGACGCCACTCACCAAAGTGGGATGCAAAACATTTTCTTAATAAGCTTTGTTATGCCAATTGACCTAGATGTTCCCTAAAAGCATGGTCCCCAGACCCCCATCCCTGCTACTCTGTCCCTCAAAGTGTTTGGTTGTATTCAGGAAACTTCTTAGCTTTTGGTTAGTCCAGTTGTGCTGACTTCCTCTGTAGTGTGTGTTGTTTTTCCCTTCACCTAAGATAATTCTTGTCTACTATCTAGTTAGTGAATACCCCTCTCCCTCCCTCCCCACCCTTGTAACCATCAAAGAGTGTTTTCTTCTGTGTTTAAACTTTTTCTTGAGTTCTTTTAATAGTGGTCTTATACAATATTTGTCCTTATGCAACTAATTTCACTCAGCATAATGCCTTCTAGATTCATCCATGTTATGAGATGTTTCATGGATTCGTCATTACTCTTTATTGTTGTGTAGTATTCCATTGTGTCAATATACCATAATTTGTTTATCCATTTGTCCATTGATGGGCACCTAGGTTGTTTCCATCGTAGATCATCAGGTCTTTCTTCCAAGGAGACTCTGGGTGGATTCAAATTTTTAACCTTTTGGCTAGCAGCCCAGTGTGTTAACTGTTTGTACCACCCAGGGACTCCGGTTATTAGACCTACTTGATAGATAATAAAAATGGCGTTCAAAGTGGTTTAAATGACTTGCTGTAAGTCACACAGCCAAAAAGAAGCTGCGCTGTCAGCTGAGCCTCAGGTTCCTCTCTTGTGAAAGCCTTCCCAGGGGCATAGTCAACCATACCCAGCAGCTGCTCCCTCCTCATCTCAGGCCCTGAAAGCTCAGATATTTGCTCTGTACTTGAGGTAACATGACAAACCCAAAACCCTAATCCACAGTGATCAGCAGTGCAAGAGGGTGATCTCCCAGTTGCCCCACTCTGCCTCCATTAAAAATTTCCCCAAGGGTTTGTTCCCTGGCAAGTCGCTGTCTACGCTGAATGCCTAATAAAATTCAGTTACATCCACAGAGTCACTGCTTCCCAATGTGCATTCAAACCCTTTTTATAAATGTGCATTACTCTCCATGTGTATCCAGCAGGAAAATTTCCAATGAACACTAACATGGACCTATTATCAAATAGAGGGCTGTAGTCGGGAAACATGCATTATTCAAGCCTAGCTAATACAGTGCAGCAGGGGAAAAAAATCCCTTCGCTTCAACTGTCCCCAGGAGAACAGGAGCATCCCTGGCACCATGAGAACAGTGCAAGCTCTTCTCAGTGATATACCGCACTGGGCAGGCATGGGGTGCTGGTGTCTATGACCCAGTGCAGCCCATTTGAGATCGGGTTGGTGGAGATGGCTTGGGGTGCCTGGCCAAGAAGTAGGAGATAAAGTCACAGTCTCCTTGTTTCGGGTCCTGGGTCTACTAGAGGAAGGGAGATGAGGAAGGGAGAGATGAGGAAGGGGCCAGCGCACCATGATGTCATTCTCAGGGACAAATGCCGTGTGGGTTTTCCCTGCAGCTCTGATGGGGGTGCAGGTAGACATGAAAGTGCTGCTGAGAAGGAGTCCTTCTCGCTCTCTTCTCAAGGTTGCAGAAAGGAAGTCTTCTGCTCCTCTCCCACTTAAGGCCCCAGAAGAAATCCCTCCCATTTCTGTGTCCATCCTTTCTACTCCCTCCTCCCCCAGGAAGGACTGTCTAACCTGAAAGCTCAGTGCTCAATGTTCAGTGGGCCACTTTTAGTAGTGGAAGATGCCATCATGCTTCCCAGGCAGAAACTAACTTCTGTTCTTCCTCTTCTACTTCCTGCTAGTTACAATAGCAGGAGGCATTGGTGGTTCAGTGGGAGGATTCTCACCTTCTACGTGGGAGACCTGGGTTCAATTCCTGGCCAACGCACCTCATGCGCAGCCACCACCTATCTGTCAGTGGAGGCTTCTGTGTTGCTATGATACTGAACAGGTTTCAGCAGAGCTTCCAGACTAAGACAGACCAGGCATAAAGGCCTGGTGATCTACTTCCAAAAATTAGTCAGTGAAATCACTATGGATCACAACAATTTTATTCACAACTGATTATGAGAATGGCACAGGACTGGGCAGCATTTTGTCCTATTGTGTATGGGGTCACCAAGAATTGGGAGCCTACTCGACAGCATCTAGCAACAGCTACTTACCATAGGATGGGGTTGGTTAAGGTGATGAGAAGAACTGAATGAGAAGAAATCTGTAAGGTTGGGAGTGGGTCCTTAATTTACATGCAAATGTTTTGAATGTTACTGCTTGGAGCTGGGTCTGAGAGGCTGCAGTGCTTACTCCCATGTTGCCCATGAGCAACACAAGGTTATCAGATGCACATCCATCAGAATCCACAGACAGACTAGTCATTGCTCTTTTCACGTTAGACCACGATGCAGGTGCCAAAGCTCTTCGTGCAGAGGCTCCTCATACCAATAACACTATTTCTCATGGGGTGGAGATGTTCACCCAGGCCCAGCTGGCCCAGGCCCAGGCTCTGGGGAAATGGAGCCTAGAGTTGGCCACATCATCGTGGTTGCTGATCAGTGGACCAGGCAAGTGCATTTGGTGAGGGTAAGCTCTAGGCAAGCTCCATATATTAACATCAAGAAACTACCTCCATACGCTGGGGCCTCTGTTTTTGAGTAATCCCAAGGAAGTGGTCACATCCTGAATTATATGTAGTTAATTTACCTTTTAAACAGTCTTACCAGGCAGGCGGAGTGTGCTGATGGAATATGGAGCACCAAGTAGAAATCAGCCACAAAATGAGCTCACTGAAGAGCTAGCTCAGCCGGCCAGGCAGATCAGGGTACAAAGGGGCAGAGAGCAAGGGCAGGCCTCCCTCTAGATCTCCACAGTGCAGTGCAGACAGATCCAGCCAGAAACAAAGGGAAAACCCAGCAGATGGACCAAAGGACCTAGAGAATTTCTGGGATGTATTCGTTCATGTTGTTTGTTCATTCATTCATTCATGGAAAGCCCACTAGTGTTGTGCCAACAATATTACAGTGAAGTTGGTCCCTCAGAAGAGGATTCTGAACTCGTCAGTGCAGCTGGAGATTAAATGGAGCCTGGGGCTGACTCCATGGTTCTGGATGCACTCAAATGCACACTCCCGGATGCACATGCATATGTACATATCCATGCATACATACACATCTGTGTCTACAACACGCTCACCCACAAGTACACATCCATGCACATATGTACAAATGGCTACAAATACGCACATACAAAATACAGTACACACATTTTTTCATGCACTTGCACTGTATGTGAGCAAAATCGGGACTCCCAAGAGTGCTGGTTTTAACTAGTTGATGGAAATCTTACTAGGTACATTCATCTCCTGCGAATGATAATGACTACAGGAGACTGCCAGGCTGCTCCATTCATCCTTTATATTCTGGTTAATTACAAGACATTTCCCCGTTGTTGTAAAGGTTAGCGGGACACATGGTACACATTTAGCTGGAAGAATCTGGCAATACAAATGCCTCTCCAGTCTGCAGCATGAGTTATTGGGCTGAGCTAGTGGGAGACAAGGACCTGTTAGGGAAGGAAAGGGAAGAGGCAGGCCTAACCTGTCTCAAGGGATCTGGGAGTCAAGGAGTGGATGAAGCCTGTAGCCTTTCCTCAACCCTGTGGGTTCAGCCCCTTTACTGACCCTGATCACTCCCCTCTATCTACCACTATGGCTGTCCTGCTGGCTGAACCACCTTTCCCCTCTCCCCATGCCCACTCCTTCACCAACTCCTCTTTGTACAACTTGGAAAGTTTCTCCAATGTCTGTACTCCTTCCCATGTTGTAAACCACTCAAGCCCTAAACCCATATATTTTTGCTTGGATTACTGTTTACTGATTCACCTCCTCAAACCTATCTTAAAAAATTTTGCAGAATGCGATCTTATAAAAACTAAAATTTGTCCTTCCCTTTTTCCTATTGAAGAAATTGTTGAGTGTTCATCCTGAACTCTGCCTCTGCCTTGGCGCTGAGGGCCTGCCTCACTGCCTGGCGGCTACCTTGCAGAAATGCTTCCATTAACCACAGTCCTTTGCCAGATGAGGTCAATGTCCAGAGCACTAGCTCCTCACCTCACTTGGGTTTTTGCCAAGTGGTGTAGGTCCTAAACCCTAATGGTTCAAGGTGTAGATCTTATAGAAGATTCTGTAGCCATTATTACTATGGAGCTGTCTTAATTTCCTAGTGCTGCTGTAATAGAAATACCACAAGTGGGTGGCTTTAAAGAACAGAAATTTATTTTCTCACAGCTTGGGAGGCTACAGGTCTGAATTCAGGGCACTGGCTCTAAGGAAAGATTCTTGTCTCCCTGCATTCTTTGGTTCCTTAGTGATCTTCCCTCATTTGTTGTCTCTTGTCTCTGTGCCTGTCTTAGTTATGAAGTGCTGCTATAACAGAAATACCACAAGTGGATGGCTTTAACAAACAGAAATTTATTCTCCCACAGTTGAAGAAGCTACAAGTCCCAATTCAGGGCACCAGCTCCAGGGGAGGGTCTTCTCTCTCTGTCGGCTCTGGGAGAAGGTCCTTGTCTTCAATCTTCCCTTGGTCTAGGAACTTCTCAGTGCAGGGACCCCAGATCCAAAGGACATGCTCTTCTCCTGGCTCTTCATTCTTGGTGGTCGGAGGTCCCTATCCTCTCTGCTGGATTCTCTCTTCTATATATCAAAAAAGACTGACTCAAGATACAACCTAATCCTGTAGACTTCATCCTGCCTCATTAACATAACTGCCTCTAATCCTGCCTCATTAACATCACAGAGGTTAGGATTTATAACACATAGGATCATCACGTCAGATCACAAAATGCTGGACAACCACACAATACTGGAAATCATGGCCTAGCCAAGTTGACAAAATATTTTTGGAGACACAGTTCAATCCATAACAGTGTCTATGCTGCTCTTTATATCACTCAGAAGTGATCAGGTTTAGGACTCACCCTACACTGATATGCCTCTTTAACACAACAAAGAAAACCCTATTTCCAAATAGGACTACATCCACAGGCATAGGGTCAGGACTCCGACACAGATTTTGGGGGGATGTAATTCAATCCATAACAGGAGCCAAAGGGAATAACAATGATTACTAATCAGAATTGGGAAATCTCAAAGTAACAAAACATGATGTGATTGTTGCAGGTAAACTGACTTAAAAAATAAATATAAAATTATTGACACCAGACTTGATCAGGATGTTGGCAATACATAAGTGAAGAGGCTGGGGTGGTACCCCCACTGCTCTTGCACTGGCAAACTTGATCGCCACAGAAAGCTTCCAGAAGATTAGCAAAGATGTTAATCCAGTGGAAATAAGGAAATGTGTGATGTTGTGTGTTGATGCTATAATGGCTGAATTTAGGAAGAAGCCTAAACCTGTGAAAACCCCTGAAGATACTGGTCAGTTTGCCACACTTTTTGCAAGTGGATAAAGAGAAATCAGCAACATCATTTGTAATGTAATAACAGAAGTTAGAAGAACACAAAACCATTGAAAGATGAATTAGAAATTGAAGGCACAGAGTTTGACCAAGATTATCTCTCACCATCCTTGAATGACACCTCAAAAGTTTAGAAATGTCATTTCCAGGATGCTTAGGATTCCCAGCGTCCAGTCCATTGTATCCACTCTTGAAATTGCTGGTGTCCACTAAAGTCTTAGCTCTTAATTGCTGAAGATGCTCTCAACACTCATTTTGAATGGGATAAGAGTTGATTTTCAGGTTATGGCAGTCAAAGCTTCAGGGTTTGGTGACAGAGAAAGAACCAACATAGCTATTGCTACTGGTGGTACGTGTTTGTGAAGAGAGCTTGGCAATAAATCCTGAAAATGTTCAACTTCGTGACTTAGGAAAAGTTGGAGAGGTCATTGTGACCAAAACTGATGCCACACTCTTGCAAAGAAAAGGTGACAAGATTCAAATTGAGAAACATATTCACGAAATCACTGAAATTTAGATGTGACTACTAGTGGCTGTGAAAAAGAAAAATTAAACGAACATCTGGCGAAACTTTCAGATGGAGTGGCTGTGCTAAAGATTGGTGGGACAAATGATCTATAAGAGAATAAAAAGAAATGATCACAGATGCACTAAGTGCTACATGAGCTACTGTTGAAAAAGGCATCGTCTGGGTGCTTTGCTTTGGTGCCTTACTGTCACTGCTCCAGCTAAGGAGTAGCAAAAAAAAAAAAAGATATAGAAAGAATACTCAAAATTCTGGCAATGACCACTGTTAAGAATGCAAGTGTTGAAGGATCACTGATAGTTGAAAAAATTATGCAGAGCTCCTCAAAAGTTGTTTATGCAGAACATGTTAGACTTTGGCCTAAGATGGCGGCTTAGTCAGACACACCATGCTGCCCCCTCATCAAAGACCTGAGAAACCTAGTGAAACAGATATAGATGACAATCCTGGAACCCTGAGCATCAAACAGAAGGATAAAGAATTAGATCAAACACCAACTGGAAAGAGAAACTGAACAAAAACAGAGAACGAGGAGAGATATAGAGTGAAAGTGCCCTGCTAAATGGCCTGGCAGAGCATAGGCATCTTGAGAAAAGCCAGCAGCAATCCTGGGTGAGGAGCACAGGAAGGCAATTTCACGGAATTCCCAATAGGAGACACAGAAACTAGGTAGACATATTCTGAGTGAAGCAAGGTGAGCAGGACATGAACTGGATGTAAGGAGGGAAAGACAGGAAGAAGAGGGAGAGCTCCACAGATCACAGAGCAGGGAGGGAGCCAGGATCCAGAGACAGGAGTAGTCACCGGCAGCAATCCCTGATCATTAGACCATTAGGGTAGGTGATGCACACAGAGTAACAGACTCACACAGTGTCAGCAGGAGGTCCCCTACCAGACCAGATTCCAGGCAGTCGCCACCTCTCATCACATTTGGTTGGGGCCGGGTCCCTATTGCTGGCTGCAGCCAACCAGAAGTGCCCAGGCACCTATGCCTGGTGAGTACAGAAGCACGCTTCTCTCTCCCACCCTCCTGGTGATAAGCAGCACAAATCCCTCCCCACCTCTGCCGCCGCCCTAACCACCTGGGACCACGACCACCTCCGACGGTGGTAGGAGCCTCCCTGACCTCCCCCAGTCCCGACCTCCCACCAGCTCCCCTGCCCACCTGGTAAGTGACAGTGAGCACTCCCAGGCCTCCGGTTGCCTGCCAAATCCCCCTACCACTGCACTTCCCATTGTGTTTTCAATCATCTCATATGCATGTGAAAGCTGGGCAATGAATGAGGAAGATCAAAGAAGAATTGACACCTTTGAATTATGGTGTTGGAGAAGAATATTGAATATACCATGGACTTCCAAAAAAACAAACAAATCTGTCTTGGAAGAAGTACAGCCAGAATGCTCCTTAGAAGCTTCGTCTCACATACTTTGGACATGTTATCAGGAGGGATCAGTCCCTGGAGAAGGGCATCATGCTTGGTAAAGTAGAGGGTCAGCAAAAAAGAGGAAGATCCTCAAAGAGCTGGATTGACACTGTGGCTGCAACAATGTGCTCAAGCATAACAATGATCATGAGGATGGCGCAGGATCAGCCAGTGTTTCCTTCTGCTGTACATAGGGTCGCTATGAGTGGGAACTGACTTGGGGGTACCTAACAACAACAACAACAAGGTAAACTTCAGGGTGACTACAAAGAAAAATAAGAAATCTACCCACAAAAATAAAGGGGGGAAAACTCAGAAAACACAAAAACAACAACAATGATTGATAGGAAAAGAAAATCCATATAGAAAAAGAATTCAGTACAGAAAACTAAGAGGAACAAAGAAACTGTTAACACAAAAAAAGTATAACAAAATGACAGCAGTGAATTCATACCAATCTTTCACACTGAATGTAAATGGATTAAATGCACCAGCCAAGAGACAGAGAGTGGCAGAATGGATTAAAAAAAACAAAACAAAAAAACATGACCCATCAATATGTCACCTATAAGAGACACATCTTAGACACAAAGACATAAACAAGTTAAAAATGAAAGGATGGAAAAAATATATCAAGCAAACAGTATCCAAAAGAGAGCAGGAGTACCAATAATAGTTTTGGGTAAATAGACTTTAAATCAAAATCCATTATAAGAGACAAGGAAGGGAATTATATAATGAGGACAGCATCAATCCACCAAAAAGACATAACAATAATAAATATTTATGCACCCAATGACAAAGCTCCGAAATATAGAAAACAAACACTAACAGAATTGAAAAGAGAAATAGACAGTTCTACATTAACAGTAGAACCCTTTGCCATCAAGTCTATTCCATAGGGTTTCCAAGGAGCGGCTGGTGGATTCGAACTGCTGACCTTTTGGTTAGCAGCCTGAGCTCTTACCCACTGTGCCACCAGGGCTCCACAATAATAGTAGGAGACTTTAAGAAACCACTTTGACAACGGACAGAACAACTGGAAAGAAACTCAATAAAGATACAGATCTAAATAACACAATCAACCAACTTGATGTCATAGACATATACAGAACACACCCCCAACAGCAGCACAGTACGCATTCTCCAATGCAGAGGGATCATTCTCCAGAATGAGAATGGGAATGAGACAAGGATGTCCATTATCACCACTCATATTCAATATTGTACTGGAAGTTCTAGCCAGAGCAATCAGGCAAGAAATGGAAATAAAGGGCACCCAAATTGGTAAGGAAGAAGTAAAACTACCCCTATTTTCAGATGACATGATCCTATACATAGAAAATCCCAGAGATTCTGCAAGACAGTTACTGGAACTAGTAGAAGAGTTCAGCAAAGTGGCAGGGTACAAGATCAAGATACAAAAATCAGTTGGGTTCCTCTACACTAACAAGGAGAACTCTGAAAAGGAAATCAAGAAAACAACACCATTTGCAACAACCCCCAAAAGGATAAAATACCTAGGAATAAATCTAACAAGGAATGTAAAAGATTTATACAAGGAAAACTACAAAACACTACTGCAAGAAACCAAAAGAGACCTACATAAATGAAAAAACACACCATGCTCATGGATTGGAAAACTTAACATTGTGAAATTGTCACTACTACCCAAAGTGATCTATAGATATAATGCAATCCTGAATCCAAATCCAAACAACATTCTTTAATGAAATGGAAAAACTAATCTCCAATTTTATATGGAAAGGAAAGAGGCCCCAACTAGCTAAAGCATTACTGAAGAAGAAAAACAAAATAGAAAGCCTCACATTTCTGGATCTCAGAACTTACTATACAAATCAAAACAGCCTGGTATTGGTACAATGCCAGACACAAAGACCAATGGAACAGAATTGAGAACCCAGAAGTAAATCCATCCAGCCATGGATAGCTGGTCCTCAACAAAGGGTGAAAGTCCATTCAATAGGGAAGAGACAGTCTCTTTAACAAATGGTGCTGGCAAAACTGGATATCCATTTGCAGAAAAATGAAACAGGATCCATACCTCACACCATACACAATAAACTATCTCAAAAATGGATCAAAGAGCTAAATGTTAAACCTAAAACTATACAGTTCCTGGAAGATAACATGCGGAAAAAGCTAGGGGTCCTAACTTATGGCATAAATCACTATTAATAACTAAAAATGCACAACTAATGATAAACTAGATAACTGGGACCTCCTAAAAATTAAATACTTCTGCTCATTAAAAGACTTTACCAAAAGAGTAAAAAGAGAACCTACAGATTGGGAAAAAAATTTTTGTCAATGACATATCTGACAAGGGTCTAATCTCTAAAATATACAGGAAAATTTCAACCACTCAACAATAAAAAGACAAACAATCCAATAAAAAATGTGCAAGGGACATGAACAGACACTTCACCAAAGAAGACACTTAGGTGGCTAACAAACATGTGAAGAGATGCTCGTGATCACTAGCCATTAGGGAGATGCAAATCAAAACTACAATGAGATACAATCTCACTCCTGCAAAAATGGCACTGATCAAAAAAATAGAAAACAACAAATGCTGGCGAGGTTGCAGGGATACTGGAACTCTTGTACACTGCTGGTGGGATTGTAAAATGGTACAACCACTATGGAAAACTGTATGGCACTTTCCCAAAAGCTAGAAATAGAAATATCGTACGATCCAGCAATCCCACTCCTAGGTATATATCCTAGAGAAATAACAGCCATGACACGAGTAGACATATGCACACCCATGTTCATTGCAGCATTGTTCACAACAGCAAAAAGATGGAAACAACTAAGTGTCCATCAACAGATGGATGGATAAACAAAATGTGGTACATACATACAATGGAATACTATGCAATGATAAAGAATAATGATGAGTCCACAAAACATAACATGGATGAATCTGGAGGACATTACATTGAGTGAAATAAGTCAATCACAAAAGGACAAGTATTGTATGATACCACTTTTATAAAAAGTCAAGAATAGGTTTACACACAGAAAGCAACATTCTTTGACAATTACCAGGGATAGAAGGGAGAGGGAGGGAGAATCGCTTACTAGATAGTAGACATGTATTAATTCTGGTTAAGGGAAAGGCAATACACGATATGGGGGAAGTCAGCAAATTGTGACCAGGGTAAATGAAGACACTGAGAGTATGCAAGAATAAAGGACAAGTACAGTAAATGCTACACCACATACAATTCTGCAACAACATTAGTAACAACCAAAAATTTGTGGGTGATTACATAGGTAGATATGTATGCTATATAGGTGTGGGAGGGCATACAGGAGTACATGCAAGTGCATATATAGGTATAGCTGTGAGCATCCTTATATACATATCTGTATATTCTGCATATATATTCATATATGTAATAGAGCACATGGGGGCACAGTTATGGAAACTTCCTAGACACATCCAAATACCTTGTGGGACTGAATTACTGGATTTGAAGGCTCAGGGGACATCTAGGTCAACTGGTATAACACAGTTCATAAAGATAATAATGTTCTACATCCTAGTTTGGTGACTAGTGCCTGGGGTCTTAAAAGCTTTCGAGTGGCCATCTAAGGTACAGCTATTGGTCTCTTCCTGTCTGAAGCAAAGGACAGTGAAGGAAACAAAAGACTCAAGGGATCAAGTAGTTCAAAGGACTAATGGCCCACACAAATCACAGCTTCCTCTAGCCTGAGACAAGAAGAACTAGATGGTACCCAGCTACCACTACTGACTGCTCTCACTGGGGACACAACAGAAGGTCCCGTTCAGAATGGGATAAAAATGTAGAACCAAAGTCAAATTTATAAAAAAGACCAGACTTACTGAACTGACAGAGACTAGATGAACCCCGGAGAATATCACCCTAAGATACTCTTTTAACCTGGCACTGAAGCCACTCCCAGAGGTCACCTTTCAGCCAAATAATAGATCGGCCTATAAAATAAACAATAACACCCATGAGGAATGTGGTCCTTAGAACTACCAACTATACAAGACCAAACGGGCAACATATGCCCAAAAGCAAAGATGAGAAGGCGAGGATGGGCAGGGAAACTGGACAGATGGAAATAGGGAACGCAGAGTGAAAATGGGGAGAATGCTGACACACTGCGAGGATAGAGACCAATGTCATGAAAAATTTGTGTACGAATTTTTGAATGGGAAGCTAATTTGCTGTGTAAACTTTCGCCTAAAACACAATAAAATGTTAAAAAAAAAAAAAGTTGGCTATGTACCAAGCTCAGCGATTTTTCGGATATGGTGGAAAAAAGAATCATAGACCCAACTGAGGGGGTAAGAAGGGCTTTATTGGGTGCTGCTAGTGTGGCTTTTCTGTTAAGCACAGCAGATGCTGTAGCCACTGGATGTCCCGGAGAAGAGAAGGACCTTGGCATTGTATATGGGAAGCAACGGTAGAGACAGCATGGTGAGTGGCAGCATGTTCTACTCGCTAGAACAGTGCTTTGCCATTATTAATGTGCTGTCCAGTGGTCTTCACTAATGACTTCAGAGATGTCAGCTGGAAAAAATGACTAGAGAAAAGACATCTAAGGGAATCACTGTAACTATCAGTTATTGGTTTCAATTGCCTTTGCAATGCTGTTCTCTTTACCTGGAAGTCCTTTCTCCCCTTTTCTGTCTAGCTTTATCAGTTAAAGCCTCATTCAAATGTTACCTCCTCTCTGTGGCTGTCTCTATATCTCGTAGGCTGAAGCCACTGTTCTCTCAAGACTTCATTCAGGACTCTGTTGCAACACCTATTATATTGCAACCTCATGTCCTGTTCTCCTGAAGGGCATGGACTATGTCTGCCAAAACCTGTCTTTGATGACTAAGGGTGTCTGACCCAAGTCATGGTCTTTTCAATCACCTCATATGCATATGAAAGCTGGACGATGAAAAAGACAGAAGAATTGACACATTCACACTGTGGTTATGGCAAAGAATATTGAATATACCATGGACTGCCAGAAGAATGAACAAATTAGCCTTGGAGGAAGTGCAGTCAGAATGTTCCTTCGAAGTGAAGATGGCAAGACTTCATCTTGCTTACTTTGACACATCAGTAGGGAAGACCAATGGCTGGAAAAGGACATCACATTTGGTAAAGTTAAGGGTCAGAGGAAACACAGGAAACTCTCAATGAGATGGACTGACACAATAGCTACAACAACCATAACGACGGCGCAGGAGCAGGGAGGGTTTTGTTCTGTTATGCATAAGGTGTCCATGAGTCAGACCTGACTCAATGGAAACTAACAGGAACGTAACAACTATGTCTGCATCCTATGACAGACACAAAGCCAGGCACATAAACGTGCCCAATTAACAGTAGGATGACTGAATGAATGAACGACCAACTGTTTGAAAAACATGTGCTTTGAATTCATTTCTGGGCAAAAGATATGGGTTACACTCAGGGGCGGATTAACCAGTAAATAAGGTACACACAGGCTTACTTGTGTTTACTTACTAATCTGTAGTGACCAATTTCACATGGGTTTCAAAGGTGTGGTGAAAAACAGGTGAAATTGTTCACTACAGGTTAGTAAGTATGCACAAGTAAGCCCGTGCATACCTTGCTTACTGGTTAATCCGGCCCTGGTACTACAAATGTTAGGTGAAGTGAGAGGTACAGTGTTTTCTGTTCGTGCACCGACAGCAGGCTCACTCTTTATTGAGCTCTGAAGCCTGGCAGAACTTGGAAATGAGGCTCGAAAGAGCTTGGCAGCTCAGCAGGCCAACAAGAAGAGGACAAAGGAGTCAGAGCTTGGACCACAGGATGCCTGAGGCACCTTGGCTCAGGTCTGAGACTGCAGGTAAGTCACAAACAAGAACACAACATGTTCGTGTGGAAAACAGAGGCTTCAGCTTGTTACTATAAAAAGCCTCAAGTATCTCAGTAAAGGCAAATTGTTTTCAAATGGGAAAGTTTATTCTGCAGACAATTGGGGCTCAGCGCAGGACTTCCAGAAGGCAGGGAAGCCAATGGTTTTCATTGTAGAATACCTACCATTTCTCAGTCACCAAGAGCTCAGCTGCTAACCAAAAGGTCAGCAGTTCGAATCCACCAGCCACTCCTCGGAAACCCTATGGGGCAGTTCTACCCTAACCTATTATGGGTCAGAATCAACTCAAGGGCCAGCATTGCCTTGACAAAAGAGGCAGTAAGAGGGCTAGTGTTTGTCATCAAACTGTGATCACCAGGTCAGAGTGGGAGGCAAAGGGCATGCCTCTGAGGAGGAGCCACAGCTGCCAACTCATTCTCTCTCACTGCACAAGGGTCTTGCCATGTAACAGGGAGTCTAGATGGTGGAGTAAGATGATCGTTGTTGTTGTTGTTAGGTGCTGTCAAGTCGGTTCTGACTCATAGTGACCCTGTGTATAACAGAACGAAACACTGCCCAGTCCTGTGCCATCCTCACAATCATTGTTATGCTTGAGCCCATTGTTGCAGCCACTGTGTCAATCCATCTCATTGAGGGTCTTCTTCTTTATCGCTGACCGTCTACTTTACCAAGCATGATGTCCTTCTCCAGGGACTGATCCCTCCTGATAACATGTCCAAAGTATGTGCTTCTAAGAAGCATTCTGGCTGTACATCTTCCAAGACAGATTTGTTCATTCTTTTGACAGTCCATGGAAAGAGGGTAGAAGGTTCTATTTCCTCAGCACCTCCCTTGTGCCAGGTATTTTACTTTAATTTTCAACAGCCCTATAGGGTTAATATTATTCCCTCTCTACAAATGAGGAGGGTAATAGTAAGGGGTTTTGTCTTCACTACCTGGGAAGCCCCTCACCAGCTGTGATTATCAGCCATCGGAGCATTTAAGAAAGGATCTGCTCACTGTCATTCCTTTTTGTCATTGCAGGCTTGAAAAAAAACAGGAAGGCAATTAATACTCTGAGAAAGACTGTTAATATTCCTTGCCTGGAGGCAGAAGAATTGATTACACAACCTCATCTGGCCTTCCAGAAATGGAAGGAACCTTAAGGAACTTTAAGTCTTGTGGTTGCCAAACACTTCAGCTACAGGATCTATCCTTTTAACTCTTAGGTAAATGCCCGTTATAAAAAATAGATCCAAGAGGGACTACAGTGGTTGAAGTGGGGATGGAAACCTGGAGCTCTATCCACTCATCCCCTATCAAACCAGCTGTTGGGGAAACCCAGTTTGAAAACCACTCTTTTTTGGTTCTATCCTCTCATGTTATCCCAAAGAGGAGGACTCTTGCCCAGAGAGGTAGTCTCAGCCTCTACTTGCTTGAACCTTTCATATTTCTCTCTCTAGCCCAGACCTTTCTTCCCTGGACTGCAGACCCTCCCGATATCCAACTGCCTACTGGACAATCCTCCTACTAGACAAAACTACCACAGAATCAAGGTGTCCTAAGCAAAATTCATACTTCATCAGTCTCTGTCACAGGCCATCTTGGTTAATCATTTTTACCCATTTACTCAAGCTAGAACCCAAAGATTCATCCTTGACTCCTTCTTCTCCTTTCCGCCCCCCACCAAACCTAACCAGTCACCAAGTCCAAGGTGGCTTACCATGGAAATATCTCCACTGTGCCTGTCTCCTCCCCTCCATCTCACTGCTTCTCCCTAAAGGCTGGCGCTAGTCATATTTTAATTCTCAGAGACCCTTAACTGGTCCCCATAGAATTAATTCTAGAGCAGTCAAAGCTCTTTCTAAAATGAAAATGTAACCAGGTCTTCCCTCCTGTTAAAGACTTTTGATGACCTTCCATCACCATGGAATTAAGTCCAACTTAACAGAAGCTTTTCACAACTTGACCCCTACCTCACTTTCCAAGCTCAGAACTCAGGATCCTTCACCTTCGCTCGAGACTAGCGTTCAGCTAACTTTCTCTCTAAAGGGCCTCATGATAAATATATAACTATGAGGGCCATCCATCTCTGTTGCAACTACTCAACTATGCCGTTGTAGTGTGAAAGCAGCCACAGACAATGCAGGAATGAGTAAGTGTGGCTGTATTCCAACAAACTTCTATTTATAGACACCAAAACTTGAATTTCATGTAATTTTTAAGTGTCATGAAACATTACTCTTCTTTTGATTTTTTCTTCAACTATTTAAAAAATGTAAACACCACTCTTAGCTCAAGGCCATGCCAAAACAGGCGTAGAGCTGGATTTGCCTGCAGGCTGTAGTTTGCAGCCCCTGCTCTTAACAAACAAAAAAAAAAAACAAACCAGTTGCCATAGAGTCAGTTCCGACATATGGTGACACCAGGTCTGCAGAGTAGAACTGTGCTCCGTAGGCTTTTCAAGGCTGTGACCTTTGGGAAGCAGATCACCAGGCCTCTCTTCTGAGGTATCTCTGAGTGGGTTTGAGGAGCCAAATCATAATGGAGCGCTTAACTGTTTGCACCACTCAGGGACTCCAGACCCCTGCTTTAGACACATAAATATTTGTGACTTTTCATACCTACCAGTTTCATGCCTTCTTGCCTTTGTTCTACCTGGAGAGCTTCTTTCTATTGTTGCTCTGGCATCTTTTTGAGACCCATATTAAAGTCACTCCCTCTTTTTTGGCTTTCCTTAAGCCCCCTAAGCAAAATTAATTGTTCATTTATCTCTAGTCTTGGAACTCTTAATCAAGCCTCAGTTATCATGCTGTGGATAGTTATAGATTTATGTGTGTTCCTCTCTTTAAACTGTTCTCCTTGAGAGCAGAGGATGGCCTCATGGTGTTCATCTTTTTATGAAATGTCTGTTAAATTGAAAAGAACCACCCAGCTTCCAATGGCTAGCTAGAGACAGGCTAGAATTCGGATCTTCTGATACCCTGTGGTATTAGTTAAAATGTTATTTGGCCACTAACTCCTCTAAATTCTAATTGCTCGGAGAGAAGAATGTAATGTGCTACCTTGTAGGTTATTTATCTTTTCTCTAATTTATTTTTTGTTTCTCTGGGGGGAAAATCCATCAATGCAATTAGGAGTTGGTAATTATTAGTTCTGAAGAGCCATAAATCACTTGAGACTCTAATGCCATAAAGCTGAACACAGGTGAACATGATCCCCTGTGGATGATTCTCTAGTTGCCGCTGCAGATCCACTCTTTCAACTTCTCTGCCCAGCTCTGTGCCCCAGGAAGCTTCCCTGTGGCCTGCTAGAGAGCAAAGAGTCCATTGGTAAGGCAAGGCGGCTTCCCAGGGAACAGGACAAGGTAGCAGAAGGCGTCTGGAGACCACACCACTGGTTTCCTGGTTCCTGGCTTCCAGTTGGGTTGGCCCATGTGTTATGGATTGAATTGTGTAGATTGCCAGTATTGTGTGACTGCCCACCATTTTGTGGTCTGATGTGATGATCCTATGTGTTGTAAATCCTAACCTCTATGATGTTAATGAGGCTGGATTAGAGGCAGTTATGTTAATGAGGCAGGATGGAATCTACAGGATTAGGTTGTGTCTTGAGTCAATTTCTTTTGAGATATAAAAGAGACATATGAGCAGAGAGGATGGAGATCTCCTACCACCAAGAAAGCAGCGCCGGGAGAAGAGTGTGTCCTTTGGATCCAGGGTCCCTGTGCTGAGAAGATCCTAGACCAGGAGAAGATTGATGACAAAGACCTTCCTCCACAACCAACAGAAAGAGAAAGCCTCTCCCAGGAGGTGGCGCCCTAAATTCAGACTTCTAGACTCCTACACTGAAAGAATGAATTTCTGTTTGTTAAAGCCATCCACTTCTGGTATTTCTGTTATAGCAGCACTGCATAACTAAGCCACCATGGGAGGCACAGCAGGAGATGGAAGGGAGGGAGGGAGGGAGGGAGGAGTGTGAGATCAGCTTACTGATTCCTCTTGCCATTCCTTGTGGGTTCCTTTGGTGGTGCAAATGGTTAATGTGCTCGGCTGCTAATCAAAAGATTGGAGGTTTGAGTCCACCCAGAGGTGCCTCGGAAGAAAGGCCTGCGATCTACTTCTGAAAAATCAGCCACTGAAAACTCTGTGGAGTACTCTTCCACTCTGACACACATGGGTTTGCCATGAGTGAGAGCTGACTCGCCAGCAACTGTTTTTTCCCCTCAGTACTGGGCCCTTCCTTAAACCCTCTTCAGTAAACCGTGCAGTATGCCTCTGTCTCCTGCTGGGCCCCTGACTGAGATCTGTCTCTACTACTCTTTTTGGACTGTATTTACAAGCGGTAAAACTTAGGTTGGTCTTTATGTTTTCAAAGTTTTCATTCCTTTAGAGCAGTGGTTCTCAAACAGGTGTGATTTTATCCCCCATGGGACATTTGGCAATGTCTAGGGACATTTTTGATTGTCACAACTGTGTGTGTGTTAGGGGGGTGGCTACTGGCATCTTGTAGGTAGAAGCCAGGGATGCTGCTGAACATCCTACAATGCACAGGACAGTCCCCACAACAGAGAATTATCCAGCCCACAATGTTAATAGTGCTGAGGTTGAGAAACCCTCCTTTAGGGTCACCAAATGAGTTACTAAATAATCACTGTGCACCCTTGTACTGTGCATACTCAGTGTGGAAAACATTAGAAAAAGAAGGTTCCAGAAGAGAATCATTTATTAACAACTGGCATACACCACAGTAATCAAGCATGCCAGATCCAGATTAATACTACTGGGATTCAACGGCTGACTCCAACACACTATTGATGAGACCACAGCCAGCTATGTACCCTCTCCGAGCCTCTCTTTCCTCATCTGTAAAATGGGGCTAATAACAGTGTCCACCTCACACAATTTGTATTAGAATTCAGTGAAATAATACATGTCAAGTGTCTGAAACCTAGAGAGCCCTCTGTAAATGTTGGCACACACTAATATGCAAAAACCTGTTCTGGGCTATGATAAGGTAGATAGAGGATATGATAGGGTCTGCTTTCCAGAAGTTTACTACTAAAATGATGTTTTTCAGATTGTGGATTGTCCCGTTACAGGCTTATGGAGTCAACTTAGAGGTTGTAACTAGCATTAAAATACAGAAAAGAAAACTTTCAGGGTGCACCGCACTTTGTAAGGATATCACTTGGTGACACTTTCCTTTTAGTTCTATAGTTGTATGTGTGTACTGGGTTGTACTGTAAAATATGGGGTGACCCAGGTTCAATTCCCAGCCAGTGTGCCTCATGTATAGCCACTTCTTGTCTGCCAGTGGAGGCTTGCATGTTGTTATGATGCTGAACAGTTTTCAGCGGAGCTTCCAGACTTAGATGGAGTAGGAAGAAAGGCCTGGTGATCTACTTCTGAAAATCTGCCAGTGAAAACCCTATGGACCACAAAAGAACACTGTCCGATCCACAACTGATCATGGTGATGGTACAGGACAGGGCAGTGTTTCATTCCATTGTACATGGGGTCACCATGAGTCAGGAGCTGACTAGACAGCAGCTAGCAACAACACTGGGCGGTGAGATTTAGAAAGTGGAGTTTAGAAGCTACAGGTTGATGAAAACTTATGCCCACATAAAAACCTGCACGATAGGGGCTTTATTCATAATTGCCAAAAATTGAAAGCAACCAAGATATCCTTCAATAGATGAATGGATAAACAAACTGTGGTATAGCCATACAATGACGTATTATTCAAGGATAAAAATAAACGCTCTATCAGACCATGAAAAGACATAGAGAAAACTTAAGTGCATACCACTAAGAGAATGGAGCCAGTCTGGAAAAGATACATACTATATGATTCCCACTATATGACATTCTGGAAAAGGCTCAACTATAGAGATAGCACAAAGATCAGTGGTTGCCAGGGGCTAAGGGGAAAGGAATGGACAGGCAGAGCCCAGGACATTGTTAGGGCAGTGAAACTATTCTCCATGATACTGTAATGGTGGACATGTGACATTATATATTTGTCAAAACCCACAGAACTGTAAAACACAAAGAGCAAACTCTAATATAAACTATGAACTTGAGTTAATTATAATGTATCAGTATTGCTTTAATTATAATGTATCAGTATTGCTTCATTCAGTCCGGGTGGCGCAGTGGTTAAGAGCTATCTATGGCTGCTGAGCAAAAGGTCGGGAGTTCAAATTCACCAGCTGCTCCTTGGAGACCCTAGGAGGCAGTTTTGCTCTGTTCTACAGGGTTGCTGCTAGTCAGAATCGACTTGACAGCAACGTTTTTTTTTCTTTTTTTATTGATTCATCAATTGTAACAAACATGTGTGCAGGAGGGAGAGGGGATATATGTGAACTCTGTACTTTCTATGCAGTTTTTCTGCAGATCTAGAACTGCTCTAAAAAGTAAAATACATTGGGGGGAAAATAAAGCTAGCAGTTGAATAGGAAAGGAAAGACACCCAAAGTATTTTAAGTGGAGGTCCCAAGATTTTGCAGAAAGACTCACATAGGCTTACAAATGAATTTGAGTTTCACCACTTACGGGCTGTGTGACCTTGGGTTAGTTCTACAACCTCTCTGAGACTCAGCTCCCTCAGCTGAAAAATGGGAATAGGAACACCTATGTCACTGTGCTGTTGGGAATATCAAATGGAGCAATGCATGCACAATGCCCAGTACTGTAGGCATGCGATCATGTGTGTTCCCTCCCCTGTGACTGGGAGATGTCTGGTCTGCGTTCTTCTTCTTCATTGTCTGGCACAGACAAAGAGGCCTTCAGTAACGTGAAATATTAGAAACACCCGGCACTTATTTAATCAGATAAAATTATACCATTCACCTCGGTTTTTCTATTTTGAAAAACACAACGGAAAGATTCAGACAGATGCCCCACTCACACAAAGGCTGAACCACAGAGGCAGAAAAAAACGTCTCCGGGAAAGCTGTTGGCAACAGTCTTTGTTAAGCTCGTCTGACCAAGTTGGTTTCTTGTTTATTTTTTAAATATTTCAAACATGTTCTGCTACCCAAGGCCAAGTAAATTAGGCCATTCATAAAAGGTTTGGATTTAAAAGGTAACGCTTCTGCGTTTTTATCCTCAGCGCTGCTTTTATCCCCGTTTCTAGCAGCCAGGACGCCTGACCCCTGGGGCCTTGCAGCAGGGGCTGGGCTCTGCCTGTGCCCCTCCAGGTGGGCCGCACACTGTGCCGAGGGGTCGGGCTTGGAGAAGCAAGCTGCTGAGACTTCCTCGTGAAGCCTTTGTCTGTTCTCCTCTTGGAATCCAGTGTCTTTCCTCAGCACGTCCTTGACCACGTTTTTGTTTCAATTTTCACACTAATAACAGGCCCACAGGTCTCTGGATGGTGGGCTGGACTAGAGACCTAAAGGTTGGCAGTTCGAACCCACCCTGTGGCACCGAAGAAGAAAGGCCTGGCAATCTGCTTCTGTAAAGATTACCCAAAACCAAAAACCAAACCCATTGCCACTCAGTCGATTCCAGAAACTCCTATGAAGCTATGAAGCAGTTCTACTCTGTAACACATGACGTCGCAATGAATCAGAATCGACTCCACAACAATGGGTTACATTTTTGGGTTTGGTTTATCAGGCCCACGTTGCAGTTGTTTCTATGTATGCAGATTTACCACACTGCAACCTAAGCCTATTCCTCTTTTTATTCCCCAGGGCCTTGCGCAGGGCCTTATATAGAGTCTAAGTGTGCAATACAAGTGCGCTGTTGAATCGATTACAGCCAACCTTAATTTGTGATTGATAATAGTTAAAGCCTTAATGAGCAAGTTACGAGGCCAACCCTGAACGTTTATTTCTATAAATTTTGAATAAACCAAAAATCAAACCCACTGCTGTTGAGTTGATTCCAACTCATAGCCCCACAGGGTTTCCATGGAGCGCCTGGTAGATTCGAACTGCTGCCCTTTTGGTTAGCAGCTGTAGCTCTTAACCACTATGGCATCAGGTTTACTTTGAATAAACTCAAGGTAGAAAAGGAATGTCATCATCCACTTCCATATGTCCACTGGGGTTTTGGATTTCCTCCACGTGATGTTGTTAGCTGCCAACAAGTTGGCCCCTGACTCATGGTGACCCCGTGCACCATGGAATGAAATGCTGCCTGGTCCTGCACCATCTCCTTGATTGGTTGCAGATTGGACCGTTGTGATCCACAGGGTTTTCACTGGCTGATTTTCAGAAGTAGAAAGCCAGGCCTTTCTTCCTAGTCCATCTTAGTCTGGAAGCACCACTGAAACCTGTTCAACATCACAGCAACATACAAGCCTCCACTGACAGATGGGTAGTAGCTTCACATAAGGTACGTTGGCGGGAATCGAACCGAGGTCTCCCATATGGAAGGCAAGAATTCTATCACTGAACCACCAGTGCCCCCTCTCCTGTTTAGGCCCATCCTTTTTATAGGCAGCTCTTCGGGTTAGGAAATTCTTCATTACTGCGGCTGAAATCTGTTTACCTGCAATTTCTGTCCACCATTCCCAGCCTGATCTCTCTTGCAACTAGACAGCTCTTCACAGATTTGAGCATCTAAGCTACCAAACCCATTGCCATCGAGTAGATAGCGACCCTACTGGATAGAATAGAACCAGCCCATGGGTTTTCAAGGCTGTAAACTTTATGGAAGCAGGCTGCCATGTCTTTCTTCCATGGAGCGGCTGGTGGTTTCAAACCGCCGATCTTTCAGTTAGCAGCTCTGCACTTTAACCACTGCACCTCCAGGGATATTTTGCCTATGCTTGTAATATGTTCATATTCCAGATAAAATGAAAAAACAGTCGGAATGTGGACTGTTCTGTTGCTTTATTCGGAGGTAGGCTAAAGTATGGCAGTTAAGACGGTGGGTTCTGGACTCAGATGGCAAAGGTTCAGATGACTTGGGGCAACTGGCTTAATGTCTCTGAGCTTCAGCTTCTTCAACCATAAAATGGGGGTGGTGATGGTATTTGGAGTCTCTGGGTGGTGCAAATGGTTAAACCCTTGTTACTAACCAAAAGATTGACAGTTTGAATCCACCCAGAGGCATCTGGGAAGAAAGGCCTCGTGACCTAATTCCAAAAAATCACAGCGATTGAAAACCCGATGGAGAATTAAGTGCCCATCAACAGATGAATGGATAAACAAATTGCGGTGCATACCTGCAATGGAATATTACACAACAATAAAGAATAATGAGGAGTCCTCAAAACACAACATGGAAGAATCTGGAGAACATTATGCTGAGTGAAATAAGTCAATCACAAAAGGACAAATATTGTATGGTCTTTATTTTATAATAAGTCAAGAACAGGTTTATACACAGAAAGCAATGTTCTTTGATGGTTATCAGGGATGGGAGGGGGAGGGAGTGGGAGGGAGTGGGAATCACTTTCTACATAGTAGACACTTATTTTTGGTGAAGGAAAGGCAATACCCAATATGGGTGAAATCTGCACAACTTGTCCAAGGTAAATGAAGACACTAAGAAGTATGCAAGAATAAGGAACAATTTTGGTCACATACAATTTTGCAACAACAACAACCAAAAAAAATACATGTCTGGTTACATAGGCAGATATGTATGCATTTATGTGTATAGGAAGGCACGTGTGAATGTATGGTTGTGCATGTATAGGTATATATGTAGGCATGTGTATATATATGCTTCTGTGTGCTGCATACGTATTCATATATATAAAAAACCACCTAGAGGGCACAGTTACGGATATGTCCTAGACATAATCAAACACCTTGTGGAATTGGTTTACTGGGTTTGAAGGCTTGGGACCATAGTATCAAGGGCCAACTCGGTCAATTGGCATAACACAGTTCATACAGATAATGTTCTACCTCCTAGTTTGGTAAGTAGTGTCTAGGATCTTAAAAGCTTAAGAGTGGCCATCTAAGATACAACTACTGGTCTTGTCTGGAACAAAAGAAAATGAAGGAATCAAGGAGTCAAAGAAACAAGTCCACAGGCCTAATAACCCACCTGAACCATGGCCTCAACTAGCCTGAGAAGAGAAGAACTAGATGGTGCCCCACTACCACTACCCACCATTCTGACCTGGGACACAACAGAAGGGGCTGGATAGAAAGGGAGAAAAATATAGAACAAATCTCAAATTCCTCAAAAAGGCCAGAATTACTGGGCCAGTAGAGACTAGAAGATTCCCTGAGACTATGCCCTAAGATACCTTTGAACTAGGAACTGAAGCCACTCCCGGTGATCACCTTTTGTTCAAATAATAGATTGGCTTATAACATAAACAATATCACCTGTGAATACTGTTCTCCCTTAAATAATCAAATATATGAGACCAAACAGTCAACATTTACCCTAAAACAAAGATGAGAAGTTAAGGAGGGACAGGGAAGCTAGATTAATGGAAACAGAACACACAGAATGAAAATAATGCGAATGTTGATAGTGTAAAAAATGTAACCAATGTCACGGAACAATGTGTATAAAAATTGTTAAATGGCAACCTAATTTGCTATATGAAGTTTCACCTAAAGCACAATAAAATATTGAAACTACAACAACCCTACGGAGCCCAGTTCTACTCTGACACACGTGGGGTCGCCATTAGTCGGAGTTGACTTGACAGCAGCTGGTTTGGTTTTTGACAGTATTTACCTCACAGTGCAACGATGGGGGTTAGGCAAGATGATACTTGTCAGGTGCCTAGAACAGCACCTCACTCTCAAAGGCCCTTGGTAAGGATGAACTGTTACGATTAGCCTGGATCTAAGAGGGGTGGCTTGCCCTACACAGTTAGAGAAATGTCACAGACCACAAGGCACATGCAGAGACCCAGAGGTCTGCAAATAGGGACAGGACAACAGAGACAAGGGCACCCCGAAGCCACACGGCACCCAGTTTGGGGACCGGATGAGCCCTTCCAGGTGTCTTTGCCCCACGCACCAAGCATGACAGTGGGCCTGGGCCCTGCCTACCTTGGTACTGGGCGCTGAAGCCGCGCTGCCGGTGGTTGCCATCTGATGTGAAGTGTAGCCGCAGCCAGTTCTTGCTGCTGATGACAGGGGCTGGGAGGCTGGCTCCGGTGAACCTGCGGGGACAGGAAGCAGGACCAAGTCAGGGCCATAGCCAGGCCAGACAGGAGCCCGGGCATCTGGGAGTCTCCCCACTTCCCATGCCTGCTGGGTCCTCAGCCCAGCCCTGCAAGTGGCAAGGGGAGGGCTGGTTGCCTCAGCAGTCCCCAGTAGCCTGGGGCCTGAGCAGCTTGAGGGGGGCTTGGTGCACCCCCAGGGACTCATCCTACCCTTAGGTTTCCCTGAGATGCTGAGAGGAGGGTGTGGATCCTTCAAGCCTAGCATAGAGTTCCAGTCCCTCAAAAGAGGTCCAGGCCCTACTCTTTCAGCAGAAGTCCAGCCCCAACAGAGGTCCAGTCCCCCAAGCAGAGGTCCACCTCTATACCCCGCCAACAGAGGTTCAAGAACCCACCCTTTTTGCAGAGGTTCAGACCTCCCAGTAGAGATACATCCCCCACCCCTACCCCCAGCAGAGACCCTGCTATCCCTAGCAAGCCCATCAGATCCCCAGGAAGTCAGGAGGAAGGACCTGGGGCAACCATAGCAGGCATGTGACCCTTCACAGGTGTAGAAGTTCCTTCTTGGGTCACTCACCAGGCCCTGATCTCCTCTGGCTCCTCCCCCTGCCTCTGCAGCACCCACAACCATTTTTCTTTCCCCAGTCCTCGCAGGAGTACCTCCTCCTCTCCTGTTGGGCCTGTCCCTTCTCCCTTAGATTAGCCTCCTCTAGTCTGGGTTCCAACCTGTCCAGCCCTCCCCATGACCCTACTACTAAACTCAGTGGGTGGGCAGCCCTGGCAGTCTTGGACCACTGCTACTCCATCTCTTTGACCACTGTCCCCATTCTCTTGCTCCCTCTTCAAGCTGGCTGCTCTTCCTGCCCTGGCATGGGTACTGGGACCTCTCCCACCATCATAGCACCACCCCAGCCTCTTTATTGACTGCCATTCTGAGCCAACTTTCAGGTCAATTAGGTCTTTTCTCCCAGGGTTACTCAGGGTACCAGAACCTCCAGTGGCTCCTCAGTGGGTACAGAGACTGGACTTCCAAACTTTCCAACCTGGCCCTGCTTGGAAGGCCCTCCGCTCAGGCCTAGCCCTCACCATGTCACTCAGGCTAAGCCCTCAGTGTTCCATCCCAGGTTCTGCTCATTCCTCTGCCCCCAGGAATCTCCCCGCATCTACTCTTCTCTGGACCACCCCACAGCCTCCTAGCTGGAAGATGCCCAGTGTCTTCCCTCTCTTCCTCCTTTCGTACAAATCAGCTACAAAATCCTCTCATGACTTCCTCTTAGCAATAGGATAAAGCTCAAATTCAAGGCTGTTTCTAATTTGGCCAATTCACTCCTCATTCGTTTCTGTCTGCTCCCATTCCCACACGTACACCCTACCTACATCTCCTACACATTCCATGTTTTTCCTTTTTCTAAGTCTTCGTTCTTTCTGCCTGGACTATTACCTACTTGTACCCCTCTCACCTGCATCACCCGTGTCTACCTGGAGACAATGTGGGGAAGCCCCTCAAATGTTACATCCCCAAGAAAGCCTTTCCTTTCCTCTTTGGCTTTGAAGCCACCAGATTTGGGTTCAGATCCAGGCTTTACCACTTACTACATTGTGACCTTGGACCAGTTACTTAAAACTTTCTGGAATGAGAATAAACACCAGACTGAAGAATTCATAGGAAAATATGAAAGACCTTATGGGCAAAGAATCTAGCCCAGTATTTGACACCTATTCGTTCAACAAATATAATTTTCCTATCCCCGCCTCTGAGATGCCACTGATTTTATGCAAAGTGTAATTCCATCAACTAGGTGTGTGTCTCCCTAAGATAACCCTCAAAGGGGCAGCGTAGTTTAGTGGCAAAGAAGCTCAGGCTCTGGAGTGATCTTAGGAAAATCACTTAAGCTCTCAGTGACTCAGTGACCTCACCTATAAAAGGGGGACAATAATAACCCCTCCCTCAAAGGGTGCAAGAATAATGGGCAGAAAGACCTCAGCATACTAATGTTCACTGCAGCACTATTCACAATTGCCAAAAAGTGGAAACAACCTAAATGTCCGTCAACAGATGAACCGATAGACAAAACGTGGTACATATGCACAATGGAACATCACTCAGCCATAAAGAGAAATGAAGTCCTGATGCGTGCCACCACATGGCTAAACCTGGAAAACATCGTGCTGAGTGAAATAAGTCAGTCGCAACAGGACAAATACTGTATGATCGCACTTACACGAAATAAGCAAATATACAGAAACCAAAGCTTAACAGTGGTTACCAGGGATGGGAAGGAGGGGGAAAGGGGAGTTACTGCATAGAGGGCACTGAGGTTCTGTTCATGGCGGCAAACTAATTTGGAAAAGGATAGTGATAATGGTTGCATAACATGAGGAATGTAATCAATGCCACTGAACAACTGTTGAACTGGCAATCGTTTTGTTATGTATATTTTTACCACACACACACACACACACACACACACACACACACACACACACACACACAAACACACACAAGAGCTTACCACAGTCTCTGGCAAATAGTGAGCTCTCAGTAAAAGGCAGGTGCTATTTTTTCCCTCATTCCAGGATCTAACGTAACACTTGGTACCACACAGGTGTGCCGGAGTCCCATCAGAAACCACAGGCGGCATGCGCACATGAGGATAATTCAAGGAGTTTAATAAATGGACTCTACAAAGGTGAGGGCAGGCTGTAGGGAAAGCATAGGGACACTGTAGTACCCTGGGGCTGGTAACAGGGGGCTCATTACCATTCCCAGGCCTGGAGGGGAGAAGAGACAAGAATGGTTATCCCCAAACGAGAGAGGGTACAGCCAGTTTGTGAAAATCCCTCCAGGAGGCAGCAAAGAATGAAAACTCTGAACTTACTCTACTCCTTCCCCTCCTCCAATCTTTTGCTGCTGCTCCTGTTGATCTAACCCAACTGGAAGCTAGAGGGTAAGGGAGTACACTGACACAGCCCGACAGGTTAAGTCTCTCCAGGCACAGAGTCAGGTGGAGAAAGGTAGGGGGAAGATCTGGAGGGGCACATCGAACAGATCCAACACAGCAGGTCTTCATAAATATATATTAAACGAAAGAACGAACCAAGGAGCGTCACACCCTATGAAACTGAGTTCTTCCTATCACGAAAATGCTGACACACACCAAACTCCTGGAATATAACCCATATTGCTATGGTAAGAGCTATTATAGAAACCAATTGTTGTATTTCACCAGATCTCATTTAAAATAGTTTATTACTGGCTGAGTTATTTAAGTTTTCTAAGGAGCCACAAACAGTATTGTGGTTTTCTTTTTCCTCTTCAGGACAAATTCAATTCTACCTCAATGACAAAGCTTAGAGGCTATTTACATAAGGAAGTAGAAATAGAGAGAATTTACCTGAATAATTCATAACCAAAGGCTCTTACTGCAAAATGGAATGAAGGGAGGGTGCCGGGGTCCCCAGAGCAGGATATTAATGATCTCCATTGTCAACACACCAGAATTATAGTGTAACGGGAAGTCATTGAGGCCTCCCCAGCACGTTGGGTCTGAGCAGGATTGATTGCTCTAACTCCCAGTTGTATAGCTTGGGAAGCTCTAAGGACTCCTCCCTACTTTGTCTCTCCTACACCCTTACCCACTCCCACCAATGCCATTCATTTTTAATTCCCAAGGCTTAAAACTCTCACGACTGGTCCTGTCTGTGCATCTTTCTTTTTTTAAATTGTGGTTAAAAACGAATATATATATATATATATATACACACACCCCCCACATGTCTGTCAGTTTGTCGTGCTGTGGTGGCTTGAGTGTTGCTGTGATTCTGGAAGCACACCAGCAGGGTCACCCATGGTAGACAGGTTTCAGCTGACCTTCGAGGCTAAGACAGACTAGGAAGAAGGACCTGGCGGCCTACTTCTGAAAAAATTAGCCAGGGAAAATCTATACATATATTTGCAGCCCTGGTGGCATAGTGGTTAAGAGCTTGGCTGCTAACCAAAAGGTCAGCAGTTCGAATCCACCAGCTGCTCCTTGGAAACCCTATGGGGCAGTTCTGCTCGGTCCTATAGGGTCACTATGAGTTGGAATTGACTTGACGGCAAGTTTAGCTTTTATATATATATATAATTTCGACTTTTTTTTCATTCAAGATGAAATGGTGTCATGAGATGGTGTCATGTCTCTGCTCAAAACCCTCCAGTAAAAAGGAATAAACTATTTTGATATAGGCAACAACGTGGATGACTCTCAAAAGCATTATGCTGAGCAATAAAAGAGTATATATTGTATGATTCCATTTATACGACACTACAGTAAGACTAAGGAACCCTGGTGGCTCAATGGTTAAGTGCTCAGCTGCTAACTGAAAAGTCGGTGGTCTAAACCTACCCATTGGTCCACAGAAGGAAGGCCTGGTGATCTGCCTCTGTAAAGATTACAGCCAAGAAAATCCTATGGGGCGGTTCTACTCTGACACACGTTGAGTTGAAAATCGACTCTACAGCACCGAACAAACAGCAACATAGAAGGACTAATGTACAGTGAGAGAAAGCAGGTTGGTGATTGCAGGGCCTGAGGGTGAGTGGGAGGGTTGGGAACTGCCTAGAAAGGGATACAAATGAATCTTTTGGGGTGATGGAAATTTCTATATCTTGAATAAGATAATAGTTATATGGGGTATACACATTTATCAAAACTCCAAAGAACTATGCATTGAAAATATGTATATTTTATTCAATTATACTTTAATAAACCCAAATCAGTTATCCTTCAGTTGACTCCAACTCATGGTGACCCCATGTGTGTCAGAGTAGAACTGTGCTCCATAGGGTTTTCAATGGCCACTTTTTTGGAAGTAGATCACCAGGTCTTTCTTCTGAAGCACTTCTGGGTGGACTTGAACCACCAATCTTTTGGTTAGAAGCCAAGGACATTAACTATTTGCACCACCCATGGACTCCTAGAGCTTAATTTCCAGTTACTGTCAAGTTGATTGACTCATGGCAACCAAATGTGTTGCAAAGTAGAACTGCACTTAATAGGACTTTCAAAGCTGTGATTTTTTGGAAGCAGATCATCAGGTCTCTCTTCCGAGGTTCTCTCCGGGTAGGTTCAAACCATCATCCTTTCAGTTAGTAGCCTTTGCAATACCCAGGGACTCTATACCTTAATAGTGTTAGTTAAAAAACAAAACAAAACAAAACAAAACCAAACCCTCAATGGAACCTATGCTCAGAGAAAAAGACCTTATTACAGCCTAAAGGCTTTAAAAGGGCTACAGTGCTCTTCTCCCCTCTTTATGCTCCAGTCACATGAGCGTTCTTGCTATTTAAAACTGGCCAGGCAAGCTCCTGCCTCAGGGACTTTGCACTTGATGCTCCCTCTGCCTGCTATGCTGGCTCTTCTTGCAGACCTCTACCTGGCACAGACCCCCACCTGGCTCACCCCCTCACTCCCTCCAAGCCTTTGATCAAATGTCACTTTCTCCGTAAAGCCTTTGGTCTGACCCTTGCCTGCCTTCCCTCCCTCAGCGCATGCACATGCACACACACACACACACACACACACACACACACACACACACACACACACACACACACACACACACAGTTCTCCAGGCAAACAGAAGAGCTTACTTGTACTGGCAAACCTGCTGCTCTTTTGTGCTTCTCTGCATTTGCACTTCCTGCTTTCTATGCCCCTTCCCATTGTACCACCTGACTGTACAGACAGGTTAAGAAACTTGCTCAAGGTCACGCAGCTGTCCACTGGCAGAGGTGGGATTCAAACCGAGGCCATCCAACTCAGAGCCTATGCACTCAGCCACTGCATTATACTGACACATACATGCATGCAAGGATGAAGGAAGGCAGTGGGACAATTTAGGCTGAATTCCATTCTGTTCCTACTGGGCTCGTCCCTCCTCCCCTCCAGGATCCTCTTTAATTTTGCTCCCTCTTAGAATCATAATTAAAGGAGAGAAGCACAAAGAGAAAGTCTCCCCTTCAAGCCTCTCTGTCCACATTAACTTCACCATGGGTGGCCTGGGGAATTCCAAGTTCACCCAGAAAATTGTGATTGCAGTACAACATAAAATGTATTTAACCAATTACACTCATTTTTTTTTTCCTTTTTGGTAAATTGACTTCTGTTAAATGGGGCTTCATTAACGGAATATGGCTTGGGAAAAAAAAAATCACTCCCTTTAATGCATGTACTTGATTGTGGAAAAAGTAGCTTTGAGTTCCTCTGCAGAAAGCTCTAAGTCCCTCTCTCCTGGTGATAGAAGAGCTTGGAACAAACTTCATGGAAAGCATTTCTTCTTAAGGTGGCATGTCCAAGTGAGGATAATTCAAGGAGTTTAATAAATAGGATGCTGAGGTGCTGAGACACCCCCACAAGATGATGACAGTGACTCTTTGCAAGGAATCACTGCCTAACTGCAAGTTGAAGGGGAGGAGTGTTAAGGGATCTTGGCTTAAACCCCAGCATCCCTGAAAATGGATATCCTCATGAGGAAGTTCATTCATGTATTCACTCACTCACTCATTCATTTATTCACTCACCAAACATGCCATGTGCACAAAGCACTGTGCTTACCAATGGGGGCTACCTTCACTGTGATTCCCTAGATATAAGGAGTCCCTGCAAAGTCTATAATCTATAATATTCAAGGGCAATGCCCCCTCTATGCAGCTTCCACTCCCTCCTGATCATAGCATCGGGCTTCCGTGCTCCCCAAGCACCTCCTGGGGCTCTTAACTAGACCACGGCCACGGCCTGGTTCTGATCCAAGGTTGAAGCCTCTCTGCGTCCTGGTGCCAAGCACAAACCAATGCTCCATCCCCAAGGCTGGCCCGGGGGAATGTGAAATATGGGAGGTGCTCGCCACCCTGTCCCCCATCCCAAGCCCCTTTGCCTTCCCTCCCGCCAGCTGTACTCCTCCCTGGGGAAGGATGTGAGCAATGGAATCCTTCTGGAAATATATTGGTCAGAGCACCACAGACCTTACTGGAGGTCAACTGCTGCCCCCTCACTCCCAGTTACCTTTCATCCCTGAAGCAAACCTTTATGGACTTAGCCTTGATGCCCAGGCTCCTCACAAATATTTCCAGATCAGTTTTTCACTAATCTAGGACTCCTGCTATGTTAACATAAACCCATTTCCCAAGAAAACCCCGTGGTGTTATGTATTTTCCAGCAATTGGGTGAATGCCTGGGATAAATTCAAGTCTATTTTGGACATGGGGTGCTGCAGCCCCCCACCAGCATCCAGGCTTATCTTTGAAAAGAGGCCCCTGATCTCCCATGGCTCTTATTCCCAGCAGTACCTGTCCGTTCCAGGGGTGCAAGAAGCTTTGAGAGTTCTCAGCAGCCCATGAAGATTCAATTCCCAGCTACTACTAAGTGTTTGGGGTTGCTTACTATGCTTTGAACAAAGCAAAGCTTCCTCCCAGTCATTCCTGCTCTTTAGTGCTCCATCTCCCTGTATTCTGCACCAACCTCCCCATCACCCAACCCAGGCATCAACATCAACCCTTCTCTCTCCTTGGCCCCACAGTCAAGAGTGGCCAAGTCATCTCAACCTCATGACCTCATCACCTCTCACCTGGACGACAGAGACAACATTCTGATCTTCCCCCATTCCAACCCATCTTCCATCCTCTGTGGGGTGATTTGATCAAATCCTTGCCTTGCTAGAAACCCAGCAGTGGAAGCCTACTGGTTTCAGGATAAAGTCCAAACTTTTTAATGCAGGATGTAGGGTCTTTCCTGCCTACTTTCCATCCCCACTGACATGCACAGAGAGGCTTGTATGTCCTGGAACACACCAGGTACTCTCATGTCTCCATGCCTTTGCATATGCTATTCCCTCGACCCTCTTCCATTGCCCCATCTGACTACCAGAGAAACTATCGCTCATCCTACAAATCTAACTGAACATCACCTTTCCTCATCCTCTCCTTGCTCCATAGGAGGACCAGCTCCCTCCATTGTGTCCCCTTGGCACCATGGACATGTGCCTACATTGTACTGGGCACACCAAATTATAATCACCTTTTGACTTGACCCCTACTAGAAATGAGCTCCATCAGAACGGAGACAGAGTCCTCTTTGTCTCAGTGTCTCCAGCAACACAGCACAGTGCCTGGCACACAGAATGAATCAATGCCATAGAACAGGGGTTGGCAAACTATGACTCACTACTTGTTTTGGTAAATAAAGTTTTATTGGGTCACAACCATGCCCACTTGTTTACATATTGTCTATGGGTGCTTTCACGCTACCACGGCAGAGTAGGTGTGACAGAGAATATGGCTTGTAAACTCAAAAATATTTATTATCTGGCCGTTTGCAGAAAGTATGATGACCCCTACCATAGAAGGCTCTTAGATGATGTAGCTGGCTGGTAACTTAAAAAATGAATTTCTAAGTAAAACTAAACCAGTTGCCGTGGAATCAACTCTGACTCATGGCAATCCTATGTGCTGCAGAGTAGAACTGTGCTCCATAGGGTTTTCATGGCTGTGACCTTTTGGAAGCAGATCACCAGGCTTTTCTTCTGAGGTGCCTCTGGGTGGGTTTGAACTGCCAACCTTTCGGTTAGCAGCTGAGCCCTTGGGAATAATAAAAAGATGCATACATAGCTTAAGCATTTCATTTTCACGTAAAATAATTAAATGTACATTAATCTTCCAATTTTTTTAATGAAGGACCGAGGCGTTTCCTTTGACAATGGGTCCATTCTCTGCATTGTCTGTCTTATATACACTACGCTCATAATGCATTGTTCACCATTTCCAATTTTGGTACAGTTCATCCATTCATCAAATACTTCCTGACACCTACCTTGTGTCAGGCATTGTGCTAGGTGCCTGGGATGCAGGAGTGAACAAGACAGACCCAGTCCCTGTCCCCATGGAACTTATCCATTAGGCTTTTGTCTCGCTCACACCTCATATTTCGGAAGCAATTCTTGTTAGAGAGTTTCTTTCATGGAGCCATTCCAAAGCATTCAATTTAGTTTCCATAGACACAACTATATTTCCTTTCACAGTCATATTTCATCAGTTTATGTGATGTTTAATTTAAATCACATAATTATAATAACAAGTATGACTGGCACAGAAGAGAGCTGGCAATAAACCCAACCAATTCTCAGAAAGTACAAGACCCAGCTGGTGGGAGGAGAAGTACACAGGCATTGAGGGTAAGGGTGGGAAACGGCCTGCTGGCAGCAGGTGGTCAGGGTGCTATGGGCATCAGTCCAGAAGATCCATGGAGACCATGGAAGTGCCAGCTAATCCAGGAGTTGCTTTGGCGGAGATGGGTTAAGAGCACTGTTCTTATGCATGCTTTGTGAATAAATGAGTGAATGAGTGAATGGCAGTCCCTTGCTTTCAATGGTAGGCATTTTTTTCTAATTACATCCCCTGCTGCTATCAGGAGAGTGGAAATCAGCTAATCTTAAAATCTTCCATTTGGAAAGGACTTCGGAAGTCTTCTAGGTCTAATGCTTACAGCATTCTTGATGTCCGTAACAGTCAAGATATATTTTGAATGTTTCCAATGACCAAGAACTCACCTCCTTTCCAACCTCCCCCTGTTCACCTTGCTCCATCCTTACTCTTTTCGTAGCTACTTCCTATGCATCCTTCAGGTCTCAGCCTACAAGCCATTGGCTCCAGGAAGCTATCCCTTCGCTGCCAAGTCTAGTTTGCATCTCCCGCGGTCCCTCAGCTCCCTGCATTTTCTCTACCACGGTGCTTGTTTCTCCACGTTCAGGGATCTGTCTCACCCACCAAACTGTGTGCTCTCTGAAGACAGGAACCTGTTCTTTTTTGTTGACAGTTCTTTCTTCAAGGCCTAGCAGAGTGCCTGACACATGGAAAGGGCTCAGTAGATACTGCTGAATAAGGGCAGTGGTGGTTCAGTGGTAGGGTTCTTGCCTTCCATTCGGGAGATCTGGGTTCGATTCCTGGCCAATGCACCTCAAGCATATCCACCACCCATCTGTCAGTGGAGGCTGGTGTGTTGCTATGATGCTGAACAGGTGTCAGTGGAGCTTCCAGACTAAGAGAAACTAAGAAGAAAGTCCTCGCAATCTGCTTCTGAAAATCTGCTAATGAAAACCCTATGGAAAACAATTGTCTGATCCCGTTGTGCATGGGATCCCACGAGCTGGGAGCTGAGTCAAGGGCAACTAACAATAATAAAGATTTCTGAATAGGTGAAGAAATGATTAAATGATTGAATGAGATCCTACTGGTGGAAGCAGAAGGCGTATGTGGGGAAAAGCAAAGGAAGAGGCAGCTGAGCAGGTAAGCCGGGAGACAGCAGGGACAGCCTCGAATGCCATGCTGAGTGTCATCCTGGCTTCCTGGGCACCACCCACCCCTATCATGAAGACACACCTCCCCACTCCATTGATCTTGAGCCTGAGCCATGCTCCCCATTCACATGGAAGCTGCTGGTACCTTCTTGGGGAACTCTTCTTAGGCAGACACATCCCAAACGCAGCAACAGTGGCGTCTGGTAATTAATGTGGGCAAATGTGGCTTCTCCTCCAAAAGCAACTCAATAAACTCAACAAATTATCAAGGCTCTTCCCTGCTCAGTTTATTGTGAGCTCCAGGGAGCCCACACAAACACATCAGGTAAACGTTATTCTGCCAGATGCACTGCTCTCTGGAGGGTGTGTGTTTGAGTCTGGGCATGTGGAGGGATGGAGGGCCTGGCTGCGTTTGCAGATGGTACGAGGGCTTTGAACGGGCATCCTGGGGCTAGTACGTTGGGGTGGCACATTGTGAAGGTCTGGGGGGACTCCATTTCCTCCCATTCCTAGCTCAGCTGCTTGCCTAGCAGGGCTGCTGGGTGAGAGATTCCTGCTTCTATGGAGAGGAGGTGCCCATGGTGCTGAAGTGAACAGAACAGGATGGGTCTGGAGTTGGGAACCGATGCTTTGTGCCAAGCTCTGGGGGAAGGGGCTTGTGGTGGATTTCCAGTAACCTTTCAGGGAATGCCTGGGGAAGAGTGGAACATACCAACTTCCCTTTTCTGTCCCCAGGTCTAAATCAGGCAGTTCCACTCTTTTCTGAGTGCTAGAAGTCCTTTGAGGGAGTCTACGTGTGGTGTAAATGGTTAATGAGCTTGACTGCTAACTGAAAGGTTAGGTGGTTTGAGTTGGCTCAAAGGCACCTTGGAAGAAAAGCCTGGCAATCTACTTCTGAAAAATCAACCATTGAAAACCCTATGTAGCAGTTCTACTTCACCATGCATGGGGTCACCATGAGTCGGAACTGACTTGATGGCATCGGGAACTGTGGAAGTCTTTAAAGACCAGTCTCTCTCCCTCAAGCCACACCTCCTGAAAGAGGTAGCCCTGTGTGTCACATAGCCCTTAGGTCACAGCTGATTGGACCGGGGTGGTCACCTGACCCGAGATGGGCCAATCAGCTGATAGAACTGCTCTCTGGAAGGTCCCTGTGACCCTTCCTGTGAAGTTACTCAGTGGAGAGAAGGGCTGAGCACTCACTTTGACAAACAGAAGCTTTGGGAAAAGGGTGTCCCAGTCATTTCTTCCACCTCTGTGCCTCCTCCCTCCTGCCCTCTTTATAAACGATGTCCTGCCCCTTGTCCATCCTTTCTCCCCCACATCCTGCACCAGAGTGACTGGGACCAAGTCTAAGCGTGGTCTTTGCCCTGTCCAGCTGTTGGGCCCTCAGATGGCTGTTCCGTGCCTCCAACCTGAGTCTCTGTTACTACAGGTTATACCTGGGATTCAGGGCAACAGCCTGAGCCCTGGCAGCCCCCATGCCCTAAGCTGTTAAATCCTAACCACATTAGGCTTGGCCAGGAACAGAACACTCATAGTCTACCCTCTAACCCTTCCTGGCTCAGGCCTGTGCCTAAGCAGAGATGCCACCTGTCTTGTTCATCACCTGTCTTATTCTCCAACAGGTTAAGGGAGGCCTCTGGAATCAGACAGAGCTGCATTTGAATCCTGGCTCCCACGTTCACTGATGGTGTGCGGTGAGCATGGGACTGAACTTCTCTGTGCCTCTGCTTCCTCATCTGAGCCGCAAGAAATGACTACCTGTGATGTGGGATTCCAGCAATAACATGTCTAGGACCGTGCCTGACACATGGTAAGTACCTCACAAAAGTGAGTTATTTTCCTCCCGTGCTTATGACTGAGAAGAGACAGGATAGAATTTTACCAGTGCCTTAAACTCCACTCTCCAGCTCACACAGGGATCAAGCAGATGCCAGAGCACTCTGGCCTAGGTCTTCCCAGGGAAGTAAGGATGCCTGCATCCATTCTGGTGACAGAAGAGTGCAGGGAGGAAAGGACAGGGTGCTCCATGGCACCCAGAGTACCTGGTCCACTTGGCCGTCACCTCCCCTCTTTCCTTCAGGTAGCCCCCAGCCTGGCCTCCACCAGCTCCTGTACACTCAGTCTTGACTCTCGCCTGCTTGCCACTGGTGGACAAGACTCAGAGAAAGGACTTGTCCCTCTTCCAGAGAGGGTGGCAATGTACACTTTGCAGAGGCCTCTGGAGACTACATTTGGATGATGCTTCTCATCCAGAGGAAATGTTTGCACATGGCTTATCGAAGAGCCTCCCACGCCAGCATTTGCCTGCCACTCGACTGCCATTCTGGGTTTGAGCATCATCGATGCTCCTGCCTTCCCCTCCCTCCCCAGGAGGCAGCAAGCCAGCCCTGCATGAGAGTTCAGCAGTCTGAAACCCGGCTGCAGGAGTGAGCCTCCCACACTGCTGGAGAATAGCCAGGCTAAACATCACGGGGACTCGAAGGTCACTGGTAGAATTCTTGCCTTCCGAGCGGAAGACCTGGGTTCGACTCCTGCCAATGCACCTCATGTGCTGCCATCACCGTCTGTCAGTGGAGGCTTGCGAGTTGCTATGATGCTGAACAGGTTTCAGTGGAGCTTTCAGACTAAAATGGACTAGGAAAAACAGCCTGGCGGTCTACTTCTGAAAATCAGCCAATGAAAACTCCATGGATCACAATGGTCCAATCTGAAACTGATTATGGGGATGGCGCAGGACTGGGCAGCGTTATGTTCTGTTATGCGTGGGGTAGCCGTGAGTCAGAGGCCCCTCCAGGGCAGCTAACAACAACAACAAGGTCAGTGAGACAGGTGTCCCAGAGTCAGATGGAGCTGGATTCCGATTCTACGTTTACCGGCTATTGGCCACGTGACCTTGGGTAGGTTGCTTCACCTCTCAGAGCCTCTTTTCCTGGTGTGTTTCACAGTGCAGTGATGAGGATTAAACATGATACAGTGATGCTCACGAAGCATCATAAAGAAACAGGAGCTACAACTGGTCATGTCATGTCTCCATGCATCAAAGGAGAACCGTGGGCAAGGGGACTACCATTTCCCAAGGAGGAACAATCTGGAGTAGAGATTAAAGTGCATGAGCCCTGGAAGGGGCTCTCCTTTGTCCATTTCTCAGCTCTAAAGTTAACAGTTGTCTCATTTTGGGCAAGTAACTGACCTGCTTTGGACCTCAGTTTCTCCATCTGTTTAATAGGATAACAGTAGCACGCATCTCAGAGTTCTTAAAAGCCAGTTGCTGTCTAGTTGACTCCATGCATCAGAGTAGGACTGTCCTCCATGGGGTTTTCAATAGCTATGATCTTCCGGAAGTAGACCCCCAGACCTTTCTTCTGAGGTATCTCTGGGTGGACTCAAACCCCTAATTTTTACATTAGCAGCCAAGCATGTTAACTGTTTGTACCATTCAGGGTTGTTAGAAGGTTTAAGTGAGGTGATGTGTATAAAAGCTCTTAGCACAGTGCCTGGCACATAGCAGGTGCTCAAAAAGCATCAGCTATTATTATTGAGGGCCCACTCTGTGCCAGTATTGTACATATAGTGACTCAAAAACAAACACGAGGTCCATTCATTAGTCTGGTAGAGGTCGCACAAGTAGAGGGGAGAGGAAGGAGATAGGAAGAAGGTAGCTGACAAATAGGGAGGAGAAGTGTTCCTGTCTTCTCATATCGCTCACCCCTATCATACCTGGGTTAATGCCTTAATACTTCTTGTTGTAAGCAGCAGAAACCCAGCTCAAACCAGCCTGAGATAAGGAAGGAAGACTGGATGTTGTAGCCAAACCACAGGAAGAGCAAGGCTGTAGCTGGCCTCAAGGATGACCAGAACTAGGAATGCAAATGCCACAAGGATTCCCTCTCTCTGTGCCTCATCTCTGTTTGCTCTGTCCGCTGGCTTCATTAGCTCTGACTGCAAGGGGCTGCCTCCCTCTATGACTGCACTTCCTAAGACATACTCACCCTTCAAATACTGCTTATCACTGACCATCATGTGTTCCAGCAACTCAGCAGCCATTTATTGAGAGACATGTTTATGAGTACAGAAGTGAGTGAATAAACTCAAAGAATATAAGAGTGAATTAATGAGCAAGCAAATGAGCGAATTAGTGACGACTTAATGAGTCAGCAAGTGAGTGAAGCGTGTAAAGTTGAGCAGATAACATTCCCTCCCCACCAATTTATCTAATAAGCTCTGACACCAGTTTTTTATACACAAGAGTGGTGAAGAATAGCACAGGAAGTTACAGATCACCAGCTGGAAGAGAATGATATTGCATGAGTTTCCTATTGCTGCTATAACAAATTATCACAAACTTAGTGGCTTAAAACAACACAAATTTATTATTTTACAATTCTGCAGGTCAGAAATCTGAAATGGGTTTCACTGGACCGAAATCAAGGTGTCAGCAGGGCCACATTCCCTCCGGAAGCTCTAGGGGAGAGTCCTTGCCCTTTCCAGCTTCTTCATTCCTTGGCTTGTGGCCCTTTGCCCCATCTTCAAGGCCAGCAGCAGGTACCTTCGTATTTCTGACTTTGACCCTCTGCTTCTGTTGTCATATCTCCTTCTGTGACTCTGACTCTCCTGTTTCTCTCTTATAAGGACCCTTGTGATTAGATTGGGCCCACCTGGATAATCCAGGGTAAACTTCTCATCTCAAAAACCTTAACTTAAAGGCACCTGCAAAGTCCTTTTGCCATGTAAGGTAACATACTCACAGGTTTTGGTGATTAGGACATGGACATTTGGCTGGGGCGGGGGTGGGGAGGCATTATCTTGCCTACCACAGATACCTTGCTCAGAAGGTAGGTTTGACTATCGATTCCCAGTCCACAGAAGGAGGGGCAGGAGAGGGGGTGGAGGAAGCATTGATCAAATATGCCTGAGCCAGGTACAGGTATTCCTGGACTTACGACGGGTTCTGTTCTGACGACTCTGTTGTAAATTTGTTCTGATGTAAACCGAATACCTCTTTTTTTTTTTTTTTTAGTTTTCATTATTATTGCCTTTTACTATCAGTATCTTTATAAATCTGATCTTTGAACATCTGCAAGCGAACATATGAGAATGATAACATCAGCAAATTATGCACTACAACATTGTATGAAGTACATATTACTAATAATAACATGTACCAAAAAAAAAAAAAAAAAGACAGTTGTAAGTACGGCCCATCTTAACTCAAAGTCATAAGTCAGGGACTACCTGTACTTTTTGTTGTTGCTGCTGTTCTTCTTCTTGTGTCCTGAGCACTGGGATTTTTAAAGGCTCCTCAGATGATTCTCTCCCCACTCCAAGGGGCTGGGGGGGTGGGAAACAAAACCTGTTTCTTTGAGTCAGTTCCGACTCATAGCGACTCTATAGAGTATAACTGTCCCATAGGGTTCCCAAACTGCCACATCTTTCTCCTGAGGAACAGCTGGTGGGTTGAAACTGCCAATCTTTTGCTTAGCAGCTGAGTGCTGAACCACTGCACCACCAGGGCTTCTCCAGGTGATTCCAGTGTGCAACAAAGCTTGAGAATTACTGTGACAGAAGATATGCCAACACAAACACTAGCTCTGTTGCTCCATTGGGGGCAAAACCCAGTCCTGTGATTTCTGGAAATGAAGGATCAAACAGCAGGGTGTCTCAACCCTGGATGCACATTAGTATAGCCTGGGAAGATTTTCAAAAAACTTTTTACTTTGAAGTAAAAAGAGGTGCAAAGATAGCACACAAAGTTCCTGTATACTCTTCACCCAGGTTCCCCTGATGTTAGTATCTTACATACCTATAGCCCTTTTATCAAAACTAAGAAACTCACGTTGGTACAATGCTAGCTACAGACTTTACTTGGATTTCACCACTTTTTCCACGAATGTCCTTTTTCTGTTCCAGGATCCAATCCAGCATCCCACATTGCATTAAGTGGTCACATCTCCTTGCTGTCGTTGTTAGGTGCCATCGAGTCGATTCCGACTCATAGTGTGACCCCATACGACAGAGTAGAACTGCCTTATAGGGCTTCCTAGTCTGAAACTGTTACGGGAACCGATTGCCAGGTCTTTTCTCCCATGGAGCCACTAGTGGTTTTGAACTGCCACCGTTTTGGTTAGCACCCAAGCACTTAACCACTGCACCACTAGGGCTTCTTCATGTCTCCTTAGTCTCATCTAATCTGTGTAGTTTCTTAGCATTACCTTGTTTTTTCAAGACTTTATCACTTTTGAAGAGTAGTGGCCAAGAATTTGGTAGAATGTCTTTTAATTTGGGTTTGTCTAATGTTTTCTCATGATTAAAGTGGGCTTATGGATTCTGGGGGCAAATACCACAGAGGTAAGATGTCCTCCTTATCACATCATATAAGGGGATGTGTGATATCAGCAGGACTTATGAGGACGTCTGCCGGGTTTCTCCACCGTAAAGATGGCATCTATCCCTTTCCATACTCTACCCATTAGAAATGAGTCACCAAGTCCAGCCCACACTGTAGGGAAGGGGAAGTTCCAGGTACTTTTATTCCCATGATTTCAATTAAGTTCATATTCACAACTCTATTATTACCTCACTGCTTTTTACAGGTGAGACTATAACAAGCTAGCCCTGTCCAAAGTTACCTGGCTAGTGAGCAGCAAAGCCAGAATTTGAACTCATGTCTGTGGCTCCCAAGGCCACCAATAAAAGAGGATCACACAATCTCAGA
>NW_004443951.1:23839292-23841468 GCF_000243295.1 Trichechus manatus latirostris | reverse complement strand
TGTAGGAAAGCCACAAGAGACAGCAGACTTATTACCACAGGCAGGAGGGGACAAGGAGAGGGAGCAATTACGGAACTTGGAAGGAGAGTCCTTTAGAGAGGACGCCTTAAGTGGAGCAGAAGGAAAGACAGCCAGCTCCAGGTGACCCCACAGAGAAGAAGCCAGAAGAATAAATGCCTGGAGCTTACCCTTTTCCCTCCCTAATCTCCCGTTGGTGGTCCCCATTAGCCAAACTGGCATGGAAGTCAAATGGCACAGGACCCATTGATGGGGTCCATATGGGGCAGCCTCCTGGGCAGACAGCAGGGTGGAGAAGACTGGGAAAGGGATCGAGAGGAGACACACCTTAGATGCCCAGCACATAGTTTGATTTAGAAAGCCAGGTTTATTTATCCTCCCTGAGCCCCTGGGTGGTAAAAACGGTTATTGCAGCTGCTAACTGAAAGGTTGGAAGTTTGAGTCCACTGAAAGGTGCCTCGGAAGAAAAGCCGGGTGATCTACTTCCCAAAAATTAACGACTGAAAACCCTATGAAGCACAGTTCTACTCTGACACACATGGGTTTACCAGGCATCAAAATCAACTCCACGACAACTTTTATTTTTAAGCTGCCTGTGAGTAGGAATCAACTCTGCAATGGTTTTGGTTTTTTGGTTTTTAAACAAGGAAATTGGAGAAAAAGGCCTAACCATCTACTTCCAAAAATTAAGGAGCACTGGTGGTGCAGTGGTTAAGTGCTCGGCTGCTAAACAAAAGGTTGGTGGTTCAAACTCACCAGCCACTTCATGGGAGAAAGATGTGGCAGTCTGCTTCTGTAAAGATTACAGCCTTGGAAACCCTATGGGGCAGTTCTACTCTGTCCTATATAGCCTATAGAAACCCTTTAGATCACGACAGAACTGTGTCTGACTCACTTGCTTTGGACATATCATCAGGAGACATCAGTTGCTGGAGAGACCCCCAGTGAGATGGATTGGCACAGTAGCTGAAACAATGGACTGAGACATGCCCGTGATTGTGAGGATGGCACAGGACTGCGCAACCTTTCTTTCTGTTGTACACGGAGTTGCCATGAATCGGAGTCGACTCAAAGGCAGCCAACAAGAGCAACAAAGAATTCCCCTGCTTCATCCCTCCTGATAGGGAGGCTGGCCGAACAGCAAAAGATTGCCATCAAGTTTACCTTTCACTGCTGCCTCTTCTTGTATCTGCTAGCCTCTAGACGGTTATCATGGAGTTTATCTTCCCAGATTTTATGGGCGTGAAAGGGGTGGAAAGTTGTGAGCAGAGACACATAGTAGCTATGTTTCTTGTGAGCCTGAGCAGAATGTGACCAAAGTGTGTGGACTTTTGGTCAAGTTCATCCTCACATCCCATCCTGTCTCAGGAAGGAGCTGTACCCCCTTCATCTCTGCTCCTCAGCTGAAGTCCAAGGAACAAGTGGGCCGACCTTGGCTCCTTGGGAGAAAGAAGTGGAATGAAAAAAAGCTGTCTAGGCTGAGCAATGTCCCCAGACTAGTCAGCCCAACACCCAGCCCCCTACCATCTTCACTTGCCCAGATATCTTCAACTGGCATCTGATACCTCTTTGTTGTTGTTAGTTGCCACTGAGTCAGACCTAATTCATGGTGACCTCATGTACGACAGAACAAAATGTCACCTGGTCCTGCATGATCTTCATGATCGTTGGTATGCTGGAGTCCATTGTTGTGGCTATTGTATATTTTGAGTGCCTTCTAATCTAGGGGGCTCACCTTCCTGCACTATACTGGCTAATATTCCCTTGTGACCCATAGTGTTTTCATTGGCTAATTTTCAGAAGCAGATCATTGGGCCTATCTTCCTAGTCTATCTTAGTCTGGATATCTGATATCTTATAGACCTCAAATCCAGTCACACAACTACAGCATGTCACCTGGAAGCCTTCTCTATCCAGTCCAAATTGCTCATTTCACAGATGAGAAACCACAGGCTCATGAGTAGGAAGGGGATGGCTAAGGGAGTCCAGCCACCTGGCAGAACTGCAGCAAGAATTCAGGACTGGGGACTAACCGATTTTCATCTTTCGTTTACAGAAAATGGAAGTTGAAGTCTATCTTGGAGACTTGGGAAGGGACTTGGCAAAAATTCAAAACATGGCACAGTCTCAGGCAAGCTTCCTGGTTAGGCTCAGCTGC
>NW_004443951.1:23836245-23838390 GCF_000243295.1 Trichechus manatus latirostris | reverse complement strand
TTGAGTCCACCCAGAGGCACCTCGGAAGAAAGGCCTAGCAATCTACTTTCAAAAAAATCAGCCATTGAGAACCCTATGAAGCACCATTCTACTCTGACACATGTGGGGTCACCATGAGTCGGGGTCAACTTGATGGCAATTGGATTTTACAGCTGAACAAAGCCCACTGCCTCCAGGAAGCCAAAAAGAAATACTTCCAGTGGAAGTAGCTGCTCCATAGCCTGCTTTGGGTGAACCATAATTCATGAGAGGCAAAAATTGACCCTCCAGTGTCTAAACCCTCAGAGTACCTGTATGCAAATGCCCACAGGCACTGGCCAGGATTGGCCAGGCTTTGGGTGATGTCACAACCCCTCCTCTGACCCAATAATGCTACCACCACTGAAAAGGCCGACCCCTGACTGCAGCTCTTGCAGAGAGAAAAATTCACCACAAGCAAAGGACCTTCTAGATTGCTCCTGACACGTGGCACAAAAGTCTCTGCTGTCCAAGTTCCTGAATCCAGAAAAAAAATGATTTTATGAACATGGGAAAAGAAGTCCAGCTAAGGCCTAAGGTGAACGTCTCTTCTTACATCCATTTTTTGCTGAATTACAGAAACAAGTTCAAGGAGCAGCAGCCAAATTCCTACCTTGGCTTTAAAGAGTTCTCTAGAAAGTGTTCCGAAAAATGGAGATCCATTTCAAAGCATGAAAAGGCCAAATATGAAGCCCTGGCCAAGCTCGACAAAGCCCGATACCAGGAAGAGATGATGAACTTTGTTGGCAAGAGGAAGAAACGGAGAAAGCGCGACCCTCAGGCACCCAGGCGGCCTCCATCATCCTTCATACTCTTCTGCAAAGAGCACTATGCCCAGCTGAAGAGGGAAAATCCAAACTGGTCGGTGGTGCAGGTGGCAAAGGCCACTGGGAAGATGTGGGCTGCAGCGACAGATGTGGAAAAGCAGCCGTATGAACAGAAGGCAGCTCTCCTGAGAGCTAAGTACCAGGAGGAACTTGAAGCCTACCGTAAACAACGCAATGCCAGGAAGAAGAGCCTCCGAATGGCTAGGAACCAGCGCAGAGGGAAAACCGAGTCAGGCAGGAGCTGATGGATCAACTTGAAAAAAATAAAATGGCATTCACCTGTCCTGCCTGTCTCTTATGAATGTCCCTGGTCTTGTGTGTGGCTCTAGAGTGGGAAATGAGTGGCACAGTAAGAGGAGAAACTGGGTATGGGAAACTGATCCTGGGGACAGGCAGGCTTTGAGAGAAGTGGGAACAGTGTCTGAAGGAATGTATGGTCAGAATCCACAGGGCTTGCTCTGGCAGGTAGGGTGGGAGTCTCCAGGTGTGAAAAAGCTAGAAGTAATGGAGGTAGGAGTATCCTGATTTTCCAAGTGGTTATCCAGGCTGGAGGACCCTACATGGGGCCAGGTCCAGGGACACTAGGTCCAGCTCTGGTGAGGGGGGTGGCAATACTGGCAGACCGTCAGGGCCAGAAGCCTGGAGTTCAGGTCAGGCTTCCAATCCAGGTCTCTCAGGCTTCCAATCCAGGTCTCGGCAGAGAAATATGACAAGATGCCCAAGCAGAAACTTGTTCCATGGGTGGACCAAGCCAGCAGAGGTTGGGAATGTGGAATTTAGGGTTCCAGTTGTAATTCCAGATACCAGACCTCCACCAGACCTCCAGCAAGATGTAGATACCAGTAGCAAGTTGGGATGGGACTCCAGTGGGGTTCCCTGTGCTTGTTAGGATGAACCTTATTGATTTAAAAACAAACAAAATAGGGCAAAATAGGGCAAATCATCCCAAGTCGTATAGGAAGGGCCTGTGGACATTTTGGTGAGCATCAACCCAAGTTGTGTCACATAACTGAGGAGGACATTTGTTGCTTTTATGACCACCTGGCAACTCTTCCTCTTATGACCACCTGGCAACTCTTCCTCTTAGTAACAGCAGCCTGATTCGCAGACTGATACGAGGGTATGACAGGGTCTGACAGAAGGCCAGGAATCCCCCTGGCCCGGTGATACACTCATTGCTGAGACCCAGGCATTGCTGAGACCCAGGCTGGTCAATCAGAGTGGATCTCAGTCATTTTGCCATCACACGGGGCCCTCAGAATGAGGTAAAAATGTTTAGTCCTAGAGGCATCACATCATT
>NW_004443951.1:23833089-23835084 GCF_000243295.1 Trichechus manatus latirostris | reverse complement strand
GATGGAGGCTTGTGGGTTGTCATGATGCTGAACAGATTTCAGCAAAGCTTCCCAACTAAGACAGACTAGAAGAAAGGACTGGTGATCTACTTCTGAAAATCAGCCAATGAAAACCCTATGGATCACAAAGGTCCGATCTGCAACCTATCATGGGGATGGCACTATTCTGATGTGACTGGGGTCACTATGAGTCAGGGCAACAACAACTATTATTTCTATTACTTGCAGCAATCAGTTTCCCCAGTGATTAAGTTTTATAATATTAAATATATGTATTTCACTTCAAGAACTGTTAGAAATGTAATTAAATATTTTCTGTATGGTTTGGAGCTGAGACTAAGGGATCATATTGCAGCCCAAATATCTTCTTCCTTTTCTGCTGCCCCTCCATGTTTAATACATATCAAATCAAATCAAGCTGGCTTATAAAAACAGAAAGTTTACTTTCCAGAGAAGTCAGATACTTTGAGATGTAGACCATGACATAGGTGAGCTCTTAGCCAATGATCAGACATTTCACATAAAACAACTGAGTTTCCTTCTGAGATGACCAAGTGTGGCAAACATTTGATGCCATGCCCAACTCTCACCTTACCCCTGACTATCAGCCAGTCTAGGTTCTATCAGATCATTTCTGCACAATACTTGGTAATTATTTATCAAGGATATCATTTCTGCACAATACTTGATTATTATTTTTAAAGGGTTGAAAGTATAACGCTCTGTAAAGCTTTTCAAAGCCACCCCCAGTCAAAGAGACACGTTGAAATGACACAAACCCTTACTGGTCTACACAATCATATAGTGGGATACCATATGAATGTCACTTCCCCTCCCCTCCCTGTAAATGGCCTGGCTTCTTAAGCCATCCTTAGGAGGCTGAGCATTGTCCTGGGTCCACATTCCCTTGGTGTCAGCGTGAGAGAAAGTCTGGAGTGGCATACTTACAATGGGTCTCCCGGGGAGGATGGAGGGGCCTAATCTGTCCTCTTGACCACTTGACCACACTGCTTCTCCAAGTCTCAGAGCCTCCCTGGCACTCCTGCCAGCATCACTCTTCCCACCACCCACCTCTTCTTGCCTCAGTTATCAGAGCAACCTTCCCAAACTAGGACTTGGACCATTTTCTGCTCCCATTCTAAAATTGTAAAAGGCTCCCTCTTTCCCACAGCATCCAGTGAAAAACCCTCTGCCTGACTTTGAAGGCCCTCTGTTGTCAGGGAGGCTGCTCCTGCAGTCTCCCACCATATCACTCACCAGCCATTTATGGAGGACTCTGTGTGCCAGGCCCTCTGCTGGGTAGAGGGAGACACAACAGCGCTGCTACCTCAGTGGGTCTGGAGGACAGAAGATTATTTTCAAGGCTTGAAATCCAACAGAAGTTGCGCTGCTGGGTTTTGGACTTGCTTTGGACCTGTGACTCCCTTTTCCGTCTAATTCTCCCATTTGGAATGGAAATATCTATCCTATGCCTGTTCCACCATTGTATTTTGGAAACAGGTAACTTGCTTTCTAGGTTTCACAGGTACACAGATGAAGTGGAACTTTGCCTCAGGATGGACCATACCTAGAGTCTCACCCATATCTGATTTAGAAGATGAGAGATGATACTGGAGTGTGTTAAGACAAGGAGGGGTGGGGTGAATATCTTCTACATGTGGGAAGGACATGAATTTTCGTGCGTCAGAGGGAGCACTGTTATATATGCTGAAGACCTAATCCTGGGTATCTGTGAATGTGACCTTGTTTGGAAAGAGGATCTTTGAAGATATTATCAGTTATCAGTTAACATGATGTCATACTGGACTAGGGTGGGCCCTAATCCCCATATGAGCGGTGTCCTATAAAAGAGGAGACGAGACACAGAAAGAGAGAAGAACACTGTATGACGATGGAGGCAGAAACGGGAACGCCAAGGATGGTCAGCAGTCACCAGAAGCCAGGAGAGAAACATGGAACAAATTCTCCCTCGGAGCCCTCAGAAGGAATCAAAAC
>NW_004443951.1:23785536-23831304 GCF_000243295.1 Trichechus manatus latirostris | reverse complement strand
AATTCTAGAAGAGACTGTCTTTAACCTTGTTTCTTCCTGCAGCCTCTACCCCACTTGTTTAATTTCCTTTATTTTGCTACCAACCTCTAAAAGTGGGGGCGCGCTCTACCAGCCCCCATGCTAATTAGATCCTGACTGGCACTGTTCTGCAGTGGTTCCAGTTGGACTGTCTTCCTCCTAACCTGAACGGTGGCCTCTTTGTGGGTAGCAGCTGTGTTGTGCTACACTCCTCTCCTGGAAAAGGGTCCCCACACAGCCACCCCCTAGTCCTTATGCCACCGTTCCTGGTTTCCTGTGTGATTAATTATGTGAATGTGGGTGGCCAAGTCAGAGTTTTGACAACAGTTTGCAGTCGCCCCTGCTGAAAACGAACTTCATTAACATTCCTTTATGAAAAAGACAACAGGAGGGTGTGAATCTGCTGGCTTCTAATGACTGTAATGTAATGACAAGGAAGAGGGAGGGAGGGGATGAGGAGGAGCAGTGAGGGAGCCTGGAACCAGGAGAATCGGTGAGAGGAAAAGCAGGTGCAACATTTGGTGTGGTGCCAGCATGCCAGGCCCACTCGGCTGGGCTCAGGGACCTTTGCCCTTGGGGAGAGGACACCAGAGTCTTTGGGCCCACTGCTGTGTTGATGACTGAAATCCCTACACTCTGATGCTTCTCTCCTATAGCCTTTCCTGTGCCCATGCAGGCATCCATTTATTTATTCATTCATTCAACAAATACTTACGCAAATCTTTTGCCTGCAACATACCAAGAACTGTTCTGTTGTTAGCCGCTACCAAGTCGATTCCGACTCATGGCGACTGAGTGTGTTTCAGAGTAGAACTGCTCTGTAGGATTTTCAAGGCTGTGACCTTTCAGAAGAAGACTGCCACGCCTTTCTTCCGAGGCGCCTCTGATTAGGTTCAAATCGCCAGTGTTTTAGCTAGTAGTCGAGTGCTTAACTGTTTGTGCCACATAGGGCTTGCTAAGGATGCAGCAAGGTCACTAACCTCTTACATTCCAGTGAGGGAGAGACAGACAGTAAACAGGTCAACAAATAAACCAGAGCTTCAAATTGCTTTGTTCCAGGTTCGAATCTTTGCTGAGAATTTGCACTTCCACCTGGTGGCCAGGTGGTTAAGAATCCACCAGCCGCTCCTTGGAAACCCTATAGGGCAGTTCTACCCTGTCCTATAGGGTCGCTATGAGTTGGAATCGACTAACGGCGATGGGTTTTGGTTTTTACCCCAGATATACTGAATCAGAATCTACAGTTTAACAAGATCCCCAGGTGATTCTTATACATAATAAATTTTTGAGAACCACTGCTCTACTAGTGGTTCCCAGAACTTGTCCCTAACCAGCAGTATTAGCATCACCTGGAACTTGTTAAAAATGCAAATTCTCAGCAGGGGTCCTAGCCAGAATGAACCAGTTCAAAGCCCTGAAATAAACACACTCAGATCATTTTCCAATTGTGTCAAATGCTCTGAAGAAAATAAACCAGGGTAATGATACATACAATGAAAGGCATTGTGGAGGGCACTTTAAATGGAGTGGTCAAAGAAGGCCTCTCTGGGGAGATGATATTTGGGCTGAGATGTAAAACACAAGGAGGAGCCAGGTAGGCCAAAGGCTGACAGCAGAGTTCTTCAGGAAGCAAGCAGCTCAGCAAGTGCAAAGGCCCTGGGGCAGCAGTGAGTTTGGCATATTAGAAGGAACAGAGGCCAGAGTGACTGGAGGTGTGTGAGTGAGTGGATGAGGGCAGGAGACAGAGGCCCTGCAGGCTGTGGCGAGTTTATGCTGGAATCAAAGTGTAGTGGGGGGCCATGAAGAGTTCACAGCAAGGGGAGCCATGCACTTCTGTCCTTGACTTCTAGTTATCGGGCATTCTGGAGTCTTCAGAGACTATCAGGTATCAACAAGGAGATGCTACCCCCTCCAAGGTCTGCAAGAGAAAGAGCCAAGGCTAGAAAATATTAAACACACGGTCTTTTTATCCTTTTGGAAGGGAGATAAACCAACAAGATCCTCTTCTTGGTCTTCCTTGGCATAGCTGTAAGCTAACAACCAAATGTGGAAACTCTGAAACTGTGAAACATTTTCCAAGATACTAGAAGACGAGGGATAGGGGAGGAGGGGAAGGGTGGGTCTTGATGGCAGAATGTTCCAGAGGAACATTTCTTTTAAGTCAGTTTTCACGTGGAGCAACTTCTACTAGACGAAAATCAAAAAACTCAAACCCATTGCCGTCAAGTTGATTCTGACTCATAACGACCCTAAAGAACAGAATAGAACTGCCCCATAGGGTTTCTAAGGAACGGCTGGGGATTCAAACTGCCGACCTTTTGGTTAGCAGCCATAGCACTTAACCACTGTGCCACCAGGGCAGTGGTTCTCAAATTTTAGTGTGTACCAGAATCATCCACCAGGGCTTATTAAGATGCAGATTGCTGGGCCCAGCCCTCAGAGTTTCTGATTCAGTGCTTCTGGGAGTGGGACCTTGACTTTGCATTTCTAACAAGTTCCCAGGTGATACTGATACTGAAAGAGGGAAAAGAACCACAGAGGAATTCTCCCTGTTTGAGCCCACTCATTCATTCCAGGGAGGAGTGACTTCTCTGACGGGTCAGTTTGGGCGGAGAAGCTGACCATGCTCTCAGTTCAGCCTCTGTGTCTGTCTCTCCCTGGCTGCAGAATGTATTCAGCTCTGCTATCCAATCAATTAATCAGTAATAAATGTGAGATGCTGATCCTCATGTCTTCCTCCTGCATCTGCCAATTGACTCTGAACTTGAGAGGGGAATAAGTATATTTATTTATTGGGTTTCCCTCAAATCCCAATAGAGAAGTTGATCCCAGTTATGAAACAATCGATTAGCATCTGGGCTGCACAGCTGTGTTGAGATCTTCTAGTCGATTTCAGTCTGCACTAAAGCATCATTTTATTTTGGGTTAAAAAGGTCTAGTTTCTGGGCCTTTAAGATCGGGGGTCAGGTCCTAGAACAGGGTGTATCAGAAGCAAGGTTTATTAAAATGCAGATCATCAGGGTGAGGTCACAAAGGCACCAGCACCCCTTTGTCTTGTCATATGACTTCTAATCACACTCCCACAAACAATACCAACCCTACAGGTGGGCCAGAGATTCAGTGGGATGTCTGGGACATCACTGTAAATGAAGTCTGGTGTGTGAGAAGTGCCCTATAAATGGGGCTGCCTGGCCTGGTGTCTTCAGGACCGTTTAAAGAAGGCGAGAACAGCACACAAAAAGGCAGTTCCAAGCAAGAGAAACAGCTTGGCCAAAGTCCCAAAGAAGGTGTGTGCCCCTCCAGCTGGCCCTAAGCTCTCGGTTGGGTTGCCAGTGACACAATGAGCATTCTCATGTCGCCCTCCCCTCCTAACAGTTTCCTTGTAACAGCCCTCCCTACCTATTGCTCCCTTTCTAGTTCTTTCTCTGCTCTGGCTAGCTAAGTGATGTTTCTAAGACTCCTCCCCTTCAACCTTGAAATGCTTCAATGGTTGTTCATCACCTATGGGAGCCCGACATGCCCTCCATAATCAGGCCACTGCCCACCTTGGTCCCACACACTCACTGTGGTAGGCAGCTTCTGACATGGCGGCTCCCAAAGATCCCCTCCTCCTGGTATTCACACCTGTGTGATCCCCTCCCCTTGAGTGTGGGCTGGACTTGCTTCTAACAAATAGAATAGGGCAAAGGGATTTCACTTCTGAAATTAGGCTATAAAAGACTGTGACCTCTCTCTCTCTTTCTGGCTTGCTCAAAGCAGACTGACATGTTGAAAGCTTCCCTACGGAGAGGGCCATGTGGCAAGGAACTGAGGGTGGCCTCTGGCCAACACCCAGCAAGGAACTAAGGCCCTGGGTTAAACAGCCTGTAGGTAGCTGATTCCTGCCAAAAACCATGTGAATGAGCTTGAAAGTGGGTCCTTCTCTCAACCGGAACTTTAAAATGACTGCAGGCCTGTAGACACCTTGATTGCAGCCTTGTGAGAAACTCTATGCCAGAGAACCCAGCTAAGCCACACCCCGATTCCTAACAGAACATGTGAGGTAATAAATATTGTTTCAAGTCACTAAGTTTGGGGTGATTTGTTACACAGCAATAGACAGCCAATATACCCACCCTAAGGAGTCCTGGGTAGCGTAAACAGTTAAATGCTGGACTACTAGCTGAATGGTTGGTAGTTCAAACCCACCCAGAGGTGCCTTGGAAGACAGGCCTGGCAATCTGCTTCTGAAAGGTCACTGCCTTAAACACCCTATGGAGAAGTTCTACTCTATACACATGGAGTCACCCTGAGTTGGAACTGACTCCCAACAACAACAACAAAGGTCTTGCTACACAGTATTTCCCGCAGAGGCACTACACTCTCACCCTCTCCTCAGGGCCTTTGCACATGCTGCTACAGGCTGGGATCTTCCTTCCCACCATTTGGGTCTAGTGAACTCCCGTCTGTCCTCCCTCCCGCTCTCCTCTGTGTTCCCACAGCACCTTAAATAACTACACACACCTCCATCTCACTGCCTATCACACTATTGTTTGCCTCCCCAGCTGGTGCAAGAGGCAGGGACCTTGCTTTATTAATCCCAGTATCCCTAAAATCCAACATAAAGCTTGACATGGAGTAAAATAATACCAGCTGGCTGTTACTGAATGTTTATCACATGCCTGGTATGGTTTGAAACAATTTACATGTGGTTATCTTATTTAAAGAGGTGGCTGGGTGGTACATATGGGTTAAACGCTCAGCTACTAGCTGAAAGGTTAGCGGTTCAAACCCACCCAGAGGCACTTTGAAAGACAAGTCTGGTGATCTATTTCCGAAAGGTCACAGTCTTGAAAACCCAATGGAGCAGTTCTACTCTGCACACATGGGGTCATCATGTCGTCAGAATCCACTCAACCACAACTAACCAATCTTATTTACTGTAACAACTCATGGAGGCAGACACTTTAAATACCCCCATCTTATAGGTGAAAAGCTGAGACACCAGGTTAGGTGCTCAGGGCATGCTTCCTGGAAAAACGCTTGCAACTGGATCCATGAGAGATATGTTCTTCTTCGTGTCTTGGTGCTTGACATTGGTCGGTTTCCCCTTCTCTTTCTGGCAGAGTTGGGCCAGAAGGCCTCCTGGTGCCTGGACACACTCTGTGCTTGACTGGTTAAGCAGTTGGTATTCCCAGAGAACTACCTGGATCTATCCTTGGCGCCTCCGAGGAAGGACTTGGCTGGCACCCAGAGAATTTGATGGGCACCAGCAACCACACCTCCAGCTCTCTGCACACAGCTGTGCCTCTGGACCGCGGGCAGAATAAGCGTCTTCCTCCCCTCACACCCTGTCATTATCAACCACGTAAATTCCTCGATACCAATGTTGAAATGAACAGATGTGGCTCTGTATTTTTACTGCATCATCTGCAATTAGCAGCAACAGGCATGGAAGAACTCTGCGTCCCTGGGGCTGCCCCTTGCTGATGCAGCTGCGAGTACATTTTCGCTGAAGGATCTGGCTAGGCTCCTCTGACAAGTGCGTGAGGGAACTTCCATTCGCAGAGTGGAAGTCTTTATGCCAGGAAGTGGAAAGCGGGCCGCTGAAGCCCGATCTTCACTCCACTGCTGCCCTGGCCTCCCTTCCACCCCGCCATGCCGTACTGATTCTGCAAAGCTGTCTAAACACCTTGACAGAATGTTCTCCATGGAAGTCCCAAAGACAAGGCAGGACAGTGGTCCTGAAAGTCAGGGGTGACAGAGGGTTTTATAGGCTTGGGGTCTGGGGTGTGGTGTAAGGGCTATGGAATGAAAAAGGGAAATGCTGTAGTGCCCGGGGCAAACATAAGAGGATATCTGCATGGATTTCAGAAAAGAAGGGAGCTGGTGAGTAAGAGTTAATGGGGGCTCACCAGCTCTGCCAAAAGGGGAAGAACATTTTTTTGCTAGTAAATATAATGCTAATAACTAATACTGCTTGAGCACTTACTATGTCCCATACCCTACTGCTAAGTGCTTTCCAGGCATCATCACATTAAATTCCAGGAGGTAGTATCAATGACCCCCTCCCCCATCCCCAGCCAAAGACCACCAGGGATCTACCTGTAGTTGAACAACACTGGCTTTATCAACTCATGGCAACGAGTGGGAATGCACACCCCAGAGGTCTCAGTAAGAGGGTGTTAGAAAGAACATCCTGTAGGGTTTGGACCTGTGTTAGGCGATTTCGGGGAGAGTTCAAAGGAATGGAGCTTTGCTCTGGATCGGATGGTGTCGGGACATAGGTGTAATTCGACGATTGTTGTTGGCTCCTGTAGAGTTGGCTCTGACTTATGGTGACCCCGTGTACAACAGAACAAAAACACTGCCTGGTCCTGCACCATCTTCACAATTGTTGGGATGCTTGAGTCGATTGTTGCAGCCACTGTGCAGTCTGAATGCCTTCCAACCTGTTGTGTTGTTGTGTGCTGTCGAGTCCATTTTGACTCATAGCAACCCTATAGGACACAGTAGAATTGCCCTGTAGGGTTTCCTAGGCTGTAATCTTTAAAGGAGCAGATTGCCAGGTCTTTTCTCCTCCAGAGCCGATGGTGGATTGGAACTGCTGACCTTTTGGTTAGCTGTAGAGCGCTTAGTCATTACACTGGCAGGGCTCCTTCCTTCCAACCTAGGGAGGTCATATTCCGGCACTGTATCAGACAATACTCTATTGTCCACATTCTATTGATATTCTATTGATCCATAGGGTTTTCATCTGCTGATTTTCAGAAGTAGACTGTCAGGCCTTTCTTCCTAGTCTGTCTTAGTCTGGAGGCTCCACTGAAACCTGTTTACCATGGGTGACCCTGCTGGTATTTGGAATACCAGTGCCATAGCTTCCAGCATCATAGCAACATGCAAGTCACCACAGTATGACAAACTGGCAGCTGGAATTCTATGATTAGGTACTTAATACATTCTATCTAGAAGGTGGGAGGAAGGAAGCAAGACTAAAGTAATTGGCAAAGAATCAGCAGTCACTCATATTAGACAAGATGCAGAGGGAAGAGGAGGAGGATGTTAGTTCATTTTTATATCTTGGATGATGGTCTTATTTATGTCTGAGTTCAGACATGATTATGAAGTGGCCTTGTTTTGTCTTAATCCATCACCTCACAGAGTGGCCTTGTCTGGTATTGATGTTCTGTGAAATTCTGTATGTTCAACAGGAGGACATCAAGGCCCAGCTGTGAGGACCAGGCCATCTCCTGGCAACATTGAGGCCCAGAGAAGTGCTAGGCCAAGTTTCCAGGAGTCAGAGCTGCTGTTCTCTTTCTCAGCAAGCTCTATTATTGTGTCCAGTTTACAGATAAAGAAATGGAGGTGCAGAAAGATTATGTAACTTGTCCAAGTTGTCACAGGTAGGAAGTGGTTCTCTGATTCCAGGGTCAGTGAAACTTGGGTGGGTGCCGAGAGACTGAGCAGAGGGGAGTGGATGGGAAGGAGTGTGATTATAGGAATCTAGTCTAACTATAAAGGAGCCCTGGTAGAACAACGGTTACTTACTTGGCTGCTAACTGAAAGGTTGGCGGTTCGAACCCACCAGTGGCTCCACAGGAGAAAAGACCTGGCAATCTGCTCCCATAAAGATTAATGCCTAGGAAACCCTATGTGGCAGTTCTACTCTGTCCTATAGGATGGCCGTGAGTCAAATTTGACTTGACAGCACACAACAACAACAACAGCCTAACTATAGGAGTCCCTCGGTGGTAGAAATGGTTAACATGCTTAGCTGTTAACCGAAAGGTTGGCAGTTTGAGTTCACTTGGAAGAAAGGCCTGGCAATCTACTTCCAAAAAATCAGCCATTGAAAACCCTATGGAGCACATTTCTACTCTGACACACACAGGGTCGCCATGAATCAGAACTGACTTGACAGCCACTAGTACTCATAGGCTAACTATGAGGAGGGCTAGCCAAGGTGGTAAAACAGGAAGAACATAGAATTTGGACTCAGAGATGACCACCATATAAATCAGTCCCTGCTACTCACTACTATGTGGCCCTGGGCAATTTATTTAACATCAGACATTCGATTTCTTCTTCTGTGTATTGGGAACACCAAAATCTGCTTTCCAGGATTATTATGAAAATAAGATAAGAAGACATAGTACAAAGCACCTATATGGCACCTGGGAACAATACCGCTCTGAGCACTTACTGCATACCTCACAAGTACTAACTCATCTAATACTCACAGCAGCCCCAGGAGGCAGATCCTGTTACGATCCCGATTTGCAGGTTAGAAGATGGAGGGACAGAGAGGTTAAGCAACTTGTCTGAGGTCACGCAGCTCTCTGTAGCAGAACCAGGGTCCAAACTCAAGCATTCGGGTTCCAGCACCCTCACTATACTACCTCTCACGGCAGCAGTTGGATCATTGCTCCTTCCGTTCCCTTGCTGCTCCAAATCATGAGCTTCCAGACTCTAACTATCTTGTGAGGGTGATTTAATGCCCCAGAGCTCCCCAGGCCCAGCCTTTGCTAGGGGATGGGTCTAAACTGCTTGCTTGGCTCTGGCTCGGAGAGCACTCATTTCCTTTGCGGAGGTCAGAACATTCCTGGCCTGACAGAGAACATAGATTCAGGTCGCTGTGGTCGATAGATCAAATAAAACATAGTATCGCCTTACTGGTATTTCAGGGCCTTTCAGTAAGTACTAAAGTTAGAGAAAAACACTAGAAAATGAGTAAAAACTAAATGGGGGGGGGAGGGGAGCACTCACCCCACACTGCAGCACCAGCTCTCTTTTGGCAAGACCGACGTGTGGGCAGGAGGCAAAAGACTGCCTGAGAGGAAATGGGCCAGACTTGGCCGTGCTCCTGGGATCTGCAACAGCTGAAAGCTGTTCAGGGCGGCCACGGTGCCATGGCCCAAGGCTGACTCAGCACTGCCTATCCCTAACCTGTTGAATGTGTTTATAGGTTGGGTCACAAGTTCTGGGAGGCTGGGAAGCAAGGACTCCTGGGCCCAATGACTCAAGTAATCAGTGTCCTTCATGCCGTTGGTCCCTCTCCAGTACTGGTTCCACCACCACTGGGGAAAGATGAGGGCCTAGAACTCACATCAAAATTCTCTCTGCTGTTTGATGCAACCCAAGACCATCGTCATCAACCTTTTTGAGGCTCAGCTGTTCTTACTTATATCTCTAAATCCCAAGGCATTAAAACTCTGAGAATTTGGGAAATTTAGCTGTTTAGAGAATTCATAATAATCACAGTAATCCCTGGTATTTACAGAGCTCCCTTTTGCAGACTGTGAAAGCCAGATAGACAATATTGTGGCGGTGAGGACACATATGAATTGCTCTCAAGTCCTCTCCACTGACTGCCAGGCCCTTCATCTGTAATTATTTTGTTTAGCTCAAGAAGGTAGAGGAAAACAGTGGTCTTCTCCATCACCTCCCGAGGGAGACCAAAGAGAAGAGAGGTGAAACCAATGGAGAAGACATGCCTTGGAGTGCTTGCCCAGCCTGTGCCTTCTTCTCAGGACTGCCTTGTTCCTTTCCCCACCAATCACCCTGGAGGGATGGGCTCCTGCACTCTGTGTACCACTTCAGCCTGCCCCTGCCTAGCTTCAGCTAATTGGACGAGGAACGGACACCTGACTAATGAGTGGAGCCAATCAGATTCTCTCTCTTGATATAAAGATGTAGAAACTGGGAGTCTTTCCAGAAGGTCCCTAGATCTAGACGATCAGGCAGACTCTGAGGTTGGTGTGACCATTTGGGACACTGTGTACTGAGTCCTTGGGTGGTGCAAAACATTAAGTGCTTGGCTACTACCTGAAAGGTTTGTGGTTCAAATCCACCCAGTGGCACCCAAAAGAACGGCCTGGAGATCCACTTTCAAAAAATCATCCACTGAAAACCCTGTGATAGACAGTGCTACTCTGACACACATAGGGTTGCCATAAGTCTGGATCGACTCAACAGCAACTGGGTACTGGTACTGATTAACAAGCAAAGAAGGGGAGTAGACCATGTACTATCTGAGAGAGCTGCTCTCCAGCACTTTGTCTCTCATGTATCCATTCAATAAATCCTCCGGATTCCTAAGCCAGGAGGATCCCATGAGTCTTGGGCTGTTAGTATCTGAAGGCAAGGCACTGGAAATAGCCTGAAATTCTGGCTTTGCTTTTTCCAACAGAATATGCCTTTCCTTTAGCTACAGAGAACGACAAGGCCAGCGCCCCATGGGCTCCATGTACATGAAACAAGAGCAACCACACGGGCCCTCCAATGGGAACAGAAAGCACCACAGGTGAGAAGGAGACTGGCACGTGGCTATTTCCCCACTGACCTTTATCAGAAGCCAACACAGGTCTCCTCAGAGCTGCTCAGGTGTGAGGCATGGCTGCCCCTGACTTCCCCAGCTTGAAGGAGAAGGACTGAGCGAGTGTCTGCAAAGGAGTCATTGTTCTGACACAACACAGCCATCTGCTCCCCCCATTGACCTGATGGCAGCAGCAGGGGCTGCGGCAGCAGACACAGAGGCCCTGGGAGCACAATCCGATGAACAGCCCTCATTGATTCATTTACCTTCCTGGTGGCCTGCCAGGCTCTCCAGTGTGTCTCCTTTGAAAGACACCCGTGGAAGGTCAGCACTGCAAGGGTGCCCTAAAGAGGCCCCGGGACAGTCCAGAATTTTCACAAATGGGAAAAGTAAGCTCCAATGGCACTCTGAGACATGACCTTTCCAGTTTCCATCAAGGGGAGACCAAGTAGCCCTATTGTTTATTGGGCAGTCTTGGTGGGAAGGGGGGCATTGTTGTGCTTTGTGGCCCTGGGTTTCCCACAGGGAGGAAAGCAAAGAGAATATTTATTTATGTAAGGTCTGTAAGACTGAATCATAAGCTCTTGGACTAAAAGAAAATGTACATTCTAACCCCTGAGACGGCAGTATGTTGTCACTCAGTCAGAACCCACCCCCACCCCCCCACACCCCGTGCCACTCCACAGGACACAGACCGGCACAAACACAGATTTCTTGCAGCTGGAGGTTCCAAATGGAGTGCGTGAGACAGTGGCTTCTAGATGCCAGCTTCTGCCCAGCCTTTGCTCAGCCACATTCAGGTTCAAACCTTCTCTGTCCCAGTGCCAGGGAGTTGTCAGCCCCTTCCTTTATTGTTAGTGGATTCTGGAAATGGTCTGCTACCAAAGTGTCATGTGCCCCGTGAGATTTAACCCCCAGCCCCTGCAGCCTTTTTAGTTAACCACATCCCCGCCCACTAAGTGTGGCCCATCTGCCTGACCACTCTCCTTGGGTCTCTGGTCCCCATACTTACTTCCTCATGGGTGGAAGCCTGGTGAACCTCTTTCTGTATGGCTGAGGTCTGGCTCCATTATCCCAAGGCTTAAATTTATCCTCCTCCCCCATTTCCATCAATGCATAAGTGCCCTTGATCTAAAATTCACACAAACACTGAGTCACGTGCCCACCCCCACCCCTTTGAATTTGCCTTCTCCAAAATGACATCCCAGATGAGGGCAGAATTTGCCTAACATCTTTGGACTGGTGAGATGGACAGTCTGTCTATCCCCAACCTCTGCTCTAATCAACTTCACCATAATTATAAGCATTGGTTTTAGAGTAAGACAGAGCTGGCTTGGAATGTCCATACCACTAACTAGCTGTGTGAACTTAGGCAAGTTACCTAATCCCACTCTTATGAACCTCATTTCCTCACCTGTGAAGTGGGGATATTAAAACTTATTCCATGTGACTAATGTAGAATAAATGGGACAATGGATATAAAGAATGTAGCACAGTGCATCACACTAATACTGACATGTAACATTTACCGAGAGCTTACAATATGTTAAGTTCTGTGCTAAGTGCTTTTCAAGCACTATGTTATTTAATCCTCACAATAATCTTGTGAGAACCTCTTATCTCCAATTTTTAAAAGAGAAATCCAAGGTTAGAAAGGTTAAGTAACTTGTCCAAGGTCACCAGCTGGTCAGTGGTTGAGCCAGCACTGATTGTGACCTCATGGAGACCAGAGATTATGATTTATCTCATTTTATGTCATAGCACAATGCTCAGTACACAGTAGGCACTCAGAAAATGTGTGTGGGATGAAATGCATGGTTCCTAAGTCAGTTTCCCTTTGCATAACTGGGATGAAAGCTCAGCTCTACCAACTTACTGTTTTTCCTCCCCTCCCCTCTTTTTTGGCATTCAGCTATTCATGTGTGTATTATTTGTGCCAGTGTCTGTGTTATGTCCCTTAGTATGGCTATTACTGAATCTTCTAATACATTCAAACCTTCTATCCAAATGGATACATCTACTACCTACTCTTATCAGAACACGCTCAGAGATTCAGCACTCTGGACAGAGCCAGGGTTTTTGAATTAATGTGTAGTTGATATTGGATTTGCATTTAAAAAATATTTACATTAAATGTGTGACCCACATATGAAAAAATACTGCATTCCCCCACTTCTGACTCAGTGATTCTGGCTCTCTCCTTCTTCTAGTCTCTGAGATGAGAAAAGATTGCCATAAAGATTTTATGAATCCTACAGAAACATTACTCAAACAGGATTTATTTCAAAGGCATGACTCTCAAACCGTGACCATGTTGTTTAGAGGAGAAGCAAAGCTCATTTTGGTGGAATTCTTACACTCGAATCAAGTCCAAATGTTGCAGATCTTCTTAATGCCTGCCAGGTGAGCAACTACTTCCATTTGGTTCAAATCAGCAGACTATTTATAAAACATTCTCAGGATCTCTGGTCCTGCACTTGAAACCAGTGATGAGACAACAAAGATGCTATCTCTTCCCATTCGTATTAAGACAAGGAGACGGAGTTACTAGGTCGGTACTCTCATCCCTTCGTACTCTGAGCAAAAATGTATTTATGATGCCCAGAAAATGCCAACACTGTGCTGAAACCTGCAAGGCAAACAAAGCAGACTTCCTGCCCTCAGGGACCTCATTGTCTGGGAGGAGAGACATGTAACCACATATAACACACTATTCAGTGTGATAAGGGTTAGGATAAAAATAGGTACAAGAGCTTGACGGCTGGAGCTTGTTCCAGAATTGTGTGGAATGCCTACCATTCTTTGTCTAGCTGACAAACTGCAACTCATTCTTCAAGGACCCAATCAACTGTCCTCTCCTCTATGGATCCTTTCCTGACCTCCAAGACAGAGTTAGCCTTCCCTCCATGGGACTCCCACAACATCTTGAAGAAAGGGAAAGTGGGGGTGACGGACACTAAATAAGTAACAAGTATAGATAATAAGTTCTGGAAGAGCAAAGAGCAGGAAACAACTGGTCAGGAAGGGGTTGACGATGGTTAAATTGGTTCTTGAACAATGTGGAGAAGGTCACTCCAGATAGAGAAAACAGGAAAGATAAAGGCATGGCATTGTGAATGATTATGATGTGTTTACGGAATGACAAGTAGCTTGGGGAAACTAAGGCAAGGTTCATAAGAATGGTGTTGGGAGCTGGTGATGATGAGGGAGAAGGGGCAGAAGATGAAGCTGCTGTGTTAGGATTGGATCAGATAATAAAAATCCTCTATTCAGAAGTTTATGCTTCATTGTATAGGCAGCTATCAAAATAGATTTTTATTTTTACTGATTTTTTCTTAATCCAGAAAGTAACATACACTTGTTGTAAAACTTTTTTAAAAATATAAAAGAATATAAAGAAAAACAACACCTTAACACCCCATTCAGAGGTAAAGGCATTAACATTTTTTGTCTTTTTTCTTTTTATGATTACCATGTATTTTATGTGTGTAAATTTTTTAGCTCATGATCTATGTTCAGCTTTATATCTTGATTTTTCACTTTATTTATGTGAGTATTAAACACTTTCCAATTTCTTTGGATATTCTTTGAAATTATAATCTTAATTGTTAGGTGTTTAATCAGCCACATGCCCCACAGCTTATTTAACCATTACAGTTGGACATTGAACATTTCCTTTTGTTCCACTTTCGTAAAGAACACTGGAATGAACATCCTTGTGCATATCATTTTGCACTAACTGCTCATTTCCTTGGGGTAAATTCCGAAAAGTGGTATGCACATTCTACATTTTAATCACTACTGTCAGACTACTTTCCAAAAAGGTTGTGCCAATTTACAATCTCACAAATAGTGCATGGGGTCAAAGAGGTTAAATGACTTACCAAAGGTTAAACAGCTTGTGAGTGGAGGGCTGGGAATCCAACGTGGGCAGTAGTATCCACAGAGTTATGGCGGAACTTTGGTAAGTAGGTGGGGAGTGGAGTGGCCAGAGGTAATTGAGTTTGGAGAACTGAAAATAACTCAGGTGAAGATGGGTGGTCTAATGAGACAGCCTCAAAAGACTGGCTGTTCAATACACAACACTTGCAATTTCACACTCTCTCCGTAACTGCCTATGTCACAACGCCTCCCACTCTAGAGTGTTCAGACTAATGAGAAATAAGAAGTATCTACTTTCTCTTTTTTTTCCCTTTTTTTATTGTTGTAATTAAATGAAGTTTACTTTTCAAGTTAGTCTCCTATACAAAATGTTTTTTACATACATTTTCATGAGACCGTAATTGCTCACCCCATTCTGCGACAGCACACTCCTCCTTTCCGCCCCTGATTTCCCATCTCCATTCAACCAGCTCCTAACTCTCTCTGCCTTCCCATCTCCCCTCTGGCCAGAAGCTGCCCCTTTGGTCTCTTGTATCTACTTGACTAAGAGGCACACTCTTCACGAGTGTCACTTTATGGCCCACAGTCCAGTCCAATCCCTGTTTGAAGAGTTAGCCTCGGAAATTGTTTTAGTTCTGGGCTGATACAGAGTACAGGGGCCCTGCTTTCGGGGGCACCTCCAGTCGCAGTCAGACCATTAAGTCTGGTCTTCTTACTAGAATTTGAGTTCTGCACCCCAGCCTTCTACTGCTCCATCAGGGATACTCTGTTGTGTTCCCTGTCTGGACGTTCATTGGTGGTAGCCGGGCACCATCTAGTTCTTCTGGTCTCAGTATCTATCTTCTCTTAACAGGAGAAAGCTGTGGCAGTCTGCTCCCATAAAAATTTACAGCCTTGTAAATCGTATGGGCAGCTGTACTCTGTCCTATAGAGTTGCTATGAGTTGGACTCAACTCGACAGCAATGGGTTTGTTTTGTTCTGTTTCGGACCTTCCCTTGACTATTATCCCTTTGCAGACCCAGGCCTTGGGCTGGCATCAATGGAAATATGAAAACGTCCTGCTCATCTCTGAAACGTGGTTTAGGGAGGAGTCCCCACTAATGCTCTGGGTACAATGAATTGGGCAATACTAGGTGCACATCAGCCAAAAAAGGAAATCAGAGGTGCACATCTCTCTGGGACCACAACATGTTTTCTCAGTAGTCTTACAATTAAGAAATGACTCAATGAAGGATAAAACATTCAGGACCCATAGCCCACTCAATCCTCATATTTACTTAGTATTTCCAGGGGTGAAGAATCTACTACCTTCTCTCAGGAAGCTATTCTATTACAAAGATATTTGTGCTGAGTCAAGGTTTGACTCCTGTAACTAACTACCCACTGGTTCTGTTCTTGCCAATTATCTAAACCTTCTTTCATATGATGGACATTTAACTCCTGAAGACAGGTACCATTTTCCTCTCAGTGGGTGCTGTGTTGGTGTATAAACTTCTCAGGCTTTGGAATCAGACAGACCCGAGATTCCTGTTCTGACTCTGTTAGTAACTGACTGTGTGCTCTTGGGCAAGTTGCTAAACATCTCTGAGTCTCAGATTACTTCCTGGACTGTAAATGCTGATGGAGTTACCTCTCTGGGGAGTCATCTAAAAACCAAACCTGTTGCTGTCAAGTTGATTGTGACTCATAGAGACCGTATAAGACAGAGCAGAACTGCCCCATAGGGTTTCCAAGGCTGCAACGATTAAGGAGCAGACTGCCATATCTTTCTCCTGCAGAGTGCGTGGTGAGTTCAAACCACTGGCCTTTGGGTTAGCAGCTGAGCGCTTTAACCACTGTGCCACCAGGGATAGTGAATGAAATATTAACAGTATGGCAAATGGTAGGTGATTGTTAGATATTGGGTCCCTTCACAATTGTCTTTTTCTAAATCAGTATTTCTCAAAATTGGTCTCTGACCCATTGCATCAAGATAGCCTACAGCAGGTATTAAAAATGTAGATTTCTGGGTCCTATACATAATCCGGGTGGTGTAAATGGTTAAACGATCAACTACTAACCAAAAGGATGGTGGTTCATTCTGACGTAGAGGTATCTTGGAAGATAGGCCTGGCGATCTCTTTCCAAAAGGTCGCCACCTTGAAAACCCTATGGAGCAGTTCTACTCTGCACACGTGGGGTTGTCACGAGTCAGAAATGACTTTATGGCAACTAACAATGACAAAACCCCTAATCTACTGAGCCACACTCCGTAAGAGTAGGGTCTGGAATCTTCTATTTGTTTGGTTCAGAGCAGTATCCATGGTACCAAGAAGTCAAAGTTGCATTTGAGGACTCTTCAAAGCTTCTCGGTGGGTCCTTACCCATCTGGTTCCTGGGTAAGACACCCCAAGGAGGACATAGGTATCTGAACTGGGAACAAGGCCCCATTTTCAGGCTGTCTCACCGTTTTGCTCACTGTCCAGATAGAGGCCTTCACTCCTTATCATGGGATTTGGAATGTGGAACTAGGGTGGGATTGAGCAAGGTACTGCCATGTAGATCAGGGCTTACTATTTCTGTAATCTCAGATAGCCAGAAGGAGAGGATCAGCCCTTGGGGCAGGGAGAACTAGAGCAGAGCAGGGGCTCATGGGCCAACCAAGCAGGCTGGTTTTTGGGCCACGCTTCAGGCCAGGCAGAGAGCTAAAGGGCCAGACTTGATTACAAAAGACACTCAGTCACAAATCCTGGGCTCAGTGGACAGCAGAATGCCCTGGCCTTTCCCTGACACACAGATGCCAGTGCCACCAACTCCAGACCCCGCTTCTCATAAAGATAGGTTCCCAGTAAGCCTGCACCCTCTAATTCACTCTGTGTGCCCTCTTGTCTTCCCTCTCCATCCTCCTTCCCTACTGTCCCTGGTTGTACATTCTCACCTTGCACTCAATTTTATGACGATGGCTCCCAAATGTCTATTTACAACCTGCACGTACCCACCAATTCTCAGATCCTTATATCCATCTAGCTTGGATGTCCCATGGGCTTCTCAAACTTAACATGCATCACTCCCTTCTCCTTGTTCTTGTCTGCTGCTCCTGCCATCCAGCAGCTACTCAAACCAAGAGCTGGGAACCTTCTTTACTCCTCCTCCACCCCTCCAGTTCAGTGGATCAATAATCAAGTTTTTATGTTCTTGGAGTCTCTTAAATCCACCTCTCCTCTCTGCCTCCCCTGATGCTGTCTTACATCAGGCTGCATCATCTCTCACCTGGGCTGTGCAACAAGGAGAAGCTCTGTCTGTTTGCATCTCTCACCCCTCCAGCCTGTTCTCCAATAGCAGCCAGAGTCATCTTTTAACAGTGCAAAGATGGTCATATTACTCCCCTGCTATAAACCTTTCAGTAGCTCCCTACAATCTTCAGAATAAAAACCAGTCTGGTCTCCATTTACCTCTCCAGCCTTGTCCCCTCTCAGTTTTCCATACCCTTCAGCCACTTTCCCTTGGAACGCCCGCTCCTCCAGGGCCCCAGGGCTGACTGGTCTCCCTGAAGACCATCCTTTCTGATTACCTGCCTCTCAGCTTTCCTTCCTGCCACTTCCCCAATTTACCTCACTATCCAACTCAGCAAAGACAGTGGAGAGAGGAAGAGAAGGACAATTACTATAATTATTGCTAAAATCTGTTGAGCTCTTACTATGCATCATTCTAATTACTTTACATTTGATTTCTCATTTTAATCCTTGCAATATTCCTATGAGGCAGAGACAGATGAGGAAGTAGAGGCTCAAAGAGGTTAAGTAACTTGTCCAAGGTCACATAGTAATATAAGTGGTACACACGATTCTTAAACTCAGACTGTTTGACTTCCAAGGCATATCAGAAAACAACATCAAAGAACACGCACAGCTCAGACCTAGTTCCAGTGGTCCGTGCAGAAAAAGCTGGCCCGCCTGAACAGAAACCCCTTAAGATATACTATCCTCAAAAACCTAAGTGCTTAGCCTGGCTTATGGAGGGGGCAATGTTATCTACCACAAGATGATTAGGACAACAATGAACTTACATTCCAGCCACTGCTGGAGAGTATCTGCCTCTGAATTCAATTTGGTACAATTCAATCCAATTTAATTCCGTGCAGTTATGGAGTGCCCACTGCACCCCACAAGGGCTGGCTATAAAATGTCTGGAGAGAAAGGGAGAGGTTCCGCTTGGGAAAACATAACTAACCCAGGCATGGGCTTCTATGTGAGGAGCCAGGAATTGGGGTCTGGAGCTGGGGTTCAAGGCAGGAACCTTGAGGCCAGCCCTGGGGCACTAGCAGGAAGAGAATTTGCCAAACTCTTGTGCTAGTCTGAGGTCAATGCCAAGTTTTATAATTCTGCTAATTAGATTGTGAATTCTATGCCCATATTTCTTACAGGACAGGTGTACAGGGTAAGATATTACCAGTTTAGTCTAACCGGTATTCTCAGGTATAATACATATGAAATAAATCAGAATTGATGACTGGTTGAGAGCATGGGCCCCAGTGACAGAGAACTTGGGTTTGTGTCCTGGTTCTACTACTTCCTAGCTGAGTCACCTTGGATGGGTTATGTCAGCTTTCTGAACCTCCGTGTCCTCATCTGTAAAAGGGAAATGAAAATAGTACCTGCCTCATTCCAGTTGCTGCTGAGTTGATTGTGACTTATGATAGCCCCATGTGTGCCAGAGTTGAACTGCACTCCATAGGGTTTTCAATTACTGATTTTAGGAAGCAGATTGCCAGGCCTTTTTTCTGAGGCATCTCTGGGTGCATTTGAACCTCCAACCTTTTGGTTAGCAGCCAAGCACATTAACCACTGGCACCACCCAGGGACTCCAATACCTGCCTCACAGGGTTGTTGAAAAGGGTTAAGAGAGATTATGCATATAATGTGCTTGGCACAGAGCTAAGTGCCTCGAAAGAGTACAAAATGTGTTAGCTAATGTAATCTTATTCTGGACTGGTAAGCCTGAAGCAGATCCTAATTATAACTCCAATGCCTAGTGTGGTTCCTGATACTTAATAAATGTCTCTTGAACAAATGAATGCATGAGTGGAATGCACAATTTAGGAGTGATATGCAGCTGGAGGGTCCCGGATGCTAGGCTAAGAGATTGGACTATGCCCCATGGATGAGGGAGAGCCACTGAAGGGTTTTCAGCAGGGAAATGGCTGATATGGCTGAAGCCAGATATGGGCATTTAGAAAGATTGCATTGGGCCAGAGTAGGGGATGGATGGAAAGGAGAAATTCTGGAGACTAGTAGGAAGCTGTTTCAATACTCCAGGTCTGAGAACACTTGAATAAGGTTAGGGGTACTAGTGTTGCAGACAAAGAGAAAATTGGAAAGATATTTAGGGGGCAGAATTGGCAGAAGTTGGCAACTAAGGGATGTGAACAGACAAAACCAGCCTTGTTCTGTGCAGTGTCCATGAAGGAGAGAATCCAGTTAACGAATCAGTAGAGAAGCTGATGACCACTCTGGAAGCCCCTGGCCACCATTTTCACTGGGAATGCTGGGCTCCCTACTCTTTCCTCATCCCCAGCACAGGGCAGAGAGGCGGCCGCAAACTTCTGGAGGCTCGTGAGTGTTCTGTCCACAGAGCTGGGCACGGAGCACAGCCGCATGGGAAATTCTTCCATGAGAAGGCCTTAGAGCTTGCAGCTGGGGCCAGCGGCCAGTTTCCCCTTGGCAGATGGGCCTCGGCTGAGGGACAGGAGTCAGCCCTGATTGCAGTGTGTTTTTCAGGGGGAAGTCTCCAAAGCTGGTTAGAAAATAAAAACCTCTGAAAACCGTCCAAATAAAGGGAAGGCGACTCTCATTTGTTTATAGCTTCTTTGTGCCAAGTGCCACAACCTATTTGTTCTTAGTCACCCTTCAACATGCCTGCAGGAAGAATTAGCTGCATATTTTACAATTTTACAGAGAGGAAAACTGAAGCTCAGAGAATTTTTTTTTAAGGGCGGAGGGGGGAATGACCCAGTTTGTCGGTGGAGTAACCAGGATTCAAACCCAGCTCTCTTACTCCAAAACCCGTTCTCCTTCCTCTATGACATTGTTCATAATCTTTAATTTTAAGTGCCCCGTTTCTTCAGACACTCACATACTGCCAAGTGGCAGTGTAAAATGTTCGAATGCTTTTGGAAAGCAATTTGGCAATAAGAATCAAGAGTCTTAAAAAATATTCATTCTGGGAACCTCTCCTAAAGAAATAATCATAAATTCAGAAAAAAAGCTTTATACACAAAAACATTCTTCACAGCAATAGTTACAGCAGTGAACAACTAGAGATGATCTAACTACCCACAGAAAGAGGGATGGTTAAGTAAATTGTGATGTAGCTACTGGAATATTTTGAGGGCAAAAACTAAAAAAAAAAAAAACAAAACCCAAAACAAACCCAAACCCACTGTCATCAAGTCAGTTCTGACTCACAGCAACTCTACAGGACAGCAAAGGTTTATAATAAATAGCAAATGCTAACATAACAATTTTAAGTGCAAAATAATCAGGATGGTGACTATAGAGCTGCTTGGGTTCCTATTTTGGGGGCACCTCCACCAGACCTTCCAAATCACCAATCAATCATGATCAGACCTTCAATCTCTATCTGACCTTCCAAATCACTCCAGATATAATAATAATAATGACATCCTTTAATATGGATAATATATGATTTCTCAGTCTTAAATTGTGAATAAAAACATCTTTAGAAATTCCGCTATTTTTGTTGATCTTTAATATATAACCTTGGTAAACGCTATGGTTGCTTTTAAGTCTCTCTTATGAAGAAATTCTGGAGATGCCAAATCTATCACTTTTCTTCAATACAGTTCTGGAAGCGCTAATCATGTAAGAAGGCAAATATATATATAAAAGGAAGGAACCAAATTACATTACTTGCAGCTAATATGACTGTCTAACCTAGAAAATCTACAATAATCAACTTTAAAACTATTAGAGCTAATGAGAGAGTTCAGAAAGGGGGTTGGTTACAAAAGAAATGTACAAAAATCATTAGCTTTCTTATTTACCAGCAATAAACAATTAGAAAATGCAATAGCAAAATGATCCTATCCACAGTAACATTAAAAAGCACAAGAATACCTAGGAATAAACATAATAGAAAATTTCCTAGGCCTGTATGATGAAAACGATAAAGTTTTATTAAAGAACATAAAGACCTGAATATATGAAAGGCCTACCAGGGTCCTGAATAGGAAGATTCAATATTGTAAAAAATGTTGGTTTTCTACAAATTAAGCAAAATTCCAATCAAAATTACAGTGAAATTTCATGGGGGGGAAATTTGTAAAAAATATTCTAAAAGTCATCTGGAAAAGTAAATGCACAATAACTCAAATAAAAATGTTTTATAAGTAATAACAAGGAAGGACTTTTTTCTCCCTACTAGAAAACAAAAATTACTCTAAAGCTATGGTAATTGAAACTACATGAAATTCTACAGAAACAGAGTAATAGATACACGAAATAGAAGAGAAAGTCCAGACAGATCCATGAATAGATATGAATTTAGTTTGTGATAAAAGGGCCACTTCAAATCAAAAGGGACAGTTTTGGGGACAATTCATTATTCATCTGGGAACTAAAATAAAGTTAGAGCTATGTGTCACACGTGGCACAAAAATTATAATTCAGATGGATTAAAGAGATAAGTGTAAAATCTAAAACTCTAAGAGCTCTCGAAGAAATAGAGAAGATTATTTTTATAATCTCCAAGTGGGGAAGTATTCCAGCCAAGACACGAAAGCTAGATATCACAAAGGACAAACAATGAAGTGATCTGATCACATAAAAATTTAAAAGTTCTGTAAGGGATAACAAAACAAAATTAAAAGACAAGTTACTGATTGATAGACCATTGTTGCAACATACAGGACAGACATAGTATTACTATTCAAAATACACAAAGAGCTCCTACAAATCGACAAGAAAGACACATACAACCCAACAGAAAAATGGGAAAGAATATAAACAAGTAATCCAGAAATAAAATAAAAATGACCATGAATACATGAAAATGTTATCCACTACACTAATATTTGGAGAAATGGGAAATCAAAGCAAAAATGAGATGCTATTTTTTCATCTATTGAGATGGATAAAAACAATAAAACTTTAACTGGGGAAGAGTGTAGGGAAATAGCCACTCTCATACATGGTTGATGGAAATGCTGCATTGGCACAGCCTTTTTGCAGTACACTTTGGCAGAATCTATCAAAATTTTAAAATAGCAAACACTTTGGCCCAGAAATTCCACTTTAAGGAAGCTATCCTATAAACGTTCCAACATGTGCATCAAGGTATTTATCTGAAGGTTAACAGTAGCCTTGTTTGAATGGTGAAAAACACAGTATCAGGTAATTGTTAAATAAACAATGAGGCAGATGTATATGCAGGCATGGAGAAATTAAGAGAATAAAAATAAGCTGCAGAATAATATGTTTGTTTATGCACAGGACAGGTCTACAAAGCTACATGTCAACTTTTTAATGGTTGCCTCTGAGAGGAGAACGGGAGTAACAGTCTGACAACAGAAGGCTAACATTTCATTCTGCACTCTAGAATATTTTGAATTTTTTCACCATGAGCTGCTTTTTTAAGTAACTATATATATATAATATGTACACTTTATGAATATGGCTTTACAAAATAAAACATGCATAGAAAAAAACAGAAGGAAAGGCATCAAAATGTTCATGCACTGAAGTTTGTTTTTTTAATTTTCTAGTTCTCTATTTTCTAAATTGTCTGTAATGAACATGTCTTATGTTTCTAAAGCAAATACAAAACTAATACTCTCCTTTTTAAGTTTGGTTTCCTTTTTTGCTGAAAACCAATTCAGTAAAATAACTGTTCTTTCTCTCCTTTCTGCTGTGGCCAGTGGGAGGATATCGGAAGCAGAAAGTGGGGGCTGGGCATCCCTGAGCCCCAAGGACTGATTTGAAAGCATTTAAAGGAGGTGAATGGCCAAATCCAGACGGGAACAAGAGCAAACTGGTCTGATGAGAGGGTTGATATTATCCCATTAAATATGATCAGTAGGCTGCTCCTAGCATAATAGTTGTTGTTATTAGCTGTCACTGAGTCTGCCCCTGACTCATGGTGACACCATGCGCAATGATGAAATGCTGCCCAGTCCTGCTCCATTCCCACGATCGGTTAGGGATTGGACCTTTGTGATCCATAGGGTTTTCATTGGCTGATTTTTGGAAGTAGATTTCCAGGCCTTTCTGCCTAATCCGTCTTAGTCTGGAAGCTCTGCTGAAATGTGTTCAGCATCATAGCAACATGCAAGCCTCCACTGACAGATGGGTGTTGGCTGCACATGAGGTACACTGGCCGGGAAACGAACCTGGGTCTCTTGCATGGAAGGCAAGATTCTACCGTGAACCACTACTGCCCTCAGCATAATGGTAGGTGTGCAATAAATTGACCGATGCTTCATTATGATTATGAATGGATCATTGCATTATCTATCCATCCAATCTCCACACATCAGTAGAAGCATCCAGCCTGAATGTATGAGGAAGGGAGAGAAATTAAAACAAAGAGAAAATTATTAGAAAAAAAAGTAGGCACTTATTGGGCACCTAATGTGCTCTTGAGCATCCTTTGTGGCACAGTTATGCCCACTTTGCAGATGGGAATACTGAGAGATTAGTCACTTGCCTGAGGTCACCCAGCTGAACTCTAGGTCCTGGGTTCTGCTCAATGGCCTCCCAGCCACAAGATGGGAGAGGAGGAGGGATGAGGAAGTGAAGCACAAAGGAACTGTCACCCACACACTTTAGAAAAGAGGAGTAACTGGGTCATGAATGTGTTTGAACTCTGAGCCCTTTTCTCTCTCCCCAGGCTGAGTTCTGTTACTTCTCACGGTGGTTCCAGAAAGTGATGAAGGGAATGCTGGGGCGTGTCTAAATAAAGCTCCCAAGTAGGCGTCCCTGCTCAATTATGCATGAGCTCTTGTTGACTTCACTCTGGTGCCTACAACTGGTGGAAGAAGCACGACTTCACTCAATGCACAGCCGGGAGAAAACAAACAGAACTTTCCAAAAATATTTGAATGTTGACAGCAGACTTGACTCTCCTGCATCCCGGTGAATAATTGGCTTGTGTGTGAGTGTGTGTGTGCAGCCTAAATCCACAGAACTTACCATTCAGTACTAAAAATAGGTTTCATGCTCCTGATTTTCCAAATCTCAGTTGCTAACTGTCAAAAGTAGAAGCTTAGCCTTTTCCCAGAATGCTTAGGATGGTTTACAGTGGTCCCTGAAGTCACCCTCTTTCTCCTAGTGGTAGCCTATTGGATGCACAGGAGGTCCAAACACCCCTGATATCTGGTCTGCACCTCCTCCTAACCTTGGAGGTCTCCAGGGCTGCTGTCTATAGGGGAGGGGCTGGAGTGGGGCTTCAATGTCACAGCAATGGAAACAGCAGTTGCTGTCAAGTCGATTCCCATTCATGTGTGTCGGAGTAGAAGTGTGCTCCATGGGGTTTTCATGGCTGTAACCTTTTGGAAGCAGATCACCAGGCCTTTCTTCTGAGGTGCCTCTGGGTGGGTTCCAACTGCCAACCTTTCTGTTAACAGTCAAACACATAATTATTTTTGCCACCCAGGCACTCCTCGCAGCAATGGGGCTGCCTGGATAACAGTCCCTGTTGTCTTCTGTGATGCTCGTCAAAGCTTCTCTTCCTTCTGCAAGTTTTCGTAGATTTGCCTAAGTCTCAGTGGTTCCTCAAGGCTTTTGGGAAGATGCTCCTTCCCCAGGCTCACATCCAGGAACTGAGTCTCACCTAGGTCCCAAGAGTTACAGCCCTTTCAAATCACCCCCTCCCACACACACACAGCCCTCTTATACATGTATACCTGTAACAGGTGTTGTTAGCGTTCCACCTAAAGCTAAAACCCTTGACCTTTCAGAGTGTGTCGGCTGACTGCCAACTGCCAGCATCTGCTGCCCTGTGCCTGAGGGATTCTTTTTCCCATGGAAGGCCATTTTGCCCACATGCACAGCAGACTAAGAGCCTGGTAATCAATAACCCCCCAGGATCAGCCCCCATTCAATGACTTTCAGGAATTGGTGTATAATAAGTACCCCAGCCCCCTCTTCCTTGAGCATGATCATTCTAAGACTTATGGTCTACAGACCTGTGTTTTCCAGAGTCTCCCTGTGGGATTATGCCTCAGGCCCACTGTGGTGGCTGGTGTGATAACTTACCTTTTATTGGTTGTGTCACTTCCCCCTTCCCTACTAGTGTTTCCCTACGAGGTGCTGTTGAGTTGACTCTGACTCCTGGCCACCCTATGTGTGTCAGAATAGAACTGTGCTTCATAGGGTTTTCAGTGGCTGAGTTTTCAGAAGTAGACTGCCAAGCCTTTCTTCTGAGGCACCTCTGGGTGGATTGGAACTGCCAACCTTTGGGTTAGCAGCCAAGTGCATTAACCGTTGGCACCACCCAGGGATTTTACTGGTGCTTCCTGCACCTCCCAATAAACTACTTGCACTTGAAGCCTTGCCTGAGAGTCAGCTTTTGGGAAAAACCCAAACTAGGAAAATACCCTGGTGCTAGGGGAGTGGTTGCAAGAGTTGTACCATCAGACACGTAATGTGCAAAGAATAGTCTTCCTCTTGGTCTTTTTGGAGTGTCCAAGTCACTGACCAGGTCCCCAACTCCTGAAGGGCAAGGGTCCTCTCAGACAGCCCTCAGGCTCCCAAATCCTTTTCTCCTAGGAGGCTTCAGGTACTTCTGTGGGAAAGAGGTGCTGCCTGGCTCTCCTCAACCACATCCCAACCTCAACAATTTTGAGCCTTCACTTCCACATCAGCGAAATGGAAGTAATACCTACCCCTCAGTTAGTGGTTTTAATAATTAAAAACAATAACAGCTACATTCTTGAGTGTTACCTATATGCCAGACACTCTGCTTAGTGCTGATCTGAAGTTCACAACAGCCCAAAGAAGTAGAAATTATGCTGCCAGCTACCAGCATCTTCTCCCCTGTGCTTGAGAGATTCTTTTTCCCATGGAAGGCTACACTTCCCACACCCCTATTATAAAGCTATAGAGGCTCAGAGAGGTTAAATAATTTGCCCAAATCCTGGAGCTGAGATCTGAACCCATGTTGCACTCTAGACACTGCAAGGCCAACAGGTTCTCACAAAGACCATGACCAGAGGATCTGACCAGAAATCCTGCGGGGTATATGGGTGTGTGTATGAGTGGTGCGAATGGTGAAGCACTCAACTACTAACTGAACGATCAGTGGTTCGAACTCACCCAGAGGTGCCTCTGATGAAAGGCCTGGTGATCTGCTTCTGAAAGGTCACAGCCTTGAAAACTATGGAGCAGTTCTAGTCTGCACACATGGGGTGGCTATGAGTCAGGACTGACCTGACGGCAACTAACAACAACAACATGGGTTTGGGGGTCAGGGATAGGGAGACTGAGAGAGGCAGGGTTGGCCCTGCCTGGGAGTACTAGGCCGTAGTGTGAGTCTAAGGAGGTGTGGGCCAAAACTGGTCTAGCCTGGGCAAACAGCAGAATCCGGTGATGGAAGGGATGAGATGTATGGTGGATGTTACGGATTGTACTGCGTCCCTCAAAAATACATGTTGTACAAGGAAAGGTCATGGAAGCTCCAAAGGTACATCTAAACTCCCTGAGGGACCAAATTGCTGGGTGGAGGGCTGTGGGGACCATGGTCTTGGGGAACATCTAGCTCAATTGGCATAACACAGTTTATAAAGAAAATGTTCTACGTTCTACCTTGGTGAGTAGCATCTAGGGTCTTAAAAGCCTGTGAGCAGTCATCTAAGATACTCCGCTGATCTCACCTCTTTGGGAGGAAGGGAGAATGAAGAAAACTATACACAAGGGAAAGATTAGTCTATAGGACTAATGGACCACAACTACCACGGCCTCCACCAGACTGAGTCCAGTACAAACCACCACTGACTGCTCTGAGAGGGATCACAACAGAGGGCCCTGGACAGAGCTGGAGAAAAATGTAGAACAAAATTCTAACTCACAAAAAAAGACCAGACTTACTGGCCTGACTGGAAAAACCCCAAGAGTACGGCCCCCGGACGCCCTTTTAGCTCAGTAATGAAGTCACTCCTGAGGTTCCCCCTTCAGCCAAAGATTAGACAGCCCCATAAAACAAAACGAGACTAATGGGGCACAATAGCCCAGCAACAAGGAGTAGAAGGCAGGAGGGGACAGAAAAGCTGGTAATAGGGAACCCAAGGTCTAGAAGGGAGAGTGTTGACATGTTGTGGGGTTGTTAACCAATGTCATAAAACAATATGTGTACTGTTTAATGAGAAGCTATTTGTTCTGTAAACCTTCATCTAAAGTACAATAACAAAAAAAGAAAAATCATAAAATTGAACCTACAAAATAAAAAAAAATGTTGGATGCAACAATGGGCTCAAACATAGCAACGATTGTGAGGATGGTGCAGGACTACGCAGCATTTCTTTCTGTTGCACATAGGGTCGCTATGAGTTGGAACCAACTCGACAGCACCTGTCTTAGTTATCTAGTGCTGCTGCTATAACAGAAATACCACATGTGGATGGCTTTAACAAAGAGAATTTTATTCTCTCACAGTTTACGAGGCTAGAAGTCCAAATTCAGGGCGCCAGTTCCAGGGGGAGACTTTCTCTGTCGGCTCTGGAGGAAGTTCCTTGTCATTAACCTTCCTCTGCTAGGAGCTTCCTGGCGCAGGGACCACTGGTTCAAAGGACGCACTGTCCTCCTGGCTCTTGTTTCTCGGTAGTATGAGGTCCCCATGTCTCTCTGCTCACTTTCTCTTTTATATTTCAAAAGAGATTGACTTAAAACACAACCTAATCTTGTAGATTGAGTCCTGTCTCATTAACATAATTTCCGTTAATCCCACCTCACTGACATCACAGAGGCAGGATTTGCAATACACAGGAAAATCACATCAGATGACAAAATGGTGGACAATCACACCACAGTGGGAATCATGGCCTAGCCAAGTTGACACGTATTTTTAGGGGACACAATTCAATCCATAACAGCACCTAAGAGCAACACAATATGCCTATGGATATAATCCATTTAGGAATAAGTTTTTCTTTTTTTGTTAATTCAGTCATATCAGAGTAGGGTGTGTTTTAGACCTAATCACTTTTGAGCTATAAAAAGAGCAGATTAGGCACAGAGATGAGGAAGCAGGAATGGGGGAAAGATGGATGCCATGTGGAGAACATGAAGAAGAACGCTAGAGAAGCTGAGACAAGGATCCTTCCCCAGAGCTGACAGAGAGAACCTTTCCCTACAGCCAGTGCCCTGAATTCAGACTTCTAGCTTCCTGAACTGTGAGAAAATAACTTTCTGTTCATTAAAGCCACCCACTTGTGGTATTTCTGTTATAGCAGCACTAAGTAACTAAGACAGTGGGCAAGGTGGCAGAGTTTTGGGAGCTGGATCTTAACTGAGGGAATCTTAGATAAGACAAGAGGTTAGCAGCAGCTGGGCCAGACCAGGGTGTGGGGCTGAGGAAGAGGGGCAGAGGGGCAGGGGCTCCAAGCCCTTTCTCTGGAGAGGGTGGGACATGGTGTAGGAATCAGGCTCAGGGGCTGCTGTATCTCCTCAGGTTCCCAGATATGAGGACTATTCCCAGCCCCCACGAGTATGTGGGGAAGTGAATGCTGAACACCGTTGAACCAGGTCCCTCTGCACTATAAGGCAGTGGGTCTGAAGCTGCAGAGCTTGAGCATCCTGGGCTGACACACCTGACCGAGGCCCTGAGGAGTGACTTTACCTCCCCCCAGGCAGAGTCAGCAGCAGCACCCCACACTTCCCAGAACTCTGGAGGCTGGAAGCCACCCGGGCCTCGAAAACCAAGCTGGGTTTTCTCTTGTTAAGTCACAGGATAAAACACTTTATATATTAATCAGGTTAGGAATCTGAGAGCACGTATCAGGGGACTGAAATATGTAGATTTTGATGATGAATTCATGCTCATCAGAAAACCAATGAATCATCCTAACTTCATTATCAGGAATTATTTGATGGGGGAATTGGCAGGGGGATAGGGATCGAGGAGGGGGGGTGAGGAGGGGAGGGTGAGAGGGAGAGGATTTCCTGGTTCTTAGCCCAGACTGTATTCTCTTCCAGCAACACGTTTTTGCAGGAAGACGATCTGTGTTCATGGTGTGGTTCCTGAACATTCTGGAGGCTTCAGTGAACCCGAGGGCATTAAGTGGTGAAGTGAGACCCTGCAGCCCACGGTAAACCACGCAGACAGACACACGTAACTCTGCGAGTACAACTACCTTTACAGTTTGGTTTGCGACCACCCCTGGCACAGGCACCCTGTGACACTAGCTCCCTGGGTAGCCTTAGGCAAGTCATGTGCCTCCCTGCGCCTCACTTTCCTCACCGGGAAAATGAGGATGATGGCTGTCAAGCAGCGGAGTTTCCAGGGCTGGAACCAAGGAGAGGGGTTAGAACCCCCAAATTCCACACTCCTGTGTGGTAGGCGGAGTCCCTGGGTGATGCAAATGGTTAACACACTCGGCTGCTAACTGAAAGGTTGGTGGTTTGAGTCCACCCACTGGCACCGTAGAAGAAAGGCCTGGTGATCTACTGAAAAGTCAGCCATTGAAAACCCTGTGGAGCATAGCTCTACTCTGACACGCGTGAAGTCGCCATAAGCTGGAGTTGACTCTAAGGCAACTGGTTGGTATGCGCTAGACTCTCTAGCTCTTAACCTTGATCCTACCCTGGGAGATAGGGATTATTACCCTCTATTTGTTGCTGTTATTGTTAGCTGCCATTGGGTTGATTCCTATTCACAGTGACCCCATGTGTGAAGAGTAGAACTGCTCCATAGGGTTTTCAGGTTGTGACCTTTTAGAAGCAGATCGCCAGGCCTTTCTTCCCAGGCACCTTGGTGGGTTCAAACCGCCAACTTTTCAGCTAGTAATTGAGCGCTTAACCGTTTGCATCACCCAGAGGCAAGTCTCGCCTTACATTTGGGAGACCCAGCTTTGATTCCCAAACCGATCATGGAGCTCCCATGAGTTGGGGCTGACTAACGGCAGCTAACAACCACCACCACCTTGGATTTAGAGAGGAGGAAATTGAGACGCAGGGAGGTGAAGCAACTTGCCCAAGGTCACACTGACAATACAAGGTAGAGCTGCCCTTGTGATCGGGTTGCTAAAAAGTGCTGTTTATCACGCAGTCATCCTAACCAAACGTCCCCCTCCCCAAATGCCCTTCTGGGGATGTATTTCTTGCTAAAGGGATGTAGTGGAATCATTACCACACTCCGGAGAGATAAAGCATTGCAGATTGAACGAGAAAATCTATTTTCACATCCCGATGAAGACATAACTGACACTGGAAGAGTGAATTGTTTTAGAGGAAGAACACAGGCCCCTGGCTTTCTCTCTTTTTTAACTTGGAGGTATGGCTTTAGAGAAATAGAAGCAGCTGACTATCACAGATAAAAATGCCCTTTTGCCTAATTGGATCTTTAATAAGGAATCCTAATTAATTCCCCTGAATAGAGAACTTTTACACTGGTGTTATCTCAGGCCCAGTGCTGATGGGCCTGGTTATTTCCAGATACAGAATAATGAATCTTTCCCAGCTGGCCCGGAAGTCGCCAGAGACTTGTCAACTTGTGAAGGTAATTACTTGCTAAGGCACCAGGAGCAGGTGGAGCGGGGAAGGGGCTTGGGGGAGGGTAATTACAAGCAGGGTGGTTGGGGGAATTGGGGGCGAAGCTTGGGAGGGCATCACTGGCCAGGGTTGGGAGAAGATTGGCGAATGTGAAGGAAATTGCTGGAGGAGGGATGGAGGCAGTGTTGGCATCCCGGATGTCATCCTCAGCTCAGTAAGGCCTAAGGGACAATTGCCCTCATGTGAAAAATGTCACTTGATGGAGCTTGACAGATTCTGGTAATTGTGAGCACTGAACACACAGTGAATAGAACTCAGGAGCAGTCCTGCCTGCCTGTCTTCTCTGAGGGGCAGAGGCTGGGGTGTCACTGCACATGGACCTCTGTGGTATCTATAAAGACGACACTAAATGAAAAGGGCTATCTGAATAACTCAGGCCAGGGACCAGCAATGAGAAGGACATGGCTGAATGACACAGGCCATTTGTCTGCAGTAACAGGGCTCTCCTGCCTGTAATCTCTACGATGCTCACTGGGGCCGGCTTCTAGGGAGCTGGCAGCACGTGGCACAGAGGCCTCAGAGCCCACAGCCTCTGAAGTCAGCCCATAGCTCCAAGCAAGCACCGCCCAAAGGACAAAATCAGCAGGACAGGGAGGATGCAGGGAGCCAAGGGCACAGGCAGAGGGGCATCCTTGCAGGAAAAGTCCCTTCCCAAACTCCAAAATCCAGAAGGGCAGAAACAGCAAGAGGCAGAAAGGCAAAGGGCCCTGGCTTCCAGCTGCAAACTTCCTAGCACTGTGACCTTTGGCGTGTGACCTCTTTAAGCCTTGGTTGCTTACAGTTGATTGAAGATGCTCAGGTAATAATAATCCATGTAAACGCCTGGCACATAGTTGGCACTCTACAATGGTAGTTATCTTTTCTTCCTCAAACGCCCCCAGTTCCAGAAAAAATCACCTTAGTGGGCAGACCCTGCTAGAGGGGAATTTGTGATGTTTATAGATGAAAAGGAGCCCTGGTGGTACAGTGGTTAAAGCACTCTGCTGCTAACTGAAAGGTTGGCAGTTTGAACCTACCAGCCACTCAGTGGGAGAAAGATGTGGCAGTCTGCTTCCGTAAAGACTTACAGCCTTGGAAATCCTATGGGGCAGTTCTACTCTGTCCTGTAGGGCTGATATGAGTTGGGATCGACTTGATGGCAATGGTTTTTGTTTTTAATACATGAAAAATTAAGAAGTTTCCGTGCCCCAAGCTCCATATTCCCAGAAGACCGGGGGGTGGGTGATAAAGACCCACCACCTGCCTTACGAAACCGGTCAACTGAAGTTTAGGAAGCTGAGTGACCTGCTCAGAGGGAAGAGTCAAAGCCATATTGTCCCCCTGACTTTCTCCATATGCCCTTCAGGGTATTGCCAAATGGCCCTGGGACCTCAGAGTTGCCTGGTCCAGAGAGACATGACAACCCCCTGCTGTGGCCTCCTGCCCAGGCCCAGACCAGACCTGCCTCCCTGACTCATCAGCTGTGGAGGCCGAGACCCACAGCACCTTGGCAGCCTCTGCAGGGAGCTGTGTGCAGACGTCTGTGTGAAGCACATGCTGGGAGGCTTGTGGAGCGGGCAGCAGGGGCAGATGGATGGCGACGACAGGCCTTGCAAGTGCTTCAGCCACGCAAGATCAGAGCAAGGGTTTAAAAGCTGGGAAGCTGGACCTGTTCAGAGTCTTTCCTGCCAGATATTTCTGGGAACTCTGTGTAAGCCCCGAGAGGGTAAGTAAGTTAACTGAGGTCACGCGATTAATTGGCAGCAGAGCTGGTATTTGAACCCAACAATGACTCCTAAAACCCTGCTCTTTCCCTTACTCCACACTACTTTCTTTGAGGCTCAGGGGTGAATGGGGAGTCCCAGGGATCTATCCCAGGATGCTAGAGGGGAGACCCTGATACATGGTCCCTCTCTCAGGGGCTAGAGCTGGAGGCAGAGCAGGCCAAGCTCTTGCCACCCTCCCAACCTGCAGCCACGGACACCTGGAGTCATGGCATCACAGGGAAGAGAAATGAGCCTCCAAGCAAGAGAATCAAGCCTGCTGGGGACCCAGCACGGGGCTACGGGTGGTCAGCACCCAGCTTTCAAGTGAGCAGCCCAGGTGCACCTGCCAGAAACATCCCCCGAGGAGGGTTCACATCCACTTCATAGAACTGGCAATAGAGACTCAGGAGGAAAACTAGCGGAAGGAAGAAGCATCAGACAGAAGCCGCATTACCCCAGCCCCCAACACAGGAAGCAGACTGAAACTTTCAGTGGCCTGTATGGAGGAAGAGGGCAAGACTCCAGTCCAGTAGTGGGTAGAACTCCCTGTTTGACTCGAGGGCCGGACTCAGTGCAACCTGTACTCTCCCGGGTAGTTTGCAAGGGTGTGAGCAGGACTGGGTGGGAGATGCCATCTTGAGACGTCGGCATTTCCAAGACCCAGCACTGACTCACGCCAGGCCTACTGGAGGGAGGACAGAAAGGACTGTGACTCAAGAAGAGAGAACCAAAGGGCTCATGAACAGAAAGTGAATCAGAGCCCAGAGGAGCAGAAGAGAGAGTTGGGATAGACCATAGTTTAGAGTACACAGCATATGGGCCCAACCCTGTGTTCTGACTTTTACTGGTTGTATGACTTCTGGCAGATTTCTTAGCCTCTTTGGAGGCTTGGCTTTTCTGTCTGAAAAATGGGATGATGATAAATTCTTTCACAAGAGTGCTGTGTAGATTAAATGAGGTAATGCATGTGAAATTTTTAGTACAGTAGCTCTTAAGGATTATTATGCCTCTGAAGGTATGTAAGGCAGGAGGGAGGACGTTCTGGGCAGATAATCTGAGACTCAGAGACATCAGATAGGATGTACCAGAAGAGCTCACTCTAAAGGCAAGGAATGATCCTAAGAGTGGCTGGCCTAGGATCTGCAGTGGGAGCAGAATGGGTAGAACCCACTGGAAAGGACAGTGTGCTGGTGGGGAGGAAGCTAAGTCTCTGAGACTCAATTTCTTCATCTGCAAGATAGGTATGGCAGTACCTAACTTGCAAATGGTTGGAAGATTCAATGAGACAAGATATGTGATGGCATTCAGCACAGCAACCACCCGGCTGAGAGAGGCAATCGACAGAAATCTTCCTGCTTATTGATCTTGACATCTGTCCTGTTGCCCAAAGGGGATCAGCTCTGAGGCAAGGTGAGGCAAGCGCCATGTGCTTTTCTTTCTGGTGGTGGTGAGATGGGGCTGCGAGCAGCAAGCTGAGATGCTAAGATCTCCAAGGCTATATTTACTCAACAAATTGTCAGCAAATATTTATACTTGTCTGTGCCAGGGCTTTGACTGAGCACTGGGGATTCAGAGATGATGGGATAAGTCCATGCCTTTAAAGGATTCAATCTGGGAGAAGGATGCTAACCAAGTTAAGTGGTTTTTGAAAGTGCAGTAGAAGCCTGGGGTGGTAGAGAGTGAGGAGGGGTAGATAGGTGAGATAGAGCAGAGATTCCACCATGTCTAAAGATTTCAGAGAAGAAGCCATCCTTTGAGTAAGCCCGCACTCGGTAAGGAGTCTCTGGGTAGTGCAAATGGTTAATGCGCTCAGCTGCTAATCAATAAGTTGGAAATTCAAGTCTACCCAGAGGTGACTCAGAAGAAAGGCCTGGCAATTTCCATCTGAAAAATCAGCCACCGAAAACCCTATGGAGCACATTTCTACTCTGAAACACAGGAGACGCCATTAGTTGGAATCAACTCGACGGCAGCTGTAGTACCTTCGGTAGACAAAGCAGTGAGGCTAGACTTCAAGGACAGACTTCAATGGCTCCCTGAAGTGCTGAGACTTTCCAATTCAGCATCGTAACCCCAGAGCTTACCACAGAATCTGGCAACAGTAGGAAGGCACAAATTATTTTTTAAATAAATTAATAAAATCCATTAGGAGTTGACGTGCTTCATTTTATGTAATAGCTGTGCTTGCCCACACTTGTGTATAAACCATAACCAACCATACAGGTAAAATATAACTGGAGATTTTCCATGCCAAGAAATACAATAATGAAAGAACACAGAACTTTTCATAACGGGCAAAACCCATCTCCCTCCACATCACTGCTCTTCAAAGGGTCCTGATTAGGCCAAGTTTGGCTCTCAAACTTCAATTTGTTTTGGAACACCAGGAGAATGGTTAAAAATATTGAATTTGGGCCCCATCAGCAATTCTGGAATGACAAGTCTGGGGTGGGGCCCAAGAATCTGCATTCTAAAAAGGCTCTCAAGCAAGTCTGATACAGGGGGTTGGTCAATGCATCGTAATTTGAGAAATGCGTGTTAAGTTCTAGAGGGTATTTTTTAAAGCTGGGGTGTAACTGAAATGAATCAGAAGCTTTGGGGCTCCTGGAATCTCCATATCTGACCACCTCTTCTCCCTTCATCCTGAGAAGCACAAGACAGATATCCTTTTACTACCGGGCAAGACAATCAACTTCTGAAAAGTCCATTTCGGTACCTCACTTTACGATGTCCTTCATAGTCTCTTTCCCAAAAGCCTACCATGCCCCATTAGTCCAGTGATTCTCCACCTGGGCTGCACACTGGGTTCCCATGGGTTGCTTACTGCCATCTGGGTCCCACCCCTGGGCATTCTGACTCTGTTGGTCTGGGGTGTCTCCTTGTCATCCCCACTGGTTCTAACGGCCATCAGGGTTGCACTGACTGCACTAATCCCTTTATATCCATGCCCTTTCTTGGCCCTGAGGTCAGGGTCAACAGGGCTTTCTCCCTCTCAAGTGTCCCCTCAGCCATATGTCTGGGCACCAGAATGAGAAGCTGGAGAAGAAAGATGAAGCCATATGCAGGACAGGCCTTTGAGGATGGAGGCTGCAGACTGAGGGTTCAAGGGGTCCAGCGGTCTCTGTCTGAGTTCACTCCCTGGCAGTCAGGAGCCTGTTCATCACCCTCTGATTGCCTCTTCTCCTGTCTCCCTTGGGTTTGTAGGCAGGCAGCCAAGAGCACTAGAAAGACTCCTGCTGGGACAGGTTGCTGGCGAACTGATTCTGTTCCAAGCCCGGACGGAGTGAGCAGCGCCTGCCCAGTCTTTTGAGGAGGTCTCCTTCCTCTCCTCCCAGACCTCTCACCCCCTCCTGCCAGGCCCACGGACTGCTGCTCAGAGGAAGAGAAGGCAGAGCTGAAAATGACGTGGCTGCAAGAATTGACATGAGGTGCCAGACAGGTATTTGCTTAACAAACAGGCTAATTTTAACCTCTGCCTCCCAGACCAAAACTCTCTTGAAGGGAAGGAGAAAAAAGGAAAGTGATGTTTAGCACATTTCTATTTCTGTGCTACACAGTCTCTCTTTGAGGTTGCAAACTTGAGCCTAATTGATTTCTTAGTCAAAAGGAGGAAAAAAAGAGAGGGAGAGACAAAAAGGAAAAACAAACAACGGAGCAACCTTACCTCACTTGCATTGCAATCAAACCTCTCCAGGTCTATCGACTGCTGTGCTTTATTTATTTACTTTTTAAGACTGGCCAAATCACTTGCATAATTTAAGATCCTTTCTAGCACTGATCAGCCTGCTCTGGCCAAGCAGTTTGCTGATTAATTATTAATCAGACTGAGTTTAGGATGAGTAATCAGCAAGAGTCAGGGCTAATTTGCAAATGTCCCCCAGGAAGGTTATTACTTAAAATACTTGGTGAAGAGGCTCCATGTTAACCTTTACAATTAGCCACAGGACGCTGCTGACTAGGCAGAAGCAGGTCTCTCCTCCAAATCAACCTTGGACACCTAGTAGGTGCCAAGCACTGCATTTGGAGCTTTTCATGCTTCTGCCGGCAATGAGATACAGAAAAAAGACAAATATATAAGTAAGCAAGAAAATTTCAGGTAGTGCGAAATGTTGTTGTTGTTGGTAGGTGCCATTGAGTCAGTTCTGACTCATAGCAACCTTATGGGCAACACAACAAAACACTGCCAGGTCCTGCGCCATCCTCATAATCATTGCTCTCTTGACTCCATTGTTGCAGCCACTGTGTCAATCCATCTCATTGAGGTTCTTCCTCTTTTTTGCTGATCCTCTACTTTACCAAGCATGATGTCCTTCTCCAGGGACTGATCCTTCCTGATACTGTGTTCAAAGTACATGAGAAGAAGTCTCTCCATCCTTGCTTCTAAGGCTGTACTTCTTCCAAGATGATTTGTTTGTTCTTCTGGCAATCCATGGTATTTTCAATATTCTTCCTTAACACCATAATTCAAATGCATCAATTCTTCTTCAGTCTTCCTTATTCATTATCTTTCACATGCATACTAGGGAATCGAAAACACCATAGCTTGGGTCAGGCATACCTTAGCCCTCAAGATGACATCTTTGCTTTTTAACACTTTGAAGAAGGCTTCTGCAGCAGATTTGCCCAATGCAATACGTCGTTTGATTTCCTGACTGCTGCTTCCATGTGGATCCAAGTAAAATGAAATCCTTGACAACTTCAGTCTTTTCTCTGTTTGTCATGATGTTGCTTATTGGGCCAGTTGTCAGGATTTTTGTTTTCTTTATGTTGAGGTGTAATCCATACCGAAGGCTGTGGTCTTTGATCTCATCAGTAAGTGCTTCAAGGCCTCTTGGCTTTCAGCAAGCAAGGTTGTGTCATCTGCATACTGCAGGTCCTTAATGAGCCTTCCTCCAATCCTGAAGCCATGTTCTTCTTCATATAGTCCAGCTTCTCAGATTATTTGCACAGCATACAGACTAAGTATGGTGAAAGGATACAACCCTGACGCACAACCTTTCCTGATTTTAAACCACACAGTATCCCCATGTTCTGTTTGAACGACTGCCTCTTGGTCTATGTACAGGTTCCTCAGGAGCACAATTAAGTGGTCTGGAATTCCCATTCTTCTCAGTGTTATCCAAAATTTGTTATAACTGAATGCTTTTGCATAGTCAATAAAACACAGGTAAACATATTTCTGGTATTCTCTGCTTTCAGCCAAGATCCAACTGGCATCAGTAATGAACTTGTTCCAAGTTCTCTTCTGAATACGGCTTGAATTTCTGGCAGTTCCCTACTGATGTACTGCTGCAACCATTTTTGAATTATCTTCAAGCTTTTACTTATGTGTGATATTAATGATATTGTTCGATAATTTCTGTATTCTGTTGGATCATCTTCTTTGGAATGGGCACAAATATGGATCTCTCCCAGTCGGCTGGCCAGGTAGCTATCTTCCAAGTTTCTTGGCATAGATGAGTGAGCAATTCTAGAGATGCATCTGCTTGTTGAAACACTGCAATTGGTATTCTGTCAATTCCTGGAGCCTTATTTTTAGCCAATGCCTTCAGTGTAGCTTGGACTTCTTCCTTCAGTACTATCGGTTCTTGATCATATGCTACCTCCTGAAATGGTTGAAAGTCCAATTTTTTTTGGTACAGTGACTTTGTGTACTCCTTCCATCTTCTTTGGATACTTCCTGTGTCTTTCAATATTTTGCTCATAGAATCCTTCAATATTGCAACTCGAGGCTTGAAATTTTTCTTCAGTTCTTTCAGCTTGAGAAATGCTAAGCATGTCCTTTCCTTTTGGTTTTCTAACTCCAGGTCTTTGCACATTTCATAACAATACTTTGTCTTCTCGAGCTCCCTTTGAAATTTTCTGTTTAGCTCTTTCACTTCATCATTTCTTCCATTCACTTTAGCTGCTCTATGTTCAAAAGCAAGTTGCAGAGTCTCTTCTGACATCTATTTTGGTCTATTCTTTCTCTCCTGTATTTCTAATGACCTCTTGCTTCCTTCAAGTATGACATCCTTGTCATCCTACAACTCGTCTGGTCTTCGGCCACTAGTGTTCAATGCGTCAAATCTGTTCTTGAGATGGTCCCTAAATTCAGGTGGGATATACTCAAGGTCATACTTTGGCTCTCGTGAACTTGTATTAATTTTCTTAAGCTTCAACTTGAACTTGCATATGAGCAACTGATGGTCTGTTCTGCAGTTGGTCCCTGGCCTTGTTCTGACTGATGATATTGAGCTTCTCCATCTCCATCATGCAAGCCACTACGATACGACAAACTGACAGGCGAGTTGTGGAGTAATAAATGCTATGATAAAAATAAAACCAGGCGCTGTGACAAAGAGTGAGGGGTTACTTTAGATTGTCTGTTTTGTTGTAAACTGCTGTTGAGTCGGTTCCAACTCATGGTGACTTTATGTACAATAGAACAAAATGTTGCCCAGTCCCACACCATCCTCACAGTCTTTGGTATGTTTGAGCCCACTGTTGCAGCTATCATGTCAATCCACCTCTTGGAGGGTTTCTCTTGTTTTTGCTGACCCTCTACTTTACCAAACATGATGTCCTTTTATTTGAGATTGGTCTTTCCTGATGACGTGTCCAAAGTAAGCAAGACAAAGTCTCACCATTCTCCCTTCTAAGGAGCGTTCAGATTGTGTGGATAGGGAAGGCCTTTCTAAGGAGGGGAAACTGAAGTATGCATTTAAAAAAAAAACTTTTTTTTTTTTTTTAATTTTGAAGATACAGGATTTGAAAACTTTGAAGGAAGAGGATTCTAAAGCCCTGGGCCAGCTAGTGCAGGTGTCCTAAGAGGGACCTGCTTAGCCTGTCTACAAGACAGGATGGCAGAGAGTGTAGCGGGGCACAGTGAGTCGGCATGAGTGGTAGGAGGGCAAGTCAGAGAGGTGGGCACTGGCCACGTAGGATTTTATTCTAAGTGTGATGGGAAGCTATTGGTGGGTTTTAAATAGGGGAGGGACATGATTTGATTCATAAGCATAAGTCACTCTATTTGCTGTACAGAAAATGGATTACAGAAGGACAAGGGCAGAAGCAGGGAGACAAGGTCATTGAGCAGCCCAGAGATTCAGTGGCTTCGAATCAGCGAGGGCAGCTTCCTCTTGGGAGCAGGCAGATGTGGGAAGCAGTGCAGAGGGCTAGGGGAAAAACAGAGTCAGGGTAGGCGTGGGGGATAAAAAGTCAGCTTTGGACTTGTTTGTTCTGAGGTTCCTATTAAACATCAAAGAGGCAGCTGGACATATGTATCTGGAGCCCAGAAGAGGCATCAGGGTTGGAAATGATTGTCAGCAATTGGCGTATAAATGGTATTGACAGCCAGCCTGTGATTGGTTGAGATTACCTGAGAAAGAGGGTAGACAGAGGAGAGGAGGGTCCCAGGACCCCCTGGGAAGTTTGAATGTAAAAGTTAGACAGAGACCGAACAATGGAGGGGACAGCAAAGGAGACTGTGAAGGCATGGCCATAGACTGTAGCTCTGTGGTGTTATATTGGTCAAGAGAAGGAAAGAGTTTAAGGGCAGATGACTAGTGTCACATGTTGCCAAGAGGCCAAGTCAGAGGAGAAGCAACAATGGATTTGGCAACATGAAGGTCTCTGGCATCTTAGCAAGGACTGTTTTAGTGGCAAGGCGGGGCAAAAACTGAAAAGGGGACCTGTCTCAGCAAAGATCTCATCTCTGTCAAAAGAATGAACAGGTCAGTCTTAGAAAAATACAACCAGAATGTTCCTTAGAAGTGAAGATGGTGAGACTTCAACTCACTTACTATGGACATGTCATTAGAAAAGACTAATTGCTAGAAAAAAGATACCATGTTTGGAAAAGTAGAGGGCCAGTGAAAACAAGGGAAACCCTCAGTGAGATGGATTGACGCAACAGCCCCCATAATGGACTCAAACATACCAATGATCATGAGGATGGGTAGGACCAGGCAACATTTTGTTCTGGTATACATAAGGTTGCCATGAGTCGAAACCTACTCAATGCCAACTAACAACAACAACAACAACAACCACAACTCAGCCATTGGTGGTAACTGAGAAACTGGGTGGTAGCTGAATGAGAGCTGAGTACTATGGGAGGGTTTGGTGGTTGATATTTTTGTTTCAGCTTTATATAGTAGATATTAGAACATGTCTCTATGCTGTTAGGAATGCTCAATAGAGAGGGAAAAATTAATGATGGAAGAAAGAGGGAATGATTTTAGTAGGGAAGTCGTTGGGGAAGATGAGATTTGGAACATAAGAGGTGTTAGCCTTTGACAGGGGCAAGGACTTTATGTCCACTGAAATGAGGTGTGGCTCAGATGGTGGCTCCCCAAGCATTTCATCTGCTCATCCTCATTTCCTGACTCCCTGCAGTTATATGGGACCATGTGACTAGTTCTGGCCAATGGAATGTGAATTGGAAGCAAAGGGGCCAAGGCAGTGAAAAGCCCATGTTGGATTCTGCAGTCTCTGTCCCTGTCATGGCATTTGAAGAGGTCATATATTCCAGATGGTACAGCTACAATATGGTGGAACTTCCTTGAGCCTGGATATCTACCTGCATGACTATGTGGATCAGAGCCACTCCCACTGACCCAAGACAGACATCTAGCATGAGCAAGAAATAAACCTTTGTGGTGTTACATCACTGAGTTTCAGGGTTAATAAAGTTCAAAGCAGGAAGTGGTAAGAGATAAAGCTGGAGTAGTAGGCAAGGGTTAGATCAAGAAGCGCTTTGCATGCTTATCAAGGATTTGAATTTTATACTATAGACAATGGAAGCCTGGGGCTTAGCCTGTCAGATCTTCATTTTCATTAAACCATTCTGGTAGCAGTAGGGAGAATGAATTGGAGAGAGGCAAGATGCTGGGAGATCAGTAGGGAGGTTATTTCAACCCACAAAGAAGAAAAGATGAAGATTTGAACTGGGAAAGTGGTACAAGGATGGAAAGACACATTCTAGAAGTTACACTGAGAGAACTTAACAATTAACTGAATGTGACTGGTGAGAAAGATTAAACATGGGTTATTCCTAAATTTTGGGATCGGATAAACATGTAGACTGGAAAACTAAGAAACTGAGCGGTCAGGTTTCTCTCTAGCTAACCCTGCTTGTTGCGCCAATTGTATCAAACCAGTCCAGGGAAATCTCAGTTTCTCGTCCTGGTCAGTCCAGGCCCCAGCTGCTCCATGTAGCCCTTTATCTCTCATCCCCATTAACATGGGGCTAGGTCAGCGGGTGCGGTCCTTCCTGTTTCTCGGGTCTGATAATTTGTTGAAATGAGTCACAAACTGCAAGTAAAGGGGCTATCTTTAAACTAGCAGACAAAGAATAAAAAAACATAGGGCAAGGTACAGGAGGTGTCTTAGTGAAGAGCTTCCCTGACTCAGGGGATGTGCTTACCCTCTCAAGAGCAGATGTTTGCTCTCTCCACCCAGGTAGATCCACTGAGCCTCCGTCTTCCAAGGCCTTTTATTGGCCTCACCACTGTCACCATGATCATGCCTCCTGAGGCTTAGTCATCATAAAGCCCCCAGGTGATCCCTCTTGGTCTAGTCATCCCCCACTCATTGGCCTCAGGTGTGGTCGGGCTCTCAGGAGGCCAAATTATTTACTGCAAGGGGATTCCACACCTCTCACAGAAACGAACTCTGACAATTTCAGGGGTCAATTATGAGCGAAGGTGGAACATGCTGAGTTGGAGATATTGGTTGGACATCAAGGTGGAGCTGTCCAGCAGATAGATAGCTCTATTGTTTGATGCTCGGTGGATAGGGAGCCAGATTTGGGAGTCATAAGCAAATAGGCAGTGTCTGAAACCATGACAGCAGGTAAGATTACCCAGAGAGAATATATGGAATGAACAGAGCAGTAAGGCAAGAACAGAGCCTTGGGGACATCAAAGGAGACAGAGAAGAAATGGTCAGAGAGGTCCAAGAAGAATCAGGGAGAGTAGCACCATGAATGCAGAAAGAAAGGATAGTTCCAAAAGGAGAACATAACGAGCAATTTAAGTTGTAGAGTGTACAGAAAGATGAGACCTGAAAAATATCTTCCAGATTTGGCAATTGGAAGTGATGGTGTTGAGAAAAGGGGGTGGTTCTCTGATGACGATCTCAATGTGAATGGTTTCAGGGAAAGGCTGGGGGTAGAAGCCATGGTGAAGTCGGTGAGGAATGAGTGGGAGGAGAAGATTTCGAGGCAGTCAATATAGACCACTCTTTCAAGAAGTTTGGATGAGAAATTCCCAGAGATGCTAAGAGTTCTACCTCCTCTATGAAGCTTCTCCTCTTTGTTCAAACCAGCCCTTTCGTCTCCCTTCCCAAATGTCCAAAATTGTTGAGTTCAACAGTGATCCTTTTGCCATTTCATTAGATTCTCAAATGCTGATGTTCTGGATGAATCCTGCTTTGCTGGTGAGTCTATGGGTGTCACACACCAGCTACCAGATAAGGAGAAGCTGGGATTAACAAGATAGGCTCAGGGTTAGAACCAAGAACTTAGGTTAGTACTAGGAAGCCAGAAAAACTTGCAGGAGCAAGATAAAGAAAAATCAGTGAGAAATGCAGGATAGGCGATGTCAAGAGCAAGTGGAATGAACATCCACGGCCAAGCATGAATATGGAGACTTAGATGGGGTCCTGGAGCATTCTGAATGAATCAGCATCATCCGGAAGATAACTCTTGTCCAGAGTGAGGTGCCACTGCAAGGGCCCAAAGCAGCTCCTTCCACCTGTCTTAGAGGCACCATCCGGCATCTGGCAGCTCCTCGAGAGAGGTCGAGGACAGCATCTTGTTGTCTGGTGCCCTTCATGCTCCTGGCACAGGCTCCAGCGCAGATGAGTCACTTGTACAAACCTGTTGTATGAAGTCAGACCCACAGGGGGCAGGACAGCTTGCCAACCTCAGCTTCCCACACACAGAACTTTCCGAAATCGTGAACTTTAACAGAGCCACCGTGCGGACTGTGGACAACATTGGCTCACTTCCTGAGCCTCCCAGCTGTGGTTTTTCCTTTCTTTTTGAGAGCAAGTTCTTGCCAATGGAAGCAAGGAAGTCACACTGATACTCTGCAGAGAGTGTAGGAGCCTTAGCCTTTGCCCTTCCAGACATGTTCATTACAGCAGTATGCTGGGGTGCTAATCCTTTCCTAATGCTTGGCTGTGGAGCTTCTAATGCTATTTCCAACTCAGAGGGATACAGAAGATGAGATTTTAAAGGGCTGGTTATTTATGGCCTGGCTTCTTCTATTTTTTTTTTTCCTTTTTTCCCATACAAAAATTTATACATACATTGTTATGTGACCCTAACTGCTCTCTCCATACTGTGACAGCACACTCCTCCTTTCCACCCCTGATTTCCCATGTCCATTCAACCAGCTCCTAATCCTCTCTGCCTTCCCATCTCACCTCCAGGCAGAAGCTGCCCATTTAGTCTCTTGTATCTACTTGAGTTAAGAAGCACACTCCTCACGAGTATCACTCTATGTCCCATAGTCCAGTCCAATCCCCGTTTGAAGAGTTGGCGTCGGAAATTGTTTTATTTCTGGGCTGATAGAGAATCCAGGGGCCATGCTTTCCAGGGTTCCTCCAGTCTCAGTCAGACCATTAAGTCTGGTCTTCTTACTAGAATTTGAGTTCTGCACCCCACCTTTCTCCTGCTCCATCAGGGACTCTCTGTTGTGTTCCCTGTCAGAGCGGTCATTGGTCGTAGCCAGGCACCCTCTAGTTTTTCTGGTCTCAGGCTGATGAAGTCTCTGGTCTATGTGGCCTTTTCTGTCTCTTGGGCTAATACCTTCCTTGTGTTCTTTGGTGTTCTTCATTCTCCTTCATTCTAGGTGGTTGGGACAAATTGATGCATCTTAGATGGCCGCTTGCAAGCTTTTAAGACTCCAGGTGCCACTCACCAAAGTAGGATGCAGAACATTTTCTTAATAAGCTTTGTTATGCCAATTGACTGAGATGTCCCCTGAAAGCATGGTCCCCAGACCCCTATCCATGCTACTCTGTTCCTCAAAGTGTTTGCTTGTATTCAGGACGCTTCTTAGCTTTGGTTTAGTCCAGTTGTACTGACTGCCCCTGTAGTGGGTGCTGTCCCTCCCTTCACCTGAGATAATTCTTATCTACTGTCTAAACCCTCACTCTCCCTCCCCACCCTCATAACCATCAAAGAATGTTTTCTTCTGTGTTTAAATCTTTTCTTGAGTTCTTATAATAGTGGTCTTATACAATATTTGTCCTTCTGTGACTGACCAAATTCACTCAGCATAATGACCTCCAGCTTCCTCCATGTTATAAGATGTTTCATGGCTTCATCGTTGTTCTTTATCCTTGCATAGAATTCCATTGTGTGGATATACCATAATTTTTTTATCCGTTTGTCCGTTGATGGGCACCTAGACTGTTTCCATCTTTTTGCTATTGTGAACAGTGCTGCAAGGAACATGGGTGTGCATATATCTATTCATGTGATGGCTCTTATTTCTCTAAGATATATTCCAAGGAGCGGGATAGCTGGATCATATGGTACTTCTATTTCTAGCTTTTAATGAAGCACCAAATCGATTTCCAAAGTGGTTGTACCATCTTACATTCCCATCAACAGTCTCTCCAGCATTTATTATTTTGTGCTTTTTGGATTAATGCTAGCCTCGCTGGGGTGAGATAATATCTCATTGTAGTTTTGATCTGCATTTCTCTAATGGCTAATGATTGTGAGCATTTCTTCAAGTGTCTGTGAGCTGCCTGGGTAGCTTCTTTGGCAAAATGCCTGTTCATATCCTTTGCCAACTTTTTAATTGGGTTATTTGTCTTTTTGTTGTTGAGGTTTTGCAGTATCTTGTAGATTTTAGAGATTAGACGCTGATAGGATTCGTTGTAACCAAAATTTTTTCCTAGTCTGTAGGTTGTCTTTTTACTCTTTTGGTGAAGTCTTTTGATGAGCCTAAGTGTTTGATTTTTAGGAGCTCCCATTTATCTAGTCTCTCTTCTGGTGCTTGTGCATTGTTACTTATGGTTTGTATTATGTTTATGCCATGTATTAGGGCTCCTAGCGTTGTCCCT
>NW_004443951.1:23725973-23784813 GCF_000243295.1 Trichechus manatus latirostris | reverse complement strand
AGCTCTAATGTCCTATCACCAGGTGTTAGATCTGTTACTAGGTATGTGACCTCAGGAGTCCGCCCACTCCTCCTGTATGGATTCAGCTCAGGTGCCCAGGTAGATTGCCACCAAGTGTGTGGTGTAGGCTCTCACTTATAGTCCTAGACAGGCATGGGTGATTGTTGTAGGCACAGGCATCTGGCTGCAGCAAGGGGACACACTCTGAGCAAGGAAGGGGGCTGATGGCCTCCCCTGAGTGTCCAGGAGGAAGGCGTGTCCCTGTTCCCTGGAGTGCGTAAGTGGGTGGGTTTTGCAGCCGGACTATGAGCACCTAATGCTGTTGGCTGTAAGGACTGGGGGGCACCTCTTATTAATGGGCCCCTATCGCAGGTGGCTAGGTGGCATGGGTGGAGCCACCAGTTCTCAGGCCCCTGATGTGGGTAGGTGAAGGCCCTGCTTAATGGGCAGAGCAGTGTCAAATGTCAAGAACCTGCCACTTCACAGCTGAAACAGCTGAAGTTAGACTTCTGGTATATACCCTGCTGTACTGAGGTAATGAGGGCCTACGCTGTTGAGATGGGCCCACAGAAGTCTATGCAGGGGGAAAGGCACTCAAAGTCCGTGGATTCCTTATGTGTGTGCCTAGGCAAAGGAGCTGTGCCTACCCTGGGTTCCTGGGTTAGGGGAACTGGCAGTTTATTTTCTCCCGTTTGTTAATTTGTTCACTCTCCAAGGCCGGGAGAATGGCTCCGGGTGTGTGATGGATCCTACTTCCGGCTCAGGTGACTCCGCAATTGCTGAAGCCGATCTGGGACCCAGTGCAGAGCAGGGAGAGAGGAGGTAAATGGGAGAGAGGTTTTTCCATAAGGGGGGGTGATTTTGATCCACCCAGTAAGCCCTTCGCAAGTACTTACATTTCGCCGGATCAAGGGCTGCTTATCACTTGTTCTAGGTGGCCGCATAGACTCTCAGCAGCTGTGTCTCTCCAGGTGCAGAAAACATGCCTCCCGAGCACAGCTGTTTGCCTGCCTCACTGCTCACCCACAAGCTGCTCAAACCTGAAGGGCTCAGGCTCTCATGGGGTCAGGTCTGGCAACTCCTCGCTGCTTCTGAACGGTCTCTCCCTCCCCCTGCCACTCGGTCTGGTTCTTCAACCCTGCGTTTGATGTTCAGGGCTCCCAGATTGCCGTATATAATCGAATCACTTGTTTTTTTGGGTCTTTGTTGTAAGAGGGTCCACCGGAAGCATCTGACTACTCCGCCATCTTGGCCCCGCCTCCTATGGCCTGGCTTCTGATGGATATAACAGATGCATTTTCATGGGCTCCATTGGAAGGGAGAGATTTCTTGGTGTGGCTTAAAGATTTGGGATGTAGCGGAGAAGGAGAGGGAAGCAAAGACATCACAAACCCACAAGGAAGGCCTATCTTGGCTCGAACAGGCCTAATTCTCATACTAGCTCAGAATGCCCCTGGGTTCGGCATTCTCAGCCATGCACCATCTCAGCTGCTTCCTGGACTTCTCTGCCAGTTTGAGACCTTGGACCCTGTGTTTCTCCTGACATTCAAGCAAGCTGAAGCCCCAGAGGACATGGATTAGGCTTATGTCACATCCATGTATGAAGTCCAAGGGCAAATAGGGTGTTGTGATGATGGGCCTTTACACATGCAGTTCCTTCCACCTACAATATGCTGCCTGAGTTCTTCTCATGGTGGCTCCTTCTCAATAGTTAGGTCTCAGTTTAAATGTCACCTTCTCAGAGAGGCTTCCTTTGGCCTCTTTATCTTAACAGGGGTCCCACTGTGTTATTCTCCATCCCATACATTTTCTTCATGGTCCTCATCACAGTTGTGTTTTACATTTACTATGTGATCATTTTATTAAAGTCAGTCTCTCCAAGGAGACCATAAGTTTCATTAAGGTAGAGGTCTCATTTGCCATTGTATTCCTAGTTTCAAGCCCAATGTTGGACAACAGAAGGGCCTAAGTAGTTTGTTTGAATAATTGAATCGTGATGGAAAGATGTTGGTAATCAAGATGGAGATGTTAAGGCCAACAGTGATAATGATGAAGGAGATATTGGTGATGACGATGATGCTGGTGCTGATCCTGAAGATAACTTCTCAGAGACCTGTCAGCGTATTTACTTGAACACTAACTTTTCAGGGTTGTCTATTAATATCATCTGACCACTCCCACCAGTCTTATCCCAGAAACTGTGTATCAGTAACTGAGGACAGCTGTGTGTCCCGGTATCCAGCCTTACCTCCTTCCCAGCCATGGCTTTCACTTCCCTAACTAGCCCCCCTTGTGAGCAACACCATCCTCCCTTCACCCCAGTTCTGCTGCTTCCCCCGTGTTTCTGTGTTCAGAGAATGGCCCCACCCCAGTCATCCAGCCAGAAGCTTAGGAATCATCCCAGACTCCTCTCCTATCTTCATTCCTCCTTTCCAATGAACCACCAAACCTAGCTGTTTCTGGGTCTGAGATGTTTCTTGATATCACCTCCTCCTCTCCACCCACTCATAGCTGCCACAGTTCAAGGTTGTATAAATCTCTTGCGTGAGTGGTCACAAAGTTTTATGGCTGGTTTCTGGGCCTCTTACTTTGGCCCCATTCAGATTCAGAGTGATTATGTTACTTCCTTGCTTAAAACCCTTCAACAGCTTTCCACAGTCTATGGGATCCTGTCATGGATTGAATTATGCCCCCCGAAAAAATATGCATATCAATTTGGCTGGGCCATGATTGCCAGTATTGTGTGGTTGTCCTCCATTTTGTGATTGTAATTTTATGGTAAAGAGGATTCAGGTGGTACTGTAACAACCTTATTAAGGTCACATCCTTGATCCAATGTAAAGGGAGTTTCCCTGGGGTATGGCCTGCACCACCTTTTATCTTACAAGAGATAAAAGAAAAGGGAAGCAAGCAGAGAGTTGGGGACCTCATACCACCAAGAAAGAAGTGCCAGGAGCAGAGCGCATCCTTTGGACCTGGGGTCCCCGTGTAGAGAAACTCTTAGTCCAGGGGAATATTGACGAGAAGGCCAACAGAGAGAGAAACCTTTCCCTGGAGCTGATGCCCTGAATTTGGACTTTTAGCCTACTTTACAGTGAAGAAATAAATTTTTCTTTGTTAAAGCCATCCACTCATGGTATTTCTGTTACAACAGCTCTAGATGACTAAGACAGATCCTTTCCTAGTTTGTTAGCATGAGGGACAAGGTTCTTCATGACCCAAGCCATCTCTGTCTTCATTCCAGGACTCATAGCTTCCCCCTTGCTCTCTTGTACCCAGCACTCTACTGGTAGTGCCCCAAACACACCAGGGCTCTCTCCTGCCTCCATGCCTGTGCTCTTGCCATCCCCTTGGCCTTGCACTGTTATGCTGGTGGCAAACCCATACCTGTCCCTCAGTTCACCTCACAAGGGGCTCATTTGTCTGAGTCCAGCACCCCTCCATCATGACAGCAAGACTTAGACAACCTTTTTGGAAGACATCTTTCCTTTCTGTCTTTCCAGAGCCCTGGTTTTCCTTTGGTGACCACACCTTCTCTACTTCCAGATTTGGTCAATGAGAACACCCTATGGCCCTGGATCCATTGGATCCAGGGGTGGGCGCTTGGCTCAATATGGTTCAAACAAGGTTCAGGGGTAGACACTTGACTCAATCTAGCCTAATCAAGGTTCATCTGAGGGCTTTTGTGGGAACCATCTGGAAAAAGACATTTGCTTTCTGCTGAGGTTGCTAAACTTGTAGGCTATAGGGAGCTGATCGTGGTCAGCTGTGCCACTTCATGGGGAAAGCTTACCTGGGAATGAAGCCAACACACAGGAGAACAATTGCCATGGGAGGGAGAGAAACAGATACCAGTGACTTACTTGCATACCTTGATCCAGCTGTGCCTGATGCCAACCCCTGGACTTTTCAGTTACAAAAGCCAACACATTCCCTTTTTAGCTTAAGCCAGCTGAGGTGGGTTTCTATTTCTTGAACCAAAAGAATCCTGAATATTACACTTCTCCTTTCAGTCCCTACGGGGAATTCTTTATACCTTTTAGAAAAGTAACTAACACATGATATTGTAAGCGTTTAATTATATTCTACCTCTCGGCCCTGACTGTGAGCTCCAGGGTCCAGCACGGTAAGTGGCTATTACATAGACATTTGTGGAGTGAAGAAATAACTCCTTAGGAACTGGAACTGTGTCTTTGTCTCCCTAGTACCTAGGAGAGTGTCTAGTTCATAGAAGGCTCTCAATAAATGATTACCGAAAATAAAAGGGGAAAAAGTTGCAAAGAATGTAAATGATCTAACCCAGTGGTTTGATAAAGTGTATGTGAATGAATAAATAAGTGAGTAGTTATTATTAACAAATCCCCACTGGCATGCTATTCTGATTCTAATTATATTCTAATCTAATGGCTCCTGAATGAAATATCTAGCTAGAAGTCACTGAGATCAAATGGTTCTATTTGGCTCAAATTCCATGTGTAAAATGCCTAATAATTAAGACAAGATCTTTCTAAAGGAGAAAGAGGACTGCTAGCAAAATTTTCAAACTGAATGTCTATCAAGTGGATAGAAGTTTTTATATTCCCACTGACAAAAACAAAAGCAAACAAATGAACGGGAATAAAGAGAAACCATCAAAGGTCTTACGGGGTAAAAAGGAGGGTGAATGGAGGTCATTTAATGATGAAACTCAAAAGGGTTGGCTGCTGGATCCAGAGGAGTAGATTGAGTCTGCTTTCCAGGGAAGTTCTCTTTCCAAGAGGATTCTCTGGGTAGCACAAACGATTAAGCACTGGATTACTAATGGAAAGGTTGCTGGTTCGAACCCAGAAGCATCTCAAAGAAAGTCCTGGCATTTTGCTTCCAAAAGGTCACAGCCATTGAAAACCCTATGGACTGCAGTTCTACTCCACAACACATGGGGTCGCCATGAGTTGGGATCGACTAGATGGAAACAGGTTTGGTTTTCTCTTTTGGAGAATAGCTGAAGTCTATCTAGCAGCTCTGGATAGCTCAGGCAGGGAGCCCAGACCTTCTTCTATTTTTCTCCAGGTAAAGGGAGCCCCTGAGGCTCAGAGGTGGGGGGCAGAGCCCAGGGAAGGGTATGGCGGGGAGACTCTTCCCTGCAGAACCCCTGCGACCGCTTCCTCTCAGACCCCTGTCTCCGAGATCATCGAGCTCCTACATCTTGGCCAGGGGGACAGGCAGTAGCCCTAGAATAATGCGCCTTTTGCCCCACTCATGTCCAGCGTTCGTCTCAAAGGCCGCCTCCTCCCGAGGCCTTGTTCTCCTGCTATAGGACAAGGCCCTCCTCAAAGCCCTGGGCTGTGCTGTCCTCTCCTTTTCTATTTCAAATGTTGGGTGGAGGCAAGTCGGTCACATACAGGTTCATGGGGACTGAGTCAAGGGGTGTGGGGACATGGAGGATGGGAAGATAGAGCTCACATGGTCAGAGTAAAAGAAGAAGAAAAATGGAAGTATAGTGAAGGGAGGCCAGGAACAGGGGGCCAAAAACCACCTGCAGAGACTGACCTACAGGGGCAACAGCCAAGAAATGGGGTGGTGGTCAGAGTGTCTACACAGAAATCCCACTTACTGATACAGAAGAATGAGGCAGGAGCTTTGAACTCCCAACTCCATATGCCCAACCCCCCACAAACACAGAATTGCAGCCAGCACTTCCACAGGCCCCCAGGACAAGAGTGGCTTTAGTTCTGAGTGCAGGTCAGGCCCTGGCCCCACCTGCCCTCCCTGCTACTGGAAGAAATTGCCACAGGAGAAGGGAGGCCAGAAAGCCCAGCTGGATCCTCTAGCCTTATCCATCAGAGACAGCGATGGGGGTTCCAGAGAGTAGGGAGAGATTCTGGGTCCAGGGGCTTCTTAGTGGCCTTCAGATCCCCTTTTTCCTCTGCCAGTGGAAGGGCCGGCTCTGTTAGGGGGCTTGTCCTCACCTTCCACTCGCTGTTATAACACCATCCCAATTCCTTCCAGGGACCCAGGTCCTGTGTACTGAAAGGGCCTGCTGAATCCCCCAGTCTCAGCCCTCCGACCATGGGAAAAACATCCAGGGCCCTGATGAGGAACTTCAGCAATGGTGAGAGTGTTTCCTAGAAAACGAGGGAAAGGAATGCGGCTCTGTCATGGTCAAAGACCATCCCCCCTTTGCCCCGCCAAAGAAGGGTCAGTGAGAGAAAACTGGGCCAAAACTGAGTTCAGTACTCGAGACTAAAGTGTGTGTGAACTAGAGATAAAATTATGTGCGTGAAACTTGACAATATGTTACGTGTGTGAGAGAGACGTGGCAGTGTGTGTACATGTGTGGTATATGTGTGACTTGGCAGTGGGTATAGGTGGGTGTATGTGGTGTGTGTGTACTGTGTGTATGTATACGTGTGTTAGGGATTTGGCAGTGTGTGTGTTCATGACTTGGCAGTGTGTGTGTGGGCGGTGAACTGATGGTGTGTATGTACGTGTATATATGTGTGGTAGAGGATCGGTGAAAGGGAAGGAAATCCTCAGTGAGATGGATTGACACAATAGCTACAACAATGGGTTCAAACATATAAAAGACCATGAAGATGGCACAGAACTGGGCAACATTTCATTCTGTTATACATAAGACAGGCATGAGTCAGAGCTGGCTTGACGGTAAATAACAACATGTTGTGTGTATGTGACTTAGTGGTGGGTGGTGGATACGCAGGTGAACTTGCGGTGTGTGTGCGTGTGTGTGTGGTGGGGAAACAATACCAAATCTACTGTCTGGATTGTAATCCTCAGTGAGTTCAAACTCAGCTCTTGCTCACGGTCAATCACTAAAAAAGCAATTAACGTTAAGGAGAGTAAGTCTAAAATACTTAAGAATCTCTCAACGTGTCAGAGTTACAAAGCTCAGTGCTCACTATAGCAACAATCTTTCCCTGTTCAAACAATGTATTGTCGGATTCCCAAAGGCCATGGTCATGGACCAGCAAAACAGGAAGAATGAGTACTGATATCTAAACATATGTACATATATAACCGAACACTATAGTTACAGACACACACCGCTATTTATTTGTGCTTCTCCCACCCCTTTTCATTATGTCCGCGTAAGGTTGCCAATTGATTATATCTTGCCACATTTTTGGCTTTAAGTGGTTCCTCCTTTTATGAAATAATGTCGTGAGGGGTTGGCAGGTTTTTTTCTAATATCCTGACTTGGCATAATAAAAAAATATCATCTCAATGTTTCCCCAGTTGTTTGGAACTGTTACTAGTCCATGAAATCTAAACAACTGGAGCCCGCATATAAACTCTGCTGTTGTTTTCTCACCAAGACTTGGGGGAGGGGAAGAGCGTGGAAACTGAGTCAGGGATATTCTCGTGCCTTCCCTCCCTTCTGAATCAGTGGGAACCTGCTATCGGTAGGAGACGTGGTGGATTTTTTTTTTTCTCTCTCAAGGGATTCTGTCTTCTCAATAGGTGAGGAGATGCCCAGTTGTTCAAATCCATCTTTTGTAACAGGATCCGTTGTCTTTCTATGCCTTGTCACAGAACTCAAGAGAACATTCTAAAATCTTAATGTATGCTAATAAAAGCAGTATACTCATAAACCAGTAACATTAAATTTTCACAGGAATCCGGGGATCCATAAAGGCGAGGGGCAAGGGACAGAGTCGATTCTTCATACACAGACGTCCTGAGCCTCCAAGTTTGTTTATCCATAATTGCTATGCAAGTATAAATTAGAACAACAAATGCATCCTGCCTGACAGTGGTGACACCAACTCTGTAAATAATTATAATTTAATCTTATAGCAGAGTCCTGAATGACTCCCCAAACGATTTCTTCTGCTTAACTCCTTCCCCACTGAGTGAATACTCTTTCAGATTTGTTTCACTCCAGAAGTTTGGACAACGTGTAGACTCACACCTGGAGGGCAGAAGCTGTGGGAGACCATTTGGCCCACAGATAAACAAGTGAGTCAAAGAGGCCTTGGGACTGGAAGAGAGGGAACTGGCAAAGAAAGCCGTCATGGCATTTGTTTACAGAAGTGAAAACTTGTAAAGAACCTAAGAAGAGATCTGGTTAAATAAAACCAGTAAAGACTAGTTGCCATCAAGTCGCTTCTGACTCGTGGTGACCCCATGTGTGTCAGAGTAGAAGTGTGCTCCATAGGGTTTTCAATGGATGATTTGGGGGAAGTAGATTGCCAGGCCTTTCTTCCCAGGCACATCTGGGTGGACTTGAACCTCCAACTTTTTGGTTAGCAGCTGAGCACCACTTGCACCACCTAGGAACTCCTGGTTAAGTCAGCTATACCACAATCTTACAAGGGAATACTACACGGCCCCAAAAAGCCTTCATGGAGTTAGAGTCAGACTAACTGGGGTTGAGTCCCAGCTCTGCTGCTTACTACATTCAAGCAAGACACATAACCTCTCTGGACCTCATCTATAAAATGGAGGAAATGATAGTATCTGCTTTATAGAGTTATTATGAAGAGGAAATGAAATTATACATGGTTGTAAAGAGCTTAGAACTGGCCTGGCGCACCCTGGTAGTAAATGTTCAATAAATGATCCTATTATCACATCTATTATATTTTGTGGGCTTCCATAATGATATAAGAAACAATTTCATGATATAATGCTAAGTTAAAAAGAGATAACTAAAAGGACAAACCATAGAAACAGTGAAAAGATCAGTGGTTGGCAGAAGTGCAGAGGGAGGGAGGAGGGATGAATGGGTGGAACACAGGGCATTTTTAGGGCACGGAAACTACTCTGCATGACACTGTAATGGTGGACACAGGACATGCATTTGTCAAAACTCAACACAAAGAGTGAACCCTAGTAGGAACTATGGACTTTAATTAATAATAACATATTACTATTGGTTCATCAGTTGTAACAAATGCACCACATGGACACAAGATGTTAATAGGAGGAAGTGTGCAGGGGGGAGGAGGACATATGGGGACTCTGTGCTTTCTGCACAATTTCTCCATAAACCAAAGACTGCTTTAAAAATAAAGTCTATTAAAAATAGATAATTACAGGTATATTAAGATCCTAATTTTGTAATATTAAAATATATAAAAATAGCCAGCTAGCTTGATCTAGGTAAAGCAAAAAGCCAAAGAGGACTGCATCATAATTTTAATAATTTTTTAAAAATGTCTCTATACTTTTTAAAAATATTTTCCATGTTTTCTATAATGAGCATATAGATTACACTGACAATCAGAAAAAAAATAGGTAGTTTACAGAAAGAAGGAGGAGTCAGAGAATCTTCAGGCTGGAAGGCTGCTGGGATTCTGGGTCAGTGCAGGTACATCTAGCTCTTCAACCTGACTCCCAGCTCCAAATGCCCAGCCATTGCTCCCAAACTAGTTTACAGAACATCAACCTCCATAGAGCAATTCAAGGCTTGAGCTCATCTGTGCTCCTCTCAACACCCCATCCAAGGTAGTAAGTGACCTGGCCAAGTTCCTGTGACACGCTTACGACACCAAGGTCTTCGGACTTCTAGTCACTGCACTGGGAAACTTGAGTTCTCAGGGGTACACTGGTCCTCAAATCTCAGAGTCCGTATTTGGGATGAATCCAATCCCATTTTACCCCTCTCAAGTAATCACACTTGTCTTCCTACCATGATTTTGTCTTATTTTTCTCATCCAATAGACTAGGAGCTCCTCAATGAACCATGCCTTATTCAACTGGGTGTTTCGATCATGTGTTGCCATGATGCTGGAAGCTGTGCCACTAGTATTTCACATACTAACAGGGTCACCCATGGTGGACAGGTTTCAATGGAGCTTCCAGACTAAGACAGACTAGGAAGAAAGGCCTGGATATCTACTCCTGAAAATTAGCCAATGAAAACTCTATGGATTCTAGGTTGGAAGGCACTCAAAATACACAGTAGTCACAATAATGGACTTGAGCATATGATGATCATGAAGGTGATGCAGGACTGCGCAACACTTTATTTTGTTGTACTTGGGGTCACCATGAGTCAAAGCTGACTCAACAAAAACTAACAACAACAACCACAACACCCAATACCCGGTATAAAAAGAGATTCAATAAATGTGCCCCTCTCTCCTGTTTTCTTCCTCTCCCTCCCCTCCTTTCCACCCCCACTGACTACTGTATCTCCGTCTTCCTTGGGCACTGCCCTTCACTAACTCTTGCAGCCACCTACTTTCGGCTTTACTTGGCAGCCTCAGTGACACCCTCCATCCCCACACACCAAGCCCTGCCTTTCCCCTGGCACTGTGGCAGTGAAGGCTGCACAGATGTGCCGTCTTTGCCTAAGGCACATCTGGAGACACATCCTTCCACTGGCTCCTGATGTGCTGACAAAGGTCATTGTGATCCCCTCATCCCGACAATACAGCCCAATGAGAATATGAGACTGCATTCTAAATGCCACACCATCTTCTAAGTGCCACACCACCACCTGCCAAGCTTGTCACCCCAACAGGAAGCTGGACACTTCCTTAAGCCAAGCTCACCTTGGCCATGTCCAGTGGCTGCAAGTCTGGGAGACAACAAGCAACTCAGGTAAGGCTTCAATCACCCATTTCCTCCTGAGCCGGCAAAATCTGAGAATCCCCATAGCAGTGGGGCACACCTCAGTAAAGCCCACTCTTTTTAGCAAAGCCAGAACAATAGGGAGAAGGTTGTCTTTCCCTTCAGAAGAACAATCTCTACTTAAGCTTCTATTCCCTTTGTCGGATGCTATGAATATGTCTCCCAGAGATGGAGCTATATTTCAAATCATTTTACTGAGAACCTGTCCACATCCTGAGACCAGAACATTTTTAGTCTTAATGCAAGTTACTCAACCACGACCCATCACGAAATTCTTCAGCAAGGACATACTTCAAATCAAATACCAAAATCACTGTAAAAATTTACCCCAGCTCTAAAAATATGCAGTGGTTTCTCAATGTGTTGAGAAGAAAACACTCCAACAGTAGCTGTGAGAAAGAGGCAGAAAGGCCTCTGACAGTAAGTTCAGGTGCCTGGATCCCAGTAGGTCCCAAGATCAGAGAGAGGAGGAAAGGGAAGGGGTGGGGAGTGGTGCTTACCAGAGGGAGGAGCCTTCGGTCCCCGTGACTTCCAGAAAGTCATAACCATCCTCCAGCTGGAAGTCATTAAAGACCAAGGCAATGGTGTCCCCCAGCTCGGCCAGGATGGTCCACGTGCAGTCGGCGTTGTTATGGTACTCCGAGGGGAAGTGGGGGCTGGAGATGATGCCGCTCTGGCCCCGCAGGGTCCCACCACAGGCATCGTCCGCTGTGGGCACAGAGACAAGAAACTCATATGAATGGTCCCATTCCCAGTCCCTGGCACTCACCATGGGCTTCACCCGTGGGAGCCAGAGAGGGTCTTGGACACAAGGTACAGACACAGTGGGGCAAGATGCTGGTCTGAATTAGGACTGATTACAATGATACTAAACACTGAGATAGTCCCTGGGTGGTGCAAATGGTTAACCCACTCACTGCTAACTGAAAGGTTGAAGGTTCAAGTCCACCCAGACAGCCTTGGAAGAAAGGCCTGTGATCTACTTCCAAAAAATCAGTCATTGAAAACCCTATGGAGCACAGTTCTACTCCGACACCCATGGGGTTGCCATGAGTCAGAATCAACTCGACAGCAGCTGGTTTTTTTTTTTTTTTTTTTTGGCTTATCATGTGCCAAGCACTGTTATGAGAACTTTAGATAATATTGCTCTCATTTAACAGATGAGGAAACCCAGGCACGGGGAGGTTAAGTAACCTGCTCTAGGTCATGCATCTAATGAGCGGCAGAGCAGAATGTGAACTCTGGCCCTGGAGTGCACACTCTTCCTCGATGACCAGGATGGAAGGAGAAATCAGCCGTCACATTTATTACCATGATCACAATTGCAGTGAATAGGCAGTTTCTTCTCACGAGATCTTTCTAAACCTCGGATGTGATTAAACACAACAACGACTCAACACAACCCCCTGGGGCAAAACCCAAAGTGCGTTCTAGGCCCTCATGGGTGCAATCTTTCCTTCTGCCCCTTGTCTCACACCTGAGATGTTCCAGTGCTGTGAATGTTCAGACCTCCTGTCTGCTCACACCGTCCCCTCTGCCTATGATGTCCTTTATTCAGAACCACTCCCGTCATGTGTCAAGACTCAACTCTGGTGCCTTGGTAAAACCTGATTCCCCCAAGCTCTCTGCAACTGTTCTCTCCCTATTCTCCACAACACTTTGTTCCTCCTCATTATGGTACTTACCACCATGTTTGAATGTCCTGTTCACAAGCCTGTCTCCCCACTCTAGGCTCTGAGCTCCACTGGGAATCTCCAAGGGCAAGGATCATGTCTTGCTCATCCCTTCAGTATAACCTGGAATAGCCTTGCTACTCCAGCCTAAATCCCAGCTGAGACTTTATATTCCGGAAAAAAAAAAAAGATCAGAGGAATATGCTCTGATATATAATCGTTAAAAGCACTAGCTTTGAAATATTGCAGACCTCCATTTAAATCCTTCCCCTGCCACTTACTAGCTGGATGACCTAGGGGAAATTACCCAAACTTTCTAAGCTTGGCCTCCTGGAGCCAATATGCAAGTAAGTAATTATAATACAAAGGATAAGTGCGGGGCTGCTAACTGAAAGGTTGGCAGTCAAGTCCACCCAGTGGCTCTTTAGCTCTTCCGGAGAAAGACCTGGTGATCTGCTTCCTTAGAGACTACAGCCAAGAAAACCCTGTCACATGGGGCTGCTGTAAGTCAGAATTAACTTGATGGCACCCAACAACAACAATAATTGTAGTACACTGGAGCATATGCTGGATTAGAGATAAGGACTAAATTTTTGTAGACTCTGCACATTTCATTTAATTCTCCCTACAACTCCAAATCTACAGGTGAGAAAACCAAGGCAAAAGAGATTCAGTCACTTGTCAAAGGTGACACACCTCCTAGTGATTTAAGGATCTGGGATACTAAACCCAACAGTCTGGTTCTAGTCCTGTGCGCTTACTGCCTCCCAAGAGTACAATTCACATCATGAGGACACAAGCAAAGCAGCAAATAACTTTGCTGGAGTGAGTCAGTTTGGGAAGGCTAAACACAGGAGGTGCCATTAGAGTTGGGTTTTGAAGGATGGATAGGAGTTCACCAGATCAGCAAAAAAGGGAAGGGCATTTTAGGGCAAAGGGAACAAATGGTCACAAACAAAGAAGTGTGAAAGTGCGAGGCACATCTAAGACAAACAGCTCTAGATAATAGAGGTGAATATAATGAAGACAGAGGAATGATGGGTGATGGTACTGGAAATGTAGAAGGGACAACATGGTAGAGAACACTGCAGGCAAAGAGATTTGGAAGCAGCAGAGTATATTGGAAAGAGGATGGATTTTAGCATCAAGAAGGCCTAGATTTGAATTCGCCTCCACAACTTTCCAGCCAGGTGACCACAGACAATTTATTTCTCTAAGCCACAGTTCCCTCCTCTGTAAACGATGTGTTAACTCCATGAGATAATTAACGTGACATTACCTAGCATCAGCCAGTGATCGGCATACGGTTAGATGCCCAACAAAGGCTAAGTTCTCCTTTTCCTTCCATTTCATCTTGAAGACGAAATGTAGCGGAAAATGTGATTAAATTTGTATTTTAGAAAGATCACTCTGGCTGTGGCATAAAGGAAGTCTGAGTCGGGGTAGCAGGAAGCATGCTCTAGGTAGGATGTATGTATAGCCACCACGGCCCAGGTGAGGCCAGATAAGGTCCAAGCTAAGGCTGTGGGGAGGGTGGGAAGGGGACTTGAGAGATATTTAGAAAGCAGACTCTATAGGATTTGGCAACTGGAAGAGATGAATTCCAGGTTTCTGGCGAGAGCTCTGGATGGCTGAAAGCTTTCATGTACTGTGGCAGGGAACCCAGGAGAGGAACACCTTGTGGATGGAGGGCAACTAGGAGTTAAATTTTGGGCACCCAGAGCTAGGTGAGTCTGTGGGACATCCAAGTGTAGAGATCAAGCTGACAACTCGACATACAGGAGCAGTCTAGCTGGAGATAAACTTGAACTTATTTAATGGCCCAGAATTATTCTTATTAATGTCATCCTACAGGCCAACATCTATTTCAAGAGAAGGATGAGCCCATTTCAAAATGTTAAAGTCTAAGAGCCACTCTTAGGTTCTTACGACCTCAGAAAGGAAAGGGCTTCAACCAGGTAGGTGCTCATGAATGCTTCTGCCCCACACCCTCCGTGTGCCAAGCCCTGGGCTAGGGCCAGCGCTACAGTATGAGAAGCTTGACTCATCTCTACCCTCAAGTGCTTCTCGGAGAGGAGGCGACTGGGCAAACAAACAATCACATCTAATTAGTTAAGAGGGAGGCACTCCTGGACGCAGTGACTGCACGCAGGAAGTTAGGGGAGGCTGCAGAGAGAAGGCAACATTTGTGTTGAGACCTTCACTCATTCATTCAACCAATGTTTACTAACTGCTACGTGTCAGGCACTGTCCTAGGTGACAGGGATTCAGGTGTGAATAAAACAGAATTATCCACCCTCATGGAGCCTATATTCTATTCAGGGGGAAGAGAACAGCCAAGAGAAATATATAAACTCTATAGTATGTTCCTACCACCCGTCAATCAGTTTGTCATACTGCAGAGCCTTGGGTGCTGCTGTGATGCTGGAAGCTATGCCACCGGTATTTCAAATACCATCAGGGTCACCCATAGACAGGTTACAGAGGAGCTTCCAGACTAAGACAGACTAGGAAGAAAGACCTGGTTATCTACTTCTGAAAATTAGCCAATAAAAACCCTATGAATCACAACAGAATATTGTCCAACATAGTGCAGGAAGATGAGCCCTCTAGATCAGAAGACACTCAAAATACACCGTGGCTGTACCAACGGACTTGAGCATACCAGTGATTGTGAAGATGGCACAGGACCAGGTAATGTTTTATTCTGTTGTGCATGGGGTGATCATGAGTCAAAGATGACTCAACAGCAACTAACACCATCACACCAAGGTGGTATGTGAGGTGGTGGTACGTGAGGAGGGGGGCCAGGGAGCATCCCGCGTTGGGAGTGGGGTGTTGAAATGTCAGAAAGGGTGGTCAGGGAAGGCCTCACTGACAAGTGGACATTTGAGCAAAGATCTGAGGAGGCAAGGAGGGAGCCACATGCTTACCTGGGGGAGACCATTCTCAGCGGATGGAACAGCAAAAACAAAAGTCACGGGGTGCAAAGACCCGGGGTGGTTGAAGAACACCAAAAGACCCAACAAGCCGGAGCAGAGTTAGCAAGGAGGAGAGGGCAGCAGGGGAAAAGGTCACTGAGACTGAACCATGGAGGGCTCAGAAGCCACTGTAAGGACCTGCATTTTCACTCTGGGTGGGATGAGAAGAAAGATCCCCGGGAGGCACAAGTGGTTTGCCCTTGACTACAAACCTAACAGTTGGTGGCTCCAAGCCACCCACTAGCACTGCGAAAGAAAGGCCTGGCAATCTCCTTCTTAAAGATTATAGCCAAGAAAACCTTATGGAGAAGTTCTACTCTGTAACACATACAGTTGCCATGAATCTGAATCAACTCAATGGCAAATGTTTTTTGTTTCTGGGGGGAATGAGAAGCCAGTGGAGGGTTCTGAGCAGAAGATGACGTGATCTGATTTGTGAATTCACAGGATCCCTCGGGCTGCTGTTTTGACACTAGACTGGAGACAGAAAGGGCAGAAGGAGGGGCCTGTAGACACTACTGCAAGGTGAGAGATGACGGTGGCTCGGACCAAGGTGGTCAAGGTGAGACATGGTCAAAGTCTTGCTGTGTGAAAGCTGGGCTGGCAGAACAGACTCCAACAGAGGGCTGACTGTCTGGTCGACCACGGGAGGGAGGGTTTCCCAGGCAGAGAACAGCAAGAGCAAGGCAGCTGCAGTAGGTGGGTGTCTAGGTGTGTTTGGCGACTTAAAAGTCACTCAGGATCGTCCAAGTGTGAAGGGAAAGACAGAGAACGCCCAAGCCAGCTGGCGAGGAAGCAAAAGTGGCCTGTGGAAGCCTTGAATGCCAAGAAGCTGAGACTCTTAATGCCCTCCTCCTCCTCCTCCTCCGTCCTCCTCTGGTGCCCCCAATCTAGAGGGGAAGGAAGGGAGAGAACGCAGGCAAGATTTGCCTTGCTTGGCTTTAAAACCAGTTTGCGGCTACTGTTTATTTGTTTTATCAAGTTGCACGGTATTCCCACCCTGGGTATCTCTCTGGCAGAAGGTGATGAAGTCTGACACGGAGGCTGGGTCTTTCTCCTTCTGATGTAAATAACAGCAGCATCAACATTACCAGGGAGATAAGGTACAGGAGCCAGTCAGCAGGCCAGAGATTTGTCAATGTCAGTTCCCAGCAAGCCTGGGACTGCCGGGCCCTCACAGTCCTGTACTGGCCCTGTCTGCACCCCTAGCCACAGAGGCTTGATTTCAATTGCACTGGGCTTAGGGGAAGCACGGTGAAAGAAGGGACATTTAGCCTCAACTCTGAAAAAGGAATAGGAACATGCCGGAGGGAGAAGACAGACAAGGGATCCAGGAAGAGGAAACGGCCCTCACGGGCAGGAGGCCTGAATGGGTATGGTGTGCTTGGGGAAGGGCAGGCTGTCCACTGGGGTGAGAGTGCAGGAGGCATGAGATGAGTTACCCAAACCCACTGCCATCGAGTCGATTCTGACTCATAGCGACCCCACAGGGTTTCTGAGACCGTAAATCTCTACGGAAGCAGACTGCAACATATTTCTCCCGCGGAGCGGCTGGTGGGTTCAAATCGCCAACCTTCTGGTTAGCAGTCAACTGCCTTAACCACTGCAACCGCAGGGCTCCTTTGAGATGAGTTAAGGGAGTGGAAAAGCAAAGGGAGGGTAGAGATCAGCCATGAAAGGCCTGACGGTCTTGCTAAGCTGGTTGGACTTGACCCTGAAGGTGTTGGGGGCCATTGTAGGTGCTGAGGAAGAGTGCTTTAAGCAAAGAGTAAAAGCCCAGATCTGCTTTAGAACGATGACTCTGGACACCAGGCAGTGAATGGAGGTGTGGTTTGAGGGGGAGGATGACAGGTGGAGACCAGAGGCAGAGAGAGCAGTGAAAGGTTGTTACAATACCAGAGCCTGAGCAAGGCAGTGGCGGTGGGAGGGAAGAGGGATTCCAGGGCCAGGCTAGAGGAGATCAGAGGATTTGGGCTCCAACTGAGAGTGGGCAGTGAAGGACAGGGAGGAGGCAGAGGACTGAGGTTTTTGGCATGAGGAACAGGACAGACAGTGATGCTGCTGGAGTCAACGGGGACCCCAGAGAACCCCAATGGCCACCCTGCTCTTCCCCACTCCCATGTTTAGTGTGGGTCCCGAATGTTACGGAATGAATTACGTCCCCCCTAAATATGTGTTCGAATTCTAACCCCTGTACCTGTGGATGGAATCCCTTTTGGGAACAGGGGTTTCTTGGTTATGTTAATGAGCCCATTATCAGCGTAGGATCTGTCCAAAACCCAATCACTTCTGAGTTATAAAAAAGAAGATTAGACACAGGAGCAAGCACAAGCTGGGGACGATAAATGCCACATGAAGGTCGCCAAGGAACCAAGAAACGCCGGGACTACAGAAGTTGAAAGAAACAAGGACCTTCACCCAGAGTCACATAGAGAAATCTTTCTCCTAGAGCCAACACCCTGAATTTGGACTTCTAGCCTCCTAAACGGTGACAAAGTAAATTTCTGCTCTTTAAAGCCATCCATGTGTGGTATTTGTCTAACAGCAGCACTAAGAAACTAAGCCACTGAGGAACAAACAGGTGGTGATGTCCCGTGAGCCTGGAGCTCAGCAGAGAGGACTCGGACACTAGGAGTCAGCAAGATGAAGAAGGGAGCTTGTTCCCCAGGAGTGGAGAAAGGCCGGGGGTAGGATCAAAATTTAAGGGGAAGCAGAAGCAGAGGAGCCAGGAAGGAGGCTGAGGAAGAGCACTGAAAGTGGGGGAGCTCCACTGACACAGGGACCAGGGAGCCAAAGAGAAGCTGTCCAGAGAGGGAGGGAGCGGTTTCAGGAGCCGCAGGACTCCGAGCCAGCTAAGGATGGACAGCAAGCACCAGCCCTCTTCATAGACGAGTGTCTACCCAGACCCTTGCTCTACATGGTCTCATCTAATCTGACCTGAGCATCTAGGTGGACAACTGCCCAGAATGCCAGAGAAGCCGGTCTTGGGGGAAAGAAAATGGCGCCACAGCCTTCTGCCAAGTTCTGGTCTTAGGAACCCAACTGGATATCCTAAATTTTTCTCAATCTCAGCCTGACCAAAACTGTCCTCACCCTGTCCTCCCACTAAACCTGACCTTCTTCTATGGTTTCCTGTCTCAGAGAGGAAACTCACCCAGTTCCTCATGCCAGAGGCTCGAGGGACATCCTTGCTCTCCCCGACACCCAGCGAAACACCACATTCTGTCAGCCCCACCCTATGTGGTTCATGCTTCACAAAGAGTGATATTAGAGATCGCAAACTTGATCACTATGTCATTCCCCTGTGTGAGACCCTTCAGTAATTCCCACTTTCACTCAGGAGAAAGAAAAATATCCCATGGTTTATAAGGACCTTACCAGGCCTCACCCATATCAGTCTCTCCCTCCCCACTACCCAGAACCACGCTGGCCTCTTTCTGGCTCTTCCCATGCACCAAGTGACTTCCACCTGAAGACCTTTGAAAGTGCTATTTCCTCTCCCTGGAACCTTCTTCTCTACCTCTTTGGGCCTACCCGGCACCTCCTTACCCTGTAGGTCAGGTTCCACTCTGCGTGGCTTCCTCAAGGATCTTTCCAGAAACAGAATGTCCCCTCTACATCCATCATACATTTTCATTTTCGGATCATTGCATACTTTCCCTTTGTGGTACTTATCACAATTTTAATTCATCAATGACATCAGTATTGATTTAATTTCTAGACAGGAAATTCCATGAGGACCACGTGTATTCTGTCTCCAGCACCTAGCACATTTTCTGGTACAAAGCAGACACTTAAAGAAAGCGAAAATGCTCACAACTGGACCAATAAGCAACATCAGGATAAACAGAGAAAAGATCAAGGTTGTCAAGGATTTCATTTTACTTGGATCCACAATCAACATCCATGGAAGCAGCAGTCAAGAAATCAAAGGACGTATTGCATTGGGCAAATGTGCTGCAAAAGACCTCTTTAAAGCATTAAAAGGCAAAAAAGTCCCTTGAGGACTAAGGTGTGCCTGACCTAAGCCATGATATTTTCAATCACCTCATATGCATGCGAAAGCAGGACAATGAATGAGGAAGACCGAAGAAGAATTGGTGTCTTTGAATTAAGGTGTCGGTGAAGAATATTGAATATACCATGGACTGCCAGAAGAGCAAACAAATCTGTCTTGGAAGAAGTACAGCCAGAATGTTCCTTGGAAGCAAGGAAGGCGAGACTTTGTTTCACATACTTTGGACATGTTATCAGAAGGGAATCAGTCCCTGGAGAAGGACATCATGCTTGGTAAGGTAGAGGGTCAGCGAAAAAGAGGAAGGCCCTCAACGAGATGGACTGACGCAGTGGCTGCAACAATGGGCTCAACTATAGCAAGGATTGTAAGGATGGCGCAGGACCGGGCAGTGTTTCGTTCTGTTGTATGTAGGGTCACTATGAGTCAGAACCAACTCGATGGCACCTAACAGCAACAATAAGCAGGCACTCAATAAATATCCGTTGAACAAATAAATGAAACAGGCAACTGAAGCTCAGACAGGTTAAGTAACTTTCCTAAGGTCACACAGTAAATGGCTGAGTCAGGATTCCAGATGTGTCTCTCTGGCACCAGGTTCACGGTCTCCTCTACTATATCACACCTCCCTGCTTGATAGTGGTATAGCAAACCATCTTGAGATTTTCATACTTCCCAATTTTAGTCAATGATTTCAGGGTACTTTTGGGACTGAGGACTTGAGAGCTTGAGACCCTTGGAGTAGCTTCCAGTCTACTCTGAGGATGTCACCCTTGCATCTTAACCATTTCTGCCTCCTCTCACATCCTCGCTCTTACACCATCCTGCTTTGATTGAAGATGCTGTAAAAGTTGTTTGGAGATTTTCTCACGCTTTAAATAAGGCATCATATTTCATAGTTACAACTTCAGAGTCATAAAATATAACCTTCAGCTGACACCACAGTCCTAAAATATTACTTTGCACTTTCTCCTCCTCTGGCAATGGGCATCTGCACTGCCATTAAGTCCTGTATATCCTAAGGTATAGGTGTGTTTTGCTGACAGTCGCCTTTCCAAGTTTATGACTTTATTTATGATCAACTTTAGGTTCTACTGAAATTTCCTCAATTAACTATAATTTTAAAGAACTGTCTCTCAGGTCCCTTTGAAACCTGTTAACGCTACAATTACTCACAAATTTCAGGAGGAATGTGCATCTTATTCTGGACCCTACCCCTTGCAGGCCAAATCCAGCGCACAGTCTCGGGTCCCTGGAAGCCTTAGGATCCTCAGCATTGCGCTTCTGTCCACGTCCTCCCTCCGCAGCACCAGTCAGTGTCCCAGCAAATGAAATTCCCAATTGGCCCTGGAGAAGAGGCTGCCATCTTGCATTTTAGGGGCAAGACTGAGGGAGCCTGGGCATAACTGCCCCAAATATGCAGTACCCCCTTTTTCTAGAACTATGTAATTATGTAACTCATCTCTGCTGGCACCTCAATAGCATGCTCAACCTTGTCAGTTCTCTCTTCCAAGGGGATTTCCATTCTGCTCCTTTATCTTAGATTTGGAGTCCCTGGGTGGTGCAAATGTTTTAATGCACTTGGTTGCTAACCTTATTCAGGAGGTTGGAGATTTGAGTCCACCCAGAGGTACCTCAGAAGAAAGGCCTGGTGATCTACTTACTAAAAATCAGCCATTGAAAACTCTGTGGAGTACAGTTCTACTCTGACACACATGGGGTTCCATGAGTCGGAATCGACTCAATGGCAACTTTATTTATTCACTTTTTAGTCCTTGGCTTTATCAAAGACATCCGTTTCCCAAATGAAGAAATTACCTGAGCACATGCCATTGCCCCCACCCCAAACTCCTTCCATAGATACTGCTACCCAAAGTATCTTTCCTAGGGGATAAATGTAGACAGGAGATGGTAATCAATTCTATAATTATTCTGTGTTGAGCTTTTCTATGGACCAGGCCTTGTGCTAAAAGCGTTACTTGAATTTTCTCACTTAATCCTCAAGCAGCTCTGAGAGGTAGGTATTATCGCCCACATTTTACAGATGAGGAAACTGAGGCTTAACAAGTTTTTTAAACTTGCCATGGTCACATAGTTACTAAATGGCAGAGATGGGATTTGAACCCATGACAGCCTGACCCAGACCCACACCCTTACCCACCTATTTTTCTGCCTCCCAGGCCATGGTGGCTTCAATGCAGCTCCTGACTTAGGGCTAGGAGCAGGCTTCTGGGAGGACCAGAAGTGTGAGCAGCCTTCACCTGCTCCCTGTCTCCTCTGCCTACAGGGCCTGATGCAGAGACTTTGTGCTGCCTCAAAAGTGTGGGCCCAGCCACCCTGTGCTCAGGTGGAGGCAGGTAAGTCCTGGGTTTAGTTGTCCTTGGTAAGAATGAAAAGTAGCCCCTGACAGCCTCTGGCCCCCAACCCGAGGCAGCATCTCCCAAGCAGAATTACCTCAGGCACTCTCCATGTGGCTTCGCTTCTAAAGAGCTCGTTGGTCAAGTAAAAGAGAAAGGCCAAGGGGAAGTACAGGAGCCTGGGAGACTCGGGCAGGGATGCACCTCCAAGGTCCAAGCTCTCAGGCCCTGGACCACCAGGCTGCAGGAGCTCTGGAAATCACGGTACCATCCTGAGTCTCCTACCATGGGCCATGGGCCACTGTCCTTGCCGGCAGTAGATGGTGATGGTCAAGGTCATGGCTGGGAGGCACACGGATTTTGGCTGAATCCTGGCTCCAACACCCTCTAGCTGTGATCGCAGACACAGTACCTCACCTCTCGGGGCCTCACCTGTGATAAGAGATAATCTTACCTTAATTCCCCTGGGTTTCTGTGAGGATTAAATTAGATAACACAGGGTCTGGCATATAGTTGTCGTTGTTGTTGGCTACCGTTAAGTTGGCCCCCGACTCGTGGCAACCTACGCACAAGGGAACAGAATGCTGCCCACTCCTGCACCATATCCATGATCACTTGGGGAATAGAACATTGTGATCCCTAGGGTTTTCACTGGCTGATTTTCAGAAGTAGATCACCAGGCCTTTCTTCCTAGTTCATATTAGTCTGGAAGCACCGCAGGAACCTGTTCAGCATCATAACATACAAGCCTTCAAGGACAGGTGTTTGGCTCAGAATTGAACTTGAGTCTCCTGCATAGGAGGTGAGAATTCTACCACTGAACACCGCTGACCCCGGCACATAGTTTGAAAAAAAAAAAAAAAAAAAAAACAGCATCATCAAGTCAATTCCAACTCATGGTGACCCCATGTGTATCAGAGTAGAACTGTGCTCCACAGGGTTTTCAATGGTTGGTTTTTTGGATGTAGATCGCCCATAGTTAGTGCTCAATAAATGCTGGCAAGTAGTGAGTGACGTGGTAGTAAGAACCACGATGATAGTTAATACTCATTGACTCGTTCTCCGCACAAGGCCTTCCACTAAGCGCTTAGCATGTATTAACTTGAACCTTACTTCCACCTTGTGAGTTTGGTACTGTATTATTCTCATTTACAGTGAGAAAACTGGCGCCCAGAGAGATTGAGTAACTAGCCCAAAATCACAGAGCCAATGGGTGTGTGAATGGCAAGGCCAGAATTTGAATCCAGGCAAGAGGACACTAGAGCCCATGTTCTGAATGGCTCTGCTATAGTAATAGTGATGACAAAGGTGATAGGAGAAGTACCATGATAGCAAGGGAAGGGTCACAATAGTGATGGTGGAACTCTGTAGCTAGAGTATCATTTGGGAGCCGTGGTCCATGCCAAGGCCCCAGCACTCAGAACCACTCTGCATCCACACTGTGTCTCGCATGGCGCTTGCTGCCTTCTGCATGTTAATTTGATCGGCACAACAGCATCCAGCGTGCAGCCCAGACCCTCCACACTATCTCCATGGCCACCCTAGGGTCTCCTGCCCACCCTAGGGTCTCCTATCCCTCTCCCAGATCTCTTTCTAGCTCAGGGGTCTCCTGGCTGCAGAATTACTATCCCCACTTGGATGTCACACAAGCATCGCAAACTTAACCTGGGCAAATGGAGCGCTCTCAGTTCTCCTTAGGGCACAGCCCTCTTCTCCCATGCAAAACTGCTTCCTGTCCCCTGCCCTGATCTTCCTTGTCTCGGTCAATGGGGCCATCCACCCAGCACTCCAGAAAGAGCCTAGGAGTCAGCCTCGATCCCTGATTCCATCAGCACCTACATCCTCCCTATCTGCAAGGCCTGTTGGCTCTGCCCCAAATCACAGCCCCAGTCTACTCACTTTTCCCCATTTCTGCCATGACCACCCTCAACCAAGAGGCACCATCTCTAGCCTAGATGCCTGAAATGGCCTCCCAGCTGGACTCTCTGCTGTGCTCCTTGCCCAGCTACCGTCCCCCTCTCCCTTTTAGTATCCAGAGTGATCTTTTAAAAAAAATTAAGTCAGATTATACCACCCTGCTTAAAAGTCTTCTGTGGCTCCCTACGGAACTCAGAATCAAACCAAACATCTTACCCTGCTTCACCACAGCCCTGCCCTCTACACCTACCCCTCACTCTACTTTTGCCACATGGACCTGTCTTTTGTTCCTCTAACATGTTCAGCTCTTTCCCACCTCAGGACCTTTGCATCTGCTGTTCCTCTTGCAGGGAATGCCCTTCCCCAGGTCTTCATATAACAGGCTTCTTCTTGTCATTCAGAACTCCGTTCAAATGTCACCTCCTCAGAGAGGCCTTTCCTGACCACCCAATCAAAAGTAGCCTTCTTAGTCACAAGCTACTTTATTTCCTTCAGAGTGCTTGTCACAGCCTGAAATTTCTATATGAGTTTGTGTCTGTTTTCTGCTCCCCACTGCTAGAAAGAAAACTCCATGAGATGATGGAATTGGTTCTGTTTATTGATCACTGGGATTCTCTGTATCTAGAACAGTATCTGCTACTTAATGGGTGCTCCATAAAAATATCTGAATCAAAGACTGACTGGCTGGCACACACTTCTTGTTGTCGTTTGGTGCCATCAAGTCGGTTCCCGTGACTCATAGCAACCCTAAGTACAACAGAACAAAACACTGGCCGGTCCTGGGCCATCCTCACAATCACTGTTATCCTTGAGCCCACTGTTGCTGCCACTGTGTCAATCCATCTTGTTAGGGGTCTTCCTCTTTTTCATTGACTCTCTACTTTACCAAGCATGATGTCCTTCTCCAGGAACTGATCCCTCCTGATAACATGTCCAAAGTGTGTGAGATGAAGTCTCCCTATCCTTGCTTCAAAGGCGCATTCACAGTAGGTACTCAATAAAAAGTCGCTGAATAGCTGAATGAATGAATGAGTCAGCAATCAATATTGTAAGGTTGTTACTTTAGTCTCCACTTAAAAATTCAGAGAGATTTAGCAATACACCAGCAACCACACAGCTATGGACTGGCATAACTAAGTCAAACTTAGGCCCTTCCGACTCCATGTTCTTCTCATGCTTGGCACCACTGCCTCTGTTTCACATTCTGCAGTTTACAGAACATTTGGGCTGCAACTCGGCTCTTGCTGTCCAAGCTTCTACAGACCAAATGCCTATTTCCACCGGTCTGGTGGCAGCCTGCAGTGTTGGCTTGAACTTCAGAGGCCGAGTTTTCCTTGCTCACGGCAGCTTTCTCTGCATCACCTGCCTCTCAGCTCCCAGAGCACCCACACTCCACTCCTTCCCCACGCAGCCTTCTTTGATCCAGAGCCAACGCCTCTCTTGAGTCAGAGGCCAGTTGCTGAGATCCACATGGTCTTCTTTCTCTCGATCAAAGAGGTTTTACGAAGCTCAGCACCTCCCAGGGACCTCTGCCTTTAGACAGGTGTCTTGAGAGACACAAAGCAAAGAGAGGTTGCAGGGCCTGCTCGCTTCTCTCTAGCAGCTGGACCATCCCTTGATGGGTCAGGCTCCTTAGGAATGAACACACAGGCCAGCTGGCTCAACCCCCTTATCTCAATTGCTCCCTATCCCCCTTAGTCTGTGCTGCCAGAGTCCCGAGACCGAGCTCATCTTTTGGGCAGGTACAAGGCATTTCCTGGATGATGCAGAAGCATGCAACTCTCCAACCTATGCTGGGAAGCTTTGGCCTTAAACAGATTGTGCCACTCAGGGCTGCTAGGCAGGTGGGCGAAACCCGGGCCAGTAACTTCCCTTTAGGGCTTGCAAGCCTGCAGGATCCTGATCATGAATTAGAACCATTCAGCCATCTATTCATTCAGCAAATATTTACAGACCACTGCCCAGTGGATGAGGTTTATCCACTCCCAGATGCCAGCCCTTGAGATTTCCACCGGAGAGGAAGAAGGGCCAAAAAGCTTTTAATCTTTCCTGAGTATGAACCCGTTAACTCTGGCGTGACCGCCAGTCCTGGTGCAGCTAGGTGCCTGGTAAGCATCCTTTGTTCCTGTTTCGCTGGGCCTCCGAAGGAAGGGCAGTTTGGAAAATCACTTTCAGAACGTCACCGACATTCTGGAGAATGCTTTTAGAATATTCTTGCAGCTTGTGGCAAATTAGAATAGAGAAGTGGATCTGAAGCGCAAGGCAAGGGGGAAGGCACCAGGGCTCAAAGAGTTTGAGAACCCCTTTTTCTCTCCCAGCCTTTAAGCAGAACCCCGTCTCATCCTCTCAGGCAGCAGGGGCCCCCTGGGATAGAAACCCCCCTGAAAGCAAGATTGACATCCTCAGTCAGCATCCCCGGTGCGTTCTAAAAGGGAGCATTCTCTGTTGTGGCTAAATTGGAAGGTGATTAAGACTAAGAGAGAGACTTTTAGAAAGGTCGGCCTGGAACTCTTTCTGGAAGGGCTCTGTGCTCCATGCTCAGGAATCTGAACTTGACCCTGTTAGGGATAAAGAGCCACTGATGGCATTCTAGGCAACAAGTGATTGTGTCAGCTCTGTGTTTAGTCCGTGGGCGGTGCAAACAGTTAATGTGCTCTGCTGCTAACCAAAAGGTTGGTGGTTCAAGTCTCACCAGAGATGCCTCAGAAGAAAGGCCTGGCAATCTACTTCAAAAAATCAGCCATTGAAAACCCTATGGAGCACAGTTCTACTCTGACATACATGGGGTCACCACGAGTCAGAACTGACTTGAAAGCAACCAGTTTGGTCATTTTAGAAAGTTCACTCTAGCAGTGGAGGATGGATTGGGGCATGTGTGCGGTGGTGGTGGTGGTGGGGATCTGCAGGATGGCTGCCCATTGAGGACACTTGGCAGAAAGCCAGTTGAGAGAGAGGAGAATGTGGACCATAGTCATAGATTCTTGGTTAGGGGCAGAGGTCTGGAGGGGGACCAGCACAGAGGAAGATTTGCCAGGACATGGTGATCAATGATGTTGGGGGGTAAGAGCCATTGATGTGTCTTGGCCACTTTGGTAGGTGGTGACGTTCTTCACTGAATTAGGAAAGGCAGCAGAAAGAGCAGGTTTGGGGAAAACAGAAACAGGTTTTGGACATGCCCAGTTTGAAGCACATGAAGGACATCCTAGGAGAAGTTCAGAGTTGTTGTCAGCTGCTGTTGAGTCGGCCCCTGACTCCTAGCTACCCCATGCATAACGGGATTAGATTGCTGTCATCTATAGAGTTTTCACTGGCTGATTTTTCAGAAGTATATTGCCAGGCCTTTCTTCCTAGTCTGTCTTAGTCTGGAGGCTCTGCTGAAACCTGCTCAGCATCATAGCAAATGCAGACCTCCGCTGACAGATGGGTAGTGGCTGCGCTTCAGGTCGCCCACGTGGAAGGCAAGAATTCTACCACTGAACCACCACTGCCCCTGTACCCAGTTAGTTCTCAATAAATGCCAGCTAGAAGTGGCATGGTAGTAAGAACTACCACGAAGGCTAACACCCACTGATTTATTCTGTGCACAAGGCCTTCTGCTAAGTGCTTAGCATGTATCAACTTGGACCTCACTTCCACCTTACTATGAGTTAAGTACTGTTGTTATTTCCATTTATAGATGAGAAAACTGGGGCCCAAGGAGGTCGAATAATTAGCCCAAAGTCACTCAGCCAGTGGGTGTGTGAGTGGCAAGGCTAGGATTTGAATCCAGGCAGTCAGACGCTACAGCCCATGTTCTGAATGGTTCTGTTATAGTAATAGTTATGGCAAAGGTGATAGGAGAAGTACCAGTGATAGCAAAGCTGGTTGGTTTGGTTGTTCCTCATGCCAGTCACCAGAAGAGAGAATATCCTGAGTTAGAAATGGGGCCGGAAAGGAGGGGACTTGGGAAGGTAGGAAAGGGGACATTGGTTCCCCTGGGCTTCACCACATGACTGAGGCAGGTATTGTTGGCTGAGGAGCAATAAACGTGAAGACACGTGGAGACTCAGATTGATTGGTTGTGGTTTTTCTGTTGAGAAGGAATTCACAGCTGTGTCTGGACTCAAGCAGGAAGGATGCTATGATCAATTAATTATGTCTGCCATGGAAGTGGGAAGAAGAGGAAGAGATGTATGTGCCAAGTGTTTTCCATCTCTGGTGCAGATAGCAGAAAGTAGGTGTGTGTACGTGGGTGGGCATGGGAGGCAGGAGTTGCTTACCCCTGCAGCTAGCCTTTTGATAGTAATTACAAGGAAGCTCCCTCCAAGAGGAAGCAAAAACTTAAACCAAAGCAGGAGCTCCTTGTTCCAGCCATTCTTCAATTCCTCAGAATGATCCTCCCAGACCTATATCTTGGTGTTCTGGGATCCATGGAATTTAAAGATTAGAGTTTCAAGAAGAAAAGAGTGGTCAATAGTGCAAAACGCTGTTGAGAGGTCAAGAAATATAAGGACCAAAATAATTCCCATCTGATTTGGCAACATGATGCAGAATATTGGGGGCAAAGGCCAGGCTGCAGAGGAGTCAGTGGGTGACAAGGAGGGGAGGCAGGGCTGCATGGCGCTTTCAAGGCATTGGGCTTGGTTAGTGGAATGGGAAAATCGTAAAATGTGATGTTATATTTTTAAAAAGATGGTTACAAAACTGTCTACATGCATTAGAATCTCAATTATGCACATTTATAATAGATGCACAGGTACAGTATGAATTGCAAAAAGGAAAGAAATGCATGAAAATTGGGGTTAAAATGGGTAAATTTTCTTTCCTTCTTCATTATTTTCTGTTTTCTAAGCTTTTAAAAAAGATCACGTATTATTTTTTATCATCAGATAAAAGCCATTAGAAATTATTTGACAAATAAGCTTGGCTATTATGAATGAAGAAGTCCCTGGATGTTGCAAAGAGCTAATGTGTTCGGCTGCCAACTGAAAGGTTGATGGTTCAATTCCACCCAGAGGCACCTCAGAAGAAAGTCCTGGCAATCTACTTTTGAAAGGTCAACAATTGAAAACTCTATGGATCACAGTTCTACTCTGACACACATGCAGTCACCATGAGTCAGAGTCGACTCAAAGGCAACCATTTTTTATTGTAAGTAGGGGGCAATAAGGCAATAGTCTGGGAGTAGGATGACCAACTGGCCCAGTGGGCCTGGGACTGAGGGGGTTACCAGGACATGGGACCTTCAGAGATAAAACTGGGAAAGTCCTAGGCAAACTGGGAAGAGTTTGCTACCCCAGCTGGGAGGCAGAGGAAGACATAGCATGGAAGGGAGGTGGGATTTTTTGGAGGGGTGAATACTGGGGCAAAGAGGTTCTGAGCATATTTGGAGGCTGAGACGAAGAAACCATTAGATAAGGAGAGATTGAGTTTACAGGAAAGAGAAAAGAAGAACCGCCAGGGTGAGATCAGTGTGAAAGCAGCTGGGGCCAGATCCGTGCCTAAGGGGAGAGACGGTCTGTGACGGGAAGGGGGACGATGTTAGTTCTGAGACAGGAGGGCAGGTGAGGCAGACTGGCCAGAAATAAGTTTGTTGATGCAGGGGAAGGAATTTCAGGAAGTGCACTGCTGAGGGCCAGGAAGTCTGGTGAGGCTGAGAAGCCCCTGAAACACATTGGACCCTGAGGATCCCATAGTGGGCACCTGTTATGAATGGGATTGTGTCCTCCAAAAAGATATGAAGTCCTGTGAATGTGACCTCATTTGGAAATAGGGTATTTGAAGATATTTTATCAGTTAACATGAGATCATAACTAGTGCAGAGTGGGCCCTAATCCAATATGACTGCTGTCCTTATAAAAAGAGGAGAGAGAGAGAGAGAGAGAGAGACACAGAGGGAAGAAGGCCATGTGACAACAGAGGCAGAGACTGGAGTGATGTATCTACAAGTCAAGGAATGCCAAGCATTGCTGTCCATCATCGGAAGCTAGGAGAGGCAAGGAACAGTTCCTCTCTCAGAGCCCTCAGAAGGAAATAACACAGCCGACACCCTGATTTTGGACTTCTGTTGTTATGATGTATTTAGGTGCCACTGGGTCGATCCCTACTCATAGCAACCCTATAGGTCAGAGGACAACTGCCCTACAGGGTTTTCTAGGCTGTAATCTTTACGGAGGCAGAGTACCACATCTTTCTGCTGCGGAGCAGCTGGTGGGTTTGAACCATTGACCTTTCAGTTAGCAGGTTAGCAGCTCAGCGCTCAACAACTTCGCCACCAGGGATCCCTTCAGACTTCTAGCCTCCAGAATTGTGACATGATAAATTTTCATTCTTATGCACCACCCAGTTGTGATATTTTGTTGTGGCAGCCCAAGAAAACAAATACATTACCCAATAAATGTGTAAGGTGTAGCTTCCCCAGTGGGGGCTGCTTCCCTTCCGGGCGCATATAAGCCCACTCCAGCATCCCCTCCCAGGTGCCATCCACTCCCACAGTTCCCCCTCCAGCCACCTACCTCTGCAGGAGGGCAGGGGGAAGTCCCACGTGGCGCTATTCTCGGAGCTGGCGTGGCAGGTGAGCACGGCATGGCCCTCCAGGAAGAAGCCGGGGTTGCAGCTGTAGCGGACCTTGTCGCCCAGGTTGAAGGTGGAGCCCTGCTGGATACCGTTGGGCAGCCTCCCTGGGTTCCCGCACGTGTGACTGGGGAGAACTGGGGGCAGGGAGGGAGAAACAGCATCCCGTGAGCAGGCTCAAGCTCTGACACCCTGCTTCCTAGCAGCACCCCCTTAGGCAAGTCAGACCCTTGAGACTCACTTCTTCTGTAAATCGGGGATGGTCACTCCCACCTGCTCACCTCTCAAGCCTGCTGGTCTCCAAGGCTGGGGTACTCACAAGAGGTCATGCATTAAGAAGGAGCCACAGGTGATATTTCTAAGCAGGCACCCAGGTTCCCCATTCTCTCTAATGCAGCCCTGGATTGGAATTACGTCTCTCCCAACCACTTGCTTTGAGACCCGAGGAGTCACTTTATTCTCTTGGGCACAGATGCTCTGATTTCAGACTCCACACCCTTTCTCACCAAACACCACGGCAGTTCCTAACGCAGAGCATGGCATAGAGTAGGTGCTCATTAAATAGAACGTCCTTTCTTTCAAGTGGGGTCTGCCCTGGGAGGCAGAAGGGACTCTGGCCCAGCAGGTTTGGGGAAGTTTTAGGGGCTGTTCACGCTGGAATAGGCAATGAGATGGGAAGGCAAGAGCTTGAGTTCTGATCAGCCTGACCAGTTTAAAGGGGAAAATTGAGAGTGGAGGAACATGATGTACAGTGTAAGACCAGAGCAAAAGCAATCAGGACCGGCTGCAAGTGTGCTCTCATTAGCCAGTGGAAATAGTCTTTGTAAGGATGCAAGAGCATCATGACCCGTCAATTACAGGTGGGAGGACGCAGCTCCTTCGTGCCTGTGAGTCACCTGTTCAACTGCAGCACAGCTTCCCCTGCCCTCTGCCTTTCTCCCCAGAGATGGAACTGCCTGTGCTCTGCAGGTCAGGCCTTCCAGCCTTCCTGGGTGGCCCCCACTGGGTGGAGAAGAAGGGTCACAGCTTGTCCAGACTGCTGTCCAAGCACCTGTCCATTAATTCATCTGTGGTGGTTTATGGAGGCTGCACATCAGGTTAGTAGGGAGTATAGACTTAGAGCCACATCCCTGCCCAAGTGCTTACCACCTGTGGGACCTTGAGCAAGTCTCGTAACCTCTCTGGCCCTCAGTTTCTTTGTTTGTAAGATGGGGATCACAATAGCACCTTCCTGACAGGATTGTTGTGAGAATTAAATGAGTTAAGGTATGGAAAATGCTTAGATCAGAGCCTGGCATACTGTAAGTGCAACGCAAGTGAACTTAAGCTCCCAGTTCAGTGGGAGATGTGTTTGATCAAGTGGTATGCTGAGTGTTATGATGGGATATGGTAACGGAAAGGCTGGTGGTTCAAACCCACCCAGATGCTCTGTGGGAGAAAGACCCGGTGATCTTATCCCATAAAGATTACAACCTAGAAAACCCTATGGGGTAGTTTCATTCTGTCAGTGGGGTGCTATGAGCGGAAATTGATTCAGCAGCACCAAACAACAATGATGATGGGATAGGGACCAGGCAGGGCACCTAACTCAGTCTAAGGAGTCAGGGACAACTTCCTGGAGAAGGTGACATCTATGCTGAACAGTAAAAGATTAGTAGGAATTAGCAAGGCAAAAAGAGTGTCCAGGCAGGGGGAACAGCATATGCAAAGGCCTTGAGGCCAGAGAAAGCCTAGGAGCTCAGGGATCCTGGAGTGACAGGTGGGATGGCAATGATGATGGGGAAATGGAAACGGGCAGGCCTGGGCTCTAGAGGGTGCTCCAGGCCCCTGCTGTGTCCTTTTCCTGCCCAGGGCCTGGTTGGTTCCTGCCTTTCAGGACCATCTCCACCAGCCCTGATGACTTCAGAACCCTCAGAAAGAAGGCATTCCCTTCTCCTTCCACTCTGTCCCTTCAAGGAGAAGACAACTTGGTGCCAAGGGAAATGGCTGACTTTGGAACCAGCCTGATCTGTGTCTGAAATCAGGCGCTGTCATTGTCTTATTCTGCGTGACTTTGAGTCACGTGACCTCTCTGAGCCCTAGTTTTCTTATCTGAGAAAGGAATGAGGATAATAACGTCTAGTGGTTGAGGAGGTTATTGGCAATGAATGACGTGTGGCTGGCACAGTGCCTGGCACGAGGTAGGTGCTCAAAAAATGGCACGTTATTATTACACTGGGCCAGAAGGGCCCCGAGGGCAGGAGCCTGCTCTGGGTTACAGAGATATCCTGGGAGCCTAACACAGTGCCTGGCACTTACAGGGAGACATTTGAGTGTTCATTACTTGATGGTTTGGTGAATTACTCATTCACATATTAACTTCTCCATGCAACAAAAATTTATTGAGGGCCTACAGCGCCAGGTGCTGGGAATAAAGCAGTGAACAAGACAGAGGGAATGCCTGCCCTCAAGAGGCTTATTCTTTTGTGGGTGAGTTCAGCTTAAGAACCCAAGAGCTCTTCCTTGCACGTTCTCTACCCCTGACAGGTGAGATGACCTCATGAGAGAATTTACTCCCGGAACCCTCTGCACTGGCCCAGCTTGGCATCTTCCACTCTCCTCTTGCTGCTGACTTCCTTGGCGGCAGTGATGGCGCCAGCAGTGAGGGCGCTTGTGGTGATAGTGTCCATGGTGATAGTGTCCATGGTGATGGCGCCCGTGGTGACGGCGTCTGTGGAGGCAGTGACTGTGATACGTGTGTTTGTGAGTGTGGGGGTTGGTCAGGTAAACATTTGAAGAAGAAAGCAAGCAAAGGTGAGGGGAGGGAGCCCACCAGGGAAATGGGCTGATAACTGGTGTAGAACTAACCTTTCATTTTCCGCAATAAGACGTGAAGACCCAATTTAATTAAATTACTAATGTCAAATTTTTAATGAACCTACTTCCGCTTTGGGCTTTCTTCCTTCCAAATTAATGACTGGAATGTCACTATAAATAAAAGTCAGTTCTTTTTAAAAAGTCACTCTCAAATCCTCACTGCTCTTTACTTAATGAGCTGCTCATAACCAGACCTCTCTGACTCGTCCTGCCACCAGGACCCTGGGTGTAATGAATGGGGGCTCATTTCCAACCCTGCCTCCCTTTTGATCCCAAGCCTGCTCCCCAGAGGCTGCACAGTGAAGAGAAAGAGGGCAGACTGTCAGCTCAGAGAGGCTTGGGTTCAAATCCTGCTTGACCACCTCTCTCTGAGTGATCCTGAGCCAGAAACTTTACCTATCTGGGTTTCAATTCCTTCATCTGAAAACAAGGATGGTTTTGTTCTCCTACATGGTGTCCCTGGGTGGTGTAAACGGTTAATGTGCTCAGCTGCTAAGTGAAAGGTTGGAGGTTCAAGTCCACCCAGAAGCACCTTGGAAGAAAGGCCTGGCAATCTACTTCTGAAAAATCAGCCATTGAAAACACTATGGAACACTCTTCTACTCTGACACACAGGGGGTCCCATGAGTTGGAGTTGACCCAACAGCAACTGGTTTTTTTGTTTGTTTGTTTTAGACTGACTGTACCCACTACTGATTGCCTTGTATGTTTTAGGCCCTGGGCTTTTAATTTATTTTATTAATCTTTAAAACAATCCTATGGAACACATAAAAAAAAAGACCAAAAAAAAACCCACGTTCCCATCAAGTCGATTCCCATTCATGGCAACCTCGTGTGTTACAGAGTAGAACTGGTCCCCAGGGTCTTCTTGACTTTAATCTTTACAGAAGCAGATCGCCAGGCCTTTCTTCCATGACACCACTGGATGGGTTCGAGCTGCCAACCTTTAAGTTAGTAGTTGAGAGCAGACCATTTGCACCACCTATGGACTTTACGGGATAGAAGATGAAAAAACTGAGGCACGTAGAGTTTAAGTAACTTTCCCAAGGCCATACAGCTAGAGAAAAGGGCAGAGCTAGGCTGTGAATCTAGGTCTTTCCAGCTCTTAGCTGGAATCTGATGCTGCTTCTGACAGATGCAAAGGGCCCAGCACATAGTGGGTGCTTGATAAACGAGCCTTCCTTTCCCCCTTCATCATTCTAGGCACTGCGACAAGATGAAAGGCGATTACCTGACTGTCCAGATTTAGCAGTGTTTTTTGTTTTTTTTCCCAGTCTGATTTACCAATCCTGTACTTTTTAATAATGTCAAGGGCAACATTTAAAGTGTGGTCTTTTGTAATGTGTCTGATGCACAATTTACTGGGCAGAAGTAGGAGATGGGAGATAAGCCACAAAGCAAAGCCTTTCTAAGGCAACAGCATCCTTTGATTTTCTGATGTTGTCTGTGTGTTCTTTGGCACAGATATTATAACCGCTCATGCCCTCCATCTCTAAAGCCTTCCTTTGATTGCTTAGAAAATGAAGAGTGGGATATTTACATCCAATGCAGCCCAGAACAATATTATTACAGCTTTGCCTGACATTGAACAATTCCATTGTAGATGAGCTGTGGGGACTTTTGTCCCTTCTATAAAGCCAGGCTCTTGCCAATCAACAGAACATTCTCAGTGATTGTATGACAATGAATCTCCTCTGTGGTTGGAGGGTGGCAAGAGTTACATCCTGCCTTCTTTTATTTTTAATCTGAGACTCTGATCCCTATGTTATAATGAAGAGTGGTTAACGCTCTCTGGACAAGCATCCTCCATATGTTTTGGTTTCTTATCTTCCATCAGGTAACCAGTTGATACAAGGTGGTAGGATGGCTGGGAAGAAAGATTCAGAGAAAGCTTCACTCTTGCCACAATGTTTAGTATCAAAAGAAGAGATGGTGGTGTGTGTGTGTGTGTGTGTGTGTGTGTGTGTGTGTGTGTGTGTGGTGTTTGGTGGGTGGGGGTGGCAGTGGGCATGGTCAGCTTGGTACAGTAGATAAAGTGCTCGGCTGCTAACCAAAAAGTCGGTGGTTGGAACCCATCAGCCTCTCTGTGGGATAAAGATGTGGCAGTCTGCTCCTGTAAAGATTTCACCTTGGAAACTCTATGGGACAGTTCCACTCTGTCCTAAGGGTCACTGTGAGTCAGAATCGACTTGATGGCAATGGGTTTTGGGTTTGGTATATTTTGAGTAGGAGTCCATGGGTGGCGCAAATGGTTAAGTGCTGGACTACTAGCCAAAACGCTGGCAGTTCAAACCCACCAACGGGTGCCTCAGAGGTAAGGCCTGGCGATCTGCTTCCAAAAGTTCACAGACTTGAAAATCCTATGAAATAGTTCTACTCTGCACACTTAGGGTCACCATGAGTCAGAATCAACTCAATGGCAACTAACAACAATAACAATCTTCTGAGTGCCTACTCTGCTGTAGGCACTTTTGCGTCACACATTGACTTCCTTCTTTACAACTCTCTTACCTTTAGCTGTCTGGCATTTTAAACATTATTTATAGCCCACTTACTATGTGTCATGGTTGGTGAAGTCCTTCGCTGACATTTTCTGCCGTATCTCCCACTCCCTCTACCGTGTCTCCTCCACCATTGCTATTCTAAACCACAGGTTCCTCAAGCACACCTAGCTTTCCTCTCACTTTCTCCATCTGGCAAACCCCTAGCATCCTTCAAGGCCACACTTAAACGTCACCTCCTCTGTGAAGCCTTCCTTGATATCCTCGGTGTCTTACAGAAATTGTAAACCCCCACATGAACACATCCTGATAGAATATAAATTCAGGTGTAATGTGATTGGTGATCGGCTCCCAGAATCCTGAACATCCTGGCCCACTAACTACGCAGGCTCACTCTGGTCATTACATTAACCTTGCCATCTCACAATCAAACATTTTATGTGACTGGATTTTTTGGACCCCACTTACGGGATTATGTCAGGGTTTCCCTTGCATTGCAATTGCTGCACTTGTCATACAATATTCTAATTCATTCATTTATTTATAACACCTTGGCTTCCGAAGAGAAGCTGAGCCTCCTTGTAATTGTTTAGGTATCTGTTTCCATCTCTAGATTCCTCGAAGGGCTGGAACGAAGTTGTATTCTTTATATATCTAGTGTTTGATTCAATGCCTGGCACAAAGAGTGCCCAGTTGGAATGTGTTAAATGAATTAAAAATATATAGAAATACAAACATCAAAAAAAAAAAAAAGAAAAAAAAAGACCCGTTGTCATTGAGTCTATTCCTACTCACAGTGACCCTATAGGACAGAGTAGAACTGTCCCGTAGGGTTACCAAGACTCTCATTCTTTACAGAGGAGACTGCCACATCTTTCTCATGTGGAGTAGCTGGTGGGTTCAAACCATCGACATTTCAGTTAGCAGCCGAGCGCGTAACCACTGTGCCACCAGGGCTCCTTGAAATATATACATACATATACATGGCATATTCCATAGCTACGATTGTGAGGATGGCATGGGACCTGGCAATGGTTTGTTCTGTTGTACATAAGGTACCTACGAATCAGAGCTGACTTGACAGCACCTAACAACATGTATATATATATATACATACGCACGTGTATAAAGTGAACCCGTTGCCTTTGAGTCAGTTCCGACTCATAGTGACCCTATAGGGTAGAGAAGAACTGCTCTATAGGGTTTCCAAGGAGCGGCTGGTGGGCGAACTGCCGACTTTTTGATTAGCAGCCCAGCTCTTTAACCACTGTGCCACCAGGGCCCCATACACACACACACACACACACACACACACACACAGAGTGAAACCTGTGAGAGCCGGGAACACAACAGGACTGCCTTGTTTGTCCAGGTCTTGAAAATTTTCCACCTTTGACAGGGTGCAGTCTTACCACTTTTCTGTTGCTCATTTTAGTGGAAAATATTTGAGTTTTCCTTCTCTGACAGGTTTCTGCCTTACATAGGTTTTGGCTTTTGCAGGTTTTACCGTACATATATACACACACACACATATATATATACAATATATATACACACACACACACGCACACAGAGAGAGACAGAGAAACACACACAGAGAAAGAGAGAGACTGAGACGTGAATTAGTGCAAGGGTCAGTAAACTTTCTCTGTGAAGGGCCAGATAGTAAATATTTTTGGCCTGTAAAGCCATAAGGTCTCTGCTGCAATAACTCAACTTTTCCACTGTACTGCCAAAGCAGCCACAAACAATATACAAACAAATAGGAGTGGCTATGTTCCAATAAAACTTTATTTATAAAAACAGGCAGCTGGCCCATGGGCCATAGTTTTTTGACCTATAAGCTAGTGTTTATTCAGTTTTATATTTCTCTCAGGTGTCTGATTTATATCTCGAGAACCTCCCACCTCCTGATGATAGGGAAATGGAACTGAGAAAAGACCAGTTTTGATGGGTAGGCACTGTGACAGAGCAGTGAAAAAAACATGGTCTTCAGAGCCTGAGAGGTCAAGGTTCAATCTGGGAAAGAACAGAGCATAGAGGTCAAAGGGCTCCTTCCTCCACTCACTGTCTATGGGAAGCTCAGGGTGTCTTTCTGCACCAACAACATGCCCCTCTCCCATTTCAGGACACTGTGGCATGCCTTAGCCCCTCAAATGAGGAGCCTCAGGCTGGCACAAATGTCCTCTACAATGTGGCCTCTGTCAATCCCTCCAGCCCCATCCCCACTGCTCTCCACTCTGCCCTCCCTGCCCCCACCACACCCTGGCACAGCGATTATCATCTGGATCTAGACAGAGGGACACACAGAAAGGAGGTGGTGCCTGTGGACAGACCTGGCAAAACACTGCTAATACTAACCTTAGAATAGCTAAATACGTAACTGGGGGCTAAATCTAGAAATTGTGTTCCATACAACACTGGCTAGGGAAATAAATTCCACGAAATAAACATTCAGTGGGTCAAGTAATTTTGACAAATACTGCAGAAATTCCCTCCTGACAAAGAAACCAAATTCTCAAGAGTTTATCTAGAGGTTCGGTAGAAGAGAACTTAATTCAGAATTTCCAAAAATTTAACTATAGAATCTCCCTTCTATTCTTAGTAACACCTATTAACCCCTGAATCTTTCTGCCTAACACACTTCGGTAATTGCTGGTGGCATAGTGGTTAAGTGCTACAGCTGCTAACCAAAAGGTCGGCAGTTCGAATCCAGCAGGCGCTCCTTGGAAACTCTCCGGGGGCAGCTCTGCTCTGTCCTATAGGGTTGCTAGGAGTCAGAATCGACCGACGGCAACAGGTTACGGTTATGGTTAGGACAGGATAGACCTGAGTTGCTCAGCTTTCCTGATTAATCGCCATAATAAAAAGAAAAATAGCAATGATAATTGACACCACATAGTACTTTCCAGAATAATATCTATTTTTTTTTTTTATTTTTGTAAACATGACTCCCCCTGTGGCACATCCAAGTCCGAGTTTTTCTGGGGGCTGGGAGTCTGTAGGTGGTGCAAAAGGTTAGCGAGCACTGGTTGCTAACTGAAAGGTTGGAGGTTCAAGTCCACCCAGGGATGCCTCAGAAGAAAGGCCTGGTGATCTACTTCTGAAAAATCAGCCACTGACACAACTCTCTGGAGCACAGTTCTACTCTGACACACATAGGGCCGCCATGGGTCAGAATCGACTTGACAGAAACTGGTTTTGGGGGATGACCTGAGGTTTCCCAGGCCCCATTGTTCAGTGACTTTGGCAGGGGGATGGAGTCAATTCTCACCAAACAAGTAAACTGGTCCTGTCACAGGAGCTCAGCATGTCAGAGAAGCCAAAGGCATGGGTCCTTTCTTCTCATCTGACAATTTGGATTGCAGGGTAGGTAGGTTTTCTGTTTGACTGGTGCAGAATGGCCCTCAGGTCTGGTGGGGCCTGCCTTCTGGAGGTTTCTGGCCTGGGCCAGCCAGGATTGACCCACACCCTGCCCAGCTGCAGGCAGGGACTCATCACCTGCCATTTCAGCCCTGAACCAGTCCTAGGAAAGGAGCTTGGAGAGGAGGAGGTTCTGCCCCAGGCCCAGCAGGTGAGTCCTGCTTTGAGGCTGGGACTCTTCTACTTGGGTGAGGGCAACCTCCCAGGGAGGCCATCCTATCCCTGCAGGGCTGTCCCATCATCAAGCTGCTTTCTCCTTAATCTCCCCAAGGTGGGAGCCCTGCTCTGTCCCTGCCCAGGCTTTGCAGCCCCCTCCCCAAGACTTGGTCTTAGTCCCCTATATTCTCTGAGTATCAGCACCACTTGAGATGCCCATGGTGATACACCACCTCCCTAGGACAACATAGCCCCAGGTTCCTGATTTCCTCCTCTTGGCTCCCCGTCCAGGGCTCTGAAGCCCAGCATACCTCGCAGGCATCTCTCTTCTTAAGGCAAGAGACAGTTTAACATGCTCTCACTGGAAGAAGCAGAGTATTCCAAAGACTCCTGACCCCTGGCTCCCTCTTTCCAAGAAGAGTTAAGAGGGGCCAATAGAGGAGATGAGAAGTGAAGCTTCCAGCCACCTTTATCCACCTGTTACTTATACCTTCTGCAAAGGATGGTGAGAAGTGAGGCTTCCAGCCCCCTTATTCACCTGTTTCTTGTACCTTCTGCAAAGGATGGCCATCCAGTGACCACAAGGGACGGTGATCACACATGAAATGCACCTGAGTCCCGACAGGAAGTCCTGTAAACCCTCCTCCACCTTGGTTTCTTCAGCAGCAGCGGCTTCGGTTACTGACCGCTTCTACGGGCTACCTTTACATTTCATTCTGTCTCTCTTCATCCACTGTGTGGTGGGTACTGTCCCCTTTTTACAGGTGAGAAGACAGGTTTGGAGAAGGTGAGCGCTCACACACATGACTGGGAACCAGGGGAGCTGGGGTTTAAACCCAGTTGGCCTGACTTTTGCACCTCCTTTCCTAATCGCTGCCTCACAGCGAAGAAGCAGAGGAAGGGTTAGGGAGGCACAAGACTGTCCCACTAGGTGAGAAGTCTGCTTTAAGGCACTCTTTTCTATGAATTCCTCAACAGGGCCAAAGACAGCACCTGGTGAACATTTTGCAGTTTGAGAATAGGAAACAGCAGGGAAGGAAAGGCCCTGCCTCTTGCCTGTTAGTTGACTTTTACTCACCTCTGGAGCCCAGCTCCTTCTCCAAAGGCTTCCTGGGGGCCGCTGTGCACTCGATGGATGGAGATTATCCATTCCAGGCCCTCCAGGGTCACAGAGCAGGAGGTAGAACCTATTCTGCCTGGAGAAGCCCCTTACCTGGGAGACCCTAATCTCTTACACATAAAACGGGGTTACCAGTGTACTTGCACACTCAATATGCACAAACCTATCTGTACACACACACTCCTGCACACACACACACACACACACACACACACACATTCTCATACACATAAATACGCACATACAAACCCAGAAGGCATCTGCACACAGCTCCGGCATTCACATATCTGACAGCAGACACAACACACTTATTCTCCGACACATACAAATAAACAACCCATGTTTAGGTATAAAAATAATGATCTGTAGATTAGTGGTTGCTTAGGGCTGGGGAGGGAAGGGAGGTATGGGGGGGTGATAGTTAAAGGGTACAGGGTTTCATTTTTAAGATGACGAAGATGGTCTAAAATCGATGGTGGTGATGGCTGTACGTATCTGTGAATACACTAAAAATCACGGAATAGTACACTTTAAACAGGCGAATTATACGTATGGGAATTGTAACTCAATGAAGTTGTTCTAAAAAATGATCCATTTCCGTGTAGCCTCTTATGGGTTAATAACCCTTTCTCACAGATGTCTGCTAATGCCTTCAGAGCACCCTTTGCAGGCCGCGCAATGATCCTCACATTGACGGGGCTTGCCTGGAGCCTGCGTTGAAGCTATTGTCACAGCATGCTATGCAGGGGTGGGGGTGGGGATGTAGATCTGACCCTGGAGAGGCTTCAAAAGCAGCTGCTGGCTCCATCCATGATCTACGAGGTGGGCATCGAGGGGCTATCAGGGCCTGGGAAGCATAGAACGTCATGGTTCGAAGAATGTCTTTGGTATCCCACAGACTTGAGTCTGAATTCTGTCTGCGCCTTCTTCTAGCTACGGGTTGTTGTTGATATTAGTTGCTGTCGAGTCAGCTGTGACTCATGGCAACTCCATGTACAACAGAATGAAACGCTGACTGGTTTTGCGCCATCTTCATAATCACTGCTGTGCTTGCGTCCATTGTGGCCACTTGTGTATTTTGAGTGCCTTCCAACCTAGGAGGCTCATCTACCAGCACTGTATCAGACAATATTCTGTTGTGATCCATAGGGTTTTCATAGGCCAGTTTTCATAAGTAGATTGCCAGGTCTTTCTTCCTAGTCTGTCTTATTCTGAAACTCCAGCCTGGAAGCTCCACTGAATCCTCTCCACCATAGGTGACCCTGCTAGTATTTGAAATACCAGTGGCACACCTTCCAGCATTGTAGCAACACACAAGACACCACAGTACAGCAAACTGATAGACAGGTGGTGCAACTGTGGGTTAGCAGTTGTTATGTAATAGGGAGCAGAGCATAAGGCGTCTGGGTGGTGCAAGCGGTTTGCAATTGGCTGCTAACCTAAACGTTGGCAGTTCAAGCCCACCCAGCAGCTCTGCGGAAGAAAGACCTGGCGAACTGCTTCTATAAAGATTACAGCCAAGAAAACCCTATGGAGCACTCCTGCTCTGTAACACATGGGGTCTCCATGAGTTGGAATCGACCCAACGGCAACAGGTAGCAGAGCATAACAGTTAGGAGAATGGACTCTGGAGACAGACAGCCCAGGTTCAAATCCCAACTCTGTTACTTAACTAGCAAGTAACTTCACCTCCCTGCACCTCAGTTTCCTCACCTATAAAATGGGGATGATAACTGTGCCCACCTCAGAGAGTTGTTGAGAGGACTAAGTAAGATATACCAGACAAAAGTGCTTACCTCAGTGCTTGGCACATAGTCTCCGAAAAACCAAACCTGTTGCCGTCGAGTCGATTCCCACTCCTAGCAATCCCGTAAGACAGAGTAGAACTGCCCCATAGGGTTTCCAAGGAGTGGCCGGTGGATTCAAACTGCCGACCTTCTGGTTAGCAGCTAAGCTCCTAACCACTGCACCACCAGGCCTCCAGGCACATGGTCAGCGTTCAATAAATTTGGGATGTGATAAGCCCCTGGAGTTCCCTGAGAGAAGGGGCTAGTGCAGCGAGAGTGGCTGGAGCTGAAATACAGTCGCAGGGAGAGCAGATGGGCCCCAAGAGCTGGAACTCAGGAAGCCAGCCCCAGCTCTGCCAGGCAGGTGGCATCCTTGGATCAACACGACTTCTAACAAGCCAGGCAGGGGCCTGCTGCATCAAGTCTGAAAGGCCTCCCCTAGCTCCGAATAATTCCTGAATCGTCTCACCCAGCCCCAACTAGGGACGCATAGAAAACCTCAAGAGCCCAGGAGGTGACCCTGTGCGTTCACTGGGCCGAGAGTGAGCCTTGCCCAGAGGTGGGGTATCCCTCCTGCCCAGGACCCTGCCCCCTCCCTGCCCCTCTCCTCAGCTGCCCTGTGCTGTTGCTGCCCACCAGCCAGTGGCACACATCCTCAGGGACAATGGAAAGGAATATTTTAGAGAAGTTTCCTGGAAGAGGTATTCAGCACAGCCTTGGCAGAGGGGGGAAGACCTTCTAGCGGAAGAGCGGGCATGTGCCCAGGAGCAGAGCAGCCCTGTTGTGGGTTTCTGTTTTCTAGGCTCTTGTCCTTAGTCCTGTTGTTGTGAGCTGCCACTGAGTTGGCTCTCGACTCCTGGGGACCCCGTGCACAACAGAAGCAAACAATGCCTGGTCCTGCACCACCTGCATGATTGGCTGCAGATCAGACCACTGTGATCCGTAGGATTTTCACTGGCTGCTTTTCAGAAGTCGACCGCCAGGCCATCTCGTATGGAAGCGCCGCTGAAACCTGTTCGGCACCATGTTGTTGTTGTGAGGTGCCGTCGAGTTGATTTTCGACTCGCAGCGACCCCATGTGACAGAGTAGAACTGTCACATAGGGTTTTCTAGCCTGTGATCTTTACAGGAGCAGAATGCCAGATCTTTCTCCCACGGAACCACTGTGTGGGTTTGAACTGACAACCTTCCGGTTAGCACTCGAGCACTTAACCATTGCACCACCAGGGCCCCTTAAGCATCGTAGCCACGTACAAGCCTCCGCTGACAGACGGGTGGTGGCTGTGCATGAGGTACATTGGCCGGAAACTGAACCTGGATCTCCTGCAAGGAAGGCAAGAATTCTATCACTGTCCTCTGTCCTTAGTGCTGCCAACTCCCAAAGCCCTGTCTACACAGTCCCACCCAGAACTTCCTCCTGATTTCAGACCCCATGTCTTGCCAAGGTCACCAACTGCATGTAGCCCAAACAGAACTCACTCCTTTGTCTGAAACCCACCTCTCTTCCTGTGTTCCCTGTGCCAGATCGGCCTCCAGCCAGTCACCCAAGCCAGAACTACATTCAATCTCAGGTCAAGTCTCTTGAGTCTGTCTCCTTTACTCTCTCGTATCTGTCCCCCAACCCACCCCCACTGCTAAAGCTTCAGGGCAGGTTCCACATGCCTCGTCTTCTCTGGACTTGGAGACGGTCTCCTCACTGTGCTCTCTGTCTTTAGACTTGCCCAATTCAAACCATTCTCTAAGGAGCCCTGGAGGCACAGTGGTTAAGCACTTGGCTGCTAACCGAAAGGCTGGCAGTTTGAACCCACCAGCTGTGCCACAGCAGAAAGATACGGCAGTCTCTTCCGTTAAGAATATAGCCTTGGAAACCCTATGGGGGCAGTTCTACTCTGTCCTATACGGTCACTATGAGTCAGAGTCGACTCGACAGCAGCACGTTTGTTTTTGGTCTAGGCAGCAAAATTGCTACCCTCTACTTGCCTCTGCAAGCCCCTCCGCGACACCTATCACTTACAGGATGAGGTTCAAACTCCTCAGAACGTCACTCAAGGGCCTCTACGAGCTGGCCCCACCGTGTCTCCAACCTAATCCCTCACTGTGTCTCTCCCACACCCAACGTTCCAGCAACACTGAACTCCTTATACGTCCTCTAGCAGAGCAGTTGTGTGTGTGTATGAGTGCATTATAAGATTTGTGTATGTATGTAATGTGTGTGTAGGAGGGTACATGTGGGTGTAACATATGTGTGTTTATGTGGGAGATGCTGACGATGGGGCCCAAGAGAGACAGAATTGGGCAGCTGCTGGCTGGCAATGTTGGCCAGGAATTGATGTTTACAGGAGAGGCCAGGCTGCTGATAGCCCTAGGAGAATGAGGGCCTGGGAGTAGGTAGCCACCAAGCCCCATCGTTCCTCAAGCAAACTCAAGAGGGCTGCAGCCCCCTCCTTGGTGTCCCAGGGCACAGGGCATGTGCATGGAGATGGAGTCTTGCACCAGGTCCCTGTGGGTTTTGTCACCCCTCCCACTCAGGGAAGGATGGGAGAAGAGGCCCCCCGAGGGTTTTACCTCCCTCTCCGTCTCCAAAGCGCTGATGTGACCCAATCACTCTACCACTGTGCTTATTCACCAAAGACAGACAAACTCTTAATTCTGCCTCCTAAGTGATTTAGTGATTCTAGCCTGGAGCCTCTGCATCCCCAGAACCTGATGACCCCAGTTCCTCCTTCCCCTTGTCTGTTCTTGGACAACTCAGCCCGTAGTTGTTGCTGCCTGCCCTTGGCCTGGTCTTTGACTTTCCCACCCTCTTTTCCTTAGCCTGTTATCACTCATCTCCAGGGCTAGGGGAGGCTACGGAAGCAGCCCTCATTCTCTCTGCCCTCCCTTGAGCTTAAGTGACAAGAATCTGTCCAAAACTATGGGTGCTGTCCCTCCACATTGTCATCTGCTTAAGAGGCTTGCTGGCTCCAGGAGCGGCTCATCCATTCATTGACCCATTCAGTCAATGTCTACTGAGCCCTGGTGGTGTGCCGGGGAGCCACAGTGAGCATCCCCCTGCCCTCAGCACGCTTACACTCTAGAGAAGATGGCTCCTTTATTTAAGAGGCTACCAGTGCTGCCCCTCCCGGGCTGCAGCCTCCCCAAGGAGGCAAGACAATCATCTGAGGGACTACACTGTGTCAGGCATTGTGTGAAGACAGAGGCAGAGGTGGGAGTGAGGCAGCCGTAAGCCAAGAAGTGTGGCAGCCACCGAAGCTGGAAGAGGCAAAGAAGGATTCACCCTTCGAACCTTTAGAAAGCGTCCCTTGCCAACACCTTGATTTCCCGGTCACCTTGATTTCTGGCCTCCAACACCTTGATTTCCTGGTCACCTTGATTTTTGGCCTCCAGAATTGTGAGAGAATAAAGTTCTGTTGTTTTAAACCACCAAGTCTCAGGTAATCTGTGATGGCAGCCCTAGGCAACAAATACAGAATTCACGTGGATCTTCACCAGTTTGGGGCTCAGGACCCTCTTCCCAGGAAGGTAGGATTCCAGACCCCACTAAGGCCAGGCTTGGATCCCTCTTCTCTCACCCAGCATGACAGGCCTGCCAGCCCCAAGCTCAGGACGTCCAGGCTAACAAGGGCCTTGCCTGTTAAAGCTGACTCCATCCCTGAGGAAGAGGTATTGATTTCACTGACCCAGCAGCCAACTATGATCATATCCAAAATTTACCAGATGGGGCCTCCTTTGCTGAATACTCCCTGTGGGCCTGATCCTATGCTCGACGCTTTGCATGCATAGAGAGACAGAATAAGGCATTAGATAAGAGGGCAAGCTCAGCAGTCAGAATCTCAACACCACCACTTACTAGTGAGGGACCTTGAGCAAGTCCTTCACCTCCCTGAGACTCAGTTTCCCCATTTGAGGCACAGGGCATAAACAGGATAATAATATAGCTACCTCTTAGGTTGTTGCAGAGTCCTGGTGGTGCAGTGGTTAAGAACTTGGCTGCTAACCCAAAGGTCGGCATTTCGAATGCACCAGCCGCTCCTTGGAAACCATATGGGCCAGTTCTACTCCATCCTATAGGGTCACTATGAGTCGGAACCAACTCAGCGGCAACGGGTTTGGTTGGTTTTTGGTAGGTTGTTGTGAGGACCAAGTTAGATAATCCATGCAAAGCTCCCAGCATGAAGCCTGGCTCAGAAGAAGTCCTAGTATTATTTCAGCCAACCCGTCTCCCCATCCGTGAAGCAGGTACTATGACAATCCTAGTTCTACACTTGAGGAAACTAAGGCTGTAAACATGAAATAACTTGCCTGAGGTCACAAACCTGGTAAGTGACAAAGCCAGGACTCTAACCACTATACTTGACCGCCTTTCACAGCTGATTGATAAAGGGTTGCTATGGAAACCATCTGTCAGTTTGTTGTACTGTGGTGGTTTTCATGTTGCTATGATACTGGAAGCTATGCCACCAGTATTTCAAATACCAGTAGGGTCACCCATGCTGAACAGGTTTCAGTGGAGTTTCCAGACCAAGACAGACTTCCAGACTAAAACAGACTTGGAAGAAAGGCCAAGTGATCTACTGCCAAAAATTAGCCAATGAAAACCCTATGGATCACAACAGAATATTGTCTGATATAGTGCTGGAAGATGAGTCCCCTAGGCTGGAAGGTACTCAAAATACACAGTGGCCACAACAGTGGATTTGAGCTTAACGACAATTGTGAAGATGGCGCAGGACGAGACGACGTTTCATTCTGTTGTACGTGGGGTTGCGAAGAATCGGAGCCCACTGGATGACAACTAACGACAACAACATGGAAACCTGCAGGCCTGAGGCTCTGATACGGCGAGGGGTGGGGACGTGTGGTAAGGGGTGTGTGGTAAGGGGCACTGCGCAGGGGTGGGCATGTCCCTAGGGTGGCAGTCCTGTAGGGGGCGCTGACTTGCACCTAGCCACCTAAACATCCAAGATCATACACAGCATGGTCAAGCCTGGGGTAAAGGAGAAGGAAGCAAAGGTGACTGCTCACACCCTGTAACCTGGCCCTGACTCACTGGGCGTCCCAAGAAGGAAGAGAGAGCAATTCCAAGCGGAAACGGCTGGCTGAGCCACACTGTTCAGATCCCTACCCACCTCCCTCCTGCCTCATTTCCAATTCCAGAATTATTTATCATCAAGGAGCTGCCGGAGATGGAATGTGATTTAAGAGCCCAGCTTGATTTTGTTTTATCTTATTTTCCCCGGAAGGTGCTGCGTGAGTGGGGTGGGGCGGGAGTGTGCTGAGCCTTGTTGTGACTTGTTGCCAAGCAAACGCGGTGTCAACTTCCACACGGGAGACTGAATGCGAAGCATCCTGGGGCCTATGCAGAAGATGCTCATTCCACGAAATAATTACTCTGTGTCCCTTCAAGTTGGCCCAAAAAATAGAACACCAAGGAGCGAGTGCAGTTGTACCTTCTTAATTAATCTCCTCATTTAACCTGGGCCATTACTAGAAAGGCAGCGAGGCTTTGGAGACAGATAAGATTTGAATTTTTGTTCCTCCACTTACTGGCGGGTGGCCTTGCACATCTCTTAATGTCACTTAGCCTCAGTCTGCTCATCTGCAGAATGGGGATAATGATAATACCTACACTGTAGGGTGATAACGAGGACTAATAAAATGTTACATGTAAAGAGCTTGCTATAAATAACCCAATGATTGAGAGCTGACGTTGTCATCATTGTGTTGCCATTGCCTTCATCGTCATCATCATCATCATCCTCATCTCTAAAGGGCTGCTCCTAATATGCCAAACCAGACTCGTTGCCGTCGAGTCGATTCCGACTCATAGCGACCCTATAGTGACCCTGTAGTACAGGGCAGAACTGCCCCATAGAGATTCCAAGAGGCGTCTGGTGGATTCAAACTGCTGACCTCTTGGTTAGCAGCAGTAGCACTTAACCACTACGCCACCAGGGTTTCCTATATGGCAAAGGTGGATGAAATTTGCAGATGCAATTAAGGTCCCTAATCAGTGGACTTTGAGTTAATCAAAAGGCAGATTGTCCTGAGTGGGCCTGACAAAATCAGGGAGACTTTTAAAGAGGGTCTGGAGGTCAGAGGCTTGCAGCATCAGTGATTCTCCTGCTGACCGTGAAGACGCAAGCAGCCATGGTTCTATAGCTGCAGGGCAATAAATTCTGCCAACTATCATGTGAACTTGAGAGAGGACCTCAAGCCTCAGATAAGACCCCAGTCCTGGCCAACACCTTGATTACAGTCTTGTAAGACCTTGAGCAGAGGACCCAGTTAAGACATGCCCAGACTCCTGACTCAAAGAAACTGTGAGATAATGAATGTGTGATGTTCTAAGCTGCTAAGATGGTAGAAAATTGTTACGCAGGAGTAGGAAACTGATACAGTTAGTGTTTAATAGATGTTACCTATTGCGGTACTGGAGCCCTGACCTGATGGCGCAGTGGTTAAGAGCTACGGTGAGCTACAGCTGCTAACCAAAAGGTCAGCAGTTCAAATCCACCAGCTGCTCCTTGGAAACTCTGTAGAGCAGTTCTACTTTGTCCTACAGGGTTGCTATGAGTCAGAATCCACTCCACAGCAATGGGTTTGTTTGGTTTGGTTTGGTTGGGTTTGGTCATTGCTGGTATAGTCCCTGGGTGGTGCAAACACTTAAAGTGCTCAGCTGCTAACTGAAAGGTTGGAGATTTGAGTCGACCCAGAAGTGTCTCAGAAGAAAGGGTCTAATGAGCTACGTCCAAAAAATCAGCCACTGAAAATACTATGAAGTGCAGTTCTACTCCGACAGACATGGCGTCATCATGAGTTGGAGCTGACTTGATGGCAACTGGTTTTTGGTAGTGCTGGTATTACACCTCCCTGCGCAAATGGTTAAGTGCTCAGCTACTAACCCAAAGGTTGATGGTTTGAACCCACCTAGAGGCACCTGGGAAGAAAGGCCTGGCTATCTGCTTCTGAAAGGTCACAGTCAAGAAAACTCTGTGGAGTGCAGTCCTACTTTGACATACATGGGTCGTCATGAGTTGGAATCAACTGGACGGCCAATGGTTTTCTCTGTCACTTGTAGTGCGCCTCCCTGCCCATGCAGCTCCCACAGGCCTCCTCATGCTGCGTTCTAACTGCCTGCCTGCCTCCGCCTCCCCTGAGGCCCCGTGACCCTCCGACGCAGGCACTCAGTAAAAGCGAGCCCACAGTGCTATTTTCAGGCTGACCTGGGTGGCTAACATGAGAGCAGAGAGCACACCCTCACCTCACCGTCACAAGGAAATGATGTCTAGAAATAGTGCCCTGTTGATCTGGATGGAAAAAAAAAAAAAAATAAAGTGCCTGCTCTGACAGCTATGGACGCCTTTGTTTACACTCAGCTTGGTTGGAAAATGCCAAAGAGAAGGCGTGTGGTGAGGTACATGCCACCCGTGGCTTAATTGCCAACTCGAGAGAACACAAAGCCAGGAACTCTGTGAAGGTAGGGGTTGTATGTGTCTCATCCTTGCTAATTGTCTAACACAGAGCAGGCAGAGATTTGCTAAATGAAAAATGAGTCATTGTCATAGATTCCCATCAAACTCAGAATAAAACCCAAGCTCCTCACCACGGCCTCAGAGGTGGCCCTGGCCCCCACTCCGCTCTTTATGTTCATGCTCTACCTCCAGGTGACCAGCTCACCCCAGCTTGCCCAGGACTTTTCCAGTTTGAATAAAGAAAGTCACAGGAAACCCCTCAGTCAGGGCAAACCAGCACAATGGGCCACTAAATTAGTTTCCTAGAGCTGCCATAACAAAGTACCACAAACTAGTTGGCTTTTAGAATATAAATTTATTGTCTCGTTGTTCTGGAGGCCAGGAGTCGAGATTCAGGGTGTCACAGGGCCCGGCTCTCTCTGCAGGCTCAAGGTGAAGATCCTTCCTTGTCTCTCCCAGCTCAGGTAGCCCCAGGTGTTCCTTGGCTCGTAGATGCATTTTCACGTGACCATCCTTCCTTTGTCTGTCTGTGTCTCTTCTTTTCATAAGACACCAGTCATATGTGATTAGGACCCACCCTACTCCACTGTGACCTCAGGTTAACTGACAACATCTTCAAAGACTCTCTTTCCAAACAAGGTTGCATTCACATGTAGCAGGGGATAGGTCTTCCATATATCTTTTGGGGGGACACAATTCAGTCCATAACAGTCATCCTAGCACCTCTCTCCCCCCATGCACTTGACTCCCCCATACTGGCCTCCAGGCCGTTCCTCAATGACGCAGGCTCATGTCCACCTCAGGGCCTTCGCAGGTCTCTGCACAGCTCCCTCGCCTGCATCTCTCAGGCCACTCGAGGTCTCTGCTCCGGGGCCTGCTCCTTATAGAAGCTGTCGCAGACCGCCCTGTCTAAGATAACCCCAGCTCCACTTTTGTTTCTGTGTGCCGTTGATGCCAATCAGCAATCAGATGATTTACTCATTGACTCATCTCTTGGCTGTCTCCACATTAGAAGGCTACCACCTTAAGAACAAGTTAGACTTTCTATAATTTTATCAAAAAAAAAAACCAAACCAGCTGCCGTCGAGTCGATTCCGACTCATGGTGACCTCATGCATATCAGAGTAGAACTGTGCTCCATAGGGTTTTCAATGGCTGAGTTTTCAGAAGTAGATCACCAGACCTTTCTTCAGGGGTACCTCTGGGTGGACTTGAACCTCTCACATTTCAGGTAGTGGCTGAGTGTGTTAACGGTTTTCACCACCCACGAACTCCATAGACTTACACAGATGAGCTTTGTTATAAGACAAATCTCGTTCACCACTGGATCTTAGTGAGGCATTGGTCGAATGGATGATTGAAGCCTTGTTTTCTATCTTGACTTTAAGTCCCTTTCTAGATCCTGGTCTCCATATGACAGAAGTCCTCTGGGTCTCAGGAGGTGAGGCTGGTCCACAGCAGTGGCCTTAATCCACTGCCCCACCATTGCAGAAGCGCCCCCATCCTATCCCTGCCCAGCCCACTTCTTTGGGCCCTGGTGTTCCTCTGCTGTCTGTCCCCCTCTATCCCAGGCTGTGCCCCTCACCCCACCCCACCCTGGAATCCTCACACGACGTACCCCCCAGATGGGCCCCTCACATCTCCCTCCTCTGTGTTGGAAACTGCCTTTCACTTGTCAGAGATTTGAGAAATCTCCCGTCTGCTCTGCCTCCGGCATACCTCCCTCAATTATTCAACACACAAAGTCCGCGGGAGCCAGCTCACTCACACAGATATCACCAGACCACTGACTTAGAGCCTGGATGCTCTGGAAACAGCTTCTTCCTAATATCCATTAATTTATTTTATGACTCTATGGCATAGCCTATACCAGGCATGGGGGACATGGACATGGAGCAGGCACAGGCCCTGCCTTCAAGGGCTGTGTGGTCTTATGCAGAAGACAGATGTGCCAGCAAATGATTACAGTAAGGTGAGGGGAGTACCTGCTGCGGCACAGCTTGCATGAGTGCTGAGGGAGCCCAGAGAGACCGCTGCATTTCCCATGGAAAGAGGGAATCATTTGCCAACCTTTCACAGCCCAGGCATCAGACGTCTGTCTCATCTCCTGGCTAACGGGATCCCTCAGAGGACAGGAGTTTTGCGTTTCTTTCTCAGTGTTTGCACAAGTCTATGCGTCTTAGTTTTCTAGTGCTGCTGTAACAGAAATACCAGAAGTGGATAGTTTTAACAAACAGAAGTTTATTCTCTCACAGTCTAGGAGGCTAGAAGGTCAAATTCAGGGCATCAGCTCCAGAGGAAGGCCTACTCTTTCTGTCGGCTCTGGGGGAAGGTCCTTGTCATCAAACTTTCCCTGAATCTAGGAGTTTCTCAGTACGAGGACCCTGGGTCCAAAGGATGAGCTCCACTCCCAGCTCTTCTTTCTTGGTGGAAGGAGTTCCTTCTCCTTTCTGCTCGCTTCTCTCTTTTATATCTCGAAACAGATTGACTCAAGAAACAGCCTAATCCTGTAGATTGTGTCCTGCCTCATTAACATAACTGCCTATAATCCTGCTTCATTAACATCATATAGGTTAGGATTTACAACACAGAATAATTACATCAGATCACAAAATGGAGGACAACCACACAATACTTGGAATCATGGCCTAGCCAAGTTGACACACATTTCTGGGGAACACAATTCAATCCATAACACTATGCATATGACATCTTTTGAAGGCACCCATGGATGGGGGACACATCAGGTTTGAAGGTGACTCTGGTCGCTATGGGTCAGAATCAACTCGACGGCAATGGGCTTGGCTGGAATCAATGAGCTATTGGGAGACAGTGCTCTGGGGGGAATGCTCATGGGAGCAGGGTCTGAGGTGGGTCATCTCTCCATTCCTTTTCCTGATCCCTGGGTTGTTGGCCCAGACAGTCCTGGATCAGCATTTCTGACTCTATTTCCTGCCCTTCCCTCCAGTTCCCTGCCAGCACTGGACTTTGAATAAGTCCAGTCCACCAATGCGACAAAGAGTACCATGCCCCCCCCCCGCCAAGCCCTCACTTGTTAGCTGGGGTCCTAGATCCAAAGGACAGCACATTCAGACCCTCTCCATGGCTTAAAGAGCCTCCCTGCCCACTCCCACCCCCAGTGTCAGATCTCCCTGCTGTGGATCAGGGGAAGTTTGGGGCCCTGTAGCAGATGTTGCTGGGTACACCCATTACAGTCTATAGCCCAGCCACTTCCCTAGGTCAGGCCCAGCCTAGTCCCAGATCCCACCCCTCCCCTATAGCCTACCACTGATGTCCCATCATATGTGGAAGGCTGGAGAGTCATGTTTACTGTGAAGAGGGCCTCCTGGCCTACAGTGCCCTGTCCCATTTATTTAGAAGCTACCAAAAACCCAATTGCCATCAACTTGATTCTGACTTACGGTGACCCCATGTGTGTCAGAATAGAACTGTGCTCCATAGGATTTTCAATGGCTGATTTTTCAGAAGTGGATTGCCAGGCCTTTCTTCCAAGCTGCCTCTGAGTGCACTGGAACCTCTAACCTTTTGGTTAGCAGCCAAGTGTGTTAACTATTTGCACCACTCAGGGACTCCAGTGGGCATCAATGTCTCACTGATAGCTGGGAAAGGGTGGCAATGTCATGAGTGGTTCCAAGCACACTTCTGGAATCAGTGAGACCTAGACTTCTCCTTTAGCTGTGTGACTCTGAGGAATGCACTGCACCTCTCTGATCCTCAAGTGCCTCATCTGTGAAATGGGAGTTATTAACAGTTGGGGTTGTTCAGAAAATTAAATGTGATAGATCATATAAAGTAATTGTCATAGATCCTGGCACATAGTAACCAACCAGTTTCCAATGAGTTGATTCCAACTCACGGCGACCCCATGTGTGTCAGAGTAGAATTGTGCTCCATAGGGTTTTCAATGGCTGATTTTTCAGAAGTGGATCATCAGGCCTTTTTTCCAAGGCATCTCTGGGTGGACTCCAACCTCCAGCCTTTCAGTTAGCAGCCGAGTGTGTTAACCATTTGTACCACCCAGGGACAGCACATAGTAAGTGCTCAATAAATGGTATAGTAGCTGTTTAGACTAGATGGACATGGACACGGTTTCAGTAAATTCCATGCAGTTGGGCTAGGAGCTTTGCTTAGGAGCTCTGACTGCAGGACCCTGCAGCCTCACCCTCACACTCGACATCTGTTCACATTTCCTTCCGTTTTTGCAGGCCTCATCCACTTTGAATGAAAATGGGCAGATCCGCCTAGAAGCTGGACCCGTGGAGGAAGAGCAGGGCCTGTATGTGGGTGGCGTTTCACTTTGAGGGGCTTGCTCTCTCCCCCAGAAAGGTTTGGGGGTCACATAAAGATTTAATTTGTGAAAAGTATGTGCCATGTCTCCGCAAAAGCACCTACTTGGTGGGAAACAGCCACCTCCTTGCAAGAACTGTTAAGTGAGCCTGGGTTCCCATATGGGATTTTAAGCAGGATTCACTTAACAAACAACTGATCTGCAAGCAACCCTACAGGAGCAAATATATATTATCTCTGCTCAAATGCTCCAATGGTGCCCCTCTCATTCAGGATAAATGCCTGAGCTCCTGCACTGGTCTGCAAGGCCCCACACAAACTATTGACTCTTTGCTCAGCTCTCTACCATTCTCCACCTGCTCACCCCGCTCAGCCCCAGTGCCTTTCCACTTGCAGATCCACTCAAATATCCACAAATTCAGTCACCTCCTTCCAGTCTTTCCTGAAATGTCAGCTTCTCAGTGAGATCTTTCCTGATCACAGTTTAAAATTGCAAGTCCCACCCCAATTCCACTTCTCCCTATCGTCCCTCCCTGCTTTATTTTTCTCCATTGAATTTATAATCATCTAACATAAAATACGGAAATCCCTGGGTGATGCAAACAGTTTACGTGCTTGGCTGCTAAACAAAAGGTTGTAAATTCGAGTCCATCCAGAGGTACCTCAGAAGAAAGGCCTGGCCATCTGCTCCCAACAAATCAGCCAATGAAAACTGTATAAAGCACAGCTCTACTCTGACACACAAGGGTTCACCATGAGTTAGAGTCCACTTGATGTCAACTACTAGTTTTTGGTTTTATATGTAATTGTGGTATTTATTTTCTGTTTTCTCTCACTAGAATGTATCCTCCACGAGGGAAGGGATTTCCATCTGGCATGCAGTTGACCCTCAATAAATATTTGTTGAATGAATGAATAAATGAGTGAAGAAATTAAGAGCAAGCACCACCCACTTGAGAGCACAGATCCTGCTATTATAAACGTTCATGAGTCTAACTCCTGCCCTCTCCTGCCTTCCTCACCTTGGCTACCAGAATGGCCCTTAAAGGGACCCTGACCATGTCGCTCTCCTCCTTAAAGGGGCCCTGACCATGTCGCTCTCCTCCTTAAAGGGGCCCTGACCATGTTCCTCTCCTCCTTAAAGGGGCCCTGACCATGTCACTCTCCTTAAAGCTGTTCAGTGGACCTCTCACCCAATCTACACTGCACCCACGCCCTCCTAGGAGGGAAAAAGCCAAGTCCAGGAAAGGATAATGACATTATTTGATGAACTTCTACTCGCATCCTCAAGCGGACCTTCAAGATAAAGGACAAAATCCCTGGAAGGGCCAGCCACCACTCTGCCACCACTCCAGGGACATCTTGGCGCTCCTTGCCTTACACCCCTGAAGATACAGGCAATGAATATCTTGACATGCTCACTGTTTTCTCTGGCTTCTGTGCCTCTATACTTGATGCTGCTCATTCTGCCTGGAACACTCTTCCCTGGCCTTCCCACTCCTCTCACCCTCCTGGAAAACTCCTGTTCAGCCTTCAAAACCCACTTCAGCTGTCACCTCCACTGAGATGTTCTCCCTGACTACCCTCAGGCTGGTTAGGTGGGCCTCCTCTAAGCATGCCTCTCCCAAAATACTACCACCTATTTATGAGTCTGTCTTTCCACTGCATCATGGCTCTGCATCTTAGCTGAGCATTGGAATCACTGGGGAGCTTTAAAAAATACTGACATATAGGTTCCACTCCCAATGCTTCTAATTTCTTTGGCCTTGGATAAGGTCTGAGCATGGGATTTTTTTTAAAGCTTTTTGAGGTATAATTAACATGTGATAAACTATACATACTTAAATTATACAATTTGATAAGTTTTGATACACATATATATACACACACATATATACACACATATATATGTTCCCATTAAATCATCACCACAATCAAGATAATGTGTCCCTCTGTAGCATCTTGTGTCCCTCTGTAGCATCTTGTGTCCTTCTGTAGAACCTCGCTCCTGTCCCTCTCTATTCCCAGGCAACCATTCATCTGCTTTCCATCACTCTAGGTTAGTTTGCAATTTCTAGAATTTAACATAAAAGGAAGCATACCTGGCTTCTTTTTATACCTGGCTTCTTTCCATACCTGGCTTCTTTCCCTCAGGAAAATTCATTTGAGGTTCATTCATGTTTATGCATGCATCAGTAATTCATTCTTTTTTACGGCCCAGTAGTATTTCATTATGGGAGTAGTGGTGGTTTGGTGGTAGAATTCTCACCTTCCATGATGGAAACTCAGGTTCAATTCCCAGTCAATGCACCTCATTCTCAGCCACCACTCATCAGCCAGCAGAGGCTTGTGTGATGCTATGATGCTAAAGAGGTTTCAGTGAAGCTTTCAGACTAAGATGGACTAGGAAGAAAGGCCTGGCAACCTACTTTTCAAAATCAGCTAATGAAAATCCAATGAATCACAAGAGTCAGATCTACAACCGATCACGGGGATGGTGCAGGACCAGGCAGACTTTTGTTCCACTGCACGTAGGGTAACCATGAGTCAGGGCCGAGTCCATAGGCGCTAAGAACAACGGTATTCCACTACATGAAAGTGTCACAATTTGTTTACCCATTCAACTGTTGATAGACACTTGGATTGTTTCCAGGTTTTGGTTTTATTACAAATAAAGCTGCTATAAATATTTGGATCTAAGTCTTTATATAAAAATATGCATTTATTTTTCTTGGGGTAAAACCTTGGAGTTTGGAATGGCTGGGTCATGTGGTAGGTATATGTTTAACCTTTTTTTATTGTACTTTAGATGAAGCTTTACAGAACAAATAGTTTCTCATTAAACAGTTAGTACACATACTGTTTTATGACATTGGTTAACAACCCCACGACATGTCAACATTCTCCCTTCTCGACCTTGGGTTCCCTATTACCAGTTTTCCTGTCCCCTTCTGCCTTCTAGTCTTTGTCCCTGGGCTGTTGTGTCCCATTAGTCTCGTTTTGTTTTATGGGCTTCTCTAATCTTTGGCTGAAGGGTGAACCTCGGGAGTGTTTATTACTGAGCTAAAAGGGTGTCCAGGGGCCATACTCTTGAGGTTTCTCCAGTCTCTGTCAGGCCAGTAAGTCTAGTCTTCTTTTGTGAGTTAGAATTTTGTTCTACATTTTTCTTAAGCTCTGTCCAGGACCCTCTCTTGTGATCCCAGTCAGAGCAGTCAGTGGTGGTAGCCGGGCACCATCTAGCTGTACTGGACTCAGTCTGGTGGAGGCCGTGGTAGCTGTGGTCCATTAGTCCTTTGGACTAATCTTTCCCTTGTATCTTGTCTTCTTCATTCACCCTTGCTCCTGAAGGGGTGAGACCAGTGGAGTATCTTAGATGGCTGCTCACAGGCTTTTAAGACCGCAGACGCTACTCACCAAGGTAGAATGTAGAACACTTTCTTTATAAACTATGCTATGCCAATTGAGTTAGATGTTCCCCGAGATGATGGTCCTTACAGCCCTCAGCCCAGCAATTCAGCCCTCAGGGAGTTTGGATGGGTCGATGGAGCTTCCATGACCTTGCCTTGTACAAGTAGTGCTGGCTTCCTCAGTATTGTGTACTGTCTTACCCTTCACCAAAGTTAACACTTATCTATTGCCTATTTAGTGTTCCTCACCCACCCCTCCCCTCCCTGGTAACCATCAAAGATTGTTTCTTTCTGTGTGTAAACTTTTTCATGAGTTTTTACAGTAGAGGTCTCATACAATATTTGTCCTTTTGTGATTGACTTATTTCACTCAGCATAATGTCCTCCAGTTTCATCCATATTATGAGATGCTTCACAGATTCATCATTGTTCTTTATCATTCCATAATACTCCATTGTGTGTATGTACCATAGTTTGTTTATCCATTCATCTGTTGATGGGCATCAGGTTGTTTCCATCTTTTTGCTATTGTGAACAATGCTGCACTGAACATGGGTGTGCATGTGTCTATTCGTGTGACAGCTCTAATTTGTCTAGGATATATTCCTAAGAGTGGGATTGCTGGATCGTATATGGTATTTCTATTTCTAGCTTTCTAAGGAAGCGCAATATTGTTTTCCAAAATGGCTGCATCATTTTGCATTCCCACCAGCAGTGCATAAGAGTTCTGATCTCCTCACAGCCTCTCCAACATTTGTTATTTCCAGTTTTTTTGATTAGTACCAGTAATGCTGGGGTGAGATGGTATCTCATTGTGGTTTCGATTTGCATTTCTCTAATGGCTAACGATCACGAGCATTTCCTCGTGTGTCTCTTGGCCACTTGAATGTCTTCTTCGGTAAAGCATCTCTTCATTTCCTTTGCCCATTTTTTAATTGGATTATTTGTCTTTTTGTTGTAGAGGTGCTGGATTTTCTTGCAGATTTTAAAGATTAGACCTTTGTCTGATTTGTAATGTCCAAAATTTTTTCCCAGCCTGTAGGTTCTCTTTTTACTCTTCTGGTGAAGTCTTTTGATGAGCATACATGTTTAATTTTTAGAAGATCCCAGTTATTTAGCTTATATTCTGGAGTTTGTGGGTTCTTGGTTATGGTTTGCATCCTGTTAATGTTGTACATTAGGGCCTCTAGCATTCATCTTATTTTTTCTTCCAAGGACTTTATAGTTTTTGGCTCTATTATTTAGGTCTTTGATCCATTTTGAGTTAGTTCTGTGTATGGTGTGAGGAATGGGTCCTGTTTCATTTTTTGGTATATGGACATCCAGTTTTGCCAGCACCATTTGCTAAAAAGACAGTCTGTTCCCCAACTAATGGATTTTGGGCCCTTGTCAAAGATCAGGTGACTGTAGGTGGATGGATTTACATCTGGGTTCTCTGTTCCATTGGTCAATGTATCTGTCGTTTTACCAGTACCAGGCTGTTTTGACTACTGTAGCTGTATAGTAGGTTCTGAGGTCAGATAGTGCGAGTCCTCCTACTTTATTCTTCTTCTTCAAGAGTGCTTTACTTATTCGGGGCTTTCCATGTAAAGTTAGTGATTAGTTTTTCCATATCTTTAAAGAATGTTCTAGGTATTTGGATTGGGATTGCATTATATTTGTAAATTGCTTTGGGTAGAATTGTCATTTTCACAATGTTGAGTCTACCTATCCATGAGCATGGTATGTTTT
>NW_004443951.1:23713073-23724382 GCF_000243295.1 Trichechus manatus latirostris | reverse complement strand
GTAGTTTGGGTAGGTAGCGTGTTTCTAGAAATTTATCCATTTCCTCTAGGTTTTCAAATTTGTTGAAGTATAGTTTTTCATAATACTCTGTTATGATTCTTTTTATTTCAGTTGGATCTGTTGTAATGTTCCCCATCTCATTTCTTATTTGGGTTATTTGCATCCTCTCCTGTTTTTATTTTGTCATTCTGGCCAGTGGTTTGTCAATTTTCTTGATCCTTTCAGAGAACCAACTTTTGGTTTTGTTGATTCTTTCTATTGTTTTTCTATTCTCTATTTCATTTGTTTCTGCTCTGATCTTTATTATTTCCTTTCCTCTGGTGGCTGTGGGCTTTTTCTGCTGTTGTATTTCTATTTGTTTGAGTTCTGTAGTTAATCTTCTGATTTTGTCCCTTTCTTCTTTTTTGATGCGTGCATCTATTGCTATAAATTGTCCTCTGAGGACTGCCTTTGCTGTGTCCCAAAGGTTTAGGTATGATGTGTTTTCATTCTCGTTTGAGTCTAGGAATTTTTTGATTCCATCTCTTGATTTTGTCTTTTACCCAGTGGTTTGTAAGCAGGATGCTATTCAGTTTCCATCTAATTTATTTTTTCCCCCTGCTCTTCCTGCTGTTAATTTCTACCTTGATGGCATTGTGGTCAGAGAAGATACTTTGTATTATCTCAATGGTTTGGATCTTGTTGAGGATTGCTCTGTGGCCTAAGATGTGGTCTATTCTGGAAAACGTCCCTTGTGCATTGGAAAAGAATGAGTACTTTGCAGCTCTTTGGCAGAGTGTTCTATATATGTCTATGAGGTCAAGTTGGCTAATTGTGCCCTTTAGGTGTTCTGTATCTTTGATGAGTTTCCTTCTAGATGTTCTGTCCTTTACCGAGACTGGTGTGTTGAAGTCTTTTACTGTTATTGTGGAACTGTCAATTTCTCTTTTCGGTGGTGTTAGAGTTTGTTTTATGTATTTGGGAGCCCTGTCACTGGGTGTGTAAATGTTTGGTATGGTTATGCCTTCATGAAGGATCATCCATCCCCTTAATCATTATATAGTGTTCTTCTTTGTCTTTTATGGTGGATCTTGTTTTAAAGTCTATTTTAACTGAGATTAGTATTGCCACTCTGCTCTTTTTTGGTAACTGTTCACTTGATATATATTTTTTCCATCCTTTGATTTTTAATACATTTACATCTTTGTTTCTAAGGTGTGTCTCTTGTAGACAGCATATTGATGGATCCTGTTTTTCTTTTATCCATCCTGTCACTCTCCATCTCTTTATGGGTGCATTGAGGCCATTTACATTCAGTGTAATTATTGATGGGGTGAATTTTTTGCTGTCCTTTTGTAGTGCTTTTTTTTTGTGGTGCTGACATTTTCTTTGTTCCCATTACTATTCTGTGCTGAATTCCTTTTGTTTGTGGATTTTTTTTTTCATTTCTTTTCTTTTTGTAGGTTTTGTTTTTACTGAGGCTTTATGTTTTTCTTCTTTATTTTGATGAGTAGGTTTCTTAACTTTCTTTGTGGTTACCTTGAAATTTACCCTTATCTTCCTAGGTTTGAAGCAATCTATTATTACTTGGTATCGCCTTGCCTTCCTCTCCATTAGAAGGTTCTATACCTATATCATTTATTCCTTCTTTTATTGTTCTGATGTTGTTGCCATTTACAGGTTGACCTCTCTAGTTCCCTGTTGTAATTCTTTTGGTTTTTGATAGTCCTTGAGAGTTCATTTCCTAGATGGGTATCTGGCTGGTACAATCCTGCATCCTAGATTCAGCCTGTGGTCTGATGTTGTTTGTTCTCAGACTGAAGGACTCCCTTTAATAATTCTTGTTAAGTTTGGTTTGGTTTTTACATAGTCCCTTAATTTCTGTTTATCTGGAAATGTCCTGATTTCACCATCATATTTGAATGAGAGTTTTGCAGGATATATTATTCTTGGCTGGCAATTTTTTTTCTTTCAAGGTTTTATACATGTCATCCCATTGCCTTCTTGCCTGCATGGTTTCTGCCAAATAATCCGAGCTTAGTCTTATTGTTTCTCCTCTGTATGTGACTTCTTGTTTTTCTCGAGCTACTCTCAGGATTCTTTCTTTGTCTTTGGTTTTAGCGAGTGTGATTATGATAGCTTTGGTGATTTTCTTTTGGGTTCTATCCTACATGAGGTTCGTTGAGCTTCTTGGATGGTCAGCTTTTCATCTTTCATGATATTGGGGAACTTTTCTGCCAGCAGTTCTTACAATGATCCTCTCTGTGTTTTTGGTTTTCTCCTCCTGTTCTAGAACTCCGATCACTCACAAATTTTTGCTTTTGATGGTATCACACAGAATTCTCAGGGTTTATTCATTTTTCTTCCTTCTTTTCTGATTTTTCCTCAGAGTTGTATCCAACTGTTTGTCTTCAATTTTGCTGATCCTGTCTTCCATTGTTACAAACCTGCTCCTCAGTCCTTCTATGACACTGTCCATTTCTGAAATCTCATTGTTTATCTTTTGGATTTCTAATTGTTGTTTTTTTTGATAACTTCTAGTTGTGAATTTATTTTGTAGGTTTAACTTTTTAAGAAACTACCAAACTGTTTCTCCAAGGTTGTTGTACCATTTTATGTTCTCAGCCACAGTGTATGAGAGTCCCAGTGAGCAGGGGAATTTTTAAAGCCTAAGTGCAAATTCCACTCTGCCACTTACTAGATGTGGGACTTAAGGCAAGTTACTTATCCTCTCTATGATACAATTTTCTCAGCTCTAAAATGTTATGATAATAACAGTACCTGCCTCAGAGAGTTATTGTAAAAGAGACCCTGGCTCATAGTAAGCATCTGATAAATATTTGTAATTATCTTTTACTCTCTGCACTCCTAATTCCTAGTATAAACTGCTTGGGATGTGTTGGGTTCTCAGGAGATGGCCACTGGATGAACAAAGAAACAATTAGAGTGGGGGCAATGGCAGAGGCTCTATAATCCTCAAGGGGCTTACATTCTGGCCTTCTGATAACCCCCCTCAACTTTACCCCCAGCCATAAAGACTTCTGCTCTTTTTGTCCTTATTCCTGAAGATACATCAACGAGTAGGTATCAAGTTGATTCAGACTCATGGCAACCCTATGTATGTCAGAGTAGAACTGTGCTCCATAGGGTTTTCAATGACTGATTATTTGAAAGTAAATTGCCAGGTCTTTCTTCCAAAGCACCTCTGGGTTGACTCAAACCTCCAACCTTTTGGTTAGTAGCTGTCTGCACCACTTTAGGATGTGGACACCAAATCTCGCATTCTGGCTCTGCCCAGGGGGACTGATGCAGGACCCCCTTCCCTCATATGTAAGCACCTCCTCTCACTGGCCCCAGATGGATGAGGGACAGTGAGTTGCAGCATTGTGAGCCCAAGTTTCTGTGTCAGGCAGATCTGGGTTTATATCCTTGTTCTGCCCTAACTAGGTGGGTGATCATGGGCAAGTCATCAGACTCATTGTGCTCAGCTTCCTCATTTATAAAACAGCAATACTCATAATACCTCCCCCACAAGATTGTGGAGGCTCGAAGGAGAACTTGCATGTAAAGCATTTAGCACCATGAGTGGTGCACAGAAAGACTCAAAAAATGTTCACTATTTTTTACACCTCAAAGGTTCAGAGGCAGAGGGCTGCTTGGCCCATACACCCGCACCAACTCTGTCCCTCTGGGTCCCTCCATTCAACAAGCTTCCCACTGGAAAACCTTAAGGAAACCTAAATCCAAGTCACCCAGGACAGAGTTAGAATTCTCACCACTCATCTTGTTCCCCTTGACCATCAATCTAAGACCTCCTGCTTTCCACTTCCCACAGAAGGGCCTCTTGGGACGAGGCCTGATAAAAAGCTCCCAGCTTATGGTGCTAAGTCCTACCTGATTTGTGAGGCCTCATCACAGTCTGGCGTCCCTGGCTTTATCACCGTCTGGCTTTGAAATTATGCCAGAGGACGAACGCACTCCATGCTGAGTGCATAAACACCCCACCTTCAGGAATAAGGTCATGTTCTCACTGAAGGGTCTCGTGGGTCAGGAAACCCTCTCATTATCAAGGCCAAGGGATAAGGGGGATGGTAAAGTATGCCCTAAGAGAGCAGTGTGGTTCAGTGGTAGAATTCTCTACTTGCATGCAGGAAACAAGAGTTCTATTCCTGGCCAGTGCACCTCTTGCTCAGCCACCACTTGTCTGTCAGTGGAGGCTTGCGTGTTGCTATGATGCTGAACAGGTTTCAGCACAGCTTCCAGACTAAGATAAACTAGGAAGAAAGGATGTACTTCCGACAATCAGCCAATGAAAACCCTATGGATCACAATGGTCCGATCTGCACCCAATCATGGTGATGGCACAGGACCAAGGCAGCATTTCATTCCGTTGTGCACAGGGGTGCTGTGAGTTGGGGGCTGACTCTATGGCTGCTAAAAACAAGAATAAAGGATGCCCTTGTGGCTAAGCCGAGGCTGGGAGGTGTCAGAAAGTGTTGATAACTGTGACTCTTGCCTTCGGGCATTCTCACCTAATGTCACACCAACATTAGACATCTAGGCACACCAACCCTTCACACGCACTTCCTGCCTGCCTGCCACTGTATTAAACGCAGGCAGGACCGCCTACATAATTTGCAGGGCCCAGTGCAAAAGGAAAATGTGGGGCCCCTTGTTCAAAAATGACTAAATATTTCAAGATGGCAACAGTAGTTCGTGAAATCATGGGTGGGGGCCCTTCTGAGAGTGGTGCTCTGTGTGCCGGCACAAGTCACATGCCAGAAAAGCCGGCCCTGAATGCAGGTATTTACATCAAGAGCGCATCCTCTCCATGACCCTGTAGCAACATAATAAATGCTGGACTGAGGGGGACAGGCAGGATCACCTCTGCCCTCAGGGAGCTCACCGTCTAATGGGGAAGGCAGGGAAGGGAGAAGTCAGCAGGTAAGCACAGCACAGTGTTAAGTCTAATAAGAATGATAAATGACTGGGCCATATTTTTTAAGGAACTGCCAAACTGTTTCTCCAAGGAGTCTCTGGGTGGTGCAGACAGTTAATGTGCTTGGCTGCTAACTGAAAAGCTGGAGGTTCGAGTCTACCCAGAGGCTCCTCGGAGGAAAGCCTGATGATCTACTTCCAAAAAGTCAGCCATTGAATACCTTATGGAGCACATTTCTACTCTGACACATGTGGTGTTGCCATGAGTTGGAGTTGACTCAACAGCAACTGGTAGTGTACCATTTTAGACTCTGACCCTCAGTGTATGACAGCCCCACTGCTGTTGTTAATTGCCATCGTGTTGGCTTCGACCTATGGTGACCTTATATATAACAGAACGAAATGTTACCCAGTCCTGTGCCATCCTGACAACCTTGGTGTGTCTGAGCCCATTGTTGCAGCCACCACGCCAATCTGTCTCATGGAGGGCTTCCCTCATTCTCACTGACCCTCTACTTTACCCAACATGGTGTCCTTTTCTAGAGGTCCCACTAAGCAGGGGGATTCCTAAAGCTTCCAGGTTGTTCTACCGTGCAGTCAGAGTTTGGAACAACTTCCCTAAACAGGTGTGATGGTGAGTGGCATGCACTTAATGGAAGTAGCTCACCTGGTCAGGGGAGGCAAGAAAGAGGGTAGGGGTGCCCTCCAAGAAGAAATGACTCGAAATCTGAATTTTATAGAGCAGAAAACCTACGAGACTCCCTCGTCCCAGGAGTCTGGCCTCGGTCCTCTGGCCTTGACCCCAGAATCCACCACTCTCCTGCAGCCTTCTCGACTGTGATTCTGGGCCAATCTCGGCCCCACCTGCACATCCCCAGCAGCAACATGAAAGTTTTCTGCCCTTATAGATGCAAATCCTTGAAGGCCCAGTCTACACAAAGTGAACCTCTGGTGTAGGTCATAACTCCTAATTATGCTGAGGCTCAAACTGGAATCACACATGCAAGGAGGCTGGCATGTGAGGGAGGCAGGTGGCATGCAGGTAAACCTCGCTCGCTGCCCACTGGCCATTTCTCCTTCTACAGGGTTTTCATCTTGGTTTAGGCTTATGTGGTGACTCCTGTGAAGTGATGAAATTCTTTATTTTATTGTGAAAAATCAGTTCCCAAAATAGAGCCAACTGCCAGGGCTGTAATGGAAGTGAAAAGTAAGTGAGGGAGTCTAAGAAAGTAATGGTTTTTAGCTAGAAAATAGAAGCTGTGGGTGAATCAAGGAGTGGATGTGGAATTTGATGGTGGCTCTGATTTGCGAGTGTTTGGAAACAAGAAAAAGATGATTTATGAAATCATTTCAGCAAGTGCTTCAGCCAGGGCAGAAATTGCTCATTGAGTGGGAATGAATACTTTGGTGACAGCTAAAAAGGCTGCTGAGAGTGTTGTGAGAATGTGCCCAGGAAACCCATGACTCGCCATGGAAATGTGCTCGGGATACAGCTGGGAGCCCTGCAAACATTTCCATAAAGCACCAGGTGGTAGAGGCAGGACTGTGGCTGCCCAACTGACCTTTCAGCACAAGGAAAAGGTTTAAACATTTTGCAAAGTGTTTTCTTTTGCCATGGGAGAACAGGGGTGTGGCGTTATTATTCACTGTGATCCCATTTTGGTTTAGAAGCTGTACTTAAACTCCCCGTGAATGTTAGCCCAGTTACGATGGGAGGCCCTGTAGTGGGGGAGTTTATTTAGTGAAGAATTGATTTTAATATTTTATAAATGGCTTTAGTCTCATATTTATGCACTCATTAAATGTCTGAAGAGGCCACTGAAGCATGTTTTTTCAAGTCCATGCTTTAGCGATTATTTAATCAGGGAAATATGTTATGAAAATATTTGAGAATTAGACAATGTCAGATTGTCAGGATGTAGCCTACTTGAATTCCAAGGGTTTATACACTCAGGCACACACACCCTGATGGTAGTGGCACAACAGTTAAGCACTCGGCTGCTGACCAAAAGTTTGGCAGTTGGAACTCACCCCACCGCTCAGAAGGAAAAAGACCTGGCAATCTACTCCCATAAACTTTACAGCCTAGGAAACCCTATGGGGCAGGTCTACTCTGTCACATGGGGTTGTTATGAGTCAAAATCGACTCAACACCACCTAACAACAACAACACACACTCAGGTACACACACTCACCCTAATGGGAACAGGCACATGTATACACTTAGTCACCCAGCACACAAGCACTCATGTGTGCACTAATACTCAAGTTAGGGTGACATGAAATCATATGTAGGGCCTCTGTGCTGTACTTACTGTGCACTCACGCCCCCCCACCCCCATACACACACCTACATCAGTAAATATCTCTACCAACTTCTTTCTCTTCCCATGGCAATCCCACCTTGTCCTCCCTCTACTCCCCAGGACAAATCCTGGCCAAAGGCCCATAAAAGTCACTCAATGGGTGTTCCAGAGGTATAACAAGGAAAATGCATGAACTCTTCATGACCCTCCAGAGGCAATTCAGAAGTCAGAGCTTCCATGTTGGAAAGAAAGAACCCAAAGGGTCTGCTCAATGAGACCATGGTTTATTGGTTTGAGGTGTCTCAATGCAATAGGCCAATGGGGCAACGGGTCTTTGAGAAGACCCCAGGTCACCGGTTGCACTTTCAGACCTCTGGTCTGTGAAGAAAGGCCTTCATGGAGCAGAATACACCTGGAGATAGAGGAAGGAGGGCTGGTTTGGAGGGTTCTATCCTCTAAAGTAACAGAGACGCCTTGGACCATTTCTGCAAGGCGGTCAGAAATCACAGACAGGTGGAAATTATTGGGCGAGCATTGTTAAGGGATAAAGCATGACAACCACTCATATTTGTTAGCTTTTTTTAACCCCTGGCTAACTACCACGAGCAAGGTAAGTCTAACTATGCTTCCAGCTATGAATTTAACCATTTTTGCTAAACTTTCCCTTAGGTTGTGTCATGGATTGAGCTGTGTCCCCCAAAAATACCTGTCAGCTTGGCTGGGTCATGATTCCCAGTATTGTATGATTGTGTAATCTGATGTGATTTCTTTATGTGTTGTAAACTCTATCACTATGATAAGGTTATATGTGATCTCCTTATGTGTTGTAAATTCTATCACTGTGATGAAGTTATGCTGATGAGGTTTACAAGATTTGATAGTGTCTTAATCCAATCTCTTTTGAGATATAAAAGAGAGAAGCAAGCAGAGACACATGGGAACCTCATACCACCAAGAAATCAGTGCTGGGAGCAGAGCGTGTCCTTTGGACCTGAGGTTCCTGTGCAGAGAAGGTCCCAGACCAAGGGAAGATTGATGACATGGACCTTCCTGCAGAGCTGACACAGAAAGAGTTCCCCTGGAGCTGACGCCCTGAATTTGGACTTGTAGCCTACTGGACTGTGAAGAAATAAACTTCTCTTTGTTAAAGGCCTCCACTTGTGGTGTTTCTGTTAGAGCAGCAATAGATGACTGAGACAGGTTGATACCAGAAATAAGAGCAAATGTAAGTGAGAGAGGTTAAGTTGCTCTGTATACCCTCTTCATTCTGTGGTCAGCATAGTATAGAGTGGGAAGAAGACTAGACGGGGAACCAGAAACATTGGGTTCATGGCCCAGTCATGCAACTGGTCAGCAATGTCGCTTGACTGCTCAGACCTTCAGCTTCCTCATTCCTAAAATGGGCACAATACTCCCTGCCTTGACTGATGTTGTTATGGAGATCAAATGGGTCAGTGGGCAGGAAAATGTTTAGGAGGCTGTGTGTCCAGTGTAGAGCCCTGGTGGCACAGTGGTTGAACGTTTGACTGCTAACCAAAAGGTCGGCAGTTCAACTCCACCAGCTGCTCCTTGGAAACCCTATGCGGCAGTTCTACTCTTATGAGTTGGAATTGACTCGATGGCAACGAGTGTCCAGTGTACACGTGAGGGGTTGTTATATCACAATCATGCCCATACCTAGCAGCGGGCCTTGCCCTTCTTCATGCTCTGACATAATTGTCAATTCCTTCTATGTTTGTTGAATCAGTTGCCATCGAGTCAGCTCTGACTCGTGGTGACCCCATGTGTGTCACTGTAGAACTGCGTTTCATGGGGTTTTCATGACTGTGATCTTTGGGAAGCAGATTTCCGGGCCTGTCTTTCGAGGTGCCTCTAGGTGGGTTTGAACTGCCAACCTTTCGGGTAGTAGCTAAGTGCTTAACCACCTGAGTCACCCAGGGACTCTTTCATGTTTGTGGAGGGGGGGTGCTTATCTCCCTTCCCTGAGGAGAGGACATTTCTGGCTTCTTTCTCCCCTTTGCTTATCTGTTCCTTCTCAAGAGGAGAAGAATATAGCACAACTGAGTGTTGAGACCCTGGCATCTATTGGGCCATATTTTACTAGGGGCAGGGCCACTGCATTGAACAGTAAGAAGGGCTGACTCTTGCATTTTGCTCCAATTTTACTTGCCTCCTAGAGGTAAAGCACACCATTTTCTCCTTCGGTTCCAGTTTTTCCATGTATGGACAGCTAAGTAAATCTGGTCAGCCTTGCCCTGTGGGCTCGGTTGTCATTTCTTTGGGAAGAAGACAAAGGCCCCAATTCACTCTCTAACCTAGACCTATCAAAGTCCTACACTATGAGGAGCTTGTCTAGAAATTAATAAAACTGTCTCTTTGAGTCTCATTTGGCTACTTATCTTTGCATCTCTTCTTTCTTTAACTTAGAACTCAAGTGGGAGGAGAGGCGAGTCTTCTGACCTTTCATTATTTGTCTTTATAGTTTTTCACAAACCCCAGGTGGCAGATGGACCCTAAGGTGGGCCCCAATGATTCCCTACCTTCTGGTGTTCATGCCTTTGTTTAATCCCACCCCCCTGAGTGTGGGCAGGACCTGTGACTTGCTCCTAAGCAACACAATATGGCAAAGATGATGCGATTTCACTCCTGTGACTATATTACATTATATAAGACTCTGTCTTAGCAGACTGGAGACAGAGACTCTCCATGCAGGCTTGATGAAGTAAGCAGCCGTGCTGGGGAAGCCCACATGACAAGTGCCTGAGGATGACCTCCAGGATGTGAAAGTCACCTCCAGCTGCCATCCAGTAAAAAGCTGGGGTGCTCCGTCACACATCTGCAAGGAAATAACTTTTGCCACCAACCTGAATGGGCTTGGAAGAGGATTCTTCCTCAGTCGAGCCTCTAGATGAGAATGCAGCCCAGCCAACACTTGCCTGCAGCCTTATGAGACCTTGAGCAGAGTACCCAGGTAGGCCATGCCCAGACTCCTGACCTGAGCAAACTGTGAGATAATAAATGCATACTGTGTTCAGACACTAAGTCTGTGATCATCTGATGATTATACTAATTGGTAATTGTGATAAATGATAATTGTGATAATTCACTACACAACAATAGAAAACTAGTACACTCAGTTTCTTCTGGGCCTTTTCTGCTGTGATGCTAAGTCCCTTTGGCCTCTGCTACCACAATTTGGCCCTTCGTGGTCACGTGCCCCTCTTGGCATGTCCTGTGCACATCCTTCTGCTCTCTTGCTGCCTAGAGAAGGCCTGCAAGGCACTCCCATCATCGTTCACTCAGAGGTGATAACTGAAACTGTGGGAGTCAATGAGATCACAGGAGAGAGAACGTGGTGAGAGAAGAACACAACAGAGGACCAGACGCCAGGGAACGCTCACATTTAGAGGCAGCTGGTCTCAAATGAGATGTGCTGTACGTGTAAAACACACTTCGATTTCAAAGACTTAGTATGAAAGAAAGTAGGTAAAATAGCTCTTTAATAGTTTTACACAGATTTCATATTGAAAGAATAACGCTTTGGCCATACTGGGCTAAATAAAATATACTATTAAATTTAATTCACCTGTTCCTTTTTACTCTTTTAATGTGGCTACTAGAAAATGTCCAGTTACGATGTGGCTGGCATTCATGGTCTACATTATGTTTCTCCTAGACAGAGCTGATCAATCAATAGATTGATAGATTGATAGAGAGATAAGTAAAGAGAAAGAAGGTTTTTAAATTATTTATTGAGCACTGACTAGTGCCAGACACTGTGCTAGTTGATTTACAACATTATCTGATCTGTACCTCACCACATCCCTGAGAAGTAGGTATTATTATTTCCATTTTACAATGGAGAAAGTTGAGGTTCTAAGAGGTTAAATGACATTCCCAAGATCACATTAAGAATATACATGGAAAAATGGCACTCTAGGTAGAAGTGCCACGCTGTCCCTCCACAGCAAAGATCCAAAAAACTAAGCCGAACAGAGAATACAACAATCCTGCAACCCTAAAACATCAAATGAAGAGATAAAGAACTCAGCCAAGCACCAAATGGAGTGAGAAAACTGACAGAGA
>NW_004443951.1:23625721-23704866 GCF_000243295.1 Trichechus manatus latirostris | reverse complement strand
ATAAAACGACATGTGTACTACTGTTTCATGAGAAACTATTTGTTCTGTAAGCCTTCACCTGAAGTACAATAAAATAATTAAAAAAAAAAGAATATGCATGGAAAAGCAGAAATTCAAACCCAGGTTCATCTGACTCAAAAGCCCATGCTCATAGCCACTATTCTGTGCTGAGTCTTCTGATGAATGAATGAATGAATGGATGGATGGATGGAATGGATGGATGGATGGATAGATGGATGGATGGATGGATGGATGAGTATGTCTCAGATGGTGATGGAAGGTGGAATGATTTCAGCTCTACCACCAGGATCTCTAGCAAAGGCCGGGCTGGTTGTGGAGATGATACCCCAGGACTTCCCTCCCTGGGGTTCCCTCCTTACCTCCCCAGGTTGAGGCTGCTGCACACCCTCCCTCGGGGATCCCTATGTCTGCAGTCATTGATCTCCCCACCTTCCCTAATCTCCTCAAGACCCCTGCTCCTCGGAAGTGAGGCCAGCTTTGAGAATCACAAGGTGGGTGGGGAACCTTCCCAGAAGCAGCAAGCCTGGTTGGATGGCGTCCAAGTCTGCACTCAGGCCTGGGCACAGAGAAGCAGGTGGTTGTGCAGAGGCTACCCTGGCACGTGCCCCTCTCTGTCCTCCAGGCAGGAAGGGCAGGTGCCCACTGGACGGAGCAGCCCTTCCTGCCAGCGGGCCTTTCCAGAAGGGAGTTGGCTTCCTCTGAAACTCATCCTCAGCCTGCAAGGACTGAGCTTACATGTGTGCAGGGCTGGGCCTTGGGGAGGGACCCACGTGTGCCCACTCGGCTCTCTCCTGCCTCCCTGAGACTCAGCGCAGGAGATGACTCACCTGGCCACTTAGCTGGCAAGTGGCAGACTCTGGATTCTAATCAAGATCTGTTTCACTCCAATATATGTGCCTTTTGTCCCATAATCCATGCTGCCTCCCTCCAGAATCAGCCATCTGCATCATTGCTTAATTCTCTGAGCCTCAGTTTCCTGATCAGTAAAACTGGGATGCTAATAATGGGGCCTGATTCTCTGATGGCACAGTGGTTAAGAGCTTGGCTGCTAACCAAGAGGTCTGCAGTTTAAATCCACCACCCACTCCTTGGAAATCCGACAGGGCAGTTCTACTCCGTCCTGTAGGGTCACTATGAGTCAGAACCAACTAGACAGCACCTAACAACAACAATAATGTGGTTGCTAGGAGAAGTAATTTAGATAAGTGTGTAAGGAGGTTAGCACAGTGCCTGGCACAGCATAAACACCCATCAATGACAGCAATTATCATTATCAGAATCATTATCATTATCATTATGGTGGCTCTTGTGGCTGCGGGGACTGTTTGGAGGTCGCTGGCAGTTAAGAGGATCTCCTTCAAGGCTCTGGCATGGCCAAGGACATCTTCCAGGGGCGCATGACTCAAGATTAACATGTGGGGGATTAACACCAGCCTTTGTCCTCCCTGGAGGCCCTGCCCAGGCCACGGTCGAGGTGTCCTCCAGAGTCCCAAGGGCAGAAGAAGTGGCCTGTCTGCGTGGGTAAGCCAGCGCAGGCGCCTCATGGAAATGGAAGCTCACGGACCAATCTCCCTCTGACCTCTCGGATGCAGTGTCTCCCAGCCCCATGCTGCTCACAGAAGGAATGCCTGCAGTCTCTGGAAGCCGTGCACCTCTCTTAGGCCTTTTTTCTGATCACTGTCACTTCAGCTTCTGTGTGAAGTCGAACACAGTCTGATGTCCTTTCAGCTGTGTGCACGGGTGGGAGCAGAGACACCAGCTTCTGTGCAGCTCCGAGAGACACACCCTCATGAAACATGGATAGAGATCGGGTTTTCCCCACAGAACCCAGGGATGAAGAGCTGATGGTGACTTCGCCTTCCCTAGGAGCTGTGGGAAGGCCCAGTGGGATCAGTGCAAGCACCGAACAGCTGCCCTGCCTTCAGCAGATGGGCCCACCTCTATTTTAGGAGGTGGGTGAGTGAGAGTGTTTCCAAGGCACCCAGACTCCAACCCGACCTCGCCCTCCAATGTGGCTCCTCAGGGGACCCCAAGATCCATCAAGGGTGGATGACAAACTCTGTTCTTACAGGACATTCAAACAGGTAAATGAGTCTCCCATTCAGAGAGGAGCCCTGGTGGCACAGTGGTTAAGAGCTGCGGCTGCTAACTAAAGGGTTGGCAATTCGAATCCACTACCCACTCCTTGGAAGCCCTATGGGGCAGCTCTACTCTTTTCTATAGGGTTGCTATGAGTTGCAATCGACTCAATTCAATGGCAGTGGGTTTGGTATTTGGTTGATTCAGAGAGATGGCCTGTAGAATTTTTTCTGTAGAATTTTGGTAGGCTGGAGAGAAGCAATGCATTTGACTAAACAATAGTTTGATATCCCTTTCAGGCCAAAAGATGAATACTTATATTTACATCACTGACAGTCCCCAGGGAAGCTGGTCCTATAGGATCCCATACTGCTCAGGAGGTAAAGACATCTTTAAAGTTCCTGACAGCCACTGTCCTGATTTGTCAGCACCTTAGAGAACAGCTGCCTTGGCCAGGGGAAGTGGCTAGGGGAATGGACAGTGGGTGGCTGAAGAAAGGGGTTCCCTGGGGACTTCTGGAGGGCAAAGATGCCATGAGAACTGACAAGGCTTGAGAAAGAGGGAGATGTGGCCCAACCCTCCCTGTCTCCCCCAGGCTAAGCCAGGTCCTGTTATACCTTCTCACAGAACGGCGCTGCTTTGTGGCATAGTGCTATGAGAGTTCATAACAATACTTCATTTGATGATTATTTGACTAATAGGTTAATATACTACCATAATGTGATAAGCTGAATAATGGCCCCCCAAAAGATGTCCATGCCCTAATCCGCAGAACCTGAGAATGTTACCTTACATGGTAAAGGGACTTCGTAGATGTGATTAGGGATTTTGAGATGAGGAGATTATTCTGGATTATGTAATCACAAGGGTCCTTATAAAAGGGAGGCAGGGGTGCAGCCCTGGTGGCTCAACGGTTAAGTGCTAGTCTGGTAACCAAAAGGTTAGTGGTTCAAACCCACCCATCAGCTCTGTGGGAAAAAGACCTGGTGATCTGCCCCTGTAAAGACGACAGCCTAGGAAACCTTATAGGGTAGTTCTACTCTGTCACATGGGGTCGCTATGAGTCTAAAATCCACTCGACAGGACCTAACAACAACAAGAGGGAAGCAGGAGGATCAGAGTCAATAGTAGGTGGTGAGACAGTGGAAGCAGAGGATGGAGTGATGTGAGGAAGGGGCTACAAGCCAAAGAATGCAGGTGGCCTCTCGATGCTGTAAAAGGCAAGGAAACAGATTCTCCCTAGAGCCTCCAGAAAGAACACAACACCTTGACTTTGACTTTAGCCTAGTGCGACTGATGTTGGGCTCCTGACCTCCAGAACTGTAAGAGAATAAATTTGTGTTGTCTCAAGCTAGTAAGTTTGTGGCAATTTGTTACATGACAATAGGGAACTAACACACATCCCATGAACTCCACCAGGGCTGCTGACTTGTCTACTGATTCTTCTCCATGGCCCTGGAACAGGAGGACAAGCCCCACAGGCTTCTCCCTCATAGACTGAGAGGAAGCTGAGGCTCAGAGAGGGTGAGCCATCCATCCAAGGTTGCACAGCTGTAAGTCAATCCCAGTCTCTGACTCAACTCCCAGTTACCCATCCTGACCCATGATCCATTTGCCTCTAGCCCCGTCCTAAAAAAGATACCAGGCCCAGCCCTGCTGGGAACCTACCCTGGCCAGTGTCTACTTTAGGATGCTCTGGGCCTATTGCCTGGCACTTTGGCCCTAATCTTTACAATCAAGGGCACCAACGTGTCTCTGCTTAATGCCAGGCAGTAAGCAGACCAAAGGAGGGAGCAGTGGAGCCAAAGGGGTTCAGGAGGGAGACATGCCTTCCCACTGGGGAGACCAAAAGAGATGGGGTCTGAAATGGCTTGGGGAGGGTCATTTTCAATATTCATTCACTCACTCTGTGACTGAGTTTCCCCAGGCTCTGCAGGCCCTGGGCTTCTGGGGTTGAATTAGACAAGGTTCCTGCCCTCCCCACCCCAAGGGTTCCTGGGTCAGTTGAGGAGGCAGCTGGTGTGATAAGTGAAGTGAGAAAGCAAAGTGCACGTGGTCGCCTGAAGATGATTCTCCTCTGTCCCAGCCCTTTGTGACCTGCTTATTATGTGCAAGGCCCTGCACTCAGGGCTAGAGGCGGCCTTTCAGGAAAGGCTGTGGGTCATTCTCTTTATGGACTTGGGATCTGGCTGGGGACGCAGGACTCTGACACAGGGAGGGCCTGAGGTGGCTGAGCAGGGGCAGACGCTCCAGGCAGAAGTACTCAGGACAACGTCACCCCTAGGTAGGTGGGGCAACCAGGATAGACTTCAGGGGAAAAGCTCAGTCTTTTATAGGAAAAACCTAGACAAGCTGAGAGGAGCCAGGAGGTCAAAGAATCAGAATAAGGGGCCACTGCAGCCTTAGTGTACAGCTGCCTACTGCTCCCAGCACATGGCCGCGCCGGCCTCCACTCAGTGGGCCCAGCTCTGTAAGGAGCCCGTGCAGCTGACAGCCCTGAGCAATGGCTCAGGTGCTGTAAGCACACATCATTCATTTGCCTACCTTAAGGGCAGCTTGTAAGTCTTTCTTTGCGTGTGTTTTCATCAAGAAGTAATCTTTACAACCATGAAAAATGTCCAATAACATTTCCCTCCCTTGACAAATACCCCTGTATATCAAAGGCTCAAATACACAATGTGGAGGCGTGTAGGGACAGGTGTTGGCGATATCTTTATACCAGCCTCCAAGAACCGTCTGTGGGTCACATGGGCCCACACAAATCTCACGTGGCTGCAGAAATCGATGGATAACCCAGCGTGCAGGAGAGATTCCAGACTCATTTGCTCATTCCCCTTCTGCTAAAAGCCCTTCTCCAAGCCAGGCGCTGGCCTGAGCAGTAGGGACACTAATATGAGCAAGCCAGGCTGCTTGTCCCCAACAAGCTTGTTTTGCTGTGTGTGGGTCTAAATGTTTTGTATAACTCATTAATCTTTTCAAAAGCCCCGTGAGGAAGGTACTCTGACTCTCCATTTTACAGATGAGAAAACTGAGGCCCGGAGAGTATACATGGCTTGCTCAAGGTCACACGGCTGGTCAGTGGAAGAGGTGCTTTGCTTGCGTTTTTCTCCACTGGACTATGAGCATCTCAAAGCTGCTCATTTCAGCACAGGGCTCAGCAGGAAGCAGCCCTCAGGAAAATACAGGTGAACATATGAGCATGGGGCTTAAAGCCAGAGGACCACGAAGCCCATCTCAGAACCCAACTCCTCCATTTCACGGATGAAGACACTGAGTCCCAGAGACGAAGGGGTTCGCCAAGCAGTGACGTTCTTAGGGCCGAGCCTCCTGGCCCCTTCCACACCAGCACACCTGGCATACTTCTTCTCTGTGAGTGCCCCTAATAAGGGAAAGGAAGAGAGAACTACATGGACCAAGCAGCCACTGTGAACCAGACACTCTGCCAGGGCCTTTATGTGTCCCATCCCAGGTCACCTGGAGGAGGAGGGGCTGGATGAGACCCAGCTCAGCTGACTCTGAAGCTAGGTGCTTCTTCCCATTTTGTGGAGCACTGTTCATGCTCCCACTCTCCCTCCTGCACTGGGCTGGGCGCAGAAAGGGGGTGGTGGTGGGAAGGGGCCATTGCATCTCTCTCTCTCCCCCCACTCCAGGTTCTGTCTCCGTCACTACAGGGTCTGGCTTCCGAAGGCATCAGGCTCACCTAAAGACCTGTTCTGCAAGGTGGAATGGATCCAACAACACCTGCACGTGGACTAGAATCCACTTACTGTCTACACCAAGGGCTCCTAACAGTTTTGGAACAATGGGCCCTAACGGCACTATTGTCCCTCCGTCTCTCTTCTCTTTACCAGCCTTTGTCCTTCATGGCACATGTCACCACCAAACGTGGTTTCAATGTGTTTACTTATGGATTCACTTTCTTTTCTCCTACATTAGAACATAAGCAGACTTTTCTGTGTTCACTGCTACATCTGCAGTGCCTAGAACAGTGCCAGACACATAGTAATTGCTCAATACAGGTTTTCTAAATAAATGAAGGAGTCCTTGGGTGGTTCAAATGGTTAATGAGCTTGGCCACTAACCAAAAGGATGGAGGTTTGAGTCCACCCAGAGGCGCCTCAGAAGAAAGGCCTGGTGATCTACTTCCAAAAAAATCAGCCACTGAAAACCCTACATAGCACAGTTCTACTTTGACACCAATGGGATTGCCAGGAGTCAGAGTCAAATCAGCAGTAGCTGTTTTGTTTGTTTGTTTTAATAAATAAATGGAATCCTCTGAGAATCCTCTCCCTCCCACATGTACACATACACACACACACACACACACACACACACACAAACCACACAAATTTCAGAGGCCCATGGATTAGGGAAGTCTATACAATGTCTGGCCATCAGATTCCTACCCTGGTAAAATTTCTGGCAGCCCAAACCTGGTTTTTTTTAAGCAGGGACGATGCCACACAGATGCCATCTAAAGGGCCCTCCTGTAGGTCTCCCCTCCCCAGAGGGCCAAGGACACAATGAAGCCACTGTAGCCCCTCTGGATTCCCCTCGATGCTCCACTGTGGCCCCTGTGGATGCTCTCTCTGTGCTCAGCTGTGGCCCGGCCTTGTAGATGCCGAAGTAAATCTGAGCTCTGCTTCCCTCCTGATAGGGAGAAAGCCGGCTGGTGGAACCGATTTAGTCCCTGCTCCCCCTGCTGCTGCCTCTAAGCATGGCTAATGAGTATGCTTGACCTCATACGCTCACCAGCAGCTCTGCAAATGTCACTCAAGATCCCTCCTGATGTCCAAATGCAGAGGGCACAGTATTTTAAATTAAAAGTTATATCCTCACACATTTCATTGCTCTACTCTTTCAAAAGCAACTTGCTGATAATTTCGGGCCCTTTGATGCTAAGGCAAGGGACCCAGGTCACTCTCTCACCTGAATGGAATGTACTGATTCGACTTTGATTGGAAGTGCAGGATGTGGACAGTGCAGGGTTTCCATTTGTCGTGGTGAGGCCCAGGACAATAGTTTATCTGTCTTGGCCAACTGTGGTGACTGAGGACATGAGGACATGGATCCAAATGGTGGCTGGAGGAGGAGGGGCTGGAGAAAGGGCTCTCAGGACCCAGGGGGCTCCTGGTCTAAGGCGTGGCCTTAGCCCTGCAATACAACCCCTGGGATCTGGCCTCTGGTCTCCTTTTTGCCTTGGCTCCAACACTACCTTCAGCAGCCCTGTCTGAGCCGATGGTCACTCGGCCTGCCCGCAGCACCATCTGCCCCGGAGGAGTCCATGGCTTCCACTCCAGGCTCAGAGCAGGCTGCAGAGCAGGCAGTTCTGACCTGAGGCAAAGTGAAGAGGGCATCATCTCCAGGGCGTGAGTGAGTGGTCTGGGAAGTTCTCCTCTCCCAGAGCCACATTGTCATGCCTGAAGTTCCACTATTACAGGCCCCTTCTCTTGATGGCGCTGCAGGCCTGTATTTAAACCCTGGCTCTGCTGTAATGTGGCACTGGGCAACTTTGAACCTCTCTGACCCCCAATTCCCTCATTTATAAGATGGGGACACTAATATCTACCTCCTTGGGTTGATTTAAAAATTAAATGAAGTAATACATGTAAAATTCCCAGCATGGTTCTTGCCTATAAGGCGTCCAATTGATACTGGTTCTTTGGTCCTTCCTTTTACCTTCTTCTAATGTCGCTGAGTTCAAAGCTTTCCCAGGAAAGAAGTAGCAGATGATGGGGTGGGGGACAGGGGAGAAGGAATATAGAAGAAAGAAATCAGTTCATAGCCTAAGCCATTATTCAAGAAAGGAGGTAGAGACGGAGGGAAGTAGGTAAGGAAGTTAGTTAGGAGTTAGGGAAAAAGAAGTTAGAAAAAGGATAGAAAGAAGAGGAGGAAGAATGACAAAAGGAAGAGGGGAAAGGGGGGAGCAAGGGAGTAAAGGAGGGAGGGAGAGAGGGAGGGAGGAAGGGAAGGAGGGAGGGAGGGAGGAAGGAAGGAAGTTAAGACAAGAAACTCTTCCACCAATAGAAGGAAGAAATAGAAGATGTGCCTATTTGTTTCCATGAACAAATAAATGCCTCCTTTCCCATAAGAGGAGAAAAACTGAATGGTGCCCAGCTACTATTACTGAACACTTTGATCAAAGATTCTACAGAAGAATCCTGATCAAAAGGGGGGAAATGTAGGACAGAATTTCAAATTATCATGGAATTCAGACTTTCTGGAGCCACTGAGGCTGGATGAACCCCGAAATTGTTGCCCTAGACAGTCTTTAAACCTTAAACCAAAAATATCCTCTGAAGTCTTCTTAAAACCAAACAATAGGTTAACTTATCTAGTGAAGAATGTCTGCCTTGAGCATTGTGCTCTTTTAAGAACTACCTATATGGGATCAAATTGACAATAGCAACTCAAAAAATTAGATAGGAAACTTGCAGCACTGAGTTTATGTTCATGGGGGAGGAAAATTTCAGAAAAGGAGGGTGAGAATGGCTGCACAGTTAGAAGAACGTAATCAATGTCAATGAATTTTACATGTAGAAATTGTTGAATTGGTATATGTTTTGCTGTATATATTTTCAACAACAGTAAAAAAAGGAAAGAAAAGAAACACTTCTACCGCCCTGGGCCAAGTCCTGCCCAGAGTGCTGGGGGTCAAGGCATACCCAGGTACGACCCTACACAGACAGCCCCAGTCTGGTAGTGGGGGGGGGGGGAGTGGGAAGTGGGAAGATAAGCAAATAGGCCCAGTTAGTGTGGGGCAGTGAATGTGATGACTGGTGAAGAACAGGATCCCATGAAAACAAGATATGTATCCAGGCACGCTCAGAGACATTCCCTACCCACCACCCAGCAAGCTCGGCTCTACTCTTCCCTCCATCAGGGTGATTGCTCTTAAATCTGTCTACCTCCTTCCCCTGTTCCCTTCAGGCTGAATTCCAAACCCCTCACTGTGACCTGACATGACCCCCCATGATCAAGCCCCTGCCTGCCCCCAGCCTCCTTTCATGGTCCTGTGCTGCAGGTCTTTCTGTTCCAGGAACGCTGAATGCCCTTCCCCAACCCCGGCCCTTCACATGGTTGCCCTTATAGAATAAGAGCTCAGGACTGCAGTGACTGGGCAGTAGAGATGGTTACAGTGCACACCGCTAACCAACAGGTTGGAGGTTCAAGTACACCCAGAGGAGCCTCGAAAGAAAGGCCTGACAATCTACTTCTGAAACATCAACCATTAAAAACCCCAAGCAGCACAGTTCTACTCTGACACACGTGGGGTTGCCATGAGTCAAGAGTCGACTCAAAGGCAATTAGTTTTGATTGTGGGACTGGAAGCCTCAACTCAGATGTTACCTTGTCCCTGTGGTCTTTCTCTCATAGTGGGGCTTGGCTGTGTCTCCTCAGTTGTGCTCCTCCAGCATCCCGATCACCCATCATTTATCACACTGTAGGTCATATTCTGGTTATGACTCATTGTCCCGGCCATGTCTCATTTACGGTTGTACTTGCAGCACCTAGCCCAATGCCTGGCGCACAGTGGGTGCTCAAGAAATGTTCATAGTTAACAAGCACTGGTTGGGCTTTGGGGTGACCAAAGAAGATATGGACCTTGTCCTCATGGGGCTTCCAGTCTAGCAGAAGATAGACAATCAAATAAACCAAAAAAATAAACCCATTGCTATGGAGTCGATTCCAACTCAGTGACCCTATAGGACAGAGTAGAACTGCCCCCCATAGGGTTTCCAAGAAGCAGCTGGTGGATTTGAACTGCTGACCTTTTGGTTAGCAGCCATAGCTCACTGTAGCTGTTAACCACTGCACCACTAAGGCTTCGATCAAATAAAAAATAGTAATTAATTAATAAGTATAGGTGATGCTAAAGGTAATGGAGAACAGGTTCCAGAGCCCTGGGAGTGGCAGCAGGGGGCCATATCCAGTCCTGAAGGTCTTGGGGCTTCCCTGAGGATACGACCTTTGAGTCTTCTGCAGGATGGGAGGGAATTAAAGGGGAGAGGCATGGAGGAACAGCATTCCAGGTGGAAGGAATAGCAATGCAAAAGTTCTGAGGCAGCAAAGTGCGATGCAGGAACTAAAATAAGGCCAGTGTGGCTGGGACTCAGAGAGCAGAGAGAGGTGTGGTGAAAGTGTGGGCTGAGAGGTGAGCGTGGACCCAGCCTGTGGCACTTGTAGGCCACGTCTGGCTTTTGGTCTTGGTTCTAAGTCCTAACCTTTGTGGGCTTGGCCTTGAGGCGTGCTGGGGCCTTCACAGGAGCTGGTTTTGCCTTCATGTCTAACCTGGGGAGGCATTCATATGGAAGTCTGGGGTGATTTGGAGCAGGCCCAGCTATCAGCTGAAGGCATGGAGAGCAGATCCAGTTTAGGAAGGGGCTGGTGAGAGCTCAGCAGGAGGTCAGCACCCGGACAAGCAGTCTGCGGTTCGGAGGAGGCCTTTAGCCCCAGACAGAAACCAGAAGACGAATCATTAAGTCCACGTACAAAGACTGAGATCATATAGAGGGCTGTGGGTCAGGGAGTGGGGTGGTCTGGCTCTCTCCTTCCCCCACACCCCAGGCAGCAACAGAGCATTAGGTTTTACACCTGCTTAGCAGGCCTAGGAGGCCCTGAGCAGGGCTGACCCAGGCCCAGTTGGGGCTGAGGGACTGGGCCACATCAGAAGCTGGAAACCCAGCCACCCAGATTGGGACTGGAGAGCCTTTCCCCAATGACAAGGGCTTGAGTCTGAAAGCCTACCCTGTCCTAAACAAGGTAGCTTCCATATCTCCTTTTTATACCCTATACTTTTTGTTTGTTTGTTTTGTAGGACATAGAAGAATATCAACATTAACCAGTTGCAGTCAAGTCGACTCTCTCATGGTGACCCCATGTGTGCCAGAGTAGAACTGTGCTCCACAGGGTTTTCAGTGGCTGAGTTTTCGGAGTAGGTCACCAGGTCTTTCTTCCGAGGTACCTCTGGGTGAACTCAAACCTCTAACCTTTCAGTTAGCAGCCAAGCACTTTAACCATCTGCACCACCAGGGGACTCCACAGTCCCTTCTATCTCTCCTTCCTCAGCTGCATTGTCAGTATTTCCATTATTACTAATAATAAGAGCTAACATTTATTGCATGCTTATGTTTATCATATGCCAGGCACTATGCTAAGCTCTTTGCAAGAGTATCTCATTAATCCGCTCAACCACCCTACAAAGTATGATTACCGTCTCCACTTTGCAGAAGCGGGAATCGAAGCACAGAGAGTTAAGTAACTTGCCCAATATTGCACAGCCAGTAAGTACTGGGGTTGGGATCAACAGCAGCCCGCTCTACCCTCCCATCGTCATTGTCTATACCGTCACAGGTACACACCCCTACCTAGAAGCTTCTAGACTTCATGCCATATTTCTGTTGCTCTGTCTACCTTTCTGTCAAGCTCCACTGTCTCTTGCTGGTTTGCTCTGCCCCTTCTTGGTTCTTTTAAGGTTCCCCTTGATCACCACCCCCCACCCCCATCCCCTGCAGGGGAGATGCCCAGGTTGACTGTGCCAGGCAGGACCCAGCCCCTTCCCAGCTGTCTGGGTTCCCTCGCTTGCCGTGTCTGAGGCAGGGCGGGGGGTGGGGTGGTGTCTGTCGGTGCAGAGCGCCGGCAGGCCTATTTTGTTTTTTTCCTAACAGGTTTCTTATGGTATCTTTGAATTAATGGGACAAAGATAAAGGAGGCATTTTGGCTACCATCCAAAGCAGCTGCCAAGCCAGGCCAGGGGCCCGCTGAGAAATAGCCCTGACACTTCCTCCCACCACGGGCATCAGTATCAAAGGGAACTGCAGGCTCAGTCCTTGCTGAGCCTCACTTCCAGCCTGGCTGGCAGAGACCAGGAAGGCCAATCCATCTGAGAGAGAAGCTTACTGGAAATAAGAGCCCCTTCCCGGCTCCATGCCGTGCTTCCAGCCACTGAGCCCAAGTGCACTGGGCAAACAAAGGAGGAAGAGGATGGGAGCCATTTTGTTGGTTTCACTGAAAAACTCTGTCTTATGTGTGTGTGCACTTTGGTAAGAGTCCCTGGGTGGCGCAGACAGTTAAGTGCTCAACTACTAGCTGAAGGCTGGGGTTTCAAACCCATTCAGAGGTGCCTCAGAAGACAGGCCTGGCAATCTGCTTCTGAAAGGTCACAGCCTTGAAAACCCTATGGAGCAAGTTCTACTCTGCACACATGTGGTGGCCATGAGTTGGAATCAACTCAATGGCAGCTAACAACAACTACAACAGTGCACTTTTGTGAGCTTGGTTGTCTAGTCGGGGGTGTATATGGGTGTCTTACACTGTGATGCAGAGCTTAAAAGCAGGGGCTCTGGAGCCCAACTGCCTGGGTCCAAAGCTCAGCTCTATCATTTACTAGCTGCGTGACCTTGGGCAAGTTTCTTAACTTCTCTAAGCTTCAGTTTAGAGCAATGCCTGGCACCTAGTCCATGCTTTCTAAGAGCGGATTGCTACTGTACTTTGGAGTCTCTTATTGGGTTTCTGTGCCTGCATGAGCGTGGTTTCTGTGCCTTGCTTTTGAATTTACGATATTCTTGTAGTCAACTTGGTGGAAGGAGCTGGTGACCTGGAGACAGGGGAGAGCCTTCACTATAGACCCTTTCCTGGGCAAGGGAGTAGGCAGCAGTGGCCAGACCCCTTGACACTGGTTTGGGGGCTGGGACTCTTGAGAGGGTTTGGCTGGTTCTGGAATGAAAACACAGGGAGCTCTCTGTGAAATTAGTCACAGACTCACTATCACACCTGGCATGGTCCTTAGGAATCAGCTTAGAGCCCAAATCCTTCTCATGAAGATGGGGAAGCTGAGGCCGAGGGCTACTGGATCCCTCCTTGCTATTGTTTGAAGCAGAGTGCAGGGGAAGGAGGCTGTCAATGCCAGCAGGTACATTTTGTTTTTCCCTCACAGGTTTCCTAACAGGCCAAGTCCTGCAGTGAAGCAGTGGCTGGGCTAAAGCAAGAATCGAGGTTTCTGGCTCTCTGGAGAGACACAGGATGGTTCATTCACGTGTATCCCAATTACTAAGTAGAAGCGGGTAACTTATTGCAGGGCCAGGTATACAGTAGGCACTCAGAGATCATTCCTTTATTTTCTTTGCCCCTGCCCTCAAAGAACTCTCAGGCCACTCTCAGCCACTGCTCCATCTATCTCCTATTTACTGAGCACTTACTATGTGCCAAGCTCTAGGCTAGGTTCTAAGAACACAGTGGTGAGTGGTGAGTCATGGTTCCTGCCCTCTAGAAGCTTACAGTCTAGTAGGGGAGATGGACATCCATCAGAGAATCTTACAAGTATATGCAAATGAAGGAATGGCAATCACTGTGCTCACTGAGGATGAGAAATGATGAAGGAAGATGAAGAAGTGGAATTTGATCTAGTCCTTCTGATAAAGTGATATTGGAACTAGGATCTGAAGCAGCACCAGATTAACCAGTAAGCAAGGTACACACCAAATCAAAACCTACTGCCATCAAGTCGATTCTGACTCACAGCAACCCTACAGGACAGAGCAGAATGGCCCATAGGGTTTCAAAGGCTATAAATCTTTATAGAAGGAGATTGCCACCATCTTTCTCCCACCGAGTGGCTGGTGGGTTCAAACTGCCAACCTTTTGGTTAGCAGCCAAGCGCTTAACCACTATGCCACCAGGGCTCCTTAAGGTTTGCACAGGTTTACAGGAAGCAAGGTACACACGGGCTTAATTGTGTTTACTTACTAATCTGTACTGAACAAGTTTACATCGGTTTTTTTTGTGCACTACAAATTGTGCACTACAGATTAGTAAGTAAGCACAAGTAAACCCATGCGTACCTTGCTTATTGAGTAATCCTGATCAGAAGGATGGGGTAGAGGACTTCCAGGTGGAGGGAATGACATGTGCAAAGGCCAGGTGGTGGGAGGAAGCACAGCCCATTTGAGGAACTGAGCAAAGGAAGAGTGGCTGGAGCACAGGAGGAAAGGAAAGACGTCACCTAAGTGATCAGACAGGTGACCAGGCTTGTCTGTGGGCTCACAAGAGACACCCTTGGGGGCCTCCTTGGCACACTGTGTTGGGAGAGAGGAGGAAATGCAGGGGCTGGGGTACTGCACTGGCAGGTGGGGTCTGGGGCTGGTGTGAATGAGTAGGCTGTGTCCACGCGCACACTTGTGTGTTAGTATGCCATCTGCTCCCCAGACATTTGCAGCCTCCACTCCAGTTGTCTGCAGTCCTTACTCCCAGCTGTTTGCAGTTCAACAATCCAGCTATTTGCAGGCACTACCCCAGTTATTTGCAGGCATTATCCTCAGGAGTGTGCGTTCACAACCCCAGCTGTTCACAGTCATCACCCTCAGATATTTGCAGTCACCAAGCCAGCTGTTCACCATCACCTTCCCAGCTGTTTGTAGCTACCACCCTCAGCTCTTCAGAGTTCCAATCCAACTGTTTGCAGTCATTGCCTAGTTATTTGCAGTTTCCATCCCCCTTTGACCATCAGGTAAGGCTTACTCTAGACCGGTTCTAACAGCAACTACTGTTAGCTAATAATTGAGCACCTACTGGATGGTAGGCACTGTACTAAGTGCTTTTACATGCACTCTCTCATTGGACCCTCACAACAACCCATTTGTTTGGTTGTCAAATATTGATGGCATGCCTCCTATACATCAGGCACTGTGCCAGGTGCTGGGCATACAGTGAAGACCAGAACTAGACATGTTCCTGCCTTTATGGAGCCTTCGGTCTTGTGAAGGAGACAAGGGTTAATAAAGTAATGACACCAATAAGTGTGTAACCATAAATGGAGACAGTCCCATGAAGAAAAGAAGCATTATGAGAACATAAAGCAAAGTCACCTGGGCGAACAGGTGATCAAGAAGGCCCTCTGAGGCCATCACACTTGAGCTGAGATCTGAAGAATGGACACAGGTAGCTGTGGCTGGGGCTATGGGTGCAGGATGAGAAGAGCCTCCAGGAGAGGAAAGAGCATGTGCAGATGCTTAGGCGGGAGGGACTGAGGAATGGCCAGGTGGCACGCAGGAGCATGGACAATGAGGGCAGAACGTGAGGACAGGCCATGGGAGCCAGGGTGGGATGACTTGGTCAGATTGTCCATCAGTGTGTGGGTTTCTGTAAAGAATGAATTGTAGGGGGCAACAGTGAAAACAGTGAACCCAATTAAGAGGCTACGGCAGGCATCCAGGTGAGAGATGATGGAGGTGTGCACTGGGAGGGGCAGGGGACAGTGGAGAAAAGTAGACTAATGTGACGGGTATCTAGGGGACAAATCAGACAGGACTTAGTTGTGGAGAGGGAGAAGGTAAAGATGATTTCTATGTTTCTGATTTGGGCTACTAAGTCTCCTGAGACGAAAGCACTAGAAGAGACCAGGGCCAGAGGAAGCGGGGACAGGAGGGTGGGTGGAGTTGCATGGCATCAAGAAAGAAGCCCTTGCAATAGGGCTGCAGAAAGACATAGGCTCTGGAGTCAGACTCTCTGAGTTCAAGTCCCGGCTCATCCACGTTCTAATTGTTTATCCTTGAGCAAGTCATTTAACACTCTCTGCCTCAGTTTCCTCCTTAGTAAGATGTAGGGGGAGGAGAGAGATTACCGTGAAGCTTATTGATCTATACGTACTTTCAATGAGTTGACTATATCTACTGTCTACAGTTAATATGCCCCCAGACTCTAGCCTAGTACAGGACACATGGTAAGAACTTACTAAGTATTTGCTGAATAACAGAATGAATGATGGGCCAATGAAGGAACTCCTGGGATGAGCTGTGAAGGACCAGTGGACCTGCCAGCGGGTGGAGGAAAGGGCATCCCTGGCCAAGGGAGCACCAGGTGCACTGGTAGGGAGGCTAGAAACAGTGTGGCCCACTCCAGGAACTGGACATAATTTAGTCTTAGTGGAGTGGACGGCACAGGAGGGACAGGCAAAAACTCAGGTTGGACAGATAGGCAGAGCTTAGGTCACAAAGGTTTTATAAGTCCTGCTGAGGCGTTTGGACTAGACCCTGAGATTCCCAGGAGGTCAGAGCAAGGAATGGCAGGACCTAGGGGCTGTAAGAAGGATGAATTAAAGGGAGGAGACTGGAGGCAGAGAGGCTGGTGAGAAGGCTCCTGCAACAATCGAGGTAAGGGATGTTTTTGGGTTTTTTGTTTCCATACAAGGAATATTTTGAGCACTTAGCAGGCACCAAGAAATTATACAGGACCTCCTTTTCCAGGATGTGAGTAAGCCAGCTGGTCTGATCACCTGCCTCTCCCCTCCCCGCCACCTCCCTTGGGACTTGTCTCTCCTTGGAAGCACTGTTCCCTGTGGAAGATCTGGCCAGGGCAAGAAGTGAAGGAAAGAGCTGGCCTCAACTCTTTGGTGACTGGCTATTTGCAAAGCGATTTAGGAGTCCTCCTGTGACTGCAGAGCTGATTTCTGGCCACAGCTGCCTCCTCTTGGGGACGGGCTTGGCTCCCCCAGAGTTTCCCTGTCCTAAACCGTCTCTTCCTGCAGCTGAAGGATTGTCTCCAGAGCTAAAGTGAGAACGTGTGAAGCCATGAGTCACAGGTGTGTTGGGTCACAAGGGTGGTGAGTCACAGGCATGTTTCCCCCTAGGCTGAGCAGGTAGAGGCTGTCACCTATCCAACTGCCCAGGGGGTCATGGACCCGGGGGGAGAGTGTCTCTGGAAAGGAGAGAAAGAGGTTTTACAGGAAAGCTTGTTTCTGTGCTTTGGCTGGCAGCCTGCCTCCTTGATGCTGGCAGCACACAGGGAACACTAGCATCTCTGAGGGCAGACGAAAGGGCTTGCCCCAACCCAGGGTTTGATGAAAAATGCAGATTGCTCGGGCTTACCCAAAAAAGAAACCAAAAACTCATTGCCGCTGAGCTGATTCCGACTCATAGTGACCCTATAGGACAGAGTGGAACTGATCCATAGAGTTTCAGGCCTCCTAAATCAGAATCTCATGGAGTGAGGCCAGGGAATTCTGCATTTTAACAAGCTCCCTGATGATTCTGATTGACACTGAGGCAGTGCTTCTCAAACAGCATAGGGGTCACCCCGTGGATCTTATAAAGTGCAGATCCCGATTCACTCAGTCTGGGGTGGGGCCCAAGATTCTGCATTTCTAACCAGCTCCCAGGTGAGGCCGCTGATCCTAGGACCAGACTTTGAGCAGACCGGCACCAAAATTTGAAGTTCTGATTTCCCAACTTTTTTTTTTTTTTTTTTAAGGAAACAAATCTCTTTCAAAAGAAACCTTGCACAGAACCCTGATATATAAAACAGATGATATATTTAATATAAAAGTACTGCACACATACGGGCGTGCAATATTTGCTTATTATAAAATCCATCAATGGAAACCTTGCATGCAACCCCGATACATAAAAAAACAGATGACGTATTTAATATAAAAGTATTGTACGCATACAAATGTGTAACGTTCGCTTATCGTAAAGCCTATCAATAGAAACAAGGCAGCTTCGATGAAGACGGAAATCTGATGCTGGGATTAAAGGAGGCTGGTGGCCCAATGGTCAAGCGCTCAGCTGCTAACTGAAAGGTCAGCAGTTCGAACCCACCAGCAGCTCTGCAGGAGAAAAGATGTGGCGATCTGGTCCTGCGAAGATTACAGGCTAGGAAACCCTATGGGGCAGTTCCACTCTGTCATATAAGGTCGCTATCTGTCGGAATCGACTCGACGGTACACAACAACAACGGTTCTATTACCATCTTACATGGGCCTCAGTGTCCATCGAATTCCAACCACATAAGGGCAGCAGCCTCACTGCCGCAGCCTTGAGGCTGGACCTGGCAGGTGATGGAGAGGCCACCCTGGAGGACCAACTCGGTGTGGATGGAGCCCCTGCTGCCTCCCTCTCTGTGTAAGACTTGGACTTAGCCTTCCTTCCCCATCTACTCGCCCTCCCCGTGAAGCAGTCACAGCTAAATGTAGCCGGGAGCCAGGCTTTCTAGGGAGGCGAGCTAGAGGGAAGCTGTGCGGGAGCAATTGCTAGTGCGCATCCCAGCCACAATGCCAGGGGTGCTCATTAGAGGTTTGGCAGCTGGAGAGGGCGGGAGGGACTGTGGTGGGACTGCCCAGGCTGCTCTGGAGGAAGGCAGGATGAAGCAGCGTATGCACGGCTTAGTGGAGAGGTGGAAGCCACCCATCTGTTGTGAAGGCTCTGGGGCTGGCAGAAGGGGGGTTTGGGAAAGAGCAATGCCAGTGGAGCCGAAGGATCTGAGTGTGAATCCTGATTGTGCCACTCACTCACTGTGTGGCTCTAGGTAAGTTGTTTGACCTCTCTGGGCTTTGGATAAAAAAGGATACTATATACTTTGTTGTTGTTAGCTGCCATTGAGTCGGCCTCCCATTCGTGGTGACCCCATGCACAACAGGACGGAACAATTCTTGGTCCCGCACCATCCCCATGACTGGTGGCAGACCAGACTGTTGTGATCCATAGGGTTTTCACTGGCTGTTTTTAAGAAGTAGATCACCAGGTGTTTCTTCATAGTCTGTCTTAGTCTGGAAGCCCTGCTGAAACCTGTTCAGCATTTTAGCAATATGCAAGCCTCCACTGAGACAGGTGGTGGTTATGCATGAGGTGGATTGGCCAAGAATCCAACCTGGGTCTCCTTCATGGAAGGAGAGAATTCTGTCATTGCACCATCAATGCCTCACCCATTATGTATTTTAGGGGGGATTAAGTGGGACAGTGTTCAGGGGCAGATAACCCTGTAGTGACATGCAGATTAGTAAGTAAGCAGAAGCAAGCCCGTGCTTACCTTACTTACTGGGTCATCTGCCCGTCAGGGACTGTAAATTTGAAAAGAGGTTTTGATTCTGTAGGAAGGTGCTGTGGGGTTGAAACAGAGACAGATGCCAGCTATACCTAAAAGCAGAATCTCTGATGTGGTGAAAAAACGTGAAATTACTCACTACAGGTGATCTGGTAAGCAAGGTAAGCACTGTGCTTACCTTGCTATTGGATAATCCACCCCTGAGTGTATGTGAAGGTCTCTGCTGCCCAGTAGACCTTGCTCCCTGGTTTTTCCCAGGCTGGAGGTTAAGGCCTGTCTTAGTCATCTAGTGCTGCTATAACAGAAATACCACAAGTGGATGGCTTTAACAAAGAGAAGTTTATTCTCTCACAGTCTAGTAGGTTACAAGTCCAAATTCAGGGCATCAGCTCCAGGAGAAGGCTTTCTCTCTTTGTCGGCTCTGGAGGAAAGGTCCTTGTGATGCAGCAGTCTTCCCTTGGTCTGGGAGCTTCTCTGCCCAGAAATCTCAGGTCCAAAGGATGCGCTCTGCTCCCAGCACTGCTTTCTTGGTGGTATGAGGTTCCCATATGTCTCTGCTCGCTTCTCTCTTTTATATCTCAGAAGAGTTTGGCTTAAGACACAATCTCATCTTGTAAACCTCATCACTTGAACCTCATCATAGTGACAGAGTTTACAACACATAAGGAAATCACACCAGATTTACAAAACAGTACACAATCCATACAATACTGGGAATCATGATCCAGCCAAGTTGACAGGTATTTTGGGGGGTCACAATTCAATCCATGACAAGGCCCTGAGGGCACTGCACAGCCTTGTCTGCTGACACAAACCTGTGCTTCCTTTCAAGTGTCCAGTCGACACAGCATGAGGCTCAGTACCTCTCTGATTGCCTACATTTAGAGGAACACAGGGTCTCATCCACTGACAGGCTCCCGGGGCACAGCAGTCAATGCTCCTGCAGAAGGACCAGGCAGAAGCCACCACTCTCTCACCTGCCTTCTGTGTCCCTGGTCCACTCCTTGCTCATCACTTAGCACCCTGGATGGTGATGCTCCATTAATGAGTCTCAATGCCCCAACACCAGGGAGCTCCTTAAAGCCAGAGGTGGTTCTTCCTTCACCTTGGCACCCACCCTCTGAGTTTCACGCAAGAACTGGCATGGAGCTGGCACCAGCCAGCATTCATAGAATGACAACAGTCAGTCCCTTCCCTCTTTATATACTGTGTCCAACAATCCCTCTAGCCTAGGGACTTCCCACACAGCCACAGTGTCTGGGCTGCCAAGACTCATACCCTTTTAGCAATACCCTCCTCCCTCTGCTCTCCTAGGTCCCTGGGTGGCGCAAACAGTTTGTGCTTGACTACTAACCCAAAGGTCGGTGGTTCAAATTCACCCAGTGGTACCGCAGAAGAAAGGCCTGACAATCTGCCCCTGTAAAGACTACAGCCAAGAAAACTCGATGGAGCAGTTTTACTCTGTAGCACATGAGGGCATCATGAGTCGGAGTCACTTTCACGGCAGTAGGTTTGGCTTTTGGGTTTTCTGCTCTCCTAATCCATGTCCTTCCTCATCTATCAAATACTACTTAAAGCTTTTCCTCTTCAGGAAGTCTCCCCTCCCAGGGAAGACGAGGCAAAGGGAGAACATGTACCACTGCACAGAGTCCTCACGCCCTTGTAAGGGATGTGCCAATGTCATAACCATTTTACAGATGAGGAAACTGAGGCTCAGGGAGGTGGCATCTTATACTAGGTCGTAGAGCAAGTAAGTAAGGCCAGGCTTCCCACCCAGGTCTGCCTGCTCCCAGTGCCCTTCCAGGGCTGGCTGCCTTCCTGCTTCCCCACTGGGCCATGACTCAGCCAGCTCCTTAACCCTGGCTCTTGTCAGACTTCTGGCCTCTGTTTGTGCTTTATTTGCTAATAGCTTCAAGTCCTTCCAAATCCGCTCTCCTGGCTTCAACCCCAAGCAGCCATGCTCCCTCAGCCAGAGCTCCTGACTTGCTCTCTTATCCAAATGGGGCACCTGGAGCATCACGCAGGGCACTGGGCATGGTGAATCATCCTCCATCAGCACTGACTCAGGGCTCCTTTCTCCTCGGTCCTGAGACCAACTGAGACAAGGCACAGTAGGCACAAGAACATCGTGCCACAAAATGTCACAAGACTGTTGCAGTGCAATGTGCATGCAAGTCCCCAGTGAGTGGAATACACCACTGGGGTAGGAATGCCCAAAGGATGGGCTAGGGCCCCTGGGAACCGGGGTGGACAGGCTTCTTGGGGGAGGTGGGAGGATCTGGGTCCCGAAAAGCAAACAGGAGAAAGTAAGAAAGACAGTGTCCTACTCACGCTTGCAGAGGACCTGCGGGGGTGTCTACTGGCTCTTCTGACCACAAGCCGGAGGTAGGAAGAAGGTGGTGATGACTGATGGCATAGCAGGGCTGGGGGCTCAACCAAGTATCTGAAACCCACTTCCCAGACGGACTGAGGCAGTCAAAGGGTAAATGAATGCGCAGGTCTTTTTGTCACAATGGGAGACAGTCTTACATGGTGGACTCTAGAGACACACAGACCTGGGTTCAAGTCCTGATTCTTCCACTTCCTGATTCCTAAACCTTAGCTATGGACCTGTCAGACCCTCAATTCCCCTATCTATAAAATGGAGATGGTATATTTTATAGATGTGTTGAAGATTAACCAAAAAACCAAAACTTACTGCTGTCATGTGGATTCCGACTCACAGAAATCCTATAGGACAGAGCAGAACTGCCCTACAGGGCAGTTTCCAAGGCTGTAAATCTTTATGGAAGCAGACTGTCACATCTTCCTTCCGCAGAGCAGCTAGTGGGTTTGAACTGCTCACCTTTTGGTTAGCAGCCGAGCACTTTAACCACTGCACCTCCAGGGCTCCTTTGTTGAGAATTAAAGGGTATTGTAATGAGCTAACATTTATTGATCACACAGTATTGTTGTTAGCTGCCATCGAGCTAGCCCAGACTCATGGCAACCCCATGCACGATGGTACGAAATGCTGCCAGGTCCTGCACCATCTCCATGATGGGTTATGGTTAGGGTTTTCATCTGGCTGATTTTCAAAAGTAAATCACCAGGCCTTTCTTCCTAGTCCATCTTAGTCTGGAAACGCCACTGAAACTTGTTCAGCATCATAGCAACTTGCAAGCCTCCACGGACAGACAGGTGGTGGCTGTGCATGAACACTATTCTCAGTGCTATACATATGTTAAATAATACAATCCTCACAATAGCCCCAACAAATGAATGTCATTATCATCACCATTTTGTAGACAAAGAAGCAGAGGCACAGAGAGGTGAAGCGACTTGCCTGTGGTCACCTGGCTTGTAAGTAGAGCTGAGATTTGAAACCAGGAAGTCAAGCCTCTGAGCTCAGTGCCTTAACTACGATACTATTTCAAGTGCATATCTAATATCCTGGGTACAAAGCCTGACAGAGACTGAGTATTTGTTTAGACACCTCCCGGGGCATCTCATCCATCTCTGATATCAACCATGACCTCGCTGTGGATGAATCCCAAGGCTAGGCCTCCTTGCTGAGCTCCAGACTCTAAGTGCAATGAAGACTTGGACATTCAATCCTACAGGTACTTTCCTCTCAACATGCTCACAGATAAGCTCATCATCACTCTCCCCAACCACCCCATTCTAAACCCACTCCTCCTCCCGTGTTCCTAAAGCAATCAATGGCACCACCACTCCTCTTTGCCAAGTAAGAAACCTGGAATCACTCAAGAGTCTTTCTCCCACCCCCTCCCCCATCTCCACTGCTTGAATTTACACTGCATCACATCTCAGCCCCACTTGTCCTCCATGCCTCCCCCTTCCACCAAAAATATCCAGTAGCTGCAGAACAACAAGAGTGGTCACTCCCCTGCCTCGGCCATTTAAGAGAGGAAAGACCTGGTGTACTCAGCATATTTGAGACTCTTCTTGATCTGGCCCTGCTGAAGCAGTAACTCAGGTTCATCTCCCACCTTCTCTCCTATTTTTGTTCATCTCTATTTCCCCAGAGTCTAACACAGTGCCAAGCACACTTAACGTGCTTAATATACGGCCTTTGAGTGAAGGAATGAAAGAAGGAGTGAATTTGGCTACGGTCATTCCCAATGGACTTGCTATTAAGCCAGTGCTGTAAGACACAGTTTGTGAGCAGTGGCTGGAGCAGCCAGGGCATGGAAGAGGCCTGGCCTGACAGCCGACAGGACATGGGGTCTGCAGAGGACCCTGCCGCAACAATGGCCCCTAACAGGGTTTCTGAGAAACTGGGCTGACCTGGCAACAGGAGGTGTTTGGAATGATTGAAAAAATAAAAGGACTGATACAGAATTAATCATGTTGCATCTTCATCAAAATAATGATCTAATAATCTTTTCAAGCAATGGTCCTGGAACAACAGGATATCCATATGGGGAAAAATGAACTTCAACCCTTACTTTACACCATACACAGTATTAACTCAACATGAATCAAAGACCTAAATGTAAAAGCTAAAACTATAAAACTTCTAAAAGAAAATAAGAAAAAAAACTTCATAACTTTGAGAGAGGCAAAAAATGATATACATTGGTAAACTGAAATTTATCAAATTAAAAACTTCTACTTTTCAAGACACAGTTAAGAAAATGAAAAGGCAAGCTATAAACTGAGAAAAAGATTATATATATATATTTATATATATGGATGTAAATTATGGTGTTGGTGAAGAACATTGAATATACCATGAACTGTCAGAAGAATGAACAAATCTGTTTTGGAAGAAGTACATCCAGAATGCTCTTCAGAAGAGAGACTTTGGACTTTGTCTCACGTACTTTGGACATGTTATCAGGAGGGACCAGTACCTAGAGAAGGATATCATGCTTGGCAAAGTAGAGGGTCAACAGAAAAAAGGAAGACCCTCAATGAGATGGATTGACACAGTGGCTGCAACAATGAGCTCAAACATAGCAACGATTGTGAGGATGGTACAGGACCAGGCAGTGTTTCGTTCTGTTGTGCATGGGGTCGCTATAAGTTGGAACCAACTTGACAGCACCTAATAACAACAAATATGTGTGTGTGTATTTTTTTTTCAGGATATGAACCCTTGGTCATATACACAAGTGTATACATGTGTATATATGTATATGTGTGTGTGTATTTTTTCAGGATACAAATCCTTTGTCCTATGCATATGATTGTTACAAGTCACAATCAACTTGACAGCAATGAGTTTTAACAGGTATATATGTGTATATATGTATGAGTCTGTGTGTGTTTTTTTTCAGGATACAAATCCTTTGTCATTATACATATGTGTACACAAGTGTATGTATGTATGTGTGTGTGCATATTTTTTCAGGATACAAATTCTTTGTCATATATATGTGTATGTGTGTATATACGGGTAAGTGTGTGTGTATACACACAATAGAGTATAAATTGTATGATAACACTGTATGATTCTATTTATATGAAACTCTAGGAAAGACAACTAATCTGAAGTGATAGAAAGCAGACCAGATGCCTGGGAGCTGGGTGGGAGGGGAATAACTGAGAAGGTACATACCTAGGAACTTTTTGGGAGGATGGAAATGTTTAATATCTTGATTGTGGCGGTGGTTAGGTGGATGCATAAACTTGTCAAAACTCATCAAATTGTACCCTTAAAATTGGTGCATTTTATTATATGTTAATTATAGTTCATTAAAGATGATTTAAAAATACATTTAGAATAGGTATGAAAAAATTATCCAAAATAAGATGTGTAGTAAACAGAGGCCCAAAGTTCCCTACATAGCCTGTGAACTCACCCTTGGAAATGGAGTTAGACCTAATTACATAGTTATTTAATTTAAATTAACATGGATTCACTCCATTTAATGCGATGAGAGTCTTGCAGGAAACACACATTACTCTCTCTCCATTGGTCCCCTCATGCCAAGCTTTCTCCACATGGGAGCCCATGTTATAACAGGTCTGTCTCCCCACGTCCTTTGCTTATCCTGGCTCTTCTCTTCCCCAATATGGTGAAGGGCTAGAAAGAGTGTTGTTCTCCCCAAATTCAGGACACATGGGAAAAATCATGGGCTCTCCTATCAGACACACCTCAATCCAAATCCCAGATCTACCAAGTTACTTGATGACTTTGTACCTTAATTTCTTAAAGCTAAAAATCTAACACATTTAAAAGTGGCACCCATTGGTTGAGGCTGGGGGTGTGGAAGGGATCCTCAGCCCACCCAATTGCCCCCTGCTCTTTCTTGTCTCCTCCCTTCTCCAGGTTAGGGCTGCCAGATAAAATACAGGAGACCCAGTTAAATATGAATTTTGAATAAAGAACAAATGATTTTTTAGTATAAGTAAGTATAAGTAAATATTGGGTGGTGGTGGTAGTTACCATTGAGTCAATTCCTACTCATGGCAACCCCATGTGTGCAGAGTACAACTGCTTCATAGGGTTTTCAAGGCTGTGACCTTTCAGAAACACATCACCAGGCCTGTCTTTCAAGGCACCTCTGGGTGACTTCGAACTGTCAACCTTTCAGCTAGTAGTCCAATGCTTAACCATTTGAACCACTCAGGGATTCCTGTAAGTAAATATTGCATGGGGCATGCTTATACTAAAATATTGCATGGGGCATTCCTATAGTTAAAAAAAAAAAATCACTGTTTATCTGAAATTCTAACTTAAATGTTCTGTATTTTTATTTGCTAAATCTAGCAATTGATAGGCCACCCTCCTCCATGTGGTCCCATATGCTATCCTAGAACCTTTAGGGCTCCAGACAACACAGTTTGAAACCATTTCCTAAGCAAACATAAACTGTGGGCTGGTAAATATCCAAAAGTCTTCCATCAAAATATCACAGGGAGATGAGGAGGTGGAGCAGGGCTAAACAGGAGCCACCACCAAGCTCTGCGGCCGGATGACACTTCGGCTCACTCCTAGGAATGTGTTTAATTGTACAAATCTCTCTGAACGGGAGCCAGAGGAGGCACAGACTTGTTGTTCTGCAAACCACTGGATCTTTTTACTATTTTATTTATATTCTTTACTGGGAGTGAGAAAACGTCCCTGGTCAGAGTGACCCTGGGCAAGTCATTTAAAATACCCCCCTCTGACTCAGTTTTTTCATCTCTAAAATGGGCCACTAAATAAAGTTAAAAGACAAGTTACAGCTTGGGAAACAAAACAGTAATATCCAGCATATATTAAGAGTCCTAACAAGTCAATAAGAAAAAGGTAGACAATCCAGCCTAACAGGAAAAAAAAAAAAAAAAAAAATGGGCAGGAGATATGAACAGGTAATTTACTGGAAGAAAAAATACAAATGGAAGAGAAACATATGAAAAGAGGCTCAACCTCATTAATAATCAGGAAGATGCAAACCAAAACAACAGTGAGATAGCATTGTTTGACAAGCAGATAGACAGAAATGAAAAAGACTGATACAATGAAAAAAGACTAGAAAAGACTGATAAAGAATCTAATGGGTGGTGAGGGTCGGGGAATGAGCTTAGCTTGTTGATGGAAATTATAAATTATTACGACTTTTAGGGAGGACAATTTGACAATCCTGAAATTATAGCCTGCATACTCTTTGACCCAGACATTGCTCTTCTAGCTTTCCATCTTATGGAAATTCTGACATATGCGCACAAAGATGCAAGGGCAATGGCACTGGTTGCAATATTGTTTTAACGGAGATAACTGTAAGCAGGGTGACTGTCCATCAATAATATAGTTAGGTCATGGCACAGAAATCTATAGAGCCACCAAGAAGAACAAATATGAATATAGAAAGATCTCTAAAGACATACCGACACGTGGAGAAATCAAAGTAAGTTTTAAAATACTGCATTCTGTTATTATCTCATATACATAGAAAAAAGCACAGCTAGATCTGCATGTATATATCTATGTGTATCTATACCTACCTTTACCTATCTGCCTGTCTATTATCTAACTATCTATACAATGGTGTAAATGCATAGAAAAAGATCTAGGAGGTTACACATTGTGTACCCTAAAAACTGTGAACCCTGAACATCTCTGAAAGGTGTAAGTGGGAGAGGGCTAGTGACGGGGGCTCTCAGTTTTTACTTTGGAAACTTCTGTACTGTTTGAAATTTTTATAGCAAAATATAATATATATTAACATATTTACTTTACTCATTTAAGAACTGGGTTTACAATTTGTGATAGGGTCTAACTGGATCCCTCACCTTGCTTCGCTTCGTCTCAAGGTTTGCCATAACGTCACTGTCTTCTTCTGCTTGCTTCGTCTCTCAGAATGGAGCGTCTCTCCTCTTGTCCAAGGCTAACCTCTCAGCTTGGGCCTTTGAACCCATCTCTGCCACCTCTGTCCATTCTGCTTCTCCAGGGCCCTTCTCTATCAGTAAGCTCACTCTTATTCTCTCTCTTCTTTCCACTGAGTTCTTTCTTACACAGACATACTCAAGTCTTCCCATTCTAAAAAAACCTTTTCCTTCACTTAGAAAATGTTGAATTTACCTGAACCCTGTAATCCTGAAAACCATAATGATTAAAGAAATCCCTCCATCCTTCTGTGTGCTGGAAAACAGCTTACTGCAAAAAACCACCCTTCTTCATATGACTCAGAGAAGATTCAAGTGTGCCTATGACAAGGCCAACACAGACACTCCAAATTCCCATTCTTTGCCTCATAAAGGATTAGCTGAACTGCTTGTCCTCAGTGATCAACTGGAACAAAATGCTTGTTAACCAAACTTGGGTGAAACTTCTCTCCTTCCCTCAAGCCCCTGAACTTTGGTCCACTCTCAGCCTGAGCCAACAAACAACCCCTCCTTAGGGAGCCCTTCCAGAGCATAGGCTGGCCTCAGTGGGCGACATTCTCTGACTTAATATCCAATCACACCACCCTTTCACCTACTGCCCTCCACCTGGTTCTTTCTAGCCTTGTTTACTCTCATCTCTGTAAGGAAAAAACCACTTTGCCTAACTCCTGAGACCCTTGCTTATCCTACGGTCAGAACATTCTCCCTACTGCAATAGTCGCCCTTCCCTTATTGAAACAGTCCCTTTCTCCCCTTGTAATAATTCTTTCTGAATAAAGACTCGCCTTACCTAAGTCTGGATTTCTTTTTTATTTAACAACTTCTACTTCCTCTGTCTTGGAAGAAGTACAGCCAGAACGCTCCTTAGGAGCAAAGATGGCGAGACTTTGTCTCATGTACTTTGGACATGTTATCAAAAGGGACTGGCCCCTGGAGAAGGACATCATGCTTTGTAAAGTAGAGGGTCAGCGAAAAAGAGGAAGACCCTCAATGAGATGGACTGACACAGTGGCAGCAACAATGGGCTCAATTATGGCAATGATTGTGAGGATGGCACCAGACCAGGCAGTGTTTCGTTCTGTTGTGCATGGGGTCAATATGAGTTGGAACCGACCCAATGGCACCTAACAACAACACTTCCTCCAGCCATTATCTTGCTTTGCTCCTGTTACCGAACAAATGTCTTCAAAGAGAAATCCATCCCCTTACCGATGACTCTGATGACTCCTAAGTCCACGTTATCTACTTTTTTCTGCCCTCACCACCTGTTGAAGCACTTCTCTGGAAGTTTACCTCCTAGCTGCTCATCCAGTTGCCTTCTCTAAAGCTTCACGCTCCTGGGCCCTTTGGCAATATTTAACACTGCTCTTTTCTTTGTCTGTAATGGTCTCCTTCACCCACCCCTCATATCCAAAGTCTATCCTTTCTTCAAGGCACAGCTCAAAGCCTATCCTTTCAGAGAAACCCAATCCCTTCTCCCTAGCAAATCCCAATTCCTCTTCAGTGTCCACCTCATATCCACTCCCGCTGGGTATTGGTTAACTGAATAAAGAACTTATTCTGTTAAGAAGGCTTTTGCCAATGAATGGAGGCAGTTCTCTCGCTCCAGGATGGGTGAATTAGTGAAGGAGATGCTGAAGGACAGACAATAAATCCATGAGGGGACCCTCAGAGTAATCTGGGGGAGAGATAAAAAGACAACAATCGAGGTAGAGACAGTGGGGGCATATGAAAGTTAGATTTGGGGGCTTTTTTGGAGGTACAACAAATAGCTGTAGTGATCAAATGAATTCAGTAGGTGTGCTTCGAGTTACGGGAGTGGGTAGGTGAGCAGGAGGTTAGAGGGAGGATGAGTGATGGGAGGGTGGTGGTTCACTGAGCTGGGAATGCCTGCCTTGCTCCCTTGTGAGCCCCTCTCCCTCCACAGCTAGTCCCAGTGATTGCTGCCTCTTGCTAGGCCAGTTTTCCCGATTGATCTCACACTGTGTACTGCTCCTTGGTGGTGTTTTTCACAGTTGTCATTTACGTGCATTTATGTGATTTCTGGATTGAATGTTTATCTCCCTTCTCTTCTTTAAGCTCCATAAAGGCAAAAATTGCATCTGTTTCTGTTCTTCATTTCTTCTCCAGAGCCCAACCCAGTACCCAACACACGGTAGACACTCCATAAACAGTCATCAAAAAGAAGGTGGTAGTAGTCGCTGTTGTTGGTTGTGCCATCGAGCCGGCTCCGATGCACAGCAATCTTATATATAACAGAACTAAACACTACCAGGTCTTGATGTGTTTCAGGCCATTGTTGACCCCATTGTTATGGAAGGTAGCTAGTCATTAGTTAATACTCCCTTCGCTCTGGAGCCACCTCCCGGAAGACACAGTCTCACATACTGATGGGTTGTGGAATCTAACTTCATTGGTCTGATCCATCAACCAACCACTTTTACAAGGCTAAGAAATATTTTCAAATGCCCCCATCAGTCCTGGACGCAATAGGCCCTTTTAGATAAATGTGTTTTGGTGGTTTTCTCAATGATGCAAAGAAAGAGAACTCTAGAAGAGTATAAGTTCTCACCGTGAATCCAGGTAGACTTCCAACATGTTCATACTTGGACTACTCTGTATTATCTTGGCTCCTCACAAAATGACCTTGCCCAAGCTGCATATATATGCAGGGCCTTTCGTTTTATCACGGTTGGAAGCATCCATTTAAAACCTACAACTGCAGGACTTCTCCCTAGTCATCATGAGAGGTTGCCAAGTGGGCTGATTCAGGCAGTGTCTGGAGGCTTCAGGGCTGTGTTTCAGGACATCAGACCAGGTCATCGTGGAGGCTACTTCCCACCAGCCCAGCTCTCTGGAACCAAAGGCCTATGTGACTTTGCCTCTATAACTGGCCTCCTGACCAAGACCTCTAGCCTTTGCCAAACTTTTGTGTCCCCTAGAGCACTGAGGTCAAGCTTTGTTGTTGCCAGCCGCTGTCGAGTTGGCCCCCGGCTCATGGCAACCCCATACCCAATTCTATGTAACCGTTACTATCCATAGGATTTTCACTGACTGATTTTTTGGAAGTAGATTGCTAGGCCTTTCTTCCTAGTCCACTTTATTCTGGAAACTCTGCTGAAACTTGTTCAGCATCAGAGCAATCCACAAGCCTCCACTGACAGACAAGGGTAGCTGCACTTGGGTCTCCTGCAGGGAAGGGGAGAATTCTACCAGTGAACCACCACTACAGTTCTCAAATATAAAAACATGGCAGCTGTCTCAGCAAGACCCACTTCTGGATAATTCTCTAATGGTTTTGTTCACACTAAGTTCCCAGCTACAGTAGGGCCATGACAGTTTATCTCTGTTCTCTTTTTTTACCTGGGAAAGTAATTGACTGATCATAAATAAGAAAACCAATGCTTTAAAAAACCCAGAGTCCAGTTATGTTAATATTCAGCAGCCTAGTGCATCTAGGTTTTTCTGTTGGTGTGCACCTGATAGGTAACATCCTCAGGTGTGACCCCCAACCATCCGCAACTGTGCACACCCTAGGGCTGGCGTGTGTCTCAGTGAGGTCAGCTGGGTGATGTGCATGGTGAAAAACACGATTGGCCAATAACGACAAGCAGCCAATGTGATAAAAAGATGCACAATATACATAACAAGCAAAGGATTAACGTCCAGACATTATGAAGCGTTCCTACAAACTACTGAAAAAGCAAAATACATTTAAACAACCCAAGAAAAATAGGCAAGGGATATGGTCAGAAAATTTCCAGGAAAAGAAATGCAAATGGTCAGTAAACACAGGAAGATGTTCAACCTCACTGGTAATCAAGGTAATATGCAATTACCACGCCCCCTGGCTGCACTGCTACCCTTTCCTCCAGCCTTGGTCCAGGGCACACACTGCCTGTGGAACTAACCACAGAGGGATGGAAAAGTGTTGAAGGACAATGAGAAGCCACACTCTGTCAAGCTTTGAGTTCCCCTCTCCTGGCTTCTGGCTTTTCCACAAAAACTTCTTTGCTCACAGATCCTGGCACAGGTGTGTGATTCTGTATCTATCAGCTGTCAGAGCCAACATGCAGGTAACCAACAGAATGTCTTGGCAGTGGGTCCTAAACATGCTGGGGCTACTGAGAGCTGGGCCGACCAGAGGGCTGAGCCAAGCTTACAGGAGGTAAACCAAGGAGCTTGCAAAGACCAGAAGGAAAGGGTTGCCCATAAGGGACTGCTCCAGACAGACAACTGGAGTTTCCAAAGGGCGCCATCTCTAGGTGAGGCGGGTTGATGCGCCTCTCTTGGAAGATCAAATTAGTGATATCCTCAAGTCAGTTCTATGAATCAACTTAGAGAAAACTGGAACTGATTCTATGATTCAGAAAGAAAAGAAAGAAGGGGGAGGGAATGAGGGATGAAGGGAGGAGGGAAGGGGAAAAGGAGGAAGAGAGGGAGGAAGAGGGAAGGAGAAGAGAGGGAGAAAAGTAGGAAGGAAGGGAGAGAGAGAGGGAGAGGGAAAAGAGAGGGAAGGAAGGAAGGAAGCAGGGGGGAAGGAGGGAGGGAGAGAGGGAAGGAAGAGAGGAGGAAAAGGAAGGCAAGGAGGGGGGACAATACAATAGCTAGTATTTATTGTATCAAGCACTGTGCTTTTGGCTGCAACAATGGGCTCAAACATACCAACAATTGTGAAGTTGACACAGCACCAGGCAACGTTTTGTTCTGTTATACATAAGCTTGGAGCCAACTCGATGGCACCTAACAACAACAACAGCAGCACTGTACTTAGTGTGTAGTATCTCATTTAATCCGTAAAACAACCCTTTGAGAGTGTTATCACTAGCACCTACAGAAATTCAAGTTCAGAGGGATTAAGTCATTTACCCAAGGTCATGCAGTTGGTAATTAACAGTGCCAGATCATCGGACTCTGGATTTTGTGCTCAGAACCCTCAGACCACATTGTAACACTATGAAGCCTGGCCTATGTGCAGGCTCAGCCCTAGGCACCAAGAAGGTAGTGGAGAAATCTGAATCTGTCTTCCTGCTCTCAGGCCAGGCCACTGGGGCCCTGGAACTGCCTGAGCATGCTGGGTCCAAAAGTAAGGCTCTGGACTGCTGGCAAGGCAGGGATCACGGCGGGTTGGGATCCAGCTGAATGGCCGAGTGAGAGAGGCCAGGCCTTGACCTGTTGCCCAAAGATGATTCCTAATCCAGGTATGATCCCTATGTGTCCCTGAGGGTGGCTGCATGTCTTTAGTAAGAGCATTATTATACTCCTCTTTCTGTGTCTGGTCTGATTAATCTAATTTGCACATGTGAACAAGAAGCTGCTCTGATCCATTTAATATGTTGGGACCACATCCCAGCTCGTTTGCATGGTGGTTCTGGCCAACGGAGGTAGCTTCTGTTCCCTGCCTTCCTCCCCTCCCTCAGTCCCGCCCTCCCACCATGCAAATTCTTGCTGAGCAGGCAAATAGTGATCCGTGCTGTTGCTTTTAAGTCTTAAAACCCATTAGGAGTGTATTAGCAGACGTGCTGAGAGCTCATTTGAGTAAAAAAAAATCTTTTTTTGTGTGTAGCTAATAAAACTGAAGAAAGAAAAGAGAAAGAGGGAGGCTTGGAGGGGGAGAGAGAGGGAGGCCACCTTCCAGCCACAGTAAGCCTGGAATGCTGGGATCTATCTGCACAGTTATTGAACCTGGGCTCCTCTTTGGTGATGTTCCTGGTGATGGGAGTGAGACTCTAATGAATGCCTTCTTTTCTAGTAGCCTCCATCAGCATGCTATAGTCCAGGAAGGTAGGAGAGGCATCTGGTCTGCCCCTGAGAGGCAGCCCAGGGACCCCCCAGTGGCTGGTGGTCTCTGCAGTGTGAAGAGTTGTGGCTGTGGGCCTGGAGGACAGTCACCTTGTCCTGGTCTCTCTCTGTCTGCACAGCTGCGTTAGCCTTGCTCTGCTCTCACATCAGGCTGCCCGGCTGGCCTGAGTTGGCTGCAGCCTACAGATTTGAAGACCCCCCATTTGGCAGGGACTCCCTAGGATCCAGGTCTCTGCTTCTCTCTTTGGAAGCCTCACCTAGCCCAGCTGAAAGAGCTCAGTATGGTGTCTGGCACAGGCAGGACAAGCTACAAAAGCAGTGCCCAGTGTAAGATGAAAATGCAGAGCTCCTTGTTCAAAACCCATGTCAATTCCAACTCATAGCGACCCTATAGGACAGAGTAGAACTGCCCCATAGGGTCTCCAAGGAGCAGCTGGTGGATTCAAACTGCCAATGTTTTGGTTAGCAGCCGAGCTCTTAAACCACTGTGCTGCCAGGGCTGCACTTGTTCAACAGTGATTAAGAATTTCAAGGTGGCAGTACCAGAGGGTTGAACCAAGCATGGTGCGTCTTCAAGCACAGGGCTCTGTGACTGCACAGGTCGCATGCCTGTGAAGTCGGCCCCGTGCATGGTTAGATACCCAATTATTTGTAATTTGCATGTGAATGTCCCCAAAGAGTTGATCCTCCATATAAGAAAGTCCAAATTTCTGGGTTGCAAAAACAGCATAGACTCCTGGAGTCTTCCTTTAAGGACACTTGGAGAACAGAGTTGGAACACCCTCCCCAGGCACGTTCTAGCCTCCCTGACACCTCCTCCTCTGGTTCCAACTGGCCCCAGATGTTCCAGTTTCCCCTAATGGCCCATTAAGGCCCCGTAAGCCAAGACTTATCTAAGTCTTTTTGTGTGAATCCACGAGAAAAGCTGCAAAGAAATCCTCTTACAGTTAATCCCTCTGAGAACAGGGGCTACATCTACAAGAATATGGAGCCTGACGAGGCAGTACAGTTGGAAAAGACCAGCAGTGGGAAGGGTCTTTTCCATGATAAACAGAGAAGCAAGGTAGAGAAGGGGGTCTCGAGACTAAGTGTGCATTCTCAGGTCTCCTTGTAAGAAGATTATTGACCTTGGGAAAATCCCTTAGCCTCCCTGAGGCTTTCCCTAAGTTCTTTAAAACGTAAGTGAGGACAGCTGGGCAAATTTGCATCTCCAAAGTTATTCATCGCTAAAAAAAAAAAACTAAATCCAGTTGTCATCAAGCCAATTTTGAATCATGGTAACCTTATGTGTGTCAGAGGAGAACCGGCACCATGGGGTTTTCAATGGATGATTTTTCAGAAGATCACCAGGCCTTTATTCTGAGGCACCTCTGGGTGGATTCAAACCTCCAACCTTTCAGTTAGCAACCGAGTGCACTGTTGGCACCACCCAGGGACTCCTGAGATTCATCACACATTGTTTATGTCAGGAAAAAAAGCAGAGAAAAAGGAAACAGCATACATGTCCTTCAACAGAGAAATTTAATAAATTAAATGTTGCTATTTTCACAAAATGGAATTCTGTATAACCATTAAACAATGATGACACAGGAGACTTTGTTTTAAAGATGTCAAATAAAGGCATATGCACTCTTCACTCCTCTTGAAATCCACTGAAAACAACAAAAAGGACAAAAGTATAGGGGAATAAAAACTCTGTCTTCAATGGAACAAGGAAATGGTCCCAACCACAAACCATTAAGTGTATTAGCCAAATACTGCAAAATTCGGACCTAAACAAGGAGAAATGCTGAGAGCCTGCACACGCAGCCTCAGCCCTTCAGCAAATTTCCCTTCAGCAGATTTCCCTAAAATAAAGTATCTCGGCCCCTATAAGGCCTCCAATGAACTTCTGATTAGAGTGACCAGATGTCAACATATGGACCAGTCAGGGGAGTGTCCTGTAGAGACTCTGTCAGCACTACAGACAGGAAGGGAGGTGAAGAGACTGAGGGAGAGGCCAAGCTGCCATTCCACTTCAATGATCTAAGCCCCTGCCTTCTCTCTTATGGAGGTGACAGAGTAGGGCATGGACAAGGGAGGCATCCATCCCCAAACCACTACACAGAGAAGCATTGACCAAGTGGGTCTTGTTGGGCCCAGAGAGCAAAGAGAAATACCAGATTCGGGGAGAGGGTATCTGAACCACAAAACTGATGTGAAATACAAGACTACCCAGTTCATAATCCCCCGTTTCTTGGGCTCCAGAGTTCTGCACACTATTCTATAGCAAATATTTGGTACATTTTAAAAACAGGTAATTAGTGAGAAACTAGCCATAGAAGTACAAGTAGAAATCACAAAATGAATAAAATAAGGAAGGAAGAAATTAATGAAAGTAAAAGACTATGGAAAACATATACCTTAAGAGGAATTATCAAAGAAAACAAGATAAATTCTGAGAAAAAAAACATGGTTCTCCAGTCTCCAAAAAATTTGGAAAACTCTTAGGGGGGGAGAAAAAGGGGGAGAGGACTCAAAGAAGAGTTTCAAGGATCTAAAAGAGAATTTTTAGGTAACCAAAATACACGAAAGGTGAGCAGACAGAGCAGGGAAAAGAAAGAGAGAGATCACAGTGAAAGCAATTTTTTAAAAAAAGAAGAATGAATTAGGCATGTCTGACTGAAAACCCAAACCAGGAACTTGGCAGGCAAGTTTGAGAAAATTAAATAAATAAATGGAAAAGACTGACTATATAAACAGGATTATACAGAAGATCATAGATACAGAATATTGACAAAAGATAACTAACATATCCATAGAGAAAAATATTCAAAGATATAATCGATGAAAACTTCCCTAAAATAAAGAAAGCTGAATCTAAATTTCAAAAGGGCATATTATGTCTCAGAAATTTTTATATATAGAAATCACCTTCGAGATATGTCCTGGAGGAAGTTCTTAAATTTTAAGGAAAATGAATGAATCATATGAGCATCCAGGCAGACAACACAAGCCAAACAAGAGAGAAATGAGTCTGGTTGGCCTTAGATCAATCCATTTGAGCTCTGAGGAGAATTACAGCTTAAGAACTGTATACTCAATGAAGTTGTCATTTAAGTATTTAGACAAAAGGCAGACATTCTTGAGCATACAGGAATTCAGGGAATATAACATCCATGACCCCTTCTTCTAAAAAGTATCTGACAATGGACTTCAGCAAACCAAGCAATCAATCACACCACAGAACTCTGGAATGTAAAATACGTGGTAAGAATATTAGTGATGAGTATTAAGTTCCTTTAAATATAGGGCTTAGAGTATATAACAGAGAATGATTGGTACAGAACAGAATATAAAAGTTGTAGACGTTGCCAGTGTAAAAAAAATATATATACATTTTTTAAACAAGGAAAGGGGGGTTGAGGAAATGAGAGCAAGTATACGTGCGCTAAATTCCTCATCTTTCAAGGCTAATAAATATTTCAAGGTTAATAAATACTGCAAACAAATAATAATAACAACAATAATAACTCCAACCTCTTAATGTATTCTTTAATCTTTGTTCTTAGCTTTAGAAGTATATTTTAGGAACTGATGTGTATCTGAAGTTTGATAATTCCTCTAATTTTTCTTTAATTTTTTTCCACCTTTTAAATTCAAGTGAAATTTTTGAAAGTAAAAATAACATGGGAAGCATGCAGCAATTCCATTTTTTCTAAAATTCTTTCTTTCTAGCTCTGTCGTTAGCTTGTTATCTCCCTAGGTAGCTAGATGTCTAGGGTGATGCTCTCAAGATGTTAACTGCTTTATTTTTTGATTGGTGCGGCTTTATGTGATTATAAAACATTTTGTATTTACTATTTTTTCTGTATTGCTTGAATGTTTATAGCAGACATGAATCATTAAAAATGAATAAAATTATTACTCCTTTTGACATGCTAATGAGGTGGCACCATGCCAGGAGGCTTCATCTAATGGTAGTTGCAAGCAGACTACCTGGGTTCAACACTTGACTCTACCACTCCTCAGTTAATAATCTCTCGGTGCCTTGGTTTTCTTTCCTGTAAAATGGGGGCAGTAATAGTTAATAGCACCCACCTCAGAGAACATTTGTGAGGATTAAGTGAAATAATTACCAGACTTTGCTCAGCAATGTTAACTGCTTAATAAATGTTATGTTCAGAGTGGCCACAAAGTCCCACTGCATGCTAATTAGAAGTGATTTGTATGCTCCCTTCTATTCTTCACATAAATTTAAAATTTCCCCATGTTCTTTGGGGAACTTGCTGATAGCTGTCTTTAGGTCTTCAACTGTTGTTAGGCAGAGCTGTTATTAAACAAATAATTAACAAAGGACCTAATCTCATGCATGGGGATTTTGTGGTCACTCTGAATTGTTATAAGCATTGCCACATAAAAATGTCCTTGCTATATCCGTGAACTGAAAAAATCAAATTAAAACACACACACACACTTTAAAAGTGGTTCTAAAACAATATATGTAGCAAGACTGGGTAATGGGTCACATTTTTATAACACAGGTCCTTGGTCAGCAGTAGACAAAGTGAGGAAGCTGAGAACAGATGTGGCTCGGGAGGGTTTGAAAGGGAAGTGGGGAGTGGTCTGGGTGGTTCAGCCTTCCCCAGCCACTAGAAACTGATTCACATAAACATCACCTCTGGGTCTTTGCCCTGAGCATGTAAAGGTAGGAAATGAAAACCAGTTGCTGTAGAGTCGATTCTGACTCACGGCAACTCCACGCGTGTCAAAGTAGAGCTGTGTTCCAAGGGGCTTTTGATGGCTGGTTTTTTGGAAGTAGATGGCCAGGCCTTTCTTCTGAGGCATCTCTGTGTGGATTTGAACCTCCAACCTTTTGGTTAGTAGCCGAGTCCTTAACCATTGGTACCAACCAGGGACTTCAAAGGTAGAAGAGTTGGAGCAAAAGACTAAGTGAGTTCCCTGGAGGCGTCTTCATCTCCACTCCCCCTCCTTTCTCCAATTTCCATCCCTACCCCCACACCCACCCACTCCCCAGGTACTTAGGGACTAGAGGAGAATTATCCTAAAAGCCTAGCTGAGATCTACGAGAATTACATCTTCTCCTTCCCCTTGAGGTGTTAACAGAAGAATTGGATTTAATCTCTGAGAACAAGTGCTCTTGCTGCCTAGTGGAAAAACAGAAGCTTTTGATTTCCAGGAGATAAGATCCCTCTGTGGTAACACAGTTTTGTGCCTTTCTGTCATTGCTTTTTACAAGGTGACTAATAAATAATCCCCATTACACAAACACAGCCTGCATCCATCATGCCCAGACTGCAGGCACTGAGGGATGATCCCTAATGGGTAATAATAATAGCTACCATTTATTGATTGGGTGCTGGGTGCCAGGCACTGGACTAAGCATCCCCATACATTATCTTCATAGGAAGACGTGGTCTCTCCTCTGCCTCTTCCTTTCTTGCTGGTGCAGCTCAGGCTCTTAAGCCTCTCCAGCTATTTTGCCCCTTCTCTCTAGATACCCAAGAACCCTTTGTTGGGATGTGGCCAGAGGCAGCCCCCACCTAAAAAGGACTCTCCTGTACCCTCCAGGCACTGGAGCAGTGCCACACTCTGCCTCTTCCTCTCCTTGTCCTCTGCCATTCTGACAGTATATTCCAGACTGGCCTTTCCTTGAATAGAGGTGGTAAAAGTCAAGTCTCAGACTGAGCTTTGGGTGGTTAGGCCCTTCAGGTTGACCCAGGAGTGAACAGCTATTGTTCTTATCTGCCCAGCATTTCTCTGGCCATTGGAGGACTGCCCTGCCTCCATCTCATATAGTTCTGCGGAGACTGTCAATCAAATCACAATGCCCTTCCTGCCTTCTAGCCACATGCAAACTCGCCAATATGACACCTTACACCCCTGCTCACTATGATTTGTCTTGAGGGGTGTTACATGACCCAAGGATGGCCAATAGCGATTTTTCCATGACTTCTGATATATAGATGTTGGGAGAAATAGGATCTCTCTCTTTCTTTAGGATCATGTAACCCCAGAGTTCCCAGGGGCCATCTTGTTGCCACAAAAACAGAGCCTGCTTGAGAAGAAATAGAAGCATAGCCGAAAGATGAACAAGGTCCCAATGGCCCTGGATACAGCTATTCCTGAAGCCATCCACTCTTTGGATTTCCCTGGAACCTAAGCCAATAAATTCTCTTTCATCTTCAAGTTTCTTTGAGTTGGGTTTCTCTTATGCACCCCTAAAAGAACCATGGAAGTAGGTTAAAAACATTTCCATTGAAATCCAGCCAGCTCAAGAGAGCATCTGAAGCCATAGCTCTATCTAGTAATCAAAGGTTTCTTTGCCACTTTCATTCTTTGTGCATATACTGTATTTTCTTGATTCAAGCATGTCATCGGTAATGACATGCACCATCAATTTAATTATCTCTTTTTTGGAAAAAAAGAAAAACACAGCATGAACTGTATTTGTTGATTATAAGATTCATCGTGATTTCAGAAGGGTTAAAGTATTGGGTCCACCATCCGTCAGTTTGTTGTACTGTGGTGACTTGCTTATTGCTATGGTGCTGGAAGCCATGCTACCAGTATTTCAAATACCAGCAGGGTTACCCATGGTATAGAGGTTTCAGCAGAGCTTCTAGACTGAGCTAGACTAGAAAGAAAAGCCTGGTGATCTACTTCTGAAAATTAGCCTGTGAAAACGCTATGGACCACAACAGAATATTATCCAATATGGTACTGAAGAAGAGTCCCTATGTTACAAGTCACTCAAAATACAGAGTGGACACAACAATGAACTTGAGCACACCAAGAATTGTGAAGATGGCACAGGGCCGGGCAACATTTTGTTCTGTTGTTGCATGGTGTCACCATGAGTCAGTGCCAACCCAACTGTAATTAACAAAAACAACAAACTATTGGGTAAGATCTAGGAAGGCAGGGAAAACATTTTAGAATCAAGGAGATATGGAGCTTCCCTAGGGAACTTTTTAGGAAGGGATAGTCTAAAGTAGTATCTATGTATTCCTGTGACCTGGCCAAATATCATTTTCATCCCATTCAATTTCACTATTTCCTAGTCTCTCCTACATCTGGGAGCTTGACATCATCCTGAGAGAGGGTTCCCTGTCTGGCTCTGAACTCACCAATCCTCAGTTTCCTTCCCTCTGCCCAGGCAGTACCTGGGCCACGACCCTTTCAGGGCTAGGCTGGGCTGGACAGCCCAGGTCCTGCTGCTGTTGGTCATCTGCCAATTACAGTGAAGACAGGGCACATGGAGAGGCCTGCAGCCGTGCAGTCTCCTACCACTTCCCATCAGTGGCTCTTCATACTGACATGCGAAACCCATGAGCCGAGTCCCCGTGAAGGAAAACGATCTCTCAGTAGGAAAGCTAATTAGATTGGAGTTAGAGAAATCTTCCCAGAGAAATAGGGAGATTTTCCCAGACCAAAGCACATTAAGCTAGGGGGACCCTCTCTGCCTTGGCCAAGAGGCAGAGGGAGGGTGAGAGATTGACTGTCTGGGCAGTGACAGGTCAGGTGCTCATTTCTGGCTTGGGCACTTTATGGGGCCACCTCTTATACTTGAATTAAAGACAGCAGTTAGGATACAGGAGAGAGGGTATGGTAGGAGAAGAAAGGGGGACTTTTAAATGCTCCTAAAATCTCACTTGCCAGGAATCCTTCTAAACACCCTCCCTCACAAAAAAAACAAATCCATTGCCATCGAGTCGATTCCGACTCATAGTGACCCTATAGGACAGAGTAAAACTGCCCCATAGGGTTTCCAAGGGTGTAAATCTTTACAGAAGTAGGCTGCCACCATCTTCCTCCCGTAGAGCGGCAGGTGGGTTCAAACCACTGACCTTTCAATTAGCAGCCAGGCGCTTAACCACTGTGCCACCAGGGCTTCTCCAGAATCCTTCTATTTCCCTTATATATGACTGATCTATACCAAGGTTATGATTAGGTGTAACTCATGTAGCTGCTGCAGGCTCAAACTTGCCCAGGTCCTGATTTGGTCCTGATAAGGCAGGGGGGTCATTAGAAGGTGAAGTCCAAATTAGCCATACGGCCCCAAGCCCAATATCAGGAGCCTAATGTATATGACTGGGTTTTTGCCTCAGTTTCCCTGACTGGTGCTATAGCCCCCTAGGACTGGAACCCTATCTGAATCTGGTTACCAAGGCTGGGACCTTGATTCTGTGCTGAGCTCAGGCAATCTCTCTTCCATGAATGGCTCCTGCTCTGAGTGGGGCCTATGCAGCCCCCTTCCCAGGCACAAGCATAAATCATATGGACCATCATGATGCTGTCCTCTTTGCCATCCAGCAGTATCTTTTGTTATACCTGAGATCAGGGATGACAAAAATACCATACATGCCTCTATTCCTCTCATCTATCCCCATGCAGACATCACCAACTGATCTCCACACTCTTCTCAGTGAATCTGGATGTGGCCTCAGCACTGGGTCTTGGCAGCCACAACCAATTGACTGATGTTGGCACACAAGATGAAACCCACCTGCCCTCTCTGTCTACTCCTTATATCAGCACATACTTGGTTCCCTGCCCATTAGGACTGCAAGCCTTCTTGGTTCGTCACTAACCCTCTCCTGATTCCCATGCAAATCAGATGTCGAGGTGCCTTTTCCCATGGAAAGCTCAGTTGAGGGGCACCTTTGGAGCAATCTTCCCAGGCTTCACACAATCCCTTGGTCCCTAACTCAGAGGTTAACATCCTACCTCTTAGGAAGGGACCCTTGCATAGTGCACCTAGAGAATTCCATGGCCTCTAACCTCACCCATACCTGCTCTTGTTATTCCAGGAGCTTCAACCAAGGGCTGCCAACAGAACAACCACTCATATCCCACCCCATCCCACCCTATTCTCATTGCCTGACTCCAGTTCACCATCCTACACTGCAAATAACAGACAAAGATAGGTGGGGAGCCTGGGCTTTCAGTCTTAGGAAGAAACTGTTCCAGGGCTTATTGTGCACCCTCCTATGCTGTGATTGCTGATTTATGGGCTTGTCTCTCTTACTTGATTGTGAGCTCCTTCAGGGCACCAAAGGACCTGGTTCTGTTCATCTTCATTTTTTTCCATAACATCTAGCATGATGTAAGATTGAGTAAATAAATGAATGACCTACTGGGCACTGACTTAAAATTTGTGCTCTCTGATCCCTCTTCTCTCAAGTCCAGAGTGGGGTCATGACCACCCCTGGGGGAGAATGAAAGCCCCCAAGGAGTAAGCAAGTACTGAGGAGGAGGATGGGTATCCTCCAAGGAGGAAGCAGGCCAGACTCTCTCAGGCACGGGCACTCTGTTGCTCCCATCTTGGCATGAAAATGTCCTCTCCTGCGGGCAGGACACTAGCTCACTGCCTCTAGGGGATCTGCATCTAGTCTGGAAAGAGATGGGACCCTTGGACAACAGAGCATTCTGGAGTATGGGTAGAGCCAAAAGAGGGGGTCCTAACACCCGTCTGTCAGTTACCACCACCCATCAGTCGAGTTTGTTATACTATGGTGGTTTGCACGTTTTTATGAGGCTGAAAGCTATGCCGCTGTTATTTCAAATACCAGCAGGGCCATCCATGGTGGACATGTTTCAGTAGCGCTTCCAGACTAAGAAAGACTAGGAAGAAGGGCCTGGCAATCTAGTCAATGAAAACTCTATGGACTACAATGGGATATTGTCTGATATGGTACTGGAAGATTAGCTACCTCAAAATACACTCAAGTACAATACACTCAATACACTCAGAAGGCACTTAAAATGCACACTGGCCACAACAACGGACTCAAGCATATCAGCAGTCACAAGGATGGTGTGGGACAGGCAGCATTTCATTCTGTTGTTTGTGAGGTCACCATGAATTAGAGCCGACTCAACGGCAACAAATAACTACAGAGTCTAAGCCCAGAAGTCCATCCAAGGTGGTCTGTGGGGGACTGACCGGCCTTGCCCTGACGCTCTCTCTCTCTTTCTTTTCAGAACTAAGATGCCCCTGAGCATCACTACCTGTTGTCTTTATTTCCTAGGGGTGTCCTACAAAGAGCGAGCCCTGGTAGCACAATGGTTAAAGCTCTCGGCTGCTAACCAAAAGGTCAGCAGTTCGAACCCACCAGCCACTCCAAGGGAGAAAAATGTTGCAGTCTGCTTCCTTAAAGATTTACAGCCTGGGAAACCCTATGGAGCAGTTCTACTCTGTCCTATAGGGTCACTATGAGTTGGAATCCACTCGATGGCAGTGAGGTTTTGGTCGTACAGAGTACCACAAATTGGGTGGCTTAAAACAACAGAAATTTATTCTCTCATAGTTCTGGAGGCTAGAAGACTGAAATCAAGATGCTGGTAGAGCCATACTCTCTCTGAAGGTATTAGGGGAGGCTCCTTCTTGCCTTATCTAGCTTCTGGTGTTGCTGGCAACCCTTGACATTCTTGGCTTGTAGATGTATCACTTCAGCCTCTGCCTCCACCGTCACATGGGCGCCCTCTCTCTGTGTCTGTGTCTCTTCTCCTCTTTTATAAGGACACCACTCATATGGGATTAGGCCCCACCCTACTCCAGTGTGACTTCATGTTAACTGGCAACATCTTCAAAGACCCTATTTCCAAACAAGGTCACATTCACAGGTAGTGGGGGGCAGGATTTCAATATATGTTCTTAGGTGAACACAATTCAATCCATAACAGCTGGACAGGTCTGACCTCAGCCTCTTAGGAGCATCCTGCTCTGGTAGGGAGCACACTCAGTACCACTGAAAGAGGGGCAGGCAGGACCGGGCCAGGAACAATAGGCTTCTGGGAAAGAGGAGCTCTGCTATAAGATTTCTACACCTGCTGGGATACAAGCAACCCCTCAAGACAGGACTCCTCTGACCTCTGCTGGTGAACCCTCTTTTACCCATCAAATTGGTGAGCCATTGTTTAAAAATGTTAATATTCAGTGTTGGGGATGGTGCAAGAAATGGATATACACTGCTGGAAAGAGCATAAATCTTTCTGGAAAGCAATTTGAAACCACATACCAAACATCCTTAAATGGCCATGCCCTTATGGATTTATTGTAAGAAAATAATCAGATGTGCCCAATGATTTATGTAAAGGAATTTGTCATTGCAGTATTATCTATCAGAGTGGAGAAGTGGAAACATAGGGGGATTAAATATAGAGGGATTAGTTTAATCATTATAGTAGTATATATGTACATAATTCCAGTTTTATGCACACATAAACACATACATACACACACACCTATCTGGAAGGATAAATACCAACATAATAATTGTGATTCTATATAGATGGTCAGATTATAGTTGACTGTAATGTTCTTCTTTGTGCTTTTGTGCATTTCCACAATTTTCTCCCATGAACATGTAAGACTTTTATAGTCTGTAAAAGCAAGTCATGCGGTCTTGAAAAAAGATGAGCATATCGAAGTCTGGCTGTCAAGCTGCAGTTTGAATATAAATTGTTTGACTCTGAAAAATCCTGGAGATCTCACTTAAGCCAGTAAATGATCATGCTTTATGAAGCACGCAGAACCAAATCAGGATTCTGAAATTTGCTGGCAGTTCTCTGCACTCGTCAGCCAGTGGCTACGGCTCCAAGTGGGCACAGGTGAGAAACAAAAACCACAGCTGTGCTCAGCACTTCAAGTTTACCACCATCTTCCCACACGTTCCCTCGTTTAACCTTCCCAAGCACCAAGTGAAGAAGGCCCAGGCACGTATTAGGATTAACCCCATGTTTACAGAGGAGGGTCCCTAGGTGGTACAAACCGCTAAGGTTTTCAGCTGCTAACCAAAAGGTGGGAGATTTGAGTCCCCCAGAGATGCCTTGGATTTACTTCCCAAAAATCAGCCGTTGAAAAACCTATGGTGCACAGTTCTACTCTGACACACATGGGGTCACTATGAGTTGGAATCAACTCGATGGCAACTGGTTTACTGGTTTTGAAAGAGGGGGAAACAGAGATCCTGAGAGGTTACATGTCTCATTCAAAATCATCTTCTGCTTGAGGAGCCTGGCTGGGACTTTAATCCAGTGTTCCCGACGCCTCATCCCATATTCTTTCAGCTGTGCCATGTTGCCTCTTGTCATCTGGAGCACTGCAGATGGACAGAAGTTTCTGCAAGAAGCGATGGAGAAATGCTAGGCCTGGATACTAGGAAAATAAACTAAGCCCGGGTGCTAGGAAAATAAAATACATCAAGTCAATGGACTTTTGCCACCTGATGGGAGTCTCTAGTGGTCTGCCACAGGGCTCTGTCATTGGCTCTGTTCTGTTCAAGACGAGAACAAAGCAGAACAACAGGTTCAGGTTCAAACAAGCTTTCTCAACTGGCCGCACAGGTGGGCAGCTTCTAATAAAGTTGAAACTTAACAGGAAGAAAAGTGAGATCTTAAAATGCTCGTTTATTATTATGTTCATTTATTCATTAACGTGTTTATTTATATTTATTTGTGTAGTATTTGTTTAATGTCTATTCCCCTACAGGACTGTAGGCTCCACAAGGACAGCGTCTGTGTTGCTCACACCAATATCCACAGTGCCTCTCAAGGCCTTGCATACAGTCTGTGCACAATAAGTATTTGCTGAATCGAGATTTGAAGTCTTCCCCACCCTTCTCCGGTCTGCCTGTTAACTGAGGATATTGAGGATACGTCGGTGTGAGTTTCTTCAGCTTTTTCTGTCCACCCCACCCACCTCCCAACACAAACGCACCACACATAGAAACCTATCAGCATCCACTCCCATCCTTAACAATTCTTAGCCAGAGCAAGAGAATAGGGCTTCTTCCTCCTTCTCAAGGGTTGCTATGAGTCGGAATCGACGTGAGGGCAACGGGAGTCCTGCTTCTCAAAGCCAATCCCTCTCCCTCTGGGATTTTGTCATCCTTTCTGTCTTTTCCCCTCAGGTTTTAAACCCGCCCTCCTGTCTCCTACAGTAAAAACAGAACAAAACAAATCCAGAACCTCATTTAACACCACATCTCCCTTTATCATGCAAATGTCTCAGAAGAGGTGTCTACACACCCTTCCCTACTTCCTTGCTTCCTGCTCATGGCTCAGCCCCCTGTACTGGGGGTGGGGGTGGAGGGCAGTTCCAAGGCAAACTGCTCACCTTCAGGCAGTGACAATAGCCAAATCCAGTGATCCTTGTGCAATCCTGATCTTTCTGGACCTCTAGGCTGCATTTACTACTGTTGATTACTCCCTTCCCCTGAAGACTCGTTAACTTCTTGGTATCTGTGCTCCTTACTCATAGCTCTCTCAGGACCTCTGTGATGGTTCCTTGCTGTCAGCCTAGTCTTATGCCTACAGGCGCTCCCAGGGCTCCCTGCTCTGCCCACTACATCCTCACCATAACTGCCTCTCCCTGGGTGATCTTATATCCTTCCGTTATGGATTGAATTGTGTCCTCTCAAAATATATGTTGGAATCCTAGCCCCTGTACTATGGTGGAACAGTTAAGTGCTCAGCTGCTAACTGAAAGTATGGTGGTTTGAACCCACCCAGCGGCTCCACAGGAGAAAACACCTGGTGATCTACTCCTGTAGAGACTGTTGTTGTTAGGTGCCGTTGAGTTGATTCCGACTCATAGTGACCATACGTACAACAGAGTGAAACACTGCCCAGTCCTGTGCCATCCTCACAATCCTTGTCATGCTTGAGGCCACTGTTGCAGAGATTACAGCCTAGAAAACTCTATGGGGCAGTTCTACTCTGTCACATGGGGTCACTATGAGTTGAACTCAACTTGCTGGCACCAACAACAACAGACTTGTGGACGTAATCTAATTTGATGTACTGTAATCATCTTACATAATGCAATCTAATGGAACACAATCAATGAGTTGAGGTCACACCATGTAAGGTGGACCCTAAACCTAATCAATAAAGAGCAGCAGAGGCACAGAGACCTGCTAGCAGACACAAGGGGAAGACAAGCACCATCCAATGACCACAACGGAGGCAGATGCATCCACAAGCCCTGGCACTCCAAGGACTGCTGGCTACTAGAAGATGAAATAGACAAAAAAGGACCTTCCCCTACAGCCACACCCTGAATTTAGACCTCTAGCCTCCTAAACAGTGAGAATATAACTTTCTGTTCTTTAAAGCCACCCACTTGTGGTATTTCTGTTGCAGCAGCCCTAAGAGACCAAGACACCCTCCGTGGTGCTAATTACCACATGTAAGCTCTTAACTCCACTCCTAAATCCATTAGGAGTGAAGACTCCCAACTCCAGACTCAAAGATCCCACTCCTTGGATGGCCCCCAGGCCCCTTACACTCAGCAGGTTGAAAAGTGGACCCAGCAGTTTCTTTTCTAAAACTGCTTGGTCTCCTGGGAGTCACTCTGGACAGACATTCCTTTTTTGTTTTTTTCACTGCCCCTTCACCACCGCCCCCCCCCCACATATTTAATAAAATCTCAAGTAGTGCTGATTTCACTCCTGTGTGACGCAGCTCCAGCCTCCCCTCTCCACCCTCACTGTCCTTACCCTAGTCCAGGCCTCATCATCACTCACCTGGACCAACTTGATGTTCTCCTAAGTGGGTCCCCAGCCTCCCATTTTGAGCCTTTGCAATTCATCCTTCCCTTGGAAGCCAGGGGGATGTTTCTAAAAGTCTGACCACGCTGCTTCCTTGCTGCTAAGAGCCCTTCAATGGCTCCCCGTTGTCTACAGGACATTCAGATCCGTAACACTCATGAAGGCCCTCCACGCCTGAGACGCTGTCTATTTTTACAGGGTCATCTTACCCCTCTCCTCCCCTTCTCATTGTTATTTCTGAACTACATGTAGCTTTTCACACCGACCATGTTGTCTTTGTGTCCAAGTCTTTCCTCAGGCTGCCCCTTCTGCCTGGGATGCCCCCTCTCCACCTCTTTACTCTTCCCTTGGTTTGCTGACTCTCCTTCTTTAAGACTCATCTACAGTGGCACCACCTCCAGGAAGCAAAGCCTAGGCTAGGAGTTATGATCCCCAACATCCCACCATACTATAATAATGATAATACCATTATAATGATAATGTTGTTGTTAGGTGCCATTGAGTCAGTTCCAACTCATAGCGAACCTACGTACAACAGAACCAAACACTGCCCATACCATTATAATGATACTATAGACCACCTAGTGAGCATTTATAGTCCCTGGGTGGTATAAATGGTTAACACACTTGGCTGCTAACCAAAAGGTGGGAGGTTCAAGTGCACTCAGAGGCATCTTGTAAGAAACGCCTGGCAATCGACTTACAAAAAATCAGCCATTGGAGCAAGTTCTACTATGACACACACGGGGTACCATGAGTCAGAATCAACTCGATCGCAACTGGTTTTTTATTGAGTATTTATAATGCGCTAAATATTTTTCCTGCATCCTCTTGATTCATCCTCACAGTCATTCTGTGAGGTGAGTTCTATTGTTATCCCCATTTTATAAATGAGGACACTGAGGCTTCGAGAGGTTCAATGACTTACACAAGGTCACAAAAGTCATAACCAATGAAGCTGCACTGGAATCCAGGTTGGGAATTGTCAGGGTGTGCCTCACCGACTCTCTCATGATTTGTTTGTGAGCCTCCCTCTGCCTTGTAAAGGCCGGGCTATTTCCTTTGCATCCTTGAGACCTCTGCTTTTTCTAGTGGGCCTTCCCTAATCCACTTGCCTTATGTCTGGCTTGGACACCCCTCCTCTGCACTCCACAGCTCTGGTCATTCTGTGCTGTAACTACTGGCCTGTTCAGGATGCTCCATGAGGGCTCAGGCCAAGGCTGCCTTTGGTCACTAAGGAGTCCCCACTGCCTTGTACCACACTAGAAATTCCTGGCTAAATCACTACAGGCCTCTGTTCCCACTAGTCTAATAAGTCTGTCTTATAATTTCTAGGTGTAAAGGTAGGTTGTCAGAACCGTCAAGTCCAGAAATCAGCTTTCTAAACTGGGCAAAGGAAGTCACCTTGCCATTTGCTATGGGATGATGGAAACATTCCAATGCTTTCATCAAGATGGGAAATAAAAACAAAGAGCCTATGAAGTATCTTCTCAGGAGAGTCCATTCTTTCCCCACCCCAGGTCTATGGGCCTCTCACCAGTTTTATGTTCCACTTAGGATTTGTTGTCAGTTGCCATTGAGAAGATTCCAACTCATGACCGCCCCATGTGTGCATAGGGTTTTCAATGCGGTAAACTTTTCAGAAGCAGATCGCCAGGACTGTCTCCTGAGGTATCTCTGGGTGGGTTTGAACCACCAGTCTTTCGGCTAGCAGTCAAGCATTTAACCATTTGTGCCACTCAGGGGCACCCTTCCACTTACAATAAGGGGCTCTATAAATGTTTTCTGAGTGACTGAGTTGAATGAAGAGGAATAATCTGGATGTCAAGGGATCTGAGTACTAGACTCAGGTTGGCTAACAGCAATGAGACTATGGACAAATCATGTTGCCTGGCTGGGATTCAGTTTCCTTATCTGGAAAAAACTGAGAATTGGACTGAATGGTTCAAAGTCTTCTTCTCATTATAGAATGGGCTATCAGCGTTTACATTATCTGGCCCTGTGGTCTTCTGACTTTACTTCCTACTCATCTTGCCTCCACTCATCCTTCTCCAGCCACCCTAGAGTCCTTGTTTCCTGAACATGCCTCAGGGCCTTTGCACTTACTGTTTGGAAAGCTCTTTCCCTAAATATCACCATGGCTCACTCCTTCACCTCCTTCAGGTTTTGTACATATATTACTTTCTCAAGGAGGCATTCCCCAGCTACTCAATCTAAAATTATAATCTTCTCAACTCGGACCCAATCTATCTTCCTTCTCCACTTTTTAGTTTGCTTTGTACTTATCAATATCTATATACTATATATTTTACTTAATTGGCTTGTCTATTATATGATTCTAGCCACAACAATGAACTCAAACATACCAACAATCATGAAGATAGCACTGGGTAAAATTTTGTTCTGTTATACTAAGGTCACCAGGAGTCAGAGCCTTCTTGGACAGCAACAAACAGCAACATTATTTGCTCCATACACTACATTGTAGGCTGCATAAGGGCAGGAATTTTTTTGTTTGTTTTATTCACTGCTTTAAGCCCAGAAGTTTGAACAATGCCTGGAACATGGTAGGCACTCAATAAATATTTGTTGATTGAATGAATGATTCTCCTTCAATAACACACAGCCACATAAATGAAGTCAATGTAGTACTGGCTCCTTTCATTACAGCTGCCAGGGCTCGGGGGGTAAGGGGACTTTGTTGCCTTTCGCCAAAGTTATTTGCATCTTGCGGTAAACCAGACCCACCATTGCTTTCCTGGTACCCCCAGCTGCAACGTGTCCCCAAGGTCTCTTCAGTTAACCAACATTAGCCTTCAGGAAACAGCCCAATGCCAAGCCCAGCACACAGGCTCACTAATTGTTCTCGTCGTGCTGACACCAGCAAGCTCACCGACACTTTCAAAGCCACAGCTAGAGGAGACTCATGCAGACGGCATTCCAGACAACGTCAGTCCCCAGTTGCTTTGAAAGCAGACGTCGCAGATTTCCTTTCAAGTATTATCACTCACTGTCATGCCTGTTACGGATTTTTCAATCCTTAGTTCCCCGGGCAATAAGGTGCCCGCCAGGCAGAGACAAGCTTCTACTCCCTGTGCTGCAGGCTATCCTTTGTCTGTGCTGCCACCAGCTCCCCAACACACACAGGCACACACCACCTGCCTCTCTCTGCTCAGAGGGGTGGCTTCTCGGCAACACAACCTGTTCTTGCTTCTGTCAGGACCAAGCTCCAGAGACCCTGCATCCCACCGCTGAAGCAACATTTACTGAGCTCCCACTGGGGGCTGGGAAGCCATGTCCCCCCTGGGTCAAGTGGGCACGTAGGGACCGGCTCTCCTTTGCCAGGACCAGGACTCACCTTTATCCCCAGCTCTCTGCAGGCTGACCTGCCTTTCCTGGACCTCTAGAAGAAGCTGAGCCTCCAGCCGCTTGCAAGAACCAGGAAAGAGCCACTTGCAAGAACTGGGAAACAGACATGACTGTTTCCCGGATGCACATCTGGGAAATAAAAAGGGAGATGGGCCCCCTCTGAATACCATGGGGCAGTGTGGGTTTTAAGAGAAAAGGAAATTTTTCTTTTCTATCTCTACTCCCTCCTGAGGTCATCTCATCTAACTGTGTGGCTTTAAACACTGTCTACATGCTGACAATGCTCTTATAATTCGGCCCTTTCTATCTAGCTGTCTATACAATAGTTCTTCCTGGATGTTGAAGAGGCATCTCACACCTTGTGGTCCAAACTGAGCTCCCCATCTCTGCACTCCTAAGCTTGCTCCACTTACAGGCTTCCCCATCTCAGTGGCAACTCTATGCTTCTGGTTGCTCCAGCTAAATCCTGGAATCACTCTTCATTTCTCTCTAATACCCCCCATCGAACCTGCCAGCCAATCCTGTCGACTCCACCTGCAAAATCTATCCAGAGTATGCCATTTCTCACCCTCTCCACTGCTACTGCTTTTCTCTAAGTCCCCTTTGTGTCTCGCCTGGATCTCTGCAGTAGAATCCTGGCCACCCTTGCCCTCCATGCTTCCGTATATTCTCAACATAGCAGCTGTTGAAAGGCAAGTCAAATCAGGTCGTCCTCTGCTCAGAACACTCCAATGGTCCCCAGCTCACTCAGAATGAGAGCACAACCCTTCCCATAATCTAAAGGTCATGTATGACCTGGTCCCTTCTTCTCTCTGACTCCATCACCTCCTCCACTCCCCCCTCACTCACTCTGCTCCAGCTGCACTGGCCTCGCCTCAGTTCTTCGTATGCGTCAAACTCCCACTCAGGGAACGGGGCAGGGAGATGCTGGTGACTCCGAGCCTGGGATGCTGCAGTAGATGGGGGTGTGGAATCCAAATTCCAGCTAGTGAGCTCTTCTCCTTGGACCTAAACAAGTGGCCACTGTGCCCCACGTCCTCATCTCTCCGGTCATTATCACGGCTCGTTGCAGTTGTTTGATGTCTTGTCTGCCTCCCCCAACTATACCATGATTGTCCAAGGGCAAGGACTGGCTGTTTTCCATCTGTATTTTTCCCAGGCCCTTTCAGAGTAGGTATTCAAGTGTGCTGATGGATAGATGGATGGATGGAAGGGTAGATGGATTTATAAGAAAAGTAGGTTTTCATAACCTTTGCAGCGTTTGGAATGTTTTCTCCTATTTGTGCTTGGCTAGACAGTTAGAAAGCAAGAAAAACACTTGGTGTCCCAAGAAGTTTCAGTCAGAAGACAACCTGTCCATGTGCTGCCTCTCAGCAAGGTTCCCGCTGTTCTCCAAGGCAGCTGGGCACGCAGCACAGGAAACAGAATTCTCCGTGGCTTGTGAAGGGCGGAGCTGTTTAGACCACAGTCTTCCAGATATATTTCCCAAGAAAGGAAGGGAATCTTCCTGCACCTCACCCTCCATCTGCAATGGACATGGAAGCTTTAGGAGAAGAATCTCATGTGGTCCCAAGGCAAGGATCTTGGAGAAGGAAGCAAACTCAACCTCACTGAGCATGGCTATGGGTGGGAACTGCTGTTTTCTCACTGTGCTCATGCAAAAACCCCATTTTATAGTTAAAAAAACTGAGGCTCAGAGAGATTATAGAGCTTGCCCCAGGTAACACACAGTAAGTGGCAGAATAACTCTAGAATTATTTGGTTCCAAAATGCAAGCTGGTTCCACTGCCTGCCTCCAGGAGTGGGTGGAGAGGCTCTAGCTTCAGGTGAAAGGCAGGGCAAGGGGCACTGGGGGCACTGGGTTCCGGCTCAACTGTGCCTGGAGAAGGCTAACACCCCTGGTGAGACTGCCATACCTTTTCAGGCCCTTAGCAGTTTTCTGGCTCACACAGGGCTGCAGCGGTTCCTGAGGATACTGGGAATGTGGGACCAGAAACAGGTTGGCTGATGGGGACTGATAGCCTGCACCCCTGCAGTCTCAGGGTTAACAGGGCTTTGTAGGCGGGGTCTAGGCCAATACTAGGGATTAGAAGATGCTTTGGAATCAAAGTCAATGGAACTAATGGATGGGTAGTTGCTGATTTGTAAGTTGTCAGTTATAGTATCACAGAACCACTGAATTGATGACTCTTAGATTTGTCAAGGATTTTAGAAAGCATCTAGGGCAACCTCCTATCCAATTCAGTCGAGCTTCTCACATCAAAGAAATCCTCAACAGGAAAGGAATGTGTGTGCAGGTACCATGGGTCTGGAGGCTCAAGCTAGAGTGGCCAGCCACCAGCAGGATACGTCTCTGAAGTTTCTGCTCTGTCATTTTAAAAATGTCCATTTTCATGTTGCACCATAAGATATATCATATACACATATACATATATATAGCAGCCCCGGTGACGCAGTGGGCAAAGTGATCAACCGCTAATCAAAACGTCAGTGGTTTGAAACCACCAGCGGTTCTGCAGGAGAAAGATGTGGTAGTCTGTTTCCATAAAGATTACAGCCTTGGAAACTCTTTGGGGTCGCTATGACTTGGAATCGACTCGATGGCAGTGAGTTTTGGGTTTTATATATATATAGATACAGATAGATAGACAGATATAGATATAGATACAGATACAGATATATAGAGTTGCTTTTGGAATCGACTCGACAGCAACGGGTTTGGTTTGGTTTTTACAGTTGCTTTAATACCGCCAACCGCAACAAAGTTGGAAGATGTTTTGCTTCACCCACACTGGCTTCATCTCAGTTCTTCAAATGTGCCAAACTCCCATCCCAGCGAGTGGGCCAGGAGGCTCCACTGAGTCCGAGGTGGTGAGAAATCCAAAGTCCAGCAGAGCTAGCGAGTTCTCTTCCTTCTCGCCCATATTCAGCCTGCAGATTGGGGCACTTCCAATACAGCGTGTATCCGCCAAGGCTATATAGTATTTCACTGATTTTTTTTCCACATTTCAACAGCTCAGAAATTGGAATGAGTTTCACAATCCAGGGTGTGTCATAGTTTAATTAGCAGCATTTCTTTCTTTCTTAGCATTGCATAAAATAATGGTGTGTAAAATAATGCTGCATAACATAACAGTGTAAAATAAAGCACACTTCATCCAGAAGCACACTCCTAACCTGTCTCTCCTGGTAGAGGAACGTACATATGCAAAATACAATCAATGGAATCTTAAATTTGATCAAACCAGTACATACACCAGTTTGAGAAATATGCAAACAGTATTCCTAGCAGAGCTTGATCAATCAAACCTTTGCCTGACCACCTCAAGAGATGGGAAACTCATTACCTCACAAAGCAACCTACTCTAACTTAGAGCAATTAAAGGTATGTAAAATTTCTTCTTTATTCTCAGCTAGTATTGGCCTTCCTCGAACATCTATCCATTGAACATTGTTCTGCTTTCTGAAGCAACCCATAATAAGTCTTTATTCTGTCTTCTATGTGATAAAGTCACTTCAACAATGATTACTCAACTCTTCTTGGATGATCATTACTTGTGATGGTTAAGATCGTGTGTCAACTTGGCTGGGCCATGATTCTCAGTGTTTATATGTGATCACTCCCATGATGGAATCTGCTGTGAGTAGCCAGTCAGTTGAAAGGGAGTTTCCTTGGGGGTGTGGACTGCATCCGAATATAAGCAGACATTCTAGCTTTTTTGCTTGCTCTGGATCCTGCGGCTGCCTCCTGCTGGTCTGACCTCCAGTTCTTGGGACTTGAGCTATTAGCTTGACTGCCAATCTTGGAATCCGTGGATCTTCACAGCCAGTGAGTGGGAGCCTTGCTCTCTGACCTGCTGATCTTGGGTTCGCCAGCCCCTGCAGCTACGTGAATCAAGAGAAGCCTCTATCTTGATCCAGGGAGTTGGGACGTTCCAGCCTCCACAATCACGTGAGCCATTTCCTTGATATAAATCTCTCTCTATATATATTTATACGCTTTACTGGTTTTGCTTCTTTAGAGAACCCAGCCTAAGACATCACTTCTATCATTCATTTCTCTCAAATACCTAATCTGTGCCGGGTCTTATGCAGGAGATAAAGTCCACACTCCTTAATAACACCTTGCTGATCAATTCTTTATTATGCGGGTTTCCTTTTCTCTGAATGTGTCCACCTCCCAAGATCTGGAATCTATATTTCTGTTAATAGAGCCATGTGTCATTTGGCTCACACTGAATTCATAGCCAACTGAAACCTCTAGGTAGCCAGGACTTCATTGCTGGATATTTTCTCCCATTTGCTATTTATCACATAAACAACACTAGAGCAACCATAAAGAGAAACTTAAAAAATCACCCACAGTCTCACTGCCCTCCATATCAATTGCTTCCCTTTCTAGTTCCATCCAGTTCCTGTCCATATAAGACCTACTTTACACAGTTGTAATAAATATGGGGAAACAATTTTGCATTCTGCTTTCATCACTGAAAATAATATCATAAACATCTTTCTGTATTACTACATGATGCTATTATAATTTTAAATGGCTGCGTAAATCCATTAGGTAGATATACTATAATTTTCCTAGCCATTCCCCTATTGTTGGACACTTTTACAGTTTCCAATTTTTCGTCATTATAAATAATGCTGAAATCAACACTTTCATGCATGTAACTTTCTTTCTCGGTTGAATTATTTCTGTAGGATATATTCCCAGGAGAGGAATTACTGGGTCAAATGACACAAGCACTTTATGACTCTTGATACATGTTGTCAAATTAGATTCCCAGAGGACTAATTTACATCGCCACCAGCAACGTGTGAGTGGGCCTGCTTTCTGCAACCACTCTAGCCCTGTCCAGTGTCCTCTTAAGGTTCTTTGGGCTAATTTAATAGGGATAAAATGCTGCTGCCTTCTTTTAATTTACATTACTTCGATAAGTAGCAAGACCAAATAGTTTTCCTGTGTATTTATTCACTGACTCTATTTCCTCTGGTGTGAAATCCTGGTTATCTTTCTTACCACTTTGTATGGGCTCATTATAAAAACCAAAAGAAAACAAATCCATTACTGTTGAGTTAGTTCTGACTCATGACGACCCCATGTGTTACAGAATAGAACTGCTCCATAGAGTTTTCCTGGCTCTAGTGACATAAACAGTTAAGCACCTGTCTGCTAACTGAAAGGTTGGCAGTTCAAATCCACCCAGCAGCTCCGCGGGAGAAAGACCCGGTGATCTGCCTCCCTAAAGATAATAGTCAAGAAAAACCAATGGGGCAGTACTACTCTGTCACATGGGGTCACTGTGGGTTGGAATTGATTGGATGGCACCTAACAACGACAGCAACAATCTTTATGGAAGCAGTTTGCCAGGCCTTTCTTCTGTGGAGCAACTGGGTGGGTTCGAACTTCCAACCTTTAGGTTACCAGCCAATTGCAAACTGTTTGCACCACCCAGGTCCTGAGCTCATTATAGAATACAGAGACTAACCCTTTGCTGCCATATTTGTTGTAATGTTATTCAATTGTCGGTTGTTTTTCTTTTCATTCCAGGTGGTTTTTATTGTACAGAACTTCACATTTCAATATATTCAGATTAGATTAGTGCATTGTTTTCCTTTGTAAGATCTTTAAACTTAAGTACAAAGCTTGACGTTACTTTCTTTTATAGTGGGATATTTTATTTTGATCAAATAGTCCCAGCTGTGTGAAATTATTTTACTCATTTTTGTAGGCCACAGTTGAACTGCACAAACTGCCTGGGTTCAAACCCACGTTCTACTTCTTAGTAGCTCTGTGACCTCAGGCAAGTTACTCAACCTCTCTGTGCCTTATCTGTATAATGGGGATGATAATAGTGCTTACCTCAGAGGGTTGTTTTTAGGATTAAATGTTAATACCTCTAGGGCACTTAGAAGAGTTCCTGGCACTTGGTCCAAGCTAAAGAAATGTTAGCTTTCATTACCACACTTACAATCATCACCATCCAATGCATTTGCTTTTCCTCCTGTTCTCAATCCTCTGCAAAATTTCCAAGTGTGATACCTAGGGCTTCATCCATATCATTTATAGCTAGAGACCCCAGCACCTGAACACTCATCTACTCCTCGGGACTCTTAAGGTGAGCTTATTCAATCAGCTACAGTCACACCATGAATGTCTGTAGAATAGACAAGAATATCATAAATACTTTTGTTAAAGCAACTGTGAAAACCACGCTGTTCCACGCAGAGGGCACTTCTGCTCCAGCAGCTTAGATATCCACCCTCACAGGGAGTGTGGGGAGTGTGGCGGGAGCCCCAGGCTGGTCTCCCCTCGTCCTGGCACCATCCCCAGCAATGAGGAAGGTCCAGGCACGGTCCATGCTGGAAGACGGCCCCAGGCCGCAAGGGGTTCCTGACCTCCACTCTGCCCCTGCTCTACTCACCCTCTCTGAAGCACAAATCTCACCGTGTCACTTCCCTGCCCAAAGCCCTTCAGTGATTGCTCACTCTGAGAATAAAATCCTATGTCATTCCATTGGCCTCCAACGTCTTGCATTTATGCTGGCCCCTGAGCCTCCCTCCAGCTCAGCTCCTGCCAATCCCCCTTCTCACATGCATGCTATACTTCCACCCTATGGTATTTATTGCAACTACTCTAATACCCGTGCTTTTTCTTTCTTCTGGCCTTTGATTTTATTCATTCATTTATTCAACAAATATTTATTAAGCATGGACCATGTAAGCTCTACTCAGAGGCACTGCAGAAGAAAGGCCTGGCCATCTACTTTCAGAAGATCACAACCATTGAAAATCTTATGGAGCACAATTCTACTCTGACACACATGGGTGTCATCATGAGTCAAAACTGACTTGAAGGCAACTGGTTTACCACGTGACAGGACCTGCTCTAGCTGCCGAGAATTCAGCACAAACAACAACAACACAAAAAAGACAAAGCTCTTAACCCCAGAAAGCTCATATTCTGGTGGGAGAGTCAGACAATAAGCAAATAAATTGTATCACATGTCAGGGGGTAATAGGGAGTGACGAGGGGTGCTGTGTTATACAGTGTGGTCAGGAAAGGCCTCTCTGATAAGGTGATGTCTTAGCAGAGACCTGTTTGAAGCAGAGAAGAGACCTATGGGGCCATTAGGGGAGAGTAGTACAGGCAGAGGGAAGAGAATGTATGAAGGCCCTGAGGCCCAAATGTGCTTGGCTTGCCACTCTTCTGCCTCCTCCACTTCACAAAACTAACCCCTGGTAATTTAATGCATTACCAAGCCCAGTCTGCTTTTCTCTTAAAATATGGCTGGATAAGGGTCTTGAGGGAGGAGCAGAGGAACGAAAGGTTGCACAGCAAGAAAAGAAAACAATCATCCATAAGACAATCTGCAATGATGTCCTCCCAAGTCCAGCACTGGAGACGGCAGGCTCCATGCTGCTGGCCCACCTGACTCTCCTGTGCCTCCTCCTTTCTGTGGGATCAGAAGGGATGAGAGGGGCAGGCCTGGAGAATTGTGTGGGACTTATTTGGAGAGGCAGCACATTGTGGACAGAGCATGATCTTTGGAACCAGACTGATTTCCAAACCATGGATGACCCTTGCTTACTGTGTAACCTCAGGCAAGATAATTAACTTCTCTGAGTCTCAATTTCCTCGCCTGTAAAATGGAGATCCTAAGGCCGTGCTCAGAGAGCAACGGTGGTTCAGTGGTAGAATTCTTGTCTTCCATGAAGAAGACCCAGGTTCCATTCCCAACTAAGGCACCTTAGGCACAGCCACCACCCATCTGTCAGTGGGGACTTGCGCGTTGCTATGATGCTGAACAAGTTTCAGTGCAGCTTACAGGCTAAAACAGACTAGGGAGAAAGGCCTGGTGATCTACTTCTGAAAATCAGTCAATGAAATTCCTATGGCTCACGATGGTCTAATCCACAACCAATCATAGGACTGGTGCAGAACTGGGCAGCATTTCGTTCCACCGTACATGGGGTCACCACGAGTTGACGGCTGACTCGATGGCAGCTAATAACAGTAACAACAAGGCCTTGCTCACAGGTGGTGATGTGGTGGTGTCTGCAAAATCCATTGTATTGCTGGGCATGTAGAAGGTGCTTGATGAGCTGGGTCCATTGTTTTCTTCATCTCAGAGGCCCTGGGCTTATGGACCTTGCCAGCTTGTATGAGGTTCAAGACTTGTGAAAAACTCATTTTTTAATGGGACTGAAAGGGAAAGGACAGAGATATAATCTGTCCACTGCCAAGTCTCAAATCAGAATCTCTCACCTAATGCAGCGAGTGAGGAGCCCTGGTGGTGCAGTGGTTAATCTCCAGGCTGCTAACCGAAATGTTGGTGGTTCCATCCCACCAGCCGCTCTGCGGGAGAAAGATGTGGCAATCTGCTTCCGTAAAGATTTACAGCCTTGGAAACCCTATGGGAAAGTTCTACTCTGTCCTACAGGGTCCCCATGAGTCGGGATCGACAGCAATAGGTTTGGCTGGTTTGGGATGCAGTGAGTAAATGCTTTTCTCTCCTGCTGTTGAAGTGAAATGTCAGTGGGTTCAACCCTCAATTACCACACTAATGAAGGAAGGGCTGGAAAGAATAATCTAAAACAGTGGCTAATTACCCCTGAATTATCAATTAATGGGAAGAGGTGGGCTGGAATATTCAATTTGATCCCTCTGTTTGGAAGCATCCTCTCACTACTAGTGCTTGGCTCATGGGTTGGAAGATAAGGAAGAGGTGGCAGAAAGGCATGCATCCCCTGAACCTGGGATCCAGGGCTGGTCAGGGGAGGAGGCTCTGATGGGGTCACCTAACTCAGGTCCTCAGGAGGAAGATGGGTGTGAGCAGCTATGGTGACTGCCACAGCAGTGATTGAAGGCTGGTCAGACTACCTTCCATCCAAATGGGAGAAATCATACTGAGGGCCTGTTATGGATTGAATTGTGTCCTCTAAAAACACGTGTTGTAAATCCGAAACAGTATAATGTGGATGTAATCTCATTTGGGAATAGGGTTTTCTTTGTTATGTTAATGAGGCCTTCTTATCAGTGTAGGGTATGTCTTAAGCCAATCACTACTGACTTAAAAAGAGAGCAGATAAGGCACAGAGGGAAACAAGCACAAATGAAGAAAGACCGATGCCACGTGGAAATCACCAAGGAACCAAGGAAGAGAACCTGGAAAAGACAAGGACTTTCCCCCAGAGTGGACAGGGACAGCCTTCCCCTAGAGCCAGTGCCCTAAAGTCATATTTCTAGCCACCTGTACTGTGAGAAAATAAATTTCTCTTTGTTAAAGCCACTCGTTGTGGTGCTTTTGTTATAGCAGCACTAGATAAGTAATGGTGTCCTTGGAGCTGTGGAACTCTACAGAAGCGACCACAGAGCCCACTACCGGAGGGGTTGGGGTGAGCTGGCAGTGGTCCTCAGCGAGCCCTGTGTGGGTCTATGGGCCCGGCTGCCTTGGGTACAGATATGGGAAGGAGGGTCAGGACTGGGGCATCCTGCTGTCTCTCGCCAAAGGGGCGTTTCTCAGCTGAAGACCTGTGCTGATAGGTGTTAAATAGAGTTCAATGCAGAAAATTGAGAAGTAATGAGACTTGGGGACGAGAGAATAAATTAAGAGGTGATCCTATGGGCAGAGAGCCTCCAGCTGAATGCTGAAAAGGAGGAGGCCAGGACTGCCAGAGGGCGCTGTGTCAGAGAGGCGTCGGAATGCCGAGGCCGTGCCAAACTGAGGCTGAGGGGTTGATCAAAAGCAACTAAGCAGTTACCATATTTCATCAGTTCTATGGTGTGCTTTTTCATATTTAATCTCTCTGAAACTGGGTTGTGTTTACAATGGATGGCATGTCATAGTTTAACTGGCAGTATTTTTTTCTCTCTTAGTGGTACGTAAAAGAAAGCTGCTGCTTACAACTGAGAGCATCTTAGATTCAATGAAATATGGTATCAGGTACCTTGAATAAATCACTTTCCTTGTCTGGGTCATTTACATCGGGTGAGACAATCACTTAGCCACTCACTTATTTAATCAATATTTATTGAGCATCTACTATGTGTCAGACCGTGGACTAGGCGCAGCTGTGAACAGTGATCATAAACGTTGGCAGTGTATGTTTTTGAGTATTTATTTCCATGCCAGGCACTGTTAAGAACACCTGACATGCATTACCTCTTTTCTTCCCAGCAATAATCCTACGAACTGGGGATCATTATTTTATTGTCCTCATTCACAGGAGGGGAGGTTAGAGACAGTTATGTGACTGACTCAAAGTCACACAGCCAGCTACTAACTGGTTGAGCTGGGAGTCGACTCTTCCTACAGACCCTCAGCTCATAGCCTTCATGCTCTACTGCTTGTTCTGGCTATCAGGTTGCACATAAGGGCGTGAGGAGGACGGACAAGGAACCACAAGGGATGCAAGTGATGAGAGAAGTACAGGAAGCTAAGGGAGGATGTAACGGCCGTGTTGCACACCAAGAGTGGCCTCCCTGATGTAGTTTAAGCAGAGACTGGAAGGATAAATAGGAATAGCTGGGGGAAGAAGGGTGGCAGGGGTGAGGTAGGGTGAGGAGGAAAGGTTCAGGAGAAAAGGGACCTGGCCTCCCTGAAGGATGAGAGAGGAGATAGAGTGTGGGGTATATGAGGACCTGATAGAGTCCAGTGTGGCTGAAGTCGAGGGGAGGGGAGTGGTGGTGCGGCTGGCGCTCAGCATTCTGATGGGCAGGTAAAGACTTTAGATTCCATCCTGGAAGCAATTAGAACAATTTAAGTGACAGCTCTCTCAGATCTTTATGCCCCAAGCAGGTAATGATTCTCTGGATCTTTTGTTGGGCAATCGGTAACTATAGCCTAAGAGGAAGGCTCAAAAGCAGGTCTGCCAAGTACAGTTATTCAAGTTGGACACTAAAAAAAGGACCCCAAGGAGGGTGGTACTAAAAAAAGGGTGGCTAGGCTAACACCCAGCCTACACTCCATTCACTATGCCATATGCTGACAGAGCTGTGTCCCTACAGAGGGATCCACGTCAGGAGAGGCAAGCACAGCCATTGTGGCTTGGCTGCTAACCACAGGTCAGCAGTTCGAATCCACCAGCCACTCGTTGGAAACCCTATGGAGCAGTTCTACTCTGTCCTATAGGGTCGCTATGAGCTGGAATCGACTCAACGGCAACGGGCTTGGTTTGGTTCTACTATGTGCAGGACTTGAACTAAGGTGTCACGATGGCAGAAGAACCAAAAAGTTGGTGACGGTTCTTGCCCTTGGAGAGCCATAAGGCTTGGCCAAAGGTTTTGGCAAGAGAAAGATTTTTTTTTCACTCCCACAAAAAACACCATGCCCTGTTATAATAGCTACTTTTTACTGAGTACTGTGTGCCAAATGCCGTGCTTGGTGCTTTCTATTGCCTTACTACTAATACAACCACCTTTAAAGGTACAGAGTGTTATCCCCTTTTACACAGAAGGCAACTGAGAGGTTCAGTACCTTGCTCAGGGTCACACAGGGGGTACACACTCTTGAGCTACAGAGATCCAGACAGGCATGAGGGTCATCTTCTCCATGTGGTCATTGTTGATGTTGTTAGCTGCTTTTGAGTTGGCCCCTAACTCATGGCGACCCCATGCACAACAAAATGAAATGCTGCCCAGTCCTGTGCCATCCTCACGATCAACTGAGGATTGGACCATTGTGATCCACAGGGTTTTCACTGGCTGATTTTCAGAAACAGATCACCAGGCCTTTCTTCCTAGTTCATCTTGGTCTGTAAGCTCCACTGAAACCTGTTCGGCATCACAACACGCAGACCTCAACAGATAGACAGGTGGTGGCTGCGGATGAGATGCACTGGCCAAGAATCAAACCAGGCTCTCCTGCATGGAAGGTGAGGATTCTACCACCGAACCACCAATGCCCCCATTCTCCCTGTGGTAGAAGAATCGATATTTATTGACTACCTGCTCTGTGTCAGGCATTTTCCATGCCTTAACTCTTTTAAGCCTCATTACAACTCACTGAAGTGGGCGTGATGGTTTCTATTTTGCTGAAAAACTAGTCCAAAGAGGTTGGCAGATTTACCCAAGGTCTTGCAGCTAGTACACAGGAGAACCTCAGTTTGAACCTGGGTCTTTCTGTGTTCTTACTCATTCCTTCCAAACTTTTTTAGGTCTCAGAGCTCCTTGAAGGTAGAGGCCATTTCTTATTCATCCTTGTACCCTCAAGGTCTACCATGAGACCTGGAAGAGAGTAGCTGTTCAGCAAATACATGTTGAATGAATGAATGAATGGATGGATGGATGGATGGATGGACAAACAGAAAGAAGTAAAGTGATGTACACCTCACCTGTAGGCAATCCAGCTGCCTAAAAATGCTCCTTCTACCCTCATCACTGTGTCTTCTGACACTGTGACCTGAGGAGGGTTGGGAGCTAGAGTTTGGCGTAATTTCATCTTAAAACTATGTTAATGTTCTTCCTTCAGAGGGGGGCAAATATCACTATGCATGATGAACTGTTTGTGGGATTACTGAGGATATGATATGAAATTCATCCTGATTCCCCACTTATGGAGAAGTTCTGCCCAATTTGTCTCAAATGCCACATCTCTGTGTATTAATTTTATAATCCACAGTGCTGATTAAAGCAAATGTTCTCTGACTCCCAAGGCAGAGCCATTGGAAATGGAACAGGTTCACCCAGGAAGCACGCTCTGTGCGTCCTGGCCAGAGGAAATGGACATTCACTGCCTCCACCCCAGAGGAGGTCTTGGCAGGCCTGCCATTCTGGCGCCCAACAGCCTGAGTGGTGCAAATTGCATATTCAGTATATATATTATCAAATAGCTTCCATTAGCCCAATTTTGAGATGTCTGCATAATGTCCTGGAATTGGAGAACTCTTTCAGAATGAGTAAATTGTCTGAGAGGCTGAGGCTGAAAGAGGAGAATCAGCAGGTATAATTACAGGATGGCATAAAAACAGGAAGGGCCCATTTCTCCAATGTGCTGGGTTCCATTGCCATCTTGGGACCCTAATTTCCACGTGTATGCCGTGGCACAATCACCTTCAACCCCGCTTCCATCTCCAAAAGCCATGAAAGCATACTTTGTCCGGAAGCTGGCTCCTCACCTGCTTTTCCTGGTACAGCAACAACGGGGAGCTCCGTTTCGCCTGTCTGTCCCTCACAGATATGTCTGTCTGTGCCTGTTTCAACGTACTGTGGTCCTGAGCAGAGATGACATTACTGTCCCTCTACTGGTAACAAAAGCCCACTGAGGTTTTTTTTCAGAAACGACACAAAATTGAGCATTTCTTGCCCCTCCTTTGTTCTGTTCCCCTTTGGGAGGTGGATGGATAGGGGCAGTGGGTACATACTGAGACTGTGAAGTGAGGCTTGAATGAAAAATCAGGGAGGCATGTGCAGCATGGCACAAGCACAGGGTCTGCACACAGTAGGCACTTAATAAATATTAGCTCAATGAATGAAAGAATGAACTTCTACCGCCAATTTTACGTGAGATACAGGCAAGGCCTTTCTCCTCCCAAGGCTGTTTCTCAGGTGGGCTAGTGGTTTGTCTTATTAGCTAGTGCGAATGTAACAGAAATACAAGTGGGTGGCTTCAACGAACAGAACTTTATTTTCTCAGTTTGGAGGCTAGGAGTCTGAACTCAGAGCACCGGCTCTAGGGGAAGGCAATCTCTCTATGTCCCCTCTGGGGGAAAATCTTTACCTCAGCTTCTCTAGCCAGCGTTCCTTGGATCTTTGGAGATCTCCACATGGCATTTATTTTTCCTTCATTTGTGCCTGCTTGCTTCTGTGCCCAATGCACTCTTTTTATATCTCAAAATCTGTTAGGTTTAAGACACACCTTACACTAACATGGCCTCCTTAACATAATAAAGGAAACCCTGTTCCCAAAGAGGATTACATCCACGGGTATAGAGGTTAGGATTCCAACACGTATTTTGGCGGGGGACATAATTCAATCCATTAACAGGGTTCATGGATGGGCCTTAGGGCATCTGTGAATCCCACTGACTTACATGGAAAATTGTGTGGATTTGAGTGTGTGTGCGTGTCTGTGTGTGTCTAAGTGTATTTGGGAAGAGTCACAGCTTTCATCAGATTCTCAGCCAAGCCCATGACCCCAGAAGTCTCAGGCCCACTGGACTTCCTACTAGAAAAAGAGGCTCATGAAAAGACTGAGAGTTCCTGGCCTTGGTCTCATTAGGTCCAAACCATCAGGTGATGGCCCGAGACCTCATCCTTATCTGATGGGCTCACAGACGTGGAGAACACTCTGCTCCTGGCCCAAAGAAGTCACTGTCTTGTTGTAAGAACAGACAGACCATGAACAACCGGATTGAGGATTTTATGCAAACTATGGAGTGGGGGGTGGCTGGGATGGGGCTGGAATCTTGATGGAGTCTTGACCTATGAAGCTGATATACCTTTTCTTTCATTTCCTAAAATGATCCCAGTCAAGTAAGGCTAGGATAAAGGTGACTTAATTAATCAGCTGACATATATAGAGCATTGACAATTTGCCAGGTCCTGTACTGAGGACATCACATGACTTGTGTGTTCTCTCATCTTCACAGCAGCTCTAGAAAGTAAGTATTATTCTTACCTTGATTTTACTAGTCTTGAGGCTGCGCCTCAGAGACAGAAAGCAACTTGCCCAAGGCCACACAGCAAGTGCGTGGCAGAGATGGGATTTGATTCCAGAGACGTCTGAACTCAGAACCTGAGAGCATAATCACTATGCTATGCCATTAACTTTTCCTTTATGGTTACCAGAGAGTGTGCAAGAATAAAGGTCTCTTATCCCAGCTTCTATGTGGAGTTAATAAATGGAATAGTTGTCCTAATTTTTAACTATGCCTTCTTTATTTTGATATTGAGCTACCAAGATCACAGTTAGTCTTAGCTCAACAGAGAATGCCTGTTTTGACATCTAGACTATTAAAGCTAAAAGACTGAGACCCAGCATTCAGAACAGCTCTCCGTCATGGAAGTGTCCGAGTGACTGCTCAAGATTAACATTTGCTAAAATGCAAAGGTGCAACCAGGATTAGGCATTAAAAACCCGCAGAGACACTTCCCTAAGTAACGTTTCTGATCTGCTTATAACAGTTGTTTACGTTCTGATCAGTCTGGAATACACAAAAACAATCCCATACAATCTTTGAGAGTTGTGGGTGGGGAGGGTGGGAAGCCTGGGGGCTGGGGCAGCAGAAATAATGTCCAAGCAGCAGCAAGTCTAGAAACCTCAGGGAGAAGCACCCCAGAGGCAAACTGAGGAAGCAATACACAGGCTTACACACACCCAAAGAGGGACAGAAAGACTGGCGCGCATGCACACACACACACCCTGAGCATTAGAGAGTCGGAGACAGAAAAGGAGTCACAGAAACCAAGACAAACAACTGAATTCCAGAGGGATTTGAAAGGGAAATGTAACACTAAAACTCTCAAAGCATAAGATGAACATTTAAATGAATATTTATCTGATCTTGGCATGGAGAAGGCCTATCTGAGCATGGCACCAAAGACAGACATCATGAAAGAAAAAAAATCAAACAATTAAAATTTAAAATTAGCAGCACAAAAATGAAAACTGTTGCACATCAAAAGGAAACCCATCATGTTAATAGCCTGAATATACAAAAACCACCTACAAAAAAAGATAAGAAAAGTGCTAACATTCCAGTGGAGAAGTGGGCAAAGACATAGGCAGTTTACAAATGATCTACAAATGGCCGGTAAGTGAAGATGGGTGCTCCACCTTACCTACGATCAAACAGATGCAAACCAGAACAACAAATGAGATTTCACTTTTCACTCATTTTAATCACGGAAATTGATTTAAAACACACCAAAATGCAATGTAGGGAAGGTGGGGGAACGGACACTTGGTGGAAATGTACATTAGTATGACCTTTCTAAAGACACCTTGGAATCATGTATCAAAAGGTAAACGTTATATACTCTTTGACTCAGTGATTGTACTTCCAAGAATTTATTCGAAGAAGATAATTAGATGAGAGTATAAATTGTATCTACAAGGACTTTCTTCATCTAAATGTCCTCAGAAGATGATTGGTTAAATAATTGTGGTATGTTCAAGCCATAATTATTTAACCAATTGTCCTCTGTGGACATTTAGGTGAAGAATATCCTTGTTCAAACCACATATGGCTCCTTTACTGATATTCATTAAAAAGGAAAAAGCAGGGCTGCTTTGATAACACAGGACGATGTCGGCCTCATTAACCAGATTACAGACCTGTACGTACAGCATAGTCCCAAGTGCACATGTACCGATGTCTGAGTGCACGTGTGCATACGTGCAGAGACATGTCTAAATGAACAGGAATTGAAATGGCAGAGGGGCAGCGAGGCCCTCTGTGGTGGACAGTTGCCCTAGCTGGGCAGAGCAGGACCAGGACAGACCTGGGAGCAAGGAGGAGGAAGCGGTGAATGGGGTGAGGGCTGCTGGGGTGTGTTTTCAGACTCCATGTTGAGAATAGAGTTGCCAGATTAAACAAATAAAAATACAAGGCTCCCAACTAAATTTGAATTTCAGGTAAACAATGTTATGACTTGAATTGTGTCCCCAAAAAATATGTACCTGTGGATGTAATCCCACTTGGGAATAGGGTTTCCTTTGTTACATTAATGAGGCCAAGTGTCTTAAGCCAATCGATTTTGAAAAATCAAAGAGCAGATTAGGCACAGAAGAAAGCAGACACGGGGGAAAGCCCATATCATCTGAAGACCACGAAGGCAGACCAGTCGACAAGCCCAGGAACTCTAAGGATGGCCAGCTAGAGAAGCTGAGACACGGCTTCTTCCCAGAGCCGACAGAGCGGGAGCCTTCCCCTAGAGCCGGTGCCCTGAATTCGGACTTCTAGCCTCCTAAATTGTGAGAAAATAAATTTCTGTTTGTTAAAGCCATCCACTTACGGTATTTCTGTTAGAGAGGCACTAAGAAACTAAGACAAACAATGAATCATTTTTTTAGTAAAAGTATAATCCCAAATATTGCATGGGACATACTTACTGTAAAAATTAGTTATTGTTTATCTGAAATTCCAATTAACTGGGTATCCTGTATCTGGCAGCCCTGGATGAGAAGCTCTGGAAAACGTCTCTTGCTGCCTCCACAGGATGACCCAAGCCAGCCTGGAGGGGCACTGAAGCCCTAGGCAGGCTTCCTATGTCCTGCCCTGCCTCTGACTAGCTCCAAACTACCTGCCCATAAAATGGAGCCACAAGCCTCTGCCTCACTCTAGATGTTTTGCAGGGAATGTAGGGCAGGGCAAGAGTATACTTGTTGGTGCCAGAGAGGCCACATTAAAACTCCCAGGCATCAGTTTCTAAAAATATTAAATGTAGAATTACCATATGACCCAACAATTCCACTCCTAGATATGTACCCAAAGGGTTCACTGCAGCACTATACACACCAGCCAAAAAAGGTGGAAACAATCCAAGTGTCAATTAACAAAAGAACAGATAAACAAAATGTGGTATATCCATACAATGGAATATTACTCAGCCATAAAGAGAAATGAAGTCATAAAATGACACATATTGTTTGATTCCACTTATATGGACTGTCTAGAATAATCAAATGTATAGAGACCAAGGAGTCCCTGAATAGTGCAAACAGTTAATGCACTTGGCTGCTAACTAAAAGCCTGGAGGTTCAAATCCACTCAGAGATACCTCTGGAGAAAGGCCTGGCAATCTGCTTCCAAAAACTCAGCCACTGAAAACCCTATGGAGCACAGACTTACATGGGGTTGCCATGAGTCAGAGTCAACTCGACAGCAACTGGTTAACTGGTTTTATAGAGATCAAAGTTTATTAGTGATTACCAGGGGCAGGAGGGAGGGGAAAAGAGAGGCTCATTGCTTAGGGGGCACTCAGCTTCTATGAAGGGCTATAAAAGAATTCAAAAATGGATAGAGGTGATGAATGGTTGCACAACAGGGTGAACGTAATTAATGTCATTGAGTTGTACATGTAAAAAATGTTAAAATGGCAAATGTTGTTATATATATTTCTACCACAATAACAAAAAATTTATTTAATAAAAACACTAGACTTCCTGGCCATCAGGTAGCCTTAAAGTGAGCCCTGGCTCTACATCTGTAAGATGGAGATAACTAGGTCTGTCCACAAGGTTGAAGTGGGGATTAAACAAGAAAATGTATGTAACGTGCCTGGCACACAGTCAGTGCTTAATACAAGTTGATCCCCTTCCTTCCTGTCCACCAGCAGAAGCAGCTCATGCTCTTGCCCCCAGGGATTACAACTCAAGCATCTCCTGTCATCTCGGGTTTGACGACTGGCCTTTCTGATCTTCCCCTTGCAGCAGCAGCAGCTGTGAGCTGACACTCTTCACCTGACTTCACCTTTCTCCCAAATCCCTACCAGCAGTTCAGTTCCTTATCTGCACTTCTCACACACACTCTGGATGAGGGCGGAGGAGGATCAAACTTGCTTTGATAGCAGACATACACCAATGTCGGGCCAAAGGGAGCTACAGAGAGCAGGGCCCTGACGCCATTGTGAAATGGAAAAAGCAGCCTCCAGAATCGAGAATGTAAGGGAGCTGTCCTGATTGGGGGCAGCTCGGGCTGGCAGGGAGGCCTCCTCCTCTGGAGCTTCTCTGTCTGCTTGTTGCCCAGCACAAATGCCTAAGGTAAACTCTGCAACAGAAGGTGGGGATTGACCTTCTCTGAGAGCCAATTTTCATAGAGTTCTTTTCACTGCTAGATCTTAACACCCTTCAGTGAGGCCCAGAGAACTTAAAAATATGCCAAGGTCACCCACTTAGTCATTTACGGGCCCAAAAAGCTAGTGTTGATCAGTAAATCCCCAAATATAGGATTATCCATCCTCTTGTTGAATAGCCCCATGATACAGAGGACCATGTCCACCACCGTGGAGGCACAGACCATGTGGGTATATTCATAGAGCTCCAAAAGTGGGTGCCACTTACACTTTTCCAGATGCACAAATTACCCCAAGCCAAACCAATAGGGTTTGGTGACAGCCTGGGCTTACCCATTCCTGACTCCCTTCTTAGCACAGACAGCTGTGACCCACTTTGCTCTGCAGTCCAAAGACAGCCAGACACACATACTGTGAAGTTCACAGAAACTCTGCATGTGTGACTGTACAAAGACTCACTCAGCTAGAGCCACCTGTCTGTACCAGGTCCAGGGCTTGTCTGTGTGGTGAGGACCAGGCCTGCCGTAGGAGCAGAGGACTCAGCAGGGCTAACCATACAAGCTCAGGTCACTCTGGACTTGTTTTTCTTAGCACCTATGGCTTAGAGACCTCACACCATTACATGGCTAGGAGGACAGGCCTTCCTTCAGCCCTGCTGGTCCTGATACAGAATGCTGAGCATTCACATGTCTAGACTGGCTCACCTGTGCCAGGCAGGTAAGAAAAGGGACCCATCAGCCTTTATTTTATCCTAAGACCGAAAGGTTGGTGGTTTGAACTCACCCAGAGGTGCCTCCGAAAACAGATGAGCTGCTTCCAAAAGGTCACAGCCTTGAAAACTCTCTGGAGCAGTTCTACTCTGCACACATGGGGTTGCCATGAGTTGGAATTGACTCAACGGTAACAAACAACAACATTCTGTAACATCTTTTGAATCATAGACCCCTTTGTGAATCTCATGAAAGACAGCTCAATGCTGTTCTGCAAAAATTTCTGCAATGATGAAAATGTTGTATATCTCTGCTGCCCAATATAGCTGCCACTAGCTACGTGTGGTTATTGGACACTTGATATTTCGCTAATATGACTGAGGAACGAGGAACTGAATTTTAAATTTTATTTAATTTTAATTAATTTAAATAGGAATAGTCACATATGGCTAATGGCTACTGTATTGGATGGCACAGCTCTAGACCAGGGGCTTGAAAACTTTTTCAATAAAGGGCCAGATAGTAAATATTTTAGGTTATGCAGGCCATATGATCTCTGTTACAGTTATTCAACTCTGCAGTTGTAGTCCATGAAAGCAGCCATTAACAGTATGTAAATGAATCGGTGTGGATGTGTTTTAATAAAACTTTATTTACAAAAACAAGTTGTTGGCTGGATTTGGCCAGGGGGCCATAGTTTGCTAACCCCGGCTCTAAACTCTCCCTAGAAAATAAAACACACATGCTCTCATACACAGAATTTTGTCTATGATTTCAGGGGGTTCACAGACCTCCTGATGCTCAAAAATAGACTCTTGCTCATTAATTCCAGGCTAGAACCTCTGTTTTAAAAGGACTCTACTGAATGTACCCTCAAATCTGCTCTGCCTGAATGGCATTGTTTCCTGAGGGGTGTGACTTAGCCAGGGATCAATCTGACACTTTTTTCCCAAAGCTTTATGAAAGGTTGGGTCTCAGACAAGGATCCACAGGATTGCTGACTGAAGACACTAGGAGGGCCCTCTATGTTTCAGGCTCTCCCTGAATCTCTGTAGGCCCCTCCTCACTGACTCAGCCCACCCTCCCTCCATCCAAAGCCAACATATCATGGAAGGAGCTAAAGGTCTGAGAGACTTTAAGAAACATCTGAAAGCTCTCTCCTAGTAAGGAGGTTGTAGCTCAAGCTTGGGAAGAATTAGTTTTAGTTCAGGACCAGGGTTAAGATACAGCCAGGATGACCAAGATCACTGACTTGACATGAGGAAGAGCTGGTCTTTTTTTGAAAAGAAGTGGGGTTATCTGAGGAGTCTTCACTTTAAAGAGAGATAGGTCTTTGTCAGGAGCCCTCATTTAAAGGTAACTGAGCTTATGTCAGATGCCCTCAGTTAAAGGCATGTGGAACTTTCTCTGGAGCCTTCTCAGGAACCCTCAGATGACTGTGAGGCCATATTAGGTGCCCTCATGTAGTCAGGGTAAAGCACTGATCTGTCTTTCCCCATCCTCCTACCATCAGGGATAGTTTTTGTCAAGGAGGTCGGAGACAGGACCCGCCCACCTTCCAAGATATACTCCTGGCCAAGAAAAAGGTGATACAGTATCTATTTCCATTTTCCTATAGTTTCATTTGACAAAGTATCACTTTAAGTTCTTGAACAAAAGCAAGAGAAAGAAAGCTTTCTAATAACTGGCACGCTTTACTAGCATATTATGTTATTACTGGTATTAATTATCATTAACAGTCTTAAAATACACCTATTAATGATCTCAACACAAAATTGCAGTGCAGGTCGTAGCCAAGAGCAGCATAATTACCTATTAATGAGATGCAAATTTTCCAGGGAAATGACAGATCTAGAAGTACCACCTTCTGAACTAACATAATAAAGTTAATAATAATAATAGTGTATAATCTGAAGATATTAGTGTTAATTTGAAAGCTAACATCATATTTAAACAGGCTGATAGAAGTGGAAATTATTTGCATAGCTCAAATCAAGAAACCCTAATCCATGCCATTAAGGAAAAATTGATTGTTCTTCTCTGAATGACATAAAATTCACTCTTTGCAGTGGCTACATTGACCAGAAATTTTTTCAGCTACTTATTTTATGTCTTTTACTTAGGGCTTTTATCTCTCTTACTTCCAAAAAAAAAACAAGCTGAGGTACCTTATACAATTAAGCCCGATATAAAACAGAATTAAAAAAAATAAAAACACAAAAAAACCCAGTTAAAGGGGCAGACAACTAGATGTTATCAGGCCCTCAGGATAAACTACTACAGCTAAGCTCTGAATTTAATTCTCAGTTTCCTGGAGACACACAAAGGGCAATTTAAGTAACTGAGTTACTGGTTAGGAACCAGCCTTGGTGGGAGAGGCACAAGCTCTGATTCTGAAGAAGCCTGTCCGTGACGCTGAGAGCAGTGGCTATTACAACGTCACACCTCAGGCTTCAGGTCACCTACCTTCATAGCTGGCATGGAAGCCCTGGGCACTGACTGCGTAGTCACTGATGAGGCGCAGAGAGAGAGTGGTGGCCACGCTAACGATGGTGGCTGGCAGCTGAAAGCCTGTGAGTCTGAAACAAAAAAAGGTACGTTTAAGGAGAAAAGTCCCATGGGGAAACGTCACATCAATTATGCATTTATTGAGCACCTGATGGATGCACAATTAAGCACTTACTGCGTACCTGCTTGATGCTAACTTAGGCACAGGGAGGGATATGTAAGGAGCCTAACTCTAGGCACATACAAGGTGTCCAAAGATAAAGGGATCTGCACGCAAACGTGATGGAAACCAGCAGTCTTCTACCACAGAAACCGGAAGGGCTACTCCCCTGAAAAATGGCCTAATCCCAGACCTGGAGGTCTGCCTCTTTTGTCTATCTTTACTTTTCTCCTCTTCTGGTTTCTTCTCCTCTCTCCTCCCTTTCTGGCTGGGATCTTTTGAGGCTATGGGTAGAAGTCTCCACAGATTTACATCTAGTAATGCCAATAAACAATATTTATTCATACACTGAGGAAAACATAGCCAACTCTAAGTAGCATACTGTTTTCTTACCATAGGTTTTATTCTTCAAAAGGAATGTTTACTGAGTTTATAGAATGATACATGCTCATTATTTTAAAAAGAAGCAAGCAAAAAAAAAAAAAAATCTAGAAAGAAAGAATCATTCTTGACAGCTGATCCACAAAGAGATGAAAAGATCAATGGGTGGGATTATAGTCAATGAAAGTAATTTATACAAGTGGGATAATACTTTACATGCTTTTAAAATTAAAATGTTTAAATTTATATATTTTTCTGGAATTTAAGTGAAGATAAAGAAATGCGGATGAAACTGAAGGAACTGCTGAACCTGAGAGAAATTCATCTTTAACACGAGAGGCATTTTTAAAAGATTCTCCTAATGTTAAAAAGATAAAATAACGAAGCTTTCACTGAACATATGGGAACAAATTTTTGGAATTTGTCACGTCTTGGCCTCCATGCATGGTGGTCCCCACAGGAGACCTGACTGTGCACACAGGTAATAGTGAGGTATCCAGTTGCCCATCGACCTTTATGCTCTGTCCCCTATCTGAGGCTCAGCCCTGCCCCTCACCCTATCAGGATCTAGTTGGGGGGTGATACAAGGTTTATCTTTACCTCCACATTCAGGTAGTGTGGTGTATCTGTGGTGCTCCTGGACCCCTCTGTATACCTTCCCCTGCTATAACACCTTGATGTTCATAAGGATGTCCAATGGACAATGTGAGTATTTGGTTAAGACAAGTTAAATCAGATATCTGTTAAAGCCCATTGGGAAAAAGCCCTGTGCTAGATGAAGCTTTTGCCCTTTCTGCTGTCTTAATATTACTAAATTCATGTTCAGAATGAACTCAAAGAAAAGAGAAGGAAAGGTGATCAATCTGTAAAAAGAGTGACCAAATGAGTTTCAAAAACATCTTTTCTTCAGGTATAAAGACACCAGTGGAGGATCCCTACCTCACCCCATATAATTTCTCTCTCTCATACACATTTTTCACACAGGTCAAAAATTTATATGTAGAGGTGGAGACAACAAAGCACTATAGACAGAAGCACCACACTGTCCCTCTATAGCAAAGACTCGAAAAATTAAATAAAATAGATACAAATGTCAATCTTGGAACCGTAAACATCAAATTAAGGGATAAAGAGCTAGATCAAGCACCGAATGGAATAAGAAGCTGACAGAGAATAGAGCACAAGGAGAGCTACGGAGTGGAGGTCCCTACTAGCTAATGCAGCATGGATTCGCCATCTCGGACCTCAGCCACCAAAAACAGCAGACAGGGAGTACAGGAAGGCAACTTCATGGAGCTCCGAACAGGAGGCAGAGCACCTGGTAACCCGGGATACATGCTTTCCCACCCCCACCCTTCTTCTCTCTATGTGGCCTCTGTCACTTTCCAATGGGCCATGGTCACTCAGCCAGAGAGACACCAGCTCAGTGCTGCCGGGTCCACCCTGCTCCCACTGGCCAGCTCCTTCCGCCATTTTTTTTTAACTGGTTTTTAGGCTTTTTTGTTTGTTTGTTTCTTCTCTCTCCCTTCCTTCCTTTCCTTTCTCCTGCCCAGCTAGCCCTGTGGCCATGCCTGCCCCTTCTTGATGGCCTGTGCCACACAGCTTGGCTAGAGAGCCGTAGGCACACAACATTCCCGGGTCCATGCCACCCCACAGGCAGGCTCCCCCAGTGCCATTTTTTTTTAAGTTTCTTCTCTCTCTCTTCCTTCCTTTCTTTTCTCCCGCTCAGCTAGCCCCATGTGCCATCCCCACCCCTTCTTGATGGACTCTGCCATACCGTTCAGCTAGACAGCCACCAGCACATGGCCTTCCTGGGTCCACAACGCCCCCACCAGCAAGTTCCCTCAGTGCATTTCTTTGTTTGTTTGTTTTTTCTTTTCTTTTTTTTTTTCTTTTTTTGTTGTTTCTTCTCTCTCTCCCCTACCCCTGTCCTTTCTTTCCTTTCTCCAACCTACCTGGCCCCATGCTTTGCCAACCTCCTTCTCAACAGACTGTGCCGTACCACTTGGCTAGAGAGCCTCTGGCATATGGCCTTCCCAGATCTGCACCACTCCCACAGGTCGGCTACCTCAACATCATAGTTTTTGTTTTTCTTTATCTTTCCCCATCTCCTTTTTTCTTCTCCCTCAGCCGCTTCCTGACAGTCATGCCATTCCACCTGGCGAGAGAGACATCACCTCGCTGCCACCCCAATTCTGTCCTGACCTAACAGCCAGTATCCCCATCAACATATTTATTTATTTTTTCTTGCTAGTTTTTTGTTTTGTTTCTCATCTCCCTTTCCTTTCTCATGCCCACCTAGCCCTGTGTGCCACCCACACCCCTTCTTGACACGGGCTAACTCAAAATGGATCGAAGACCTAAATATAAAACCAAAAACTATAAAGATCATAGAAGAAAAAATACAGTCAATGTTAGAAGCCCTAATACACAGCATAAATAGGATACAAACCATAACTAACAATACACAAACACCAAAAGATAGGCTAGATAGCTGGGATTTTCTAAAAATTAAACACTTAAGTTCATCAAAAGACTTCCAAAAGAATAAAAAGAGAACCTATTGTAAAAATGCTTGGGGTCAGTGTCTGACCTCCTTCAACCCCACAAAGGGGAAGGAGAACCAAGATCAACAGCACAATGCTGACTCCCATGAGGTGGAGGCCAGAGAAGTCTACTCTCTCCATCATCTTTACTAGTTCTGATACCAACCATCCCTCGCACAGCACTCTCTACTGAGTTTGATAATACATTGCAATGGCCACACAGAACTCACAAAATACTCACGATTATGGAGTTTATTAGGGAAGTAACAGTTACAATCCAAGCTCAGGAACACTCAAGATAACAATTCTTCCATCAGGAGAGCCTCTTCCCAGCCATGCTAGAAGGCACGGCTGGCCCTCAGTCTCTGCCCAAAGGCACTCTGCTTTCTCTCTCTGTGGGCCTGGAAGCCTACCGCGCTGTCTCCTGCTGCCGGATGTCTGCTGCTGGGTCTCTGCTGCTGGTCTCTCCTTCCTTGATGGTGGTCAGCTCCTCTCCGCTGCTCTGGAATTTGCTCTCTTTTAAGGCAAAACTGACCAATCTCCTTGGATTACCCTATCACATAGTCCCACCCAATCACCTGGGTGGGAGTTACAAGACCATGGCTAGAAAGGTCACACAAAAGCAATCAATCAGTAATCAATCGTACCACATCTAAAGACTGAGAAAAAAATTTGACTATGACAAATCTGACGAAGTTCTAATCTGTAAAGTCTATCAGAAAATCCAATGCCTCTACAACAAAAAGACAAATAATCCAATTAAAAAATGAGCAAAGGAAAAGAACAGACACTTCACCGAAGAAGACCAAAGAAGCAGCTAACGGATACATGAGAAAATGCTCTCGATCGCTAGCCATTAGAGAAATGCAAATGAAAACCACAATGAGATACCATCTCACCCCGACATTACTGGCACGAATCAAAAAAACAGAAAATAACAAATGTTGGAGAAGCTGCGAGGAGACTGGAACTCTTATGCTCTGCTGGTGGGAATGTAAAATGGTACAACCATTTTGGGAAATGGCATGGTGCTTCCTTAAAAAGCTAGAAATAGAAATACCATACAATCCAGCTATCCCACTCCTACAAATATATCCTAGAGAAATAAGAGCCATCACGTGAATAGACATATGCACATCCATGTTCACTGCAGCATTATTTACAATAGCAAAAAGATGGAAACAACCTAAGTGACCATCAACAGATGAATGGATAAACAAACTATGGTACATACACACAATGGAATACTATGCAATGATAAAGAACAATGATGAACCTGCGAAACATTTCACAACATGGATGAATCTGGAGGGCATTATGCTGAGTGAAATAAGTTAATCGCAAAAGGACAAATACTGTATGAGACCACTACTATAAAACCTCATGAAAAGGTTCACACACAGAAAGAAACAATCTTTGGTGGTTACAAGCAAGGGGAAGGGTAGAGAGGGAAAAACACTAACTAGACAATAGATAAGTGGTAACTTTGGTGAAGGGTAAGACAGTACACAATACTGAGGAAGTCAGCACATCTTGACCAAGGCAAGGTCATGGAAGCTTCACAGACACATCCAAACTCCCTGAGGGACCGAATTACTGGGTTGAGAGCCAGGGACCATGGTCTTGGGGGACATCTAGCTCAACTGGCATAACATAGTTCGTAAGGAAAATGTTCTACATTCTACTATGGTGAGTAGCTTCTGGCATCTTAAAAGCTTGTAAGCAGCCATCTAAGATACTCCACTGGTCCCTTCCCATCTGGAGCAAGGGAGAATGAAGAAAACCAAGGACACCAAGGAAAGGTTAGTCCAAAGAACTAATGGACCACAACTACCTCAGCCTCCACCAGACTGAGTCCATCACAACTAGTGCTGGCTACCACCACCGACTGCCCTGACAGGGATCACAATAGATGGTCCCGGACAGAGCTGGAGAAAAATGTAAAACAAAATTCTAACTCACAAAAAAAGACCAGACTTACCAGTCTGACGGAGACTATAGAAACCCTTAGAATATGGCCCCTGGACACCCTTTTAACTCAGTGCTGAAGTCACTCCTGAGGTTCAACCTTCAGCCAAAGATTAGACAGGCCAATAAACCAAGAAGGGGCTAAATAGGCACACCAGCCCAGGGGCAAGGATGAGAAGGCAGGAGGGGACAGGAAGGCTGGTAATGGGGAACCCAAGCTCGAGAAGGGGAGAGTGCTGACATACTGTGGGGTTGGCAACCAATGTCACAAAATATATTTGTAATAATTGTTTAATGAGAAACTAATTGTTCTGTAAACCTTCATCTAAAGAACAATAAATAAAAGAAAAAAAATAGATGTAAAATAATGAATCATGCATACCTGAAGGAAGTAATTTTTTCATCATCTTAGGCTAGGGGAGGCCTTTCTAAGTACTCATGTTTAGAGGGCTTCTTTTGCTTCTACCTGGCCATCATTCTTCTGGGAGCTGCCCATTGCCTGAGATTCTGATAGGTAACACACCTAGCCACTTGCCACAGAAGTGGGCAAGTGATCAGTCATGGTACACTCCCTCTCATCTTCATGGATTGGTTCAAGGTACAGAGAATAGGGAGAAGGGCACATGACCCAGGCAGGGCCATTCAGAGTCCCTCCATGAGATTTGATATACAGACTGTGAGAGTTTCTTATTTTTTGATCTTGAACCATTAAAAGGTAAACTTGGGATGGCCAGCAGACTTTCTATCATCACACAGAATCTATTTGCTTTATGAGAAAATTATATCGCCATACAGATATAAACAAAGCTGAGCAGTGGGCAGTGAAGACAGAAACAGCCCTAATGTATTTTTGAGATCCTTGGTCTAGCCATGCCTGAAACTAGACCTATCTGTGCAATGCCCAGTTATGTGAGCCAACATTCTTTCTTTCCCTTTCTTTCTTTTTTCCTCTTGCTTCAGATAATTTGATTTGGATTCCTATCTCTTGAAACTGACTGAGCACCTACGGATACAACATAAAACCCCAGAGGGTTTAAAGGAAAATATTGACAGATTTGACTATATGAAAATTAAGCATATATGCATTGCAAAATAAACTGTAAAAAAGTAAAGAGAAAAATGCATACTAAGAAGATTATGTGTAATACATATGAGAGAAATGGG
>NW_004443951.1:23589843-23623922 GCF_000243295.1 Trichechus manatus latirostris | reverse complement strand
TTATATATATAATTATTATAATTAAATTATAATTAGAATATAACTAATGTACTCTATCCACACTAATAGTCTACATTCTCTTTGATCCAGAAACTCCACTTCTTGGATATATATCCTGTAGAATACTACTCCAAGTACATATAGGTATACATACAAGGATGTTCATTTGTAATATTGCTTGCAATTCAGAAACACTGGAGACAATATAAATGTCCATCAATAGAGGATTAGATAAATTATGAAAGAACTGTGCAAGCAATACAATATAGTTTATTTATTTATTTTTTTAATAAAAACCAAACCCATTGCCATCAAGTCGATTCTGCCCCATAAGGTTTCCAAAGAGCAGCTGGTGGATTCGAGCTGCCTATCTTTTGGTTAGCAGCCAAGTTCTTAACTGTTGTGCCATCAGGGCTCCTTTTAAAGATACGGTAGATCAATTTATGTTGATGTGAAGAATGTCCAAAATATAATGCTGAGAAATAGAAACAACAACAAGCTATAGGCAGTATAAATAATATGAAACCATGTTGCCAATACAAACACACACACACAATATTTAACATTTTATTGTATCTACAGGCACTGTTCTAAGTGCTTTCCTTGAAGTATAATCATTTAATCCTCCCTATAGTCCTGTGGGACAGTTACTATCATTATCTCCATTTTGTAGATGAGGAAACAAAGTACAGAGAGGTTAAGTAACTTGCCTAAGATCATGTAGCTATTCAGCAGTCAAACTCAGATTTGAATCCACACCCCCTACTCTTAATCACTACATTAATATACTACTGCATAGAAGGCGGAGCCCTGATGGCACAGTGATTAACAGCTCAGCTACTAATCAAAAGGTAGGCAGTTCAAATCCACCAGCTGCTCCTTGGAAATCCTATGGGACAGTTCTACTCTGTCCTATAGAGTCACTATGAGTCGGAATCAACTCTACGGCAACAGGTTTGGTTTTCTTGGTTTGGCACAGAAGGGATATATGCAAAATATAGTGAATGAGGTTATAGGCTTTTACTTTTCTTCCTGATTTACTCACTTCTGTATTGAGTTCTTCTAATCTGTTCAATCTCTAGAATAAAACTGCACCTTAGTACTGTGCTATTCATACTGGAATTCAACCATCTGTTTACTTGGCTGTCTCTTCCCAAAACTGGGGCCAAGGAAAACGGGGATAATGTGTCCAAAAGGGTAGAAACCATGTCTGGTTCATCACTGTGTTCCAGGCCCCAGCACAAAGCCTGGCCCAAAGTATGTATCAGTGGATATTTGTTAAAACTGAATTCCTATACACTCTAAGGCAGAGCATTGCTTTAGCCCCAGTCATCTCTATGACAGAGTTTCTCATAGTCTAGCGCTGCAGTGTCCAATATGGTAGCCATCAGCCACTTGTGACTGAACAAACAGTTGAAATGCAGCAAGCCTGAATTGAGATGTGCTGTAAGTGTAAAAGACACACTGAATTTTGAAGATTTGACAAGGAAAAAAATAAAGCCAAGTGTCTCATAAATAATTTTTATATTGATTGTATGTTGAAATGGTAATATCTTGGATTTATTTGGGTTAAATAAATTATTTTATTAATATTAAATTCATCTGTTTGTGTTAATTTTTAAAATGTAATTACCAGAAAATTTAAAATTACGTATGTGAGAAATAAAGGGAACAAAGACAAATATAAATCAACCTAAGCCCCAACATATCAATAAATTACATTGAATGTAAATGGTCTAAATACACCAATTAAAAGGCAGAGGCTGACTGAGTGGATTAAAATACACCAGGCAAACATTAATCAAAAGGAAGCAAAAATGGTTATATTAATATCTGATAAAGTAGACTTCAGAGGAAAGAAAATTATCAGGGATGAGAGGAACATTGCATAATGATAAAAAGATCAATTTACCAAGACAATGCAGCAATCCTAAATGTGAATGCACCAAACAACAGACCTGCAAAATATGTGAGGCAAAACTAACAGAGAAACAGACAAACCTACAATTATAGCTGGAGACAACATCCTTCTTTCAACTACTGCTAGACAGCATAAGTAGGCAGAAAATCATCAAGGATATTTAAGAACTCAACAACACCATCAACCAATAGTATCTAATTGACATTCTACCCAACCACAGCAGAAAACACATTCTTTTCAAGAGCCTATGGAACATATACCAAGATATATCATATCCTAAGCCACAGAACACATCTCAACAAATTTAAAGGAACTGAAACCATACAGAGTGTGTTCTCTGATCACAACAGAATTGAATTAGAAGTCAATAACAAAAAGACAGCAGAAAAAACTCCAGTTCGAAACTAAAAAACTATTTCTTAATAATCCACAGTTCAAAGAGAAAATCTCAAGGAAAATTTAAAAATACACTTAATTGAATGAAAATGAAAAAGAAAAACATTATCAAAATTTGTGGAACACAGCTAAAACAGTGTTAAAAGGAAAATTTATAGCACTGCATGCTTACATTATAAAAGAAGACTCAATAATCTAACCTCCCATCTTGAGAATCTAGAAAGATAAGAGCAAAATAAACCCTAAGCAGGCAGGAGGAAGGAAATTATAAATACAAGAGCAGAAATGAATAAAATTGAAAACAGAAAACCAACAGAAAAAAAGCAATGAAACAAAAAGTTGGATCTTGGAAGACATCAATAAAATTGACAAACCTCTAGCAAGACTAACAAAATAAAAAGAGAGACTACAGAAATCAGCAATATCAGGAATGAAATAAGAGATATCACTACAGATGCTTCAGACATCAAAAGGACAGCAAGGAAAAACTACAAGCAAATCTACACACACTCATTTGACAACTTAGATGAAATGGACCAATTCCTTGAAAAGCACAAACTACCATAACTTCCCCAGTATGAAATAGATAATGTGAATAGCCATATAGCAATTAAGGAAATTGAACTAGTAGTTTTAAAACTCCGAAAAAGAAATATTCAGGCCCATATGGTTTTCCTGGTGAATTCTACCAAATATGTAAAGAAAAATTAACACCAGTTCTATACAACCTCTCCCAGAAAACAGAAGAGGAGGCAACACTTCCCAATTCATTTTATGAGGCCAGTATTCCCCTGGTACCAAAACCAAACAAAAAGAGAAAAATACAGACCAACAGCCTTCATGAATACAAATGCAAACATCCTTAACAAAATATTAGCAAATAGAATTCAGCAATACATAAAAATATTTATACATCATAAACAAACTAAAAAAACCTACTGCCATCGAGTTGATTCCAACTCATAGCTACCCTATGCGACAAAGTAGAACTGCTTCATAGGGTTTCCAAGGAGGGGTTGGTGGATTCGAACTGCCAACCTTTTGGTTAGCAGCTGAATTCTTAACCACTGCGTCACCAGGGCTCCACATCATAAACAAGCAGGGTTTATTCCAAGGAGGCAAAGTTGGTTCAATACTTGAAAATCAATCACTGAGTCTACCATATTAACAGACTAAAGAAGAAAAATCACACAATCATGTCAACTAATGCAGAAGAAAGCACTGCACAAAATTCGACACCCACTCATTATAAAAACTCTTAGAAAACTAAGAACAGAGACGAACTTCCCTAACTTGATAAAGAACATCTACAAAAAACCTACAGCGAACATAATTAATGGTGAAAGACTGAATGCTTTTTCCCAAAGACTAAGAATGAGGTAAGGATCCAACAATCCTACTGGAAAATCAGCAAAAGACATGAAGAGCCATTTCACCAAAGAGTGCATGGAAAGATGTTCGACATCACTAGCCATTAGGGCAATGCAAATTAAGACCACGGTGATATATCACTACATGTCTTGTGTTGTTCTTGTTGGGAACTCTCGAGTCAAGTACATTCCAGCTCACAGCTACCCCATGCGACAGAGTAGAACTGTCTTCATAGGATTTTCTTGGGTATAATCTTTTACAGAAACATCTTGCCAGGTCTTTCTCCCTTGGAGTGGCTGGATGGATTCAAACTGCCAACCTTTCGGTTAGCAGCCAAGTGCTTAACTGTTATGTCACCGGGGCTCCTTACATATTTTATCCACCTTTTAGAGCAGCTAAAACAAAAGTGCATGAAGGCCGTAGTCTTTGATCTTCATCAGTAAGTACTTCAAGTCCTCTTGGCTTGCTGAAGTACTTACTGATTAAGATTAAAGACTACAGCTTTCAGTATGGATTACACCTCAACGTAAAGAAAACAAAAATTCTCCCATCTGGACCAATAAGCGACATCATGATAAACAGAGAAAATACTGATGTTGTCAAGGATTTCATTTTACTTGGATCCACAATCAACACCCGTGGAAGCAGAAGTCAAGAAATCAAACAAAGTATGGCATTGGGCAAATCTGCTGCAAAAGACCTCTTTAAAGTGTTAAAAAGCAAAGACGTCACTTTGAGGACTAATGTGTGCCTGACCAAAGCATGGTATTGTCAATAGCCTCATATGCATGCAAAAGCTGTACAATGAATAAGGAAGACCAAAAAGAATTGATGCCTTTGAATTATGGTGTTGGCAAAGAAAATTGAATATACTGTGGACTGTCAGAAGAACAAACAAATCTGTCTTGGAAGAGGTACAGCCAGAATGCTCCTTAGAAGTGAGGATGGCGAGACTTCATCTCATGTACTTTGGACATGTTATCAGGAGGGACCAGTCCCTGGAGAAGGACATTATGCTTGGTAAAGTAGAGGGTCATCGAAAAAGAGGAAGACCCTCAGCGAGATGGATTGACACAGTGGCTGCAACAATGGGCTCAAGCATAACAACAATTGTGAGGACGACACAAGACCGGGCAGTGTTCTGTTCCATTACACATAGGATCGCTATGAGTTGGTACTTACTCGACGGCACCTAACAACTACAACAAAAACAAAATAAAAATAATGACGACATCAAACACTGCAAGGACGTGGAGACACTGTATCTCTCATACGTTGCTGTTGAGAACGTGAAACGGTACAGGCACTCTGGAAGAAAGTTTGGCAGTTAAAAAAAATAAAACAAAACACTACACATACGCTTATACAACCCAGCAATCACACTCCTGGTCATTTATCCCAGAGAAAATGAAGAAGTGTGTCCATACAAAGACCTGTACATAATTGTTCATAGTTGCTTTATTTGTAATAGTCAAAAACTAGAAATAACCAAAATGTCCTACAATAGGTGAATGATTAAACAAAACGTGGTACATCCATACCAACCATGCCAGGCCTATGTCTGGATGATTCCCACGACCCCATCCTAGTTGGCCCCGGCTGCCTCCTCCTCCAAGTGGGCCCAATAAACAGAAGGTGTAGCTTGTCTCTCACGGTGTCCACCAGAGTTATCCCCTTGGATCCCTCCCCAGACACTCTATCTAAGGAGAGACTTCTTCTCTAACAACATACAGCTTCACGGAGGAATCTTAAACCTCGCCAGGGCTTCTCCCATGGAGTTGTCCCACTGAGTGGAAACTGTTGATTTTATTACCCAAGTTAGTTTGCAATATTTTTGAGCTGCCATTAAAGATTCCTAGACCCTAGTTTCTTGATACTATATTGACATAAGCTGTGAATAGCTAATATACACTGTCAACAAACAATTACAGTTTTATCACTTGCAATATATGGAATTGCAGCTTACTAGGCACTTCCTCTAATCAGATATTTACCATTGCGCTGCTGTTCTCCTGGCTTGGTAGATAAATTCCAACACGGAGGATTCCACAAAGGTGCTAAAGCCAGGGGGGTTTAGAAAGCTCGAATCTCCCCATCTGGATTCCAGAATCATCACTCCCCCTGCCCCACTGCCTGATCTCCCTTCACCCATTTAGCATCCATCAGATGGGCTGTGGATAGGCTGATGACCTGCAGTAACAAGGCGCTACCATGTTGCATGTTGGAATGAGCAAATAAAACTTTCAGACTTTCCCATCTTTCATCTGCCAAGTCTAAACACCATACTGAAAGGAGTTAGGTATTCTTCAATAATGGAATCCAGACTTATTAGCGAAACCAGGAAAAATGATGGCAAGACAGGCAAGAGGCGCCCTGTTGCTGTTGATTATCCTCTCTGTCAACTCTAAAATATGCAGCGATCAGTCATTTACAAACAGGTGGTGTCACCTGTAAAATTATACTCAGAGATGTAAAATAATACTCATCTTTCACTTTGTCAAGACTTATTGCCAGATTCTCTGCCCTATCTCCTGTTTGCTCCCTGCCCCTCCAGTCTTCTTTAGTCCGGGGTGCACCCAGGGTGGCTTTGCTTCTGCCAGTCAGAGAATCAGTGGGAAAGACCATAGTGAAACCCTAATGTCAATGAACTCCGATATGGAATCTCAAGGTGACCCCATTACTGAAATGTGTATAAGTCTTTATTCCTGCTAAACAGAGAAACACAGGAGGGAGGGGGAGATTCAAGACTGAAGATTTGTTAAAATGTCTTCCAGGCATATGGAGACCTTCTGGGGACAGGAGTGGGAAGGTGGGTATGTCTCTACAGAAATGTTGCTTTGGTTTGTGCTCTACGCTCATGGCTTCCCCCAGCACAAAACGATACCCAGTCCCGCCCCATCCCCATAATCAGTTGCGAACTGAACTGTTGTGATCCATAGGGTTTTCACTGGCTGATTTTCAGAAGTAGATTGCCAGGCCTTTCTTCCTAGTCTGTCTTAGTCTACAAGCTCACTGAAACCTGTTCGGCATCATAGTAACATGCAAGCCTCCACTGATAGATGGGTGGTGGCATGAGGCACATTGGCCAGGAATCGAATCTGGGTCTCCCACCTATGCAGGCAAGAATTCTACCACCGAACCACCAATGTCCTTACGATCGAATTCTTCTGGAAAGTACAGGTGCTAGATTATTCTACAAAGTATGTTCTGAAGGATGTCAATGGGTATTCATTGGTTAAACAGAATTGGGAAATGCTGGGTTAAACAAAGTTAAGCAGGGATTTTTTTTAGAAAGCAAACAACAAACCAACTAAGATGCTCTGGGGCTTTTAGTAAGCTAACGTGCACCTCCAAGGCAGGAATAAATTATGCAACAACTCCCATTTGATCACAGACCTTTTTATTCTTAGAGCATTGCGTGGACTGGAGTTCTATGGAATACTCTCTGGGAAATGGTATGTCCAGAGAAGGCAAGTCAAGCACGGAGCTCAGGCTATGCTTCACTGGCCAGGAGGCTGCTGACACTTTCCGTGTTAGAAGTCCTGAAACCCAGAGGGGCCAAAGAAAAGGCTAAAGAGGTGTTCTGCGATGCCCCAAGATCTGGAGATGCTTGTTATAAACCCCCACTTCTGAGGGTGATCCATTCATGTCTCTTCCTCGTAATCTTAAAGAGCTCAATTTATATAGAATTACCCATGAATAAACAGTAATATAGCAAATTGGACCTTTATTGAATGGCTCTCATTTAAGGCCCTCAGCACATCAAACAGTAATATAAAAAAAGACATGCAAATTGACCTTGGGAACAAAAGAGTAAATGCAAGCAACATTTATCACACTGACAGACTTGGCAAATAGTGTTTTGATTTGCCAGCAGCCCTACTCCAGACAGCAGCCACTAGTTAGATACATAAACCATTAAGCTAAAAACAGAACTATCATTACAGTAATTTGTAGGTAATTGACGGACACTAGTCATAATCACACAAAATACACAGACACATACACACACGCTCCTACAGACACATGTTTTCTCTGGTTACTCCCATTTGCATTTTGTCAAAAGCTTCTGAAAACGGGAAACTTAGAAAAAATGGGTTTACTGTGTCTTTAAAGTGTTGATGCCAGATACCTGCTGGAAAACCCAACCTGAAGTCCAAAGGATCTTCTTTCCAATGTCCGAACTATCCAGAAAGCATCCACTGGCTCTGCAGACCTCTAGTTTCAGCTACACAGGTACAGTTTTTGGAAGCCATGATACCCATCCTAAGTGTGGCTGGGTGGGAGCAAGGCTAGGCCTCCAAATCTCCATATAGACTTTCTAGGATGTGTCTGGACTTTAGAAGCAAGGTCTAGAGTAACAGCAGGCCCACCTGCTGAGGTCTAAAAACAGGGAAGCAGCACTGCACATTGAGGATGCAAATCCTCCAAGCACACCCACTCTCCCAGCACCCTGGGGTATTTCCCAGAGAACTGCGGCTTCTAGAGTTGTGGCAGGAAGTCCTGGGCATTCTTCTGTGCTCTATCCCAACAGTTCCCAAACCTTGCTCCCTAGAATACTCTCCAGTAAGCTGTTAGTATAACTTCCTGGAAAAAAAATTGACAAATAATTTTGGGAAAAAATGCTTATAAAGTAGCACCATGGTTCCCAAACTGTGCACCACGGTGCCCCAGGGTGCCACAGCGAATTTGCAGGGGCACCATGGGATATTTTAAATTTTTGAAGGGAAACAATAGTCCTCAACATCTTCTGGACACACAAACTGTTATCTCAAGGTCATTCGAAGTTTCTATGTTAAGCTACATCCCTTTGGGTGACATCATACCTTTGCAAAGCTGAATGCTTGGTGGTTGGTGTGACATAAAGTAGGTGCCAGGTGAAAATCAGTGTGAAACAAGATATGAGGGTGGTGGTGTCCAGTCTGATTCTAAGGTCTGAGAAACTGCAGGGCCTAACAAACAGACATTCCATTAGTAAGTAACTGTGGTTATTTAAGGATGACATAAAAAAAATTGTTTTTTCAATTTGCATCCATTATTTTTTCAAATGACTACAAAATTGCTAGGACATAAACACTTACCCAGTTTTTTTTTTTAACCTAGCTACTTAATAAACAGAGTCATTAGGGTTTTTTTTTTTTTTTTAAACAGAGGCACTATGAAAAAATTAGCGAGATACTGAAAACCAAACACGTTGCCATAGAGTCAATTCCAACTAAACACCGAAAACCTGTTGCCATCAAGTTGATTCCTACTCATAGCGACCCTACAGGACAGAGTAGAACTGTCCCATAGAGTTTCCAAGGCTCTAATCTTTATGGAAGCAGACTGGCCACATCTTTCTCCCGTGCAGCAGCTGGGTGGGTTCAGTTAGAGGTCTAGTACTTAATCACTGCGCCACCAGGGCTCCTTCAATTCTGACTAAATACCTTTAAACTAAGAAATTTTAGGAACCTCTGCATTAGTGTATTAAAGGCTCTGAGAAGTCCTGCAACAAGAAAAACAAAACACAGTTGAAGCCAGCGTGCAGTGCAATGAATTACTTAATATGGCCCTTCTAGCCATGGTCTTTGTGACTCGCACACAATAATTGAGTGGGACTATGTAAATAAGATACATGGAATCTGTGATGTCTGTGGTTATGCATCAGCTTGGCTAGGCCATGATTCCCAGTACTGTGTGGCTGTTCTCATGTGTTGTGGATCCTGACCTCTACATGCTGATGAAGCAGGACTGGTGTGCATCTTGGGTTGCAGCCTTGCAGGAGGGCCGACTTAAGCCCCACCTTTACCAAAGTTACGCCATTTACTGGGGTGTGGCCTGCATCTAAGATCTATGTACGTGTCCTGGTGAGGCTCTCTTTCTCTGCATCTGGATCCCTCGTCCGGTTAGTGATCAACTGACCTCTCCAGACGCCTGCTGTCTGACCTGCCGATTATGGGATTCGCTGGCCTCCACAGCCCCTTGGGCTGGAGGCCTATCTTGTGACCTGATTCACCAACTTTCGCAGCCTTGTGAGCCAGCAGCCTGTGGTCTGAACTGCCAGTTTGGGTTCATCAGCTCCTGCAGCCACATGGGTCGGGAGAAAACTACGCCTGACCCATGAATTTAGGACTTGCCAGCCTCCACAACCTCGTGAGCCATTTCCTTTATATGGTTTGTGAGTTCTGTGAGATGTTACAGTGAATTAGGGAACCCAAAGATGGGAGAGAGAGTGCTGAGGGGAGAGGGAGTAATTGGTATTAACGATGATGGAGTGGTACAGCAGCTTGGAAAAGTTGGACATTTGGGACATCTTTAACCATAGGAACCAGCTTTGTGCTGACCCTTATGAAAGAAATTTATAGTGTGTAAAAATGCATTTACAGTGTGGCCCACACTTCTTTGTCCCTAATTCAGCACACCCACGAGCAGTATCCTTTAGGACATCACCCTGGGATATCGGGATAGCTGTTCCTGATAATTTGCTCTATGATGTCATAGGTTTTAAAGAAAGCCCAGAGGTTGACTTATTCCCACTGGTAACATTTAAAAAAATATTTCTCATCAGTCAGTCATTCAACAAATATCTACTGTGTGCCCTACTAAATGACATGTATTGTACTTGGCTCTCAGGATAGAGATTGATAAGACAGGGACTCTGCCCTCAAGGAGTCTGCCAACAAGAGGAGGCATTTACATTAATTTATCCAGAATCCAGCCACTTCTCATCACGTCCATTCTACATCCCGGTCCAAGTCACCTCTGTCTCTTGCCTTGATTATTGTTATTGCAATAATCCTATCTAATCTCTCTCTGCTTTCAACTCTTATCCATATAACACAGTAGCAAGTATGATCATTTTAAGTCAGATCATGTTACTTTGCTGTTCAGAACCCTTCCAAAGGAGTCCCACTTGATTTGGGACAAAAGCTAGTCTTCATAACAACCTGGGCAACTCTCTGCCACCACCATCCACTCCCACTCCGTTACCTCTCTCCTTCCCATCAACTAGTCCCCCACCCCGCTCCAGCCATACTGGCCCTTGTTGTTCCTCAAACATACCTGGCAAGATTCTTCCCCAGTGCCTTTGCACCTATCATTCCCTCAGCTTTCCTCAGCTATCTCTTCCCTCAGATGTGCATGGCTGGTTCCCTAACCTCCTTTAAGTCTTTCCTGAAATGACACCTTTTCACAAAGGCCTTCCCTGACCACACTATTTAAAATTGCAATGCTCCCCCACCCTACCTCCTAGCTCCTGATACCCTCTACCTTGCATTTTCTCCCTGACACCACCATCTGACATATTATATATTTGATTAATCTATATCTATTAAGTCTATCTTTCCCGACTAGCATGTAAATTCCATGAGGACAAGGATTTTTATCCATTTGGTTCACTGACCTAGCCCCGGCATTTAGAGCAGCTCCTGGCACCCAGGAAGAGTGAATAACTAACTTCATTGTTGCTGAAGACACAACTACAATGCAACACAGTAAGTGCAATGATAGAGATGTGCCCAGAGAATCTGACATTAGCAGCCCGAGCTGATCTAAAAGGATAAATTATTAGCCAATCAAAAGGGCATGGAGGGTTGCAGGAGGATAGGGAGGTCATTTCAAGCAAACGGGGTGGCAGGAACAGAGCAAAGACAAAACCCAGCTTTACACGAAAGTGTTCTCCAACCAATGACAGGAGAACAAATTGATACAACCAGCTGTTCATGCTCCATGTGTTTGCCATGACTGCTTAATTACCAGTCTCCCCAAGAGAGGAGAGTTTTTGGAGGCTGTTCCGCTTTGTAGTAGATGCAAACTTTATTCCCCTGCATGGGATCCTAGAAAACCCAGACCCTACTTGGTCTTCCATGACAGAGACTGAAGCCCCCAGCCCTGGGAGGGGAGCAATTCATGGGGCTGGGGCTGGAGAAGAGGGCTTTAAGGAGGAGGAGGCCCCATGTATCAGAAAACTACTGCCTCTGTATCTACTTCTCCCCAGATCAGGCCCCAGTGATGTCACCCAGTTGGGATTGGGAGCTACTGTCCATCAAGGCTACCCTTGAAGCTTGGAGGCACCACCTTGGGGGCTTGGTGGAGCAGGTGAGACAGACTCAGGCCCTCAGATGGTGCCAGCCTAGGATGGGGCACCATCTGGAAGGGCTTTGCCTTTCCTGTTCTTTGTGTACCAGGCAGAAACAATCCCTACACTTGTCCAAATACCAGAGAGTAACCAGCTGTGTATTCCCCCTTGGAGATTCTCCATCCTGATACCTAGCCCCTCTGACAATTGCTGAGGCCACCTGGGAAGGCAGCAGGTAGAGCCTCTGAGAGCGCTGGGAAGGCTCACGACGCGGACAATGTCTTCAAGGCTATATAGGGAGAATGGGGTGGACCAACCTGGAGGTTGTACGCGCTCTTGCACAATGATGCCCCTCCTGCTGGTCACCAGAACCCGTCTGAGCACCGTGCCTTGTCTGAAAGGTCTGGGTCTCCATATTTAATATTTAGAGTGTGCTGCCTGCAGCACCTGTGTCCAGGTTAATGACAATCGTCATTATTATTATCAGCTGCTGCACAACCAACAACCAGAAGGTGCTGGACATGATGTAGAAGGCACTCAGGTCCTATTCTTGTGAACTGGACAGAAATGCCACTTAGACCCAGTTGCAGGACAGGATCAGACCTCAGGACACCCACAGCACAAAGTCCACTATTCTGCCCCTATGCCTGGTGTTATGGATCAAACTGCACCCTCCAAAAATATGTGTTGGAATCCTAACCCCATCTGGGAATAAGCTTTTCTTTGTTATGTTAATGAGGCCATATCAGTGTAGGGTGTGTCTTAAACCTAATGACTTTTGAGATATAAAGTGAGCAGATTAGATACAGAGAGAAGCAAGCAGACACAGGGGATAGACGGACACTATCTGAAGATGACAGAGGAGATGACTGTACAAGCCCAGGAACTCCGGTGATTGCCAGCTACTAGAGCTGAAATGGAGCCCTCATGGCGCAGTGGTTAAGAGCTTGGCTGCCAACCAAAAGGCCGGCAGTTGGAATCTACCAGCCACTCCTTGGAAACCCTATAGGGTAGTTCTATTCTGTCCTGTAGGGTTGCTTTGAGTTGGAATTGACTCAAAGGAAACGGGTAGAGATGAAATAGACAAGAAAGGATCCCCCCTTGGAGCCACATGCTGAACTGTGAGAAAATAAACACCTGTTCTTTAAAACCACCTATTCGTGGTATTTCTGTTAGAGCAGCATGAAGAAATTAAGGCACCAGGGAACCAGTATAAACAGGAGCCTCCAGAACCATGGCCTCAGAGAGGAACTGGAGATTCCCCTCCCAGTGAGAGTGGTGCCGGGGACTGTGCTCAAGCCGAGTTCCCAGGACCAGGCTGGGCTGTGGAAATAGGACAAGCTGAGCCCACAGCTATGCAGTGTGAGGCAAGGGCACCAAAGACTAAGTCACAGGTGGGGGTGGTTGTGGACAGCGGGGGGACAATCGGAGTTATCATCTCCCAGCAAGAGATATTTGTAGACAATAGCAACGAGTCTTTTTTTTTATTTTTTTTTTAATTGTTTCCTTCCACTCTAGGGTGGGAATGCTGCGAGCATGGTTACTGGGGGACATACCCGGAGACTTGCCACTATACCATACCCTATATTAGTTTTCTAGAGCAGCCATAACAAAGTACCACCCACAGGGTAGCTTAAAACGACAGTAATTCTTTCACAGTTCTGGAGGCCAGAAGTCCAAGATCAAAGTGTTGATAATTCCATGCTTCTTCTGAAGCCTCCAGGGGAAGAACCCCCACCACCACTTCCTCCTCCAGCTGCTGATGGCTTTGGGTGCCCCCCGGAAGCAGACTGCCACATCTCTTTCCCATGTAGCCACTGGTGGGTTTCAACTGCCGACCTTCCAGTTGGCGGCCAAGCATGTAACCACTGCGTCACCAGGGCTCCTTACTCTGGAGAAAGTACCGTAATATTGGAGATCCATAAAATCTTTGCAAACATCGGCTTTTTCACCCAGATATGTAATAGATTCGATCTACTCCTAAGATGTATTTTGGATCTCAGGAGGTGCCCACATAATAAACTCTCAGAAAAATCTCTGTCCCCCCAACCCTAAATGTCATGGCTGTGTTCAACAGTAGTTAAATAAATATTATTTTATTGATCCCTGTGAAATGTTTACAAGTGTATCCCCCAAGAGAGAAGGATGTTGTAAGATGTGTTCACTGCCCAACATGTAGCAGATGTGCCACAAATATTTAGTGAAAGAATGAATGGAACCTCTTCAAGTTTGTTGGGCAATGCTGGCTGCTGAGTTCTCAGCTGTAATCATCTCAGGCCTAGGAAGCTATGGTTGCAGAGGGAGGGCATATGGTCTTTGATGCTCCTAGCCAGTATGTTGCTTCACAAACAGTTTGTGCTCTGCTACTTACCGAAAGGTTGGCGGTTCAAACCCAACCTTCAGCACCAAAGAAGAAAGGTGATCTGCTTCCCAAAGTTTACAGCCATTGAAAACTCTATGGAGCCCAGTTCTACTCTGAAACATGTAGGGTTGCCATGAGTCAGAATCAACTTGATGGGAACGGACTTGGTTTTTTGGTTTCTGGGTAGACTAATCAGCAACATCATGATAAACAGAGAAAAGATTGAGGCTGTCAAGGATTTCATTTTACTTGGATCCACAATCAATGTCCATGGAAGCAGCAGTCAAGAAACCAAAAGATGCACTGCGTTGCATAAATCTGCTGCAAAAGACCTCTTTATACTGTTGAAAAGCAAAGATGTCACCTTGAAGACTAAGGTATGCCTGACCCAAGCCAGGGTGTTTTCAATAGCCTCATATACATGTAAAAGCTGAATGATGAATAAGGAACACCGAAAAAGAACTGATGCCTAGCAAGGAGCCTTTTGCAGGACTCCTGTGGCCTCACCCATAGGCAGGAGACAATGGAGCCTCCAGGGCAATGAGACAGTTTGGTCACCTGAGACTTCTTGCAGATAGTTCGAAGAATCTCTCAGGTTCTGCTCCCCAGTGTCTGTTCTGAACCTCTAACGCTGCCCTGGTTTCCAGGATTTTTCAGGGACACCATGTTGCATAACTCCAAGAAATGCCATTCACATCATAATCGATGCACCTGGATTCTTAACTGTGGTCTTATCCCTAAATTCTACCTCTCTGTCCGGGCTGTCAGGATTAGACAACTTGTCAGCTGAATTTGGAACTGAGTTTTACCCCCTGGGTGCCATCTTTTGGATTGCCTGTGGTGCCACACTCTGCAAAGCAAGGACTGGTTCTGCCCAAAACCCCCTGATCCCAAGGATCCTGCCCGAGTCTGTGTAAAGTGAGATGATACGTGGCAGAGCTGGAACCCTGGAGACAGCAGCAAGATTTAAGAGACTGCCATGTGAAACCAATGGAGGGGTCACTTCCACAGAGAGGCTCCCACTGACCTGGCCTCCTAATGTTGCCACATAATCATACTCCACTAGCCACTCTCCTTCTTGTGGTTGTTAGTCATTGTCGAGTCAGCTGTGACTCATGGCAACCTTACGTGCAGCAGAATGAAACACTGCCTGGTCCTGAGTCACCTTCATGATCATCAGTATGTTTGAGTCCATTGTTGGTGGCTATATTACCCACAGGTTTTCACTGGCTGATTTTTGGAAATAGACCACCAGGCCTTTCTTCCTAGTCTGTCTTATTCTGGAAGCTCCAGTGAAACCTGTCCACCATGGGTGACCCTGCTGGTATTTGAAATACCGGTGGCATAACTTCTAGCATCACAACAACACACAAGCCACCACCGTATAACAAACTGACAGACTATGTTGCCTCATCATCATACTCCACCAGCCACTCTGCTTTATTTTCTTCCTAACACTTACCACTCTCTGAATGTCTTATTTATGTGATTTACTTGTTAATTGCCTCTTTCTCTGCTTGAATGTAAGCTCCACTGAGAGCAAGGACTCAGTCCATATTGTTTGTTCTTTCACCTTCAGTGCCTAGCACGGCACCTGGCACACAGCAGATTCTCAACGGACGTGTGTGAAACTGAATGAATGAACGAGGAGTTAGTCATGCCAGCGAAGCTAGAAAAGTATTTCAGGAAGAACGAGGTCAATGGCAGCAAACACATTGTGACTGACCAGTAAGGAGCGAGCAGGTCATTGATTTGGCAATTAGAAGAACAGGAGTGACCTTTGCCAGAGCAGTATCAGTGGGTGGTGGGACAGAAAACTGGATTGCAGTGGGTTAAGGCAGTAACACGAAGTGAGAGGTGGGGACACTGAGTTTAGACAGCTCTCTCAAGAAGTGGCTTTGAAAGGAAAAGGAGCAATGGCAAGCTACTTTTAAGGAAAAGCCTTGTTTGCCCCCAATCAGAACAGTCTCATATCTACCTTTCTTTCCTGCCCGTCCCTTACCATGGCTTCTCTCAGGGCATACATCATTAATCATCTCTCATTACTTTCTTTTTTAATAGAATAAGCAAGTTCATGGGCTTTTGTTTCAGTCTGATATTCATTCTCTTGGCAGGATGATAATTGATACCTTAAGTGACCTCATTAATCAGCAGGGACAATTAAAGCTATGTAAGTGGAGGAGAATTTGCCGTGTAGCCTATCTGGGAAAGACTGAAAGGTCACCACTGTCTCTGAGTCAGAATGGGACACTTCCATGGGTGACTGACTCCTCATTAGTCCACCTTCTTGGGTCCCTCCACGCAAAGCAAATACAAGAAATCACCAAGGAAGGTTAAAATTTTGTGGCACATGTAGGTTCAATATAGGTCCCTTTTTATTGCCAGGGTCTAACACCCCTGAAACCTTCCTCCTGCCTTTCTTCCTTGGGGAAAACGGGTCTGCCATGCTCTGCAGATTTCTGAAGAGGCAAATGAAAATGGAACTTTAGTAGCTGAACTTCTTAAAATGTAGTAAGAAAGCATGCTATTTCAAAGAAACCCATGATGAATCTCTTGCTCAAGTAGAGTGCTCTCTGCAAACTGCGTTATCATCATCTTCATCCCCTTTTGGAAAGAGTTACTGGGTGGGAACATCAGGAAAACGCACAAGAAGGGGAAAGGTGCACTAGACATTTTACGTTCAGACCAATTCTCTACGGGTCAATGACTATGCACAGGGTCACCTGGGAATAGGGGTCTGAGTCCAATCCTCAGTCCTTTCCTGTCCATCATGATTTTATTTTAATTAGTTTATTTTTTAATTTGTTAATAATCTCATTTTAGAACAATTTTAGATCTACAGAAAAATTGCAAAGGTAGTACAGAGAGTTCCCAACTACCTTCATCCAATTTTTCCTAATGGTAACATCTCACATAACCATGGTTATTTAAAACTAACTAAAAAGCTAAGAGATTCACACTGGCATTTTTATTATTAACTAAACTACCGACTCTCTTTAGATTTCGCCAGTTTTTCCAAGAATGTCTTTTTGTCTGTTCTAAGACCCAACTAGGATACCACACTGTATTAGCTCCATAATTTTTAGTATCTTTTATAGAGCTATAGATGGCATACTGGTCAACCTATGACTTGTATGAAGCCAGCAGGGAGGCACCAGGTGACCCAAACTTGAATCCAAAACGTCCTCTCCGTCCTTGCCTTAAAAACAGATCAAAGTAAAGGTCTATCCCTGGGTCCTAAACCTCAACTGCAAATGTAGTTTCCAAACAGCCCACTGCCAAATAATTTGGAGCTCATGACTGACTCTGATTGCATAACGTGGTGCCAAGAAAGCTCATGAGACCTTGAGATCCCGTCCCAAGACTACTGTCCAGAGGGAAAAGGTGAAGATTCTGGTCTCTTCTTGGGGGATATTGCCTTCTGGTCTATACCTGTCACAATTTCCTGATGTTGCCACCCAGTAACTCTTTTCAAAAGGAAACGAAGATGATGGTAATGCATTTGGCAGAGAGCAAAAAACAGTTCTCCACCGTTTCCCAGTGCCTTGGAGGCGCAGTGGTTAAGAGCTCAGCTGCTAACCCAAAAGTTTGCAGTTCGAATCTACCAGCCGCTCCTTGGAAATCGTATAGGGTCGCTATGAGTTGGAATTGACTGGACGGCAACGGGTTTGGATTTTTGGTTTTGGTTGCCCCTGGAGGTACCACATGTTCCAGTATAATTAACTCATTATATGGTCACCCTCAATTTACCTCCTAAATGCTTTTTATAGTAGAAATCTTCCAGAAACACAAAAAAGGATAGAGAAGAATATAATGATCACCTGTGTACCCACGAGTCATAAAAGACATGAAGCATTGCAAGTGCAACTGGAGCCTCCAGGTGGCTCTCCCTCCCTTGGCATGGCGACAAGTCCTCTCATAATCTGGCCTCTGCCTCTTCTCTCATCAGTCATGGGCCCCCACCCCAAACAACAACAACAATAAACAAACAATCAAAAAGCCAACCCACCCACAGCTTGCCAGCCATAAAGAATGTCAGCAGCTCCCTGAATATCACCATGGTTCATCCCTTTGGCCCCTTTACACCCATTGTTTCTTCTGCCTGGATATTTTCCCCACCCTATTGATCCTCTGCTATCTCTCACTCCAATTTCTTCTGCAAGACTTTGTTCAACCCCGGAATCAGAGAAGAAGATGGATTACAGGACTAATTGCATTCATGAACTACTGCCTCTTCTGTCATGAGACCAGAAGAACTGGATGGTGCCTGGCTACCATTACCAAACATTTTGATCACAGACACGACAGATGGATCCTGATCAAAAGGGAGAAAAATATGGAATGGAACTTCAAATTCTTAAAAGATTCCAGACTTACTGGACCCACAAAGACTGGAGGAACCCACGAAACTATTGCTCTGAGATATTCTTTAAACCTTTAACCAAAACTATTCCCTGAAGTCATCTTTAGACTAAATAAATGTTTAGCTCAATTAGTATTACATTAGTATTAGAGTATTGTGCTCTCTTAAAAGACTATATATATGAGCCTAAATTGTCAATAGTAAATCTGCAGTAGAGATGATAAGACTAAGGGAGCAATGAATCTAAGTTAAAGGTGGTGAAACAATTTGAGCAGAAATGGTGAGACAGTTGACACAGTGAAGAATGTAACTAATGTCATTGAACTGTACATGCAGAAATTGTTGAATGAGTGTTTTACTCCAAAACATTTTCACCATAAAATAAATATTAAAAAAGGCTTCGCTGAGTGTCACCTCCTTAGCAATACGTTCCCTGATTCCATTAGATACTCTCTCTTCTAAACTCTCCCTGCTCTGGATGCATCTCTCCAAACTGCACTGACCTGTCTATTTCCTAGTCATGTTTCTGCCTCAAGACCATGAGCTCTCCCCAAGGTCAGGGTCCACATCTGGTTCATCTCTGGATCCTGAGTGCCAAGCACAAGGCCTGGAATGTTAGGTCCACAGCTTAGCATAATTAAGAAAATAGTCTTGGGTTTGAATCCTGGCTCTGCTACTTAACAGCTGTTAACCTCGGACAAGTTACTTAGCATCTCTGTGCCTCATTTTCTTCTTTGTCAAATGGAGGATTAATAATGGCATTCACCTCATAGAGTGGTCGAGATGATTCAATGAGTTAATTCACATAAACTGTTTAGAACAGTACTTGGCACATAGTAAGTGCTCAATAGCTATTGTTACAATTATTTCTTTCAAAGTGTTTACACCTGGTAACTATAGTCACCAGAGTCCTGAGTTGGTGCAAATATAATTAATGCGCTCAGCTGCTAACCAAAAGGTTGGAAGCTCAAGTCCATGCAGAGGCATCTCAGAAGAAAAGCCTGGAGATCAACTTCCAAAATATCAGCCATTAAAAACTGTATGTCACAGCACACACTACAGGGGATGTCAGCACAACTGGACTAAACCAAAGCTAAGAAGTTTCCTGAATACAACCAAACACTTTAAGGGACAGAGTAGCAGGGGCGGGGGTCTGGGGACCATGGTTTCAGGAGACATCTAGGTCAATTGGCATAACAAAGTTTAGTAAGAAAATGTTCTGCATCCTACTTTGGTGAGTGGCATCTGGGGTCTTAAAAGCTTGCAAGCGGCCATCTAAAATGCATTAATTGGTCCCAACCACCGGGAGTAAAGGAGAATGAAGAACACCAAAGACAAAAGGAAAGTATTAGCCCAAGAGACAGAGAGGGCCACGCAGATCAGAGACTTCATCAGTCTGAGACCAGAAGAACTAGATGGTGCCTGGCTACCACCAATGACTGCCCCGACAGAGAACACAATAGAGACTCCCTGATGGAGCAGGAGAAAGGTAGGGTGCAGAAGTCAAATTCTAGTAAAAACACCAGACTTAATGGTCTAAGACTACAGGAACCCTGGAAAGCATGGCCCCCGGACTCTCTGTCAGCCCAGAACTAAAACAATTTCCGAGGCCAACTCTTTAGACAAAGATTGGACTGGACTGTGGGACATAAAATGATACTCATGAAGCAGTGTGCTTCTTAGCGCAAGTAGATATATGAGGCTAAATGGGCAGCTTATGTCCAGAGGTGAGATGAGAAAGCAGAGAGGGTCAGGACCTGGTTGAACGGAACTGGGAGCTCAGGGGTGGAAAGGAGAAGTGTGCTGTCACACTATAGGGAGAGCAGTTACAGTCACATAACAACGTATGTATAAATTTTTGTATGAGAGACTAACTTGAATTGTAAACTTTCACTTAAACTACAATAATCAAAAATATATATTTAGTAAATGAATGAACAAACGAAAGAATTATTATAAAAAAAAACAAAACAAAACCCTATTTCGCACAGTTCTTCTCTAACATACATGGGTCCCATGAGTCAAGAGTTGTTTTTGTTTTTTCTTTTTTTTAAATTATAGTCACCAAGGGAGGGCATTGGTGGTTCGGTGGTAGAATTTTCACCTTCCATGTGGGAGATCCAGGTTCAATTCCCCACCAATACACCTCAAGCACAGCCACCACCCATCTGTCAGTAGAGGCTTGCATTTTGCTATCAAGCTGAACAGGCTTCGGTGGAGCTTCCAGACTAAGGCGAACTAAGAAGAAGAGGTGAAAACTCTATGGATCATGTCGGTCTGATCCACAACAGATTGTGGAGATGGCACAGGACAGGGAAGTGTTTTGTTCTATTGTGCATGGGGTCACCATGAGACTCCACAGCAGCTAAGAACAACTACAGTCACCAGGATCGGTTTTCCATAAAAGCAGGACCTAGGATAAAGGATTTGGGTGCAAGTGAGTTTATCTGGGAGATGATTCCAGGAGCCCTGGTAAGGACACAAGGAAGTGAGACAGGGAAAGGAAGGTGGTCAATAAAGGGGTTCAAACCCACAACCACTCTGTGAGAGAAAGATGTGGCAGTCTTCTTCCGTGAAGACTACAGCCTAGGAAACCCTATGGGACAGTTCTACTCTCTCCTATAGGGTTGCTATGAGTCAGAATCGACTCGAGGACAACAGGTTTTGGTTTTAGGCATATAAGGTGTCTCTGTGAGTTAATGGTGCCGAATCCCATTGGGGAAGCTGGACATAGGTGCAGAACACTCACCTCAGGGTTATCTTATGAAAGAGAGAGGAGGCTGAGGTGTTTACCCACCAACTCCCTTCCCTAGGCCACTAGCTGCTCCTGGGGATATTAGCTCTTACCAAGAAGCACCTACAGGGTCTCCCCTCCACTCCTATTTGATACCTGAGTGGCTGGTCTGGGGTGGAGAACGGGCAACAAATGCCCCAACAGGACTTCTGACTGTGCTTGGCTTCCTGCTCTCCTGGGGTCCCCCTAGTGCCACTAGCCCCTGCCCTGGTCTCTTTTGCTCAACTCTATCCAGATTCCAACTTGCCAAAACTAAGCACCGCAGAGACATGACAGCGCTGAAAACTGATCTGGATAACCAGCCAGTGGGCCCCGCCATTCTCAGCACCAGGCCAGGCCCTGCCACTTTTAGCATCAGGCCGATGACTGGCAGAAAATGTCCCTTCTCCCAACTCCCAAGCCCCTAAACCCCTGAGCCTGCCTCTCTACTCCAATTCTGACTTCTTTTTTTTCTGTTGCTGTAGCAGTGCCAGGCTTCCGGCAGGAGCGATGCCCTGGCACACAGGCCAGACCCCATAGCAACACAGTAGAGCCCATTACAGTGATTTGTGGCTGGTGCTCCACCCCTACCCAGCAGACCACTCAGGGGCTGGACCCAGGAGAGGTGGGCAGAGAGAGGGTCCCACTGCCCACTCCACCCTCCTCTTCCTCCTCCTCCTCCTGGCTGCCTGCTGTTCATTACTCCCTGCCCCCGCCCCTGGCCTGTCTGTCCCTGGCGCCTGATAATTAGGCTGTGTTTATTAAACCCTGGGCTGCACTCCGCTCCCCCGGACTCTGCTTACCATAGATTTCCCTGCGAGGACTGCAGAGATCGTAAAAACAACCCACCTTGTCTTTCTGGGATATTTACTAACTTGGCCATAAATAATCAGGGCGATTTGCATATAACTACTTGGTTTTTTATAGCACCACACATCTGAGCTCTTGAAAGCAAGCTGGGGGCTGGGGCGCAGAGGTGAGCCACCGTGCGCTGGGCTGGCAATGACATTGGCCAATAAAGTGGTTCTAGGCACAGAAGGTGCTGCTGATTCTTCCTTTAACCCAGAGTGTCTGGTGGGCTTGAAAGCAGAGAGGGAACCAAGGTGGAGTGGGAGTGTGAGAGGAGAGGAAGCCAGGCATAGCCACCCGGGCAGAGGCAGAGGTAGGCAAGCTATAATGGGGGTGGGGGAGGGAGGCTGATAACTCTACGATGTCCCTTTGAAAAAGATAGCATTTGAGCTGTGAGAGCAGAAAAAAGTCTCCTCAAGGTCCCCCCATCACACAGGAGTTGGCACAGCAGAGAGCTCACGTGCTTGAATCAGACCCCTGCGTGGCCATTTACTCACTGTGTGACCCTGGGTAGATCACCTCCCCTCTCTGATCCTTGTCTCCTCATCTGGGAAATGGAGCTGGTGACAGTACCTCCCTTGGAAAGTCTTTGTGAGGACTTAATGAGTTAATATAGGAAAGGCACTTAGCAGGATGTCTGGCATAGAGCATGGTTTGATATTATTGTGATGATGGTATAAAAACAAATCCTGTACATTCCTGTAGCTATCAAGCACAATTGATGATGAAAAATAAAGCAGACCTACTCTAAGGAAAGAGAAGAAATTATCTGTCAGGCTACACTTCGCAAGGCTGTGGCATCATAACGGAAATATGGGAAGACCCCACAGCAGCAAAACCAAATCCAAATCCGTTGTCATCGAGTCGACTCCAACTCATGGCCACCCCATGTGTTACAGAGTAGAACTGCTCCACAAGGTTTTTTTTGGCTGTAATCTTTATGGAAGCAGATTGCCAGGCCTTTCTTCTGTGATGCTGTTGAGTGAGTTCAAACTGCCAACCTTTAGGTTAGTAAAAAACTGGTTTGGGAGGTGATCAGTTTTCACTTTAACAGCAGGAGAGAAAAGCATCTACTCACTGTATTCCAAACCAGCCAAACCTACTGCTGTTGATTCCAACTCATAGCAACCCTATAGGACAGAGTAGAACTGCCCCATAGGGTTTCCAAAGAGCGGCTGGTGGATTTGAACTGTCAATCGTTTGGTTAGCTGCTGAATGCTTAACCACTGCACCGCCACCATTTGTACCAACCAGGGCCCCTTCCCACAGCAGCAGAGGGGCTCTATATCCTAGAAGCAGGAGACGGGGAGCAGGTGGGTTCACAGTGTGCTTTGCTGCCTGTGCACGCTGTCTGGGGGTGGGCGCCAGCCAGAGGATCCAAGGAGGAGCTGCCTCACCCTGGTTCCTAGTGCACATACCCAGCCTCCCTGCCTTCCTAAGCTCTGCTCAGCTCCTTCCCCAGACAACTGGCCCCGACTCCCCACACCTCAGTCCTGAATTGGGTTCTTGCTCCACCACCTGCCAGACATGAAGCATTTTACCAGCTATATGCTTACCAGCTATATTGCTTACTATATATGAAGAACGGGCTATGAGGATCAGAGGAAGACTCATTAACCACCTGTGATATGCAGATGGCACAACCTTGCTCGCTGAAAGGGAAGAGGACTTGAAGCACTTACTGATGAAGATCAAAGACCACAGCCTTCAGTACGGATTACACTTCAACCTATAGAAAACAAAAATCCTCACAACTGGACCAATAAGCAACATCATGATAAACAGAGAAAAGACTGAAGTTGTCAAGGATTTCATTTTACTTGGATCCACAATCAATGCTTATGGGAGCAGCAGTCAAGAAATTAAACGACATATTCCATTGGGCAAATCTGCTGCAAAAGACCTCTTTAAAGGTTAAAAAGCACAGATGTCACTTTAAGGACTAAGGTGCACCTGACCCAAGCCATGGTATTTTCAATTGCCTCATGTGCACGCAAAAGCTGGACAATAAATAAGGAAGGCCTAAGAAGAATCGACGCTTTTGAATTACGGTGCTGGCAAAGAACACTGCATATCCCATGGACTGCCAGAAGAATGAACAAATCTGTCTTGGAAAAAGTACAGCCAGAACGCTCCTTAGAGACAAGGATGGCAAGACTTGGTCTCACCTACTTTGGACATGTTATGAGGAGACACCAGTCCCTGGAGAAGGACTTCATGCTTGGCAAAGTAGAGGGTCAATGAGATGGACTGACACCGTGGCTGCAAGAATGGGCTCAAGCATAACAATGATTATGAGGATGGCAAAGGACCAAGCAGTGTTTCGTTCTGTTGTGCGTAGGATCACTATGAGTCGGAAGTGACTCGACAGCACCAAACAACAACGTATGCTTACCAGCTATAGGCATAGGACCCAACTTGTCACCAACTTGAGTGGGGTTCCAGTCTAAACCAAACTTTAGGTTCTGTTGCTTCTTAGACACTGTCAGTGAAGGCCCAAGTCAGTGAAAGCCAGCCCTGTGGGCTCCTCCATACTGCATCCAAGATCACATGCCCCTTCCGCCTGTCCAAACCTACTCTGGTCTCCTGATGCTTTCATCCACCCTGTGATCAGCAAAGGCTGGCCTCATGGGCGTCCAACCTGTGCAGTTGCACAGGGTCCTGCACTTAGAAAGGCCCCACGCTTGGTTTAATGCTCTGCTCTCGCCATCTTGAAATTCTTAACAGTTTTTTTTAAGAAAGATCCCCTCATTTTCATTTTGCACCATGCACTGCAAATTATGTGGCTGCTCCTAGTCTCAGCAGAAGACTTCAATTCTCAGTTTACAGAGATCTGTGGAAGTGCCCTCTCTGTCTCAGAGACCTCTTGGTTTCCATCTGTCCCTCTTCTTTTTGAGGGGTCCAATGCAAAATAGGCTTCTCTCTGGGCTCTCAGATCCACTCCCACTTGGACTTTCCCCCCAGTGGTTGTCCCCTCTCTCTTGCCAGTACAGGTCTATGAAATGGAGCCACCCAGCACAAGCCTGCAACTCCAGGAACCCCAGAAGCACACGGTGGCACCTATCCAGGAATGAGCATGGTCAGACAGGTATGAAGACCTTTTCTTTCTGTTATTGATTTAATTGTTTCCTCAGAAAATACGTGCCGGAATTCTAACTCCTATACTTCTGAATGTAATCTAATCCAATGTAATGTAATCACTTTCCATATTACAATCTAACGTAATGCAATCAATCAGGTGAGGTGATAGCAGTGTATGGTGTGAGCTAAGCCGAATCACTTTTGAGTTCTATAAAGAGCAGCAGAGACACAGAGCAAGCACAACCAGGGAAGACAGACACCATGGGAAAATCACCAAGGAACCAAGGAATGCCCAAGGCTACCAACAAGGAAGGAATCGACATAGTCAAGACTTAGATTTGGACTTATAGCCACCACGACTGTGAGAAAATAAATTTCTGTTCTTTAAAGTCACATACTCATGGTATTTCAGTTACAGCAGCACTAGGGGCTACAACATCCTCCAACCCACCCTGACCAGTGCTCTGCCACACTCCTGCCTCCAGGAAAATGCAGTTCCTCTACCAGCCCACCTTCCACCCACCTTTCCAATCAGCTGCTCATCCTCAAGGCCAGCAAGGACTGAGTGCTTGCTTTGCGTTTTTTCCCAACCTCGCTTCAAAGGTCCGCCCAAACATGCCTTGAAGAGCTACTCCTCCCAGCCATTGCTTATACTGTACTCCCTTCCTGGAATGTGCTCCCTTGCCCTTTCTTCCCAGCCAAGTCTGATTGATTCTTCGAAGCCCAGCTGAGGTCCTTCCAGAAAGCCTTCCCAGGTAAGACGCTACCTTGTGACAGCACTCAGGACATCACCGGTCCCGTCTCCCTTTCCACGTTGGGATACCTCAGAGGCAGGGCTTGTCCTCATCCCTGTGCACCCCGGCATAACCGAGCCCAGCGAAGGATGGTGCCAGTGTTAATGACTGATAGGATGAGGGAGTGAGGGACCCCAGAAAGACTGTATTCCATCACTGGTTTAAGACAAGTGAAGTGGGAAAAAAGAAATCAGTTAGAAGACGAGGTATACAGTATAATCCAATTTTGGTAAAATCAAAGTAGAAGTGTGTGGGGTGTGCTATCTCTGGGAAGCAGCATCACAGGTGATTTTTAAAAATGCTTCCTTAATAGTAGTCTGCATTTTCCAAGTTTTCTATGATTAGAACATATTTATATAATCTGAAATATATATGTATATATATAGGAGGAAGGGAAGGAGAAAGATGGGGAGGCCCTGGAGGAGGAAAGGCAAAAGCCGGCCAGCCTGGGGGAGTTCTGAAGGAGGGGGTCCCCTCCTTCTCCCCAGTGCCTCCCGCCCCCAGGCGCCCTGGAATTCCTTCTCATCTGGATCCACACTGCAGAGCTCCCAGGCAACAAACGCAGGATGTGTGCAAGTCATGGGACTCCCTATTTTTATCTTCCTCCTCTCTCTTCCACTTTGTATTTTGTAAGAATCTAATTTTAAACTCTCCAGATGCCACATTTTTGATGTTTTCAATTGACTCTTTGTGGAAATGGAGTCACAGAAATGCCATCTATCTTTTTAGTAGAAAAGGATAAAAAGGCCATGAAGGTGAAGGCTCAGAAGCAGTTGCTGTCCCGTCTCCAGCCATGCCCGGCCTCACCCTTCAGGCCCCTCATCCCCTCCCCCACCTCTGCTTGTGCCCTGAAGCTGCGATGCACAACAGCCCCCCCCACCTGCATCTCCAAGGGCCAGAAAAGTCAGCTTTTTGCCTCGACTGGAGGTAGTTAACTGCACAAGAGACATATAACCTGTAGGGACGGAAGAGATCTTGGGACAGAAGGGAAATTTACACTCCCTAAACCCCTGCAGTAGTGGGTTCTTAACCAGGGGCAATTCCCTCCTCTCCGGGGGGACAATCTGCAATGTCTGCAGTTTTGGTTTTTCCGTCTGGGAATGCTGGTAGAGGGGGCTGGTACTGGCATCTAGTGGGTAGAGGCCAAGGATGCTGCTAAATATCCTACAATGCACACGAAAGCCCCCTACAACCGAGAATTATCTGGTCCCAAATGCCAATATTGCTAACGTGGAGAAACCTTGCCCACAGTGTGCCAGGCTCCGTGCCAGGCCCTTTCACACACATCATCTCATTTTGACAGTAAGGAGGCGTCCAGCTCTTGACAGCTGACCCAGTCGTTGATTTTCCAAACATTCATCAAGGCAACCTCACCGCGGAAGACAAAGCCCTGGCTTCTCCTCCGCGCCAAGGCCACTGCTCCCTGCCTCCATGTGTCATCTCAGTGTTAACAGTGGGAGCTCAGGAACCCAGCTGCCCGAGTTCAAATCCCAGCACCACCATTTAAGGTGTCACCGAATCTCCCTGTGCCTCAGTTTCCTTGTCAGCAAAATGAGGACAACTACTTAAGTGATAAGATTTAAAAGAGCTAATATATGTAAAGTATTTAGAGCAGTGCCTGGCACATAGTTAAGTGCTCAGTAAGTACGCAGTAGCCATCAATGTTATTACCTGATGAGTGAAACAACTTTCTGGGCACCGTAACAGCAATGCACACACGCACACACATAGGCACACACATGCATGCTTCAGTTCTGGCTGGCTCCCACAAGACCTCTTTGAAGTCTTACAACCCCCAAGAAGTTGGAAGTATTATCCTCATTTTTCACATGAGGAAACTGTTGGCTTGGCTCAGTGAGGCAACTTGCTTCACACTCCTACCTGTGTACTTGTATCTCCAGCTCCTACCTGGGTACCTCCTCCCAGTTTTCCCACAGCAGGGTGCTGGGATGAGACAAGACTCCGTTGGCTTCCCCTCTAGTGGGGAGTCAAGCAGGATAGATGTGGTTCTTTGCATCCTCAACTTTTTGACCTTCATGAATCTGAAATCAATGAAAGCACATTCTACCATAGGCTTTGACCTCATCAGGACCCAGATGCTGGCAACAGCTCGGAACAAGACTGAGCAGGAACCCACCAGGCCCTCTGAGACTCTGCAGTGTCATTTTGAGGCAGCAACATTTGGACCCAGTCTAAAAATAAACCCTTACTTTCAGCTATTTTTATGACTAAGTAATGAGTGTCACTGACATCCATCAAGGGTGTCCATGACACATAAGACTTCATAACAAAAGAGTGGCTTGTACATTCTGACATTGTCACTTTAATGTGGATGCTTAAAATGGTCCAGCCAGGAAGTCCCACTGTGGCCATATTTCAGGATATACATTCAAGCTGACAGTGCTGAAGACTGAGGGACACAGAGGACAAGGAAGGTGGTGGAGAGGGCAGGGGGAAGTGCGCCGGGGCAGGCCCAGGAACATGAGAACAAAGTGTGAGGGCCTATCCCAGAGGGCAGGATACCCAGGCAAGGGAGGATAGCCAAGGGCAGCCTCAGATCTCTTCATCTGAACCCAGCTCTGCTGTGGCCTGTCCTGTACAACAGCCCCCAGCCCCACGCTTGCTTCTGCTGGTCTATAAGGCTTTGTTTTCTGACACCACAACTGACAGCCCCTAGAGAAGCAAAGCAACAAAACTGACTGTAAAAACCAACACCCAAACCCTTATCTGCAAGAGGAAAAAAAAAAAAAAAATCAGCTGCCATAAAGTAGATTCCGACTCGTGGTGACCTGGGGAGAGTAGAACTGCTCCGTAGTGTTTTCAAGGCTGTGACCTTTTGGAAGCAGATCACCAAGCCTTTCTTCTGAGGCACCTCTGGGTGGGTTCAAACCACCAACATTTTGGTTAGTAGTTGAGTGCTGAGGCTCCCCTAAGGCCTCCCCTTCCTCTGGGCCTCCCTCTTACACTCTTTCCTCTGGATGTGTCTTCTGAATTTCCTGGAACAAACCTTCCTCCTTTCTCCATTGCCCAGCTCTGCCTTTGGACCCCCCAACACTTTCCTTCTTTCTCCCATTCTGTCTTTCTGCTCTCAGAGATGTGGTTGACTCTGCTGGCTCGGCACAGATGCCATGACACCAAACAGCAGGCTCCATTGGGCCTAGGCTGGGCTCAAAAGCCCCACGGGATTGGGGAGTAAAGCAGTCCAGAAGCATCCAGAAACCATCTCCAAAAAATACCAATTTCTCTCCTTTAGGCCTAGGTGTTCCCAGGTACCAAGGGCACCACTCAACCCTCTACCAGGCCGGCTCCGCAATATAAAGAGCACTGACTTTGGTATCACGGACCTGGTTTAAAGTCCCTCTCTAATGCTTACTAGATGCTGGAGTTTGGGGCAATGACTCAGCCTCTCTGAACCTCAGTATTCTTATCTGTGCAATCAGGGTAGTAATGCCTACCTCATGGAATTGTTGTGAGAATTACATGAGATAGCTCATGTAAGTATATTAACTGTTTGCACCACCCAGGGGCGCTCTCTCTCTCTCTCTACATATACACACACACACACACACACACACACACACACACACACACATGCTTACATATAAATATATATATATACCCATGTTAAGTTTTATTATCAGGAACCACTGTTTCAAAGCTTGCTTTTGATTTGTCCTACCCACCTTCCTCCTTGCTTGCTCCCTCCTTCACCCCCACCCTGCCTTGGAATTTCATACCCCTCGGCATTTTCTGCTCCTTGGCATCTTGAAACACCACCAAGTCAGCAGAGGGAAGGGGCAGAGCAAGGAAGGGAGGGGAGAGAATCAAAGTTTGGTTTCAGCAAACAGCCTGCTATAACGGGTATGTAGGGAACCTGGAGGGCCAAGGCCTAGGGGATGCTGGGATCCTGGGGGCCATGTCAGATGTGGAGTAGGACTTCTACTCCACAGCTGCGGGGAAAGTGGTCTAGTGAGAGGCAGGTGGAGTCAGGCCCTGGCGGTGGGAGCCAAGGCTCAGGTAGGCTGAGGCCAGCAGGGCGTGGACCAGCAGGGGATGCTGCAGCAGAGCAGACACCAGAGCATCCAGGGCACCCCAGATCCGGGGCCCAGGCCACCTGCTAACCCCTGATCCATCCCTGAGGCTGCGGCCTCTCCCAGTCAGGCTGGGGCAGGATGGGCTGGGGGTCTGCAAAACAAACTGTCTGCAGCTGAGCAGAAATGGGGATGGTGGAGAGTGATACTCAGTAATCAAATTAGACACATCGTGAATTCCTGGAAATGACAGTGAAACGACAGTACTCTAAAGGGGGTGGTGATCAATGCTATTGGCAGCCCCGTTACGCCCGCATAGATTCATGGAGAAAGTTGTGCCGCCGCCCTCAGCCAGCAGCAAAGGCACATGAGGTTGAACACGCTCGCCCGCACGGGGGCTGTAAGCAGCAGCCAGTGAAGGCTGGCTTTGGGGGATGACTCCAGAAATGAGCCTGCTCCCTCACGCGTGGCTTCTTCCCATGACTCACAGCCCTGGGTAGTGATTCGAGGGAGAAATATTGAGAAATAATACGTTTACTCAAATTCTACGTTTCATCGGGATGAAACACACATCATTAGCGACGAAAGTAGGATTTTCACAATGGAGTATTATTTGCAAATGATAAATAGTCATGGGCATAGATATAAACATGTACCAAAAGACCCTAAACCCACTGCCGACCAGTCAATTCTGACTCCCAGTGACCCTATAGGACAGAGTAGAACTGTCCCCTAGGGTTTCCAAGGCTGTAAATCTTTACGGAAGCAGATTGCCACATCTTTCTCCTGAACCACCGACCTTAACCACTGCACAACCAAACCCAAACCAAACCCACTGCCGTTGAGTCAATTCCAACTCATAGCGACCCTACAGGATAGAGGAGAACTGTCCCATAAGGCTTCCAAGGAGTGGCTGGTGGATTGGAACTGTCGACCTTTTGGTTAGCAGCCAAATGCTTAACCGCTGCTCCACCGGGTTCCAAGGGCTCCTTAAACACATACAGAAGGTGTAGATCTGAACAATGAATGTCACGATCTACTGCTGCTAAAACACAGTTCTTAAATCCAGCCTGGATTAGGTGGCTCGTCATTCTTGCTTGGTTCTTCCCCATTTAACAGACTCTATCAAGGATAGAGGTCCCTGGGTGGCACAAACGGTTTGCTCTCGGCTACTAACCTAAAGGTTGGTGGTTCGAACCCACGGAGAGGCATCTTGGAAGAGAGCTCTGGCAATCTGCTTCCGTAAAGATTGTTGTTTTTGTTGTTGGTTGCCGTCAAGTCAATCCCAACTCATGGCGACCCCACTGCTCCATAGAGTTTTTAAGGCTGTGACCTTTCGGAAGCAGATCGCCAGGCCTGTCTTCCAACGTGCCTCTCAGTGGGTTAGAACTGCCAACCTTTCAGCTATAAGTCGAGTGCTTAACTATTTGTGCCACCCAGGGACTCTTTCTGTAAAGATCGCAGCCAAGAAATCCCTATGCGGCTCAGTTCTACTCTGTAACACATGCGGTCTGCATGAGTTATAATGGACTCAGTAGCAACAGGTTTGGTTTTTGTTTTTTTCATGAAGGATGGGCCAGGAGACTTGTACATTAGCAGCTGGAATTCTGCCATTGTAGGAGGCCAGGGGCCCCATGAGCCGCCGAGAAGGGCCGCAATCATCTCAAGTAAGCCACGAACTGGCAGCATTGGCATCACCCGGAAGCATGCTGGAAATGCAGCATCTTGGGTCCCACACCAGACCTACAGAATCCAAATGTGAACTTTCACAAACTTCCCAAATTTACATGCACATGAAGTTAGAGAAGCACCCATCTAGACCACCGTTTCTCATCCTTTATAAACCCAGGACTCCTTGTGATTCACATAAAACAATCACTGCGTTCTTTAGTGTTCTTTGAAATTTCAAAATAAAGTGATTACAAACCCATCAAACTGCTGGTGAGAATGTGAAATGGTGCAGCTGCTGTGGCAAACAGTTTGGTGGTTCCTCGAAAAGTTGAACACAGAATCATTATACCACCCAGCAATTCCAGCCCCAGGAATATATCTGGAAGAATTGAAAGCAGGGACTCAAACAGATACTTGTACACCAATCTTCACTGCAGCATTATTCAAAATAGCCAAAAAGTGGAAAGAATCCAAGCGTCAATCAACAGGTGAATGGATAAACAAAATGTAGTATATCCATAAAATGGAATATTCTTCAGCCATAAAGAGAAATGAAATTCTGATACATGCCATAACGGGGATGAACCTTGAAAACATTACGCTGAGTAAATTTAGCCAGACACAAAGGGACAAATACTGTATGATCCACTTACATGAACTATGTAGAGTAGGCAAATACATAGAGAGAAAAGTTTATTATCGGTTACGGGGGCTGGGAGTAGGGAGAAATGGGGGCTTATTGCTTAGTGGATACTGAGTTTCTATTTGGAGTGATGAAAAATTTTTGCAAATAGATAGTGGTGATGGTTGTACAACATTATGAATGTAATTAATGTCACTGAATTGTACATTTAAAAATGGTTAAAACGGCCACTTTTATGTTCTATGTATTTTACCACAATAAAATAAAACAATGTTCATTCTGAAGATGGTTTTTTGTAACTGCACATAAACCTCCTTCCAGCTCCCACCTAGAATATGCAATGTGACACCCACTCTTCTGCTCCAGGGGTGGGGGTGGGGGACGCCTGTCCCCGGGTGGAGAATCACTGCAACAGCCCCACCGCGCAGATGCGGAGTCTGGGGCCCAGAGAGGGGCAGCCCCAAAGAATTGCTCAACATCCGTGCTGATGCTTCCAGAAGTTCAGTGCCTCCTGAGCCCCAATTCTGGATAGATACAAGAGTTAGAAATGACTTGAAGCCCTGGTGGTGCAATGGTTAAGAGCTCGGCTGCTAACCAAAAGGTCAGCGGTTCGAACCTACCAGCAGCTCCGCCGCATAAAAGACCTGGTGATCTGCTCTCATAAAGATTACAGCCTAGGAAACCCTATGGGACAGTTCTACTCTGTCATCTAGGGTTGCTATGAAGTCGTAATTGACTCAACGGCACACAACAACAACTTCCATTTCACAGCCTGAGGGTTGCCCTCTGACGCCAGCTTTTGTGCCATTTCCCCAAGTTTTTGACAACAGTCATCATTTCCCCAAGATTCTCCTTCCTCCAAGTAAACACCCTGAGGTCCTTCAACTTCCATCTGGCAACATAAATGCAAGCCTCTCTTCATCCTGGCCATTCCCTGGACTTTCAGTTTGTCGATGCCCTTCTTTGGGTATAGTCAGGCCCAAAGGAGGGATATACTTAAGCTTTTTCCTTTTCTTTCACATTTAACTTTGTATTAATTGAAAATGCATTGTCATTGTAAAAAATAATACAACTATGTTACCAAATTTTTAAAATGCAGTCGATTAAAAAACTAATAATTTCATTATATCAGATCTCATCATGGGGGTGATTACATCATTATGTAACTACCAAACTATATCGTAACTGCCAAACCACTGAGAATCATGGCCCAGCCAAGCTGACACGCGACCTTCACCATCAGAGTAACTAAAAGACTTGAAAGCAGCGACTCAGACTGATACTTGTACACCAATGTTCACTGCAGCATTATTTACAATCGTCAAAAGGTAGAAATAATCTAAACGGCCATCAGCAGATGAATGGATAAACAAAATGTGGTCTATCCATATAATGGACTATTATTCAGCCATAAAGAGAAATGAAGTTCTGATTCATGGATGAACCTTGAAAATACTACGCTGAGTGAATGAAGTCAAAAGGAGAAATAGTGTATGATCCAACTTATATAAACTATCTAGAATACGCAAACGCATAAAGAGACAGAAAGTAGACTAGGAGCTGTGGGGAGGAGAGAAGGGGAGTTATTGCTTAGTGGGTACTGAGTTATTGTTTGGGGTGATGAAAAAGTTTTGGAAACAGTGTTGATATTTATACAACATGATGGACGTAAGTAATGTTACTGAATTGTACACTAAAAAATGGTTACAATGGCAAATTTTTTGTTATACATATTCCTCCACAATAAAATTAAAAACCCGCTGAA
>NW_004443951.1:23574888-23589743 GCF_000243295.1 Trichechus manatus latirostris | reverse complement strand
AAAAAAAAAAAAAAAATCATTTATAATCGAGCCAGCCTAATACAGGTATGGTTGGCATGCCACTGTATTTCCTTCCAGTCTTGTTCACCACTGCGTATGTTCTTATATAGTGATATATATAACACACAGGCAGTTCTGTAGTCCTTGGGTTTAGTTTTTTATAACTTAAACATTTTTCTATGCTGCAGTAGTCCTGATAATTGTCCTCCACATCCTCCTACAGTGGATAACTGAGAACTGAACTCAGTCCTCTGAGGTGGTCTAACTAGCTGAAAAGAAGTTTCTCCAGGACTACTCTCCGATGGCAGCCATCATACAATGGTGACAAAGTCCCTATCTTAGTCTCCTAGGGTTGCTGTAACAAAATAACAGAAAGTGGGTGGCTGTTAAGGACAGAAATTTATTGTCTCACAGTTCTAGAGGCTGGAAGTCCAAATCAGGGTGTCGGCCATACTGATTCCTTCTGAGGGCTCTGAGTCAGGAATTGTTCCATGCCTCTCTCCTAGCTTCTGGTGGCTCTTAGCAATCCTTAACATTCCTTGACTTGTAAATACACCTTCTCATGGTCTCTTTTCCCTTGTGTCTGTTCTCGCTTTTATAAGACATCACTCAGAAGGGATTAGGACCTGCTCTACTCCAGTACGATCTCATGTAAACCTAACTGATAACTTCTTCAAAGAAAGAGTTTACTTCTCAACAAGGTCCCTTCACAGGTACAAGGGCTAAGACTTCAACATACCTTTTGGGGGAACAGAATTCAATCCATAACAGACTCTTCAGGGCTTTTGTGAATGTGACAGCTCTTTGGAGCCACCTCTTCTACCCTGTACTAGTGTCACCAACTTTTGGAAGGTCCTAAATAGCTGGGTTATTCATTCATTTATTGGTTCACTGGACAAATACTGGTTGAGGACCACTATGCACCAAGCAGTGTGCCAGGGTTACAGTTGTAATGGGGAGCAAGGTGGCTGTGGTCTCATGGGCTCACTGAGCTTTCATCACGATGGGGACCTCCGTGACACAACAGAGCACAGGGAAGGCAAGGGACAGGCAGGCACTCAGTGAGAACCCACTGTGCCAGGTGCTGCTTAATATACACACATCGGCTCATCCAGTTATCTCAACAACCCTCCCATTTTGCAGATAAGGAAAAAGAAGTTCAACGGTACTTGCCCAAGGTCACAGAGCAAGCAAATGGTAGTAGCAGGACTGAAACCCAGGACAGCCTGACTTCAAAACTCCTTCTCAGTTCCTAAATTCACACTGAGACTCTGAGAGGCCCTCTTTCTCTCCCGACCCTCCAGGAGGCTTTAGCAATTTTAAAAGGCCATTATGAGACACTACCAATAATGTGCTTTAATTATTTCATGAAAGAAAGGCAAAAACAACAAAATACTGCCTGGTCTTGGGGGCATGATTATATTTGGAGAAAGGAGAGAAAAGGGAAACTTTTCTACAGAAGCAGCATTGGCCAGGAGCATGGTTTAGACAAAAATGTAATTTAGACACCTTATTTTCACTTCACCAGCTAACAAACATATGTGCAATATAAACCTTTTCAAAATCACTCTGACAACTGAGTATCCAACAGTTGACTCAGTCTGTTTCTTATCGCCGTCAGACTTTGAAAACCCCACCTCCTCCTTTATAATCACTCCAGGCAATCAGCACCAACTGATCAATCAAACAAAGAAAATTGCAGGTTTGAAGCTTTAATTAAATCTATCTGGCACTGTCTAATTAAAGAAAATCTTTACTCTTCTACATGCTCCAAAATAGAAGGAGCCCACTCCTTTGGGGTTCTACAAATAATCTGCCATGTCGAGGCCTTCACCCAGCTTACATTGGAGAAAGAGCATAACAGAGAAAAGACACAATTATTCAATTCTCCTTTCCCTTCAGCCCATTTCAGATAAATTCCAGTATGGGGAGAGATGGGGCATCCCATCCATTGATGCCCTTTAGGATTAAGAGCGCCTCATTTAGGCTGCCAGCCCTCAAGGGGCATTCCTTGTCCGGCCCTGGACCAGCAGCCTGTGTGGCTGGGGCACCGACTCCGTGCAGGGGTACAACACTGACAGCTCGGCCCCCTCTTATGAGCATGGTGCTTACTAGGCTCTCTGGGCCTCAGACTTTGCATTTTTGGTCTCTGTATTCAGTACACTGGGTAGTTGGTGCACAGTGTTTAGGAAATGCATGAAAAATGATGACCATGCAATTCACTTGTGTCACAAGAGTTAAATGAGCATCTACTAAGTGCTCTGTTCAGATCCTGGGCATACAGGAGTGAACAAGAATCCCAGCCTCGTGGGCTTACATTCTAGGCTGCAGAGACAGCCAATAAGCATGAAAACTAAACAAAATGTATATGTTAGACAGTGATAAGTGCTAAAGAGAAAAATTAAAGCAGGGAAAAGCAGGTACAGAGGATCAGGGGCATGTGAAAATTAAGACAAGAAGGAGACTTCTGAAGACCTGAAGGAAGTGAAGGAATTAGCCCTGAGGATGTCTAGAGAAAGAACATTCCATGAAGAGAGAATGGTGAATGCAAAAGTCTTGAGCATGAGCAGCCTGGAATGTCGTAGGAACTGTGAGAAGGTCAGTGTGATGAATCTGAAGTAGAGTGAGTGAGGAGTAGAGCAACAGGAGACGTGTCAGAGGGAGAATGGGCAGGAGGTCACATAGGGAGCTGTTGGGCATAGTCGGGACTTGGTCTTTCACTCTGAGATGGGAAGCTGCTGGAGACTTTTCAGCAGGGGAATGACATGATATAACTCATGTTTTAAAAGGATCCCTTGGGGAAGTAGGGGAAGCTTGAATAGGTGAAGTATAGGGGATGTTTTTTAGGGTGGAAAAACCTTTCTGTATAATATTGTAATGTGATACTTGTCACTATGCGTTTATCAAAATCCACAGAACTTGACAGCACAAAGAGTGAACCTTAATGTATACAAATTTTAAAAACTCATTTAAGAGATCTTGGGATTCCAGATGGGATACATACTATGACAAGAGAATCTAACTGTATTATAAATGCATGAAACAACCTCACTGAAGAAGATGGGGGGACTTGCTGACCTAAAAAACTTCAGAAATGAGTGGAATCTGTTAAGACTAAAGGCAAAAGAACTGTACATAGAACTGTACTCTAGTTTATAATTTTTTTCCATGGGGGTATGGAAAAACAATTCTGTAACAACTATTCATGTATCCTGGAATTGAACAATTAAGTAAATAGATGGATGATGGTGGAAGCCAGGTGTCTTCTCATTGTTAGAGTGGAAATTTATAAACAAGCAAGGGGGGAAGGCTAGAATTATCCATGGGGTACTGCATTCGAGTTGGAGATGTCATTATGAGCTCATTTTTAACTTAATATACCTACAAATGGATACATATGGAAATATTTGTAGGTATGTGTATATACATGGGTTAATATACACACATATATCTCATTACTCTGTCAGCTCAGAGGGCCTACAAGCACTGACACCCCAATAGAAACTAGCATACCTACTGCCCAGATCTTGGTTTCTAATACCATTCTCTAACAAAAGGAATCAAGGTTCATTGGAGGAATGGCTGATTCTAGGGTTGAAGCAGGAAATATGTAAGATGAGCCTGGAGTATCTCGTAGAGCCAGAAAGTAAGGAAGAGTTCAACAATAACAACAAAATAGGCTTACAATGATGGGGCAACTTCAAAGGGGCACAGAAGCCAACCAAAAGAGCTCTCAATGGCCAAACCTGGAACAATTTGACCAACAAAATAAATAAAGTAGTATCGGATCACAACCCAGAGTACAGAATAAATATTCACGAATCCATACTAATACAAAAAAAATGATTAGGTAAGTTAACGAATGAGGAAGAACAAATTTGTCATGCAGAAGAATTCCAAATAACTTATGTAGATACTCTGCCCTCAAGGAGGTGGAGCATAACTTCCCACTCCTAATGTGTGTGCTGCCATAGTGATTTCCTTCCAAAGAGCACAGTATGGGGAGAGGGTAGTAACTTGATACTGGCAAAACATGAAAAACACTACTTCAGTCAGGTGATTAAGGTCAACATCATTAGTGATAAGTCATAATGTGATGTCAATGGCACTTTACCATTGTGTTCTTCTTCCCCCAAACCCATAACCCCAATCTAATCATGAGAAAAACATTGGACAAATCCCAGCTGAGGGACATTCTACAAAATACATGACCATTACTCCTCAAAACTGTCAAACTCATAAAGAGAAGAAAAGTCTGAGAAACTATTATGAGAAACTATCAAGAGAAGCCTAAAGAGACATGATGACTAAATGTATGTGATATCCTGGATGAGATCCTGGAACAGAAAAGGGGTAGCAGGTAAAAGCTAAGGAAATTTAAATAAAGCATTGGCTTTAGTTAATAATAATGTATCAGTTGCCTGTTGCCCGTCACTGTTGAGTGGATTCCAACTCATAGCGACCCTATAGGACACAGCGGAACTAGAATTGCCCCGTAAGGTTTCCAAGAAGCAGTGGGTGGATTTGAATTGCCAACCTTTTAGTTAGCAGCCAAGCTCTTAACCACTGTGCCACCAGAGCTCCAAGGTATCAGTATTAGCTCATTAACTGTACCAAATACACCATCATAATGCTAATAATAGGGGAAATTGGTTTAGGGTAGATGGGTACTCTCTGTACTCTCTCTGTACTATCTGTACATCGAAGGCTATTTTATTTATTTTAATTAAAAGTTTTGTTTTGTTTAAATGAAAACAAAAAAAAAGATCCCTCTAGTTCCAGTATTAAGAATAGACTGAAGGGATAGTAAGGAAACCAGGTAGAAGGCTGTTGCAATAATCAAGGCAGAAGATGATGGTGCCTGGGCCAGAGTAGTGACAGTGGAGGTAGCTGAAAGTTCTGGGCTTTTGGAAAGGACAGTAATGATAATAAAGCTAACATTTACTGAGTGCTTACCATGTGTCCAGCATTTTCTAAGTGTTTTTTACTTTGTAGGGTAGTTGAATCTTCACAACTTCCCTACAAGGTGTTGCTTTGTTGTAGTTAGCTGCCACTGAGTCCACCGCTAACTCATGGCAACCCCATGCACAACGGAACGAAATGCTGCCCAGTCATCTTTCATTTCCATGATTGGCTATAAATCGGACTGTTTTGGTTCTTAGGGTTTTCACTGGCTGATTTTTGGAAGTATATCACCAGGCTTTTCTTCCCAGTCCATCTTAATCTGGAAGCTCTGCTGAAACCTGTTCAGCATCAGAGCAACACGCAAGCCTCCACTGACAGACAAGCAGTAGCTGTGGCTGAGGTGCATTGGTTGGGATTCAAACCCAGGTCTCCCACACGGAAGGTGAGAATTCTACCACTGAACCATCAATGTCCCACCCTACATTCTACGAATGTAGAAACTGAGACTCGGAGAGGAATGACTTCTTCAGCGTCACCCAGTTAGTAAGAGGCAGAGCAAGGACTTGAACCCAGGCAGGCTGATTTCAAAGGCTATCTCTTAGCTACCACACTACATTGTGTGCCCAGCCAAGGTCACAGGAGATGGAATAGGGAATAATGTCTACAAGAAGAACCATATTTTGGTACAAAAAGAATCCACCAAAAGTCAGAAGCACAAAAAAAACTGCTTTAAAAAATATCACACCTTATGGGGTGATGGCCTAATTTTTAGGCACAAAAACTGAACCATCCAGGAGCTTTATCTTCCTGAAAGCGAATAAAACCCAGGGTCAGTTCTGGAAACCTAATGGGATTCTGCTGCTTAGAGTTCTCACCTACCTCTAGGTATTAAAATAAATTCCTAAATGCCAAGACTCAGAGTTTGCACTGGCTAACTGCCATGACAGATTAAATCCTGGGCTCTCAAAGGCCTAACATAATAAAAGTTTATTTCTCACTTATGTAAAATCCAATCCAATCAGCAGCAGTTGTGGGGAGGGAGTGGCTTCTACTCCATGTAGACAACCAGGCACTCAGGCATCTTACATCCTGTGTCTCCAGGGAAAGAGAGAAAGAGGATCACCCTGGAGATTTTCTGGGCCGTATTTGGAAGGAGTGTACATCACATTTGCCCATATTCTATTGACCACTAAGCCACATGGTCTCACCTAGATGCAAGGGAGGCTGAGAAATATTGTCCCTGACTGGACAGCTGCTTCTCATCTGTAAAAATGGGGTGGCATCTGACTTCCTCTAACTTCTAGGGGGGAAAGGAGAATTAACATCAGCATCAGCCCAAAGGTGATTCCTATGAGGTAGAGGTCAGACATATCTTCACCCTCCAACCCTTTTTACCAATTCTGACACCAGCCATCCCTCCCACAGCACTCTACTTCTTACTGCGTTCGACAATTTGTTGCAATGGCCACACAGAACTCATAGACCATACTCACAATTATGGGGTTTATTAGGGAAGTAACAGGTTACAATTCAGGATCAGGATCAACTTGGAGGTAACAGGAACAACTTAGGATACAGTTCTTCGATCAGGGCAGTTTCTTCTCGACCATGCCCACAGGCAAGCCTCTGCCACCAACCCTGCTCAGGCCTGGCCTCTGCCCTGCTCGGGTAGTTGTTACAGCTCCTTAGCTCACCAATAAGTGCCCAGAGGCACTCCACTCCTCCAGGAAGCCTCCTGCCCGAAGGCACTCAGCTCTGTTGCTCTGTGGGTCAGCACTCCCACAGTAGCCACCTTGCTCCATGGGCCCAGAAGCCCACCATGCCATCTCATGCTGGTCTCCTGGTTCCGCCACCACTGGACTCTGCTGTGCTTGCTGCCACTTCTCACCATCCCACTCCATCTCCAGTGTTACAGCGCTATCTCCTGGGTCTGAGAGGTTCTCAGTGCAGGGACCCTGGTTCCAAAGGATATGCTTTGCTCCCAGCTCTTCTTGATGATAGTGAGGTTCCCCTCAGCCTCTGGGATTGTCTCCTTTTAAGCCTAATGGGATGGCAAAACTGAACAATCCCCTACAACGGTTTCATATACCTTATTTGCATGGTCTCACCCCTACAAGTGTTCCATGCTCCTTATTTGCATTAGCAAAAACTGTCCAATGTCCTTGGCAGGCTCCAAACAACTTATTTGCATAGTCCCACTCATGGGAGTTACATGACCATGGCTAGAAGGGCCATATAAAGAAATTCACTGCACCACACCATCAACAGCTCTGTATTATGGAAGGGGAGCAAGAATGATGGTGGACAGTTAACTGTCTACGCCACACTGCTTAATTTGGAAAATAAACTCTCCTTCTAGAGACAAATGCTGGCACTGTACCTGAGTAGGGAAGAAACAATCAGAGATCGGGGTATTTTATACCTTCTACATGACATCTCTGGCAACACTCAATCACGGTTTCAGAGCTAGAAGGACCTCTGTTGTTCTGGGCTTAAGTACTTATTTTATAAGGCAGGAAAATGCAGCTGGCCCGGAGATGGGACAAGCTTTAGCAAAGATCACAAGCCAATCCGTGGCCGGGCTGGGACAGAACCCAGGCCTCCCTGCCCCAGTCCTGGCTCTTGACACCGCAGCTCAGACCCACCAGAGGGTGCAATGATTTGCCTCTTTATTCACTTAAATCCTAAGCGAAGATCCATACAAACTCACAGATGTCTGTCAGAGAACTGAACATACATATATTTACTTTAATCCCAAGGAAACAAGAACTCAGTATTTGGGGAGCCTTTGTTTACACACCACTTCTGCTGACAAAGAAACAGAGTGGAGTCTGGAACTACCTGTCCAAGCTTGCCTCTACCCTGAGGGGAACAGGGGTACCAAGATCCCTGGCACAGCGATTTCTGTTGTCCAAAAAGTTCAAGGTTACAACATACTTCAGGTAATAAGTTGAGGACAAAGGAGGGAACACTTTTCTATCTTAGCAACAGCCCTGTTGGCAGCCACTTTCAAGAAAGGGGCAGCTGAGGGTCTGGGCGTGGCCAACTCCCTTCTAGGGTAACATCAAACCTTCGACAAACACCTCATTACACAGTGGGCAAGACCAATCACAGGGAGGGGTGTAGGCAGCACAGCCTTCTGGCCCAAGCCTCAAGCTCCACGCGGCCTTAAATTTTGGCTGCTATTAAATAGCAGGCTTGGCAAATGAGCAAGGTGAGAGTTTGCCACAAAAAATTGATTTTGACCTTGAACCACAGGGTCCTGCTGTGAAGGGAAAGATTGCTCAGGCCCCCGACACTGCTGTCCACCTGGCTTTGTAAACCACCCGCTGCCAACCACTCCCCAACCATGTCCCCCCAAACTCACCCTTCAGCATTAGGTGCTGGAGCACATGGCTACCCATGGGTCACTGCAGTTGGTTTCCCAAGTATCACTCTGGAAGGTCCCTCTTCCTCCCCTTTCCACAACCCCTTTCATCCCGGGTGTGGTGGTACCTGCCTGCATGAACTTGGATGCCAAGCAGATCTGGGAGTTCACATACGGCTGCAGCACTTACTAGCCGAGTAACCTTGGGCCAGGCATGTAGCGTATTTGAGCCTCAATTTCCTTAGCAATAAAATCATGGTAGTAATTCTTTCTTCCATAAGATTGTGAAGATTAAACGAGATATAATACACAAAGCACTTGGTATAAACACGTCAATATTTATTCCAACCCCCCAACCCTTCTCTAAATCCATCCAAGTCATCACAGGTAGTTCATGGGGATAAACAGACTGTTTTCCCTAAAAGTCCTGCAGTGCTTCCTTGGCCCAATATTGTTCCCCACATGCTCTGGGTCCACAGTTAGGGTCAGTGATATTGCTGGGGACTTCAGCAGGTACCCCCTGCCCCAAACTTGCCTGGTGAAAGACCATGTACATAGCCAACTACAGTAACCTAGAAAGACAGGCTGCCGTCCTGTTTGAGGCAGCTCCATCCAGCAAGACCCAGCAGGCTTTGGCCTCTATACACCACTTTAGCTGACTCTGTCCTAATCACGGATAACTTCCCTGATTAAATAGACAGCTCCTACCAGCGGGTTTGCCTCCGGATGGTAAATCTGCCAGCATTTAGGGTGAAATCAAACATATTTACTTTTCAGATAACAGGGGTTTGATAAAATCCATAATGTCTTTGACCTCAAGCCCTCTTCCTATCAATTATTAAACCCTTGTGTGTTTCAAGGGTAATTGAATCCATGTTTCTAATTAGTTTACACTTAATTCATCAGAACAATTTTTAAAGGGCTGATGGATGTCCCAGTAAGTCTCATGGGCAGTTTAATGAATCTTTATTTAAAAAGAAATTGGACCCACACCAAACTGTTAACAGCGGTTACCTCCAGGGAACAGGGCTGCGATGAGGGCCTGGGAAGGAGGCCCTTGTACTTTTTCACTCCGTACACTGCTGTACTGCTTCACTTTTTTTTATACAGTCAGGACTTACTGCTTTTACTATTTTAAAGAAGCTGCTTTAAAAAAGGAAATGGAATGAATGCAAATGAACTCAAAGCAGTGAGAAGGCACTTTGTTCGGAAAACAAAGCCTGGTTTCTGCCTCTGAAAGACCTGTGGTTCATCACTCCTTCAGTCACTGACCAGCTAAGAGGCCTCAGACGCTTACTTGATCTCTGCAATGTGAATCAGTACTACCCACCTGTTATGGGTTTAATCATGACCCCCCAAAAATACGCCAAAGTCCTAACCTCCGGCACCGGTGAATGTGACCTTTTTGGGAAAGAGAGTCTTTGGAGGTGTTATCAGCTAACCTGAGGTCATGATGGAGTAGGGTGGGCCCTAATCTCATCTGAGTGGTGTCTTTATAAAAGAGGAGAGACACAGAGGAAGGACAGCCTATAAAGATCCAAGGAACACCTGAGGCTACCAGAAGGTGGAAGACACAAGAAAAGATCTTCACCTTGAGACTTCCGGAGGGAGCACGGCCCAGCCAACAAGCTGATTTGTACTCTGTACACTAGCCTCTAGAACTGTGAGACAATAAATTTCTGTCCTTATAAGCCACCCTCTTTGTAGTATTTTCTTATGGTAGTTCTAGGAAATTAATCTACCACCAGTGTGTCATTGTTGTACTGTGGTGGCTTGCGTGTTGCTAGGATTCTGGAAGCTACACCACCAGTATTTCAAATACCAGCAAGGTCACCCATGGTGGACAGGTTTCAGTGGAGCTTTCAGACTAACAGAGACTAGGAGGAAAGGCCTGGTGATCTACTTCCAAAAACTAGCCAATGAAAATCCTATGGATCACAACCGAATATTGTCTGAGATAGTGCTGGAAGATGAGCCCGCTAGGTTGGAAGTCACTCAGATACACAGTGGCTGCAATAACAGACATAAGCATACCGATGATTGTGAAGATGGTGCAGGACTGCACAACATTTTGCTCTGTTATACATGGGGTCACCACAACTCAGAGCCAATTCAATGGCAACTAACAGCGAGGAAAAGAATACAGCATTGTTGAATTAAAATAGGCAGCGTGTGTAATATGTGTATAAAATCTTTAGGATCTGTGCCAAGCTCCCCAGCACGGCATAGGGCCCGGGTGATCTGGCCCCAGCTACTCCTCCACGTCCCCACTCCACTCCAGTCATCATGAACCCACTGACATTCTGTACCTCACCTTTCTCTCACTTTTGCCTGGACCTGTGCACATACTATTCTCTTGGCTTGGAACACTCTTCCATCCCTCCTTCCATGCCCTATCACAGTCCCTTCCTCCAGAAAACATCCATTCATTCACTCCACGAATATTTGCCAAGCACCTAGTACATGCCAGGCACTGCGTTAAGCTCTGGAAACATAAAGGAGAGTAAAACAGAAACAGCCCCTCTAGTCAAGGAGCCTACAGTCTTGTGGAAAAGGTGTTCATAAATCAAATAATCACACATACACACATCTAAAACCATGAAGAGCAGATGCATAGTAATCTGACGGGGTATTACAGGGGAATTTGAAGGGTGTGGGGAGGTGATGTCTCAGAGAAGGAGTCCCTGTGTGAGGAAGTGACAATTGAATTGAGATGAAGAATGAGTCAGCAATCAGGAAGCAAAGGGGCAGAGTGGAGGGAAGGCATCCTAGGCTTAGAGATCAGCATTTACAAAGATCTTTCCCAGGGCTAGGTCAGGTTCCCAGTTATAGCAGTTAGCATCCTGGGCTGTCTCTGCCTGCTTATTTTCTGACTCCCCAAACAGACTGTAAGTTCTTTGAAGGCAGAGGCTGTCTTGTTAATCCTTATAGCCCAAGATCTGACTCTCTGGGGGGCATTTAATAAACGCTGAATAAATGGCAATGAATGAACAAATGAGCCTATCATGGTGGCTGGCACATAACAGGTGTCCAGTAACATCATTTCTGGAGTCTCTGAGTGGTGCAAATAGTTAAGTGCACAGCTACTAACCAAAAGGTTGGCAGTTCAAAGCCACCTGAGGCACCTCAGAAGAAAGGTCTGGTGATCTACTTCCGAGTGGTCATAGTCATGAAAATCCTAGGGAGAGCAGTTTTACCCTGTAACCCATGGGGTCGCCATGAGTAGGAACTGACTCAACAGCAACTAGTGGTGGTAGTGAACATCATTTCTTCTTTCCCCTTTCCAGCATCCTCTCTCTCTGTTTCAATTCTAAACAAAGAACTTGTCCCTCACCCACAGGAGTCCCTTCAGCCACCTCCTGCCTAGAGGAGCACATTCTCCAAGCACTCTGGGGAGAGGATCCTCCAAAGACAACCCTATTGATGTGTAAGGCACATACATTAAGGAATACTAGGCAACAGACAGGTCCTCTGCTGTGATACATATTCATAAGAAGACAGTAAATCTGGCAAATTGGTAGACTTTTACAACTTCGAAACAGGTGTCTAACGCCAATTGAGTGAAATCTGCAACCAGCTCCAAATGACAAAAACGATATCCCACCTTAGGCTGACGACAGCATGTGTATTGCCAGGAAGTGAGGGAACGAGTTGTACTGTTTCCCATAACTTGAGCCCAAATGTCTAAATTAAAGGATGCTCAGCTGTGCTTAACTGGTGCCGTCATCACCAGCTCCCTATAAACCCACCAGTATACAGTGATGCGGTTTATTAGCAGCGTCTCCATAGACTGTTTGCTCATGTTCCATTAGAAAACTTCATTCCACATTAAACTGCGATGCAATTGTATGTTTGCCAGCATTGAAAGGCTATCTAACTGTGCAAAAGCAGAGATGTGGGGATTGTTTCAGTAACTCATCTGGGCAAGGCTAACCCTGCATTATCTAGAAGGCTCTTTGTTCTTTTCTTACTAATTTCCAAACTCCTACGGGCTCCCTGGCCTTCAAGACCATCTCCAACTCCTGCTTCCCACCCTGATCCTTTATGAGACGAATCTGATCAGCTTCTATTGTAAATTTAATTTCAAGCAGCCAGACGCTGCCTTCCGGCACCCTGGGATGCGGCTGCTTGTGAACAGCTCTAGATGAAATGTGAGATGCTTTCAAGGAGATGGCTATGAACTCCTAGTGGAGAAAGGGAGTCATTGGGAGATGAATGGCATCTGCACGCAGAACAAGCTGTGCACGCTGTGCTGACAGGCACCTCTTCTTCAGTGATGCCAGGTGCAGCTGTCAGTAAGAGCATCACAGAGGGCTCCCCATTTTGCAGAGGAGGAAGCTGAGGCTCAGATGGGCTGACTCACTTGCCCAAGGTCACGGACATGGCTGATGCTAAATGCCTTAACTCGTCAATCTCTCTATCTTCAGGGTTTCCCCGGCTCAGCACTACTGACATTTGGGGCCAGGCAATTCCTTGTTGTTGGAGACTGTCCTGGGCATTGCAGAATGTTGAGCAGCATATCTGGCCTTTATCCACTAGTTACCAGTAGCATCTCCTACCCCAGCTGTGACAACCAAAAATCAGGTATTAGAAAATGAAAAAAAGCAAGCACGGAGGTGATGGAGGCAAACAGAAGCCTCCCACCACCCTTGAGGTAGTCCATCCCACTGGCGTGGTGGGGGTGCGCGGAGGAAGGGCTATCATGGGATCAGTAATACCACCAACAACCTCAGCCGTTACCTTTCCCAGTGCTGTCTTTAGTCCACACCAGCAATGCCCTGATGTAAAAAGTGTGATGGGAAGCCACAGATGAAGTGTCAGGAGAGGCATCAAAGCCCTCTAGAAGTCCAAGTTACTAGGTGCTAAGAACAGGACCAATAAGCAACATCATGATAAATGGAGAAAATACTGAAGTTGTCAAGGATTTCATTTTACTTGGATCCACAATCAACGCCCATGGAAGCAGAAGTCAAGAAATCAAAGGACACATTGCACTGGGCAAATCTGCTGCAAAAGACCTCTTTCAAGTGTTAAAAAGCAAAGTCGTCACTCTGAGGACTAAGGTGCACCTGATTCAAGCCATGGCATTTTCAGTGTGAAAGCTGGACAATGAATAAGGAAGACAGAAGAAGAACTGATACCTTTGAATTATGGTGTTGGCAAAGAATATTGAATATACCATGGACTTTCAAAAGAATGAAAAATCTGTCTTGGGAAAAGTACATCCAGAATGCTCCTGAGAAGCTAAGATGATGAGACTTCATCACATGTACTTTGGACATGTTTTCAGAAGGGACCGTTCCCTGAAGAGGGACATCATGCTTGGTAAAGGACAGGAGTCAGCGAAAAAGAGGAAGACCCTCAGTGAGATGGATTGACACAGTGGCTGCAATGATGGGCTCAAGCATAGCAATGACCGGGCAGCATTTTGTTCTGTCGTACATAGGGTCACTATGAGTTGGAACAAACTCAATGGCACCTAACAACAATAAGAACAGAAGGGTGGGGAAGGATGCAAGCAATGTTTATTGACCACGTATTGGGATCTGTACTCAGTGGTTCACATACAACAAGTCTGTAAGGTGGGCCAGGGTCACTTCCATTTTATAGATGAGACTCAGAGAAGCCAAACCCTGTGTGAGGTCACAGCATTAGTAAATGTAGAACCCAGCTAGCTTTAAATCTAAGTATGTCCCCTTAATATCCTACTGTCTCACAGGAAAATACTGTCAGAGGAGGTGACCTAGCTGTCCTACTAGATGAATGGAAAAAAAAATGTCAATGCAACAAACACCCTGGTACCCGACAAGAAAACATTTTACTGGAGATCAGAATTCACTGTAGGCTGATCTGGCTTGTTTTCTGCTTCTAAGTGAGACACTTTGGAGTCATCCTCCAAGTCTTCCTTTTCCTTATTCTTCGTCCACAGTCCCTATATATTCACCATCATCTCTGGGGATAACTGTTTCCCATAAACCAAAACCAAAAAACCAAACCCACTGCCATTGAGTCAATTCTGACTCATAGTGACCATACTTAGGACAGAGCAGAACTCTCCCATAGGGTTTCCAAGGCCAGAAATCTTTTCTTTTTTCTTCAGAGAATTGTAGTCTTTATTTTAAGCAGCCATATGTACAGCTAAAAATCATCAGTAAAGTAGGAGACAATGGATATTAAGGTTGACAATTAGTAGGCCCCTTCAAAGACATGCCATAACTAATGAAGTGTTTTCCATTCAAAAATGTGATTTCAGCTTTCATTTAATATACTCTTATGCCAATTTACCTCAGGGTAGGCAATGCGTTTGTATATAGAAATTTTAATTCTGAAAATTACTCTCCTTACTATTACAAATAAGTCTATGAAGTTTACAGTGTAGATTAAATATGATAAAATATTAATTTGTTATGTGATCATTCAATACTTTTATATATTTTATTGCCTCTCTATACAGTGTGCCCTGAGTATTTACTTACATTTTCTATCAGTTTTTTTTTTTTTATATATTTTATTGTACTTCAGGTGAAGGCTTACAGAACAAATAGTTTCTCATGAAACAGTAGTACACATGTTGTTTTATGAC
>NW_004443951.1:23563707-23574788 GCF_000243295.1 Trichechus manatus latirostris | reverse complement strand
GTCTTTAGGATTTTCTATGTATAGTATCATATCATCTGCAAACAGGGACAGTTTAACTTCTTCATTACCAATTTGGATGCCCTTTATTTCTTTTTCTTGAAAGGCCAGAAATCTTTAAGGAAGCAGACTGCCACATCTTCTCCCCACGGAGAGGCTAGTAGGTTCACACCACTGATCTTTCAATTAGCAGCCTAGGGTTCCTTACTCTTTTTCATGACGTCCTACAAATCCATACCCCTCCTCTCTCTCTTCATTGTTCTAGTCCAGGCTACCACCCCTCTTGCCTGGCCTGCCGGTCACCAGTCTGGATCCTATTTCAGTGCATTTTCCAAACTGCAGTTGGATCACATAAGTCCTCTGCTTAAAAACCTTTATTAGAAGGGCACCCACAGAACACCTACAGCTAATACTATTATTAAGATGAAAAGCATGTTTCCCCTTAAGACTGGGAACAAGGCAAGGATGTCCACTCTCACCACTCTTATTCAACATTGTACTGAAGTTTCTATCTAGTGCAATCAGGAAAAAAATAAAAATAAAAAGGCATCTACATTGGAAAGGAGAAAGTAAAACTGTGTTTATTCGCAAATAACATGATCCTATATGTATAAAATCTTAAGGGATCTGCCCCTTCCTCCCTCAAAAAGACAATAAAAATAATAAATGAGTTCAGCAAGGCCACAGGATAAAAGATTAATATACAAAAATCAATTATGTGTCTATATCTCAGCAATGATATAGAGGATGGCGCAGGACCAGGCAGTGTTTCCTTCTGTTGTACATGGGGCCACTGTGAGTTGGAACTGACTTGATGGCACCTAACAACAACATCTTAGCAATGGTCAACCTGAAAATGAAATTTAAAAAATAATTCTAGTCACAACAGCACTGAAAAGAATAAAAACCTTTATTTGAGAAATTTCCTGTTCAACATGGAGAGCCAAGACAACGTGTTAAAGTCCCCCGAAGCTTGGGCTCCTAAATTCCCGTGAAAATGATCCCCTATAAAAAGAGGGACTATCTATGTCAGTTCTGGAAACTAGGAAAAAGAGACAGATACCTACATGTCACAAACACCAAGTTTCTACAAGATACAGTGCCAGAAGACTAGATTAAGAGAAAAGCTAGCTAGGGAGGCTGTTGACAAAGAACTGTAGGTTAAAATGTTTTCTGAAAAAGTAGCTTTAACCCTAGTGGCTCAGTGGTTAAGTGCTCGGCTGCCAACTGAAAGGTTAGCAGTTCAAAACCACGAGTTGCTCCACAGGAGAAAGATGTGGCAGTCTGCTTCCTTAAAGATTTACAGCCTTAGAAACCCTATGGAGCAATTCTACCCTGACCTATAGGGTCACTACAAGTCAGCATCAACTCGACAGCAACGGGTTTTAGAATCAAAATCACAGGAAAAGTAAACTTGAAGACAAAGGGGAAAAAAGGAAATAATGATAAGAACACTTAAAATTATAATGCATAAAATATTATAGAAGAGTAAGCATATCAGTTATCACCAAAAAAATGTGATTGGATTGAACTTGCCTGTTTAAGAATGAAGACTCTCAGTTAGTGTTAAAAAAAAAATATCAATATATGCTGTACTAACAGATGTATCTTAAAAAATGACATAGAAATATTAAAAATAGAGGAATCGGCAAAGATGGACCCAATAAATAAAACTTCAAAGAAAACAAAGGTCACAATATTAGTACCACAGTAGGCTTTAAAACAAAAAAAAAATTTAAGGTTAAAGATAATTTTTATATTAAGAAAATATAAAATTCACTCTGAAGATCTAATGCTTAAAAATATTTACATACTGAAGAGTACAGCCACAAAATATATAAAATAAAAACTTAGTAATACAGGGAGAAATTGACCACAGTGAAAATGTGAGATCAATACACTGCTAATCCTTGATCAATACCAATTAAGTAATAAATAAGAAATTAGAAAAGTTGAATAATATTAACAAGCGTAAGTTGTTTTCACCTTTCAACCATGAAATATACGTTCTTTTCAAATAGTTATAGAATATTTACAAAAAAATGATCTTATAGTGGAGGAAAAAAATTAACAAGTTCTCCAAAATAGAAATTATAATCTGATCACAATGCAATCAAACTAGAAAATAAGTTTTTAAGTGTAAATAAATATTTCCTGAAAAATTGAGGGCAAAACCTTAGAGTCAAAGAGGGAAGAAAAACTGCACTTAGAGACTCTTTCTAAAACAACAACTATCCATCAAAATTTATGGGACATGTTCAAAGTTGTACTTAGGAGAAAATGCCTCTTGATGCTTTCATTATCAAACAAGAAATGATGGAACTAATTCAATCCATGAAGTCAGCAAAAGAGCAACATCAGCCTAAGGTAAGTGGGAACAGAGAATGAATACAGATGAAAGCAGAAATAAGTAAGTTAGATAACAGAGAAAAAGCAAAACTGATAACCTTAGAGTTGAAACTTTAAAAAGACCAAGAAAACAAACTCTTGGCAAGACTAATTGAATAAAAAGAAAGAAACCAAAAATGCACAGTATCCGATCTGAGAAAGGGGATGTAATGTCAGATACTGAGGAGAAAGAAACATTGCATGGAAAACTATGTACAATTCTAGGCTAATACACTGACGAGCTCAATAAAATGAATGATTTTCTAGACAATCATACATTATAGAAACTGATTCATGAAGCGTTGAAACATGATTTAAACCTGAATAGACTAACAACATGCAAGAAAGTGAAACAAATTCTCAAAGACTCAAGGGTCCCCACTCAACACATGCTTGCCATCTCCCTCCAAAGGCGTATTATTTCACACCTTCAAGGAGAGCAGTTTCCAGTGCTACTTGGACTGTTCTCTGCATGCATCTGCCCTTCTAGTGTTCCCTAAGGTGTGAGCACTGCTGGCCCCAGCAGTGCTAAGAGGCAGAAGGCTCCTTCCAGCTTTCCAGCTTAAAGCCCTTCCCCTTGGCTGAGTCCGCATTCCCTTGGCTATTTCTGAAATGAATTCAAGTAAGCAAATCATGAAGATGGCAGAGATGAGGAGCCCAAGAAAGGACTGGGGTGACCTAGTGAAGGTACAAACCCCAAGATCCTCCTCCTCAAACATGACTGGTTGGCCAGAGTGGGCTGTGCTTTGGCCAGGGTCACATCCAAGCCCTTCTGCATCCTCAGGACAAACAAGAAGCCTTCTCTGCCATGACCACCCCCTTAGGTCATGGAAGCTTCCACCCTTCCAGGCCTTAGAACAAAGGCTAGAGCAGTTCCCACCTCTGGTGGGTCTTATGTATTCCCCCTGTTACGGATTGACTTATGTCCCCCAAAAAGAAATGTGGAAGTCCTAACCCCTGTACCTGTAAATATGACCCCGTTTGGAAATAGGGGTTTTCTTTTATTATGTTAATGCAGTCATATCAGAGCAGGGTGTTCCTAAACCTAATCACTTCTGAGTGGTGTCTTATAAAAAGAGCAGAATGGACAGAGACAGACACAGAGGACAGAGACCTTGTGAAGATCTGTCTACAAACCAAGGAATGCCAACGAACAAGGAACACCTACAGCTACCAGCAAGGGGCTCTACCCTGCAGCCCATGCCCCGGTTTAGACGTCTAGCCTTCTTTGGGTTCTTATTGTGAGACAATAAATTCGACTCTTTTAAGGCCACCCACTCTAGTATTTTGTTATGATAGCCCTAAGAAACTAAGACACTCTCACCCTCACTCAAGAGCCAGAAAAGCCAAATGACAGAAAACTGGCCTGACCACATACATGTGGACCCTACCTTAGGAGCAAGAAAGGCAGAAATAATCCCAGAGGACAGCAAAAGGGCCAGCAAGGGCAGAGGAAGGAACTTGTCTTCCAGTCTCTCGTGGGCCAGCAGAGTTGTCTTCCAGTCTCTCGTGGGCCAGCAGAGTTGGAGAGTTTGCTTCCAGCTGTCCACCCACCTCAACCAAGTACCCCACTGGCCTGGTCAACTTTCAATCTTTCAACACTCATTCAACATTCAACAAAAGTTTACACACAGACATTAGAGACAGTGTTGCTTGAGCTCAAAATCGATGGAGAGAATCACTCCCTTGAGACCTTCTCCAGTCTCATGGTTTTAGACACTACTCATTCTCAGTCTCCTGATTTCATATCTCTAGCCCCAATTTCCCTGAACTCTAAACTCACATATTCAAGAGCAAATTCAACAGCTCCACTTAGATAGCTAATTGTTGCTGTTAGTTGTTACAAAGTCAATTCCAACTAATGGTGAACTCATGTGTGCAGAGTACAGCTGCTCCATAGGGTTTTCAAGGCTGTGACTTATCCGAAGCAGACTGCCAGGCCTGTCTTTCTGAGGCATCTCTGGGTGAACACGAACCACCAACCTTTTGGCTAGAAGTTAAGCTCTTAAACATTTGCACCACCCAGAGACCCTTGGATATCTAATAGGCACCTCAAATTTTATAGGGCCAAACCGAAATCTTAACTTCTACCCCCACTTTCTCAATATATGCTCCTCCTGCAGATGTCTCTGTCTCAGAAAACAGCTACTTCTTTCTACTTGTTCTGCATAACACTTGACATGTTATACATGTTATATATTTCCATGTCAATCTCCCCCACTTGCAGGTAACTTCCATTAGAGTCAGTGACTTTATTTGGTCCATTGCTGTATCCCCAGCACCTAAGCCAGTGTCTGGGACATAATAGGGGCTAATGAAATATTGGTGGAATGAATGAAGAGGACTCCAGTCCATTCAGCAAACTTTAACTCAGCACCTACTGTGTGCTAAACCTTGCTGAATGTCGAGGGGAGATGGATAAGCCCAGTCCTGCCCGGTAGAAGCTTTTGGTCAGTGGGGCCCCAGACGTGCCCCCTGTAGGCCTCCTGGCCTCACCTCTGCACTGCCCTGAGGGGCTGGGAGGGGAGACAAGAGGGCTGGAGGCAGTTCTGTAAATGCTGTTTGTGACCCTGCTCCAGGAGCTGAGAAGTCAAGGGCTCAGAGTCTTAAACAAAGCCTTGAGGTTAAGTACTTGGCAGGGAACCACTCATTAGTGTAGAAGCAATTAGCACTTTGGACTCCCCAGGGCTTGGCTGGTAAGACATTAACCCTTTGGCTTCCTAAAGCCTGGCTGGCAAGACAGAGACAAGGCTTTTGATGGGCACAGCAGGCCTAGTCAACACAACCTGGAGAGCGATGACCTGTGAGGCCTTGCCATTGCCTCAGAAAAGTCTGCCCTTTCTGCAGTGGGGCTGTAGCCTGCGCTCCTCACATATGATCTCCACCACTTGAAGGCAGGCTCAGAGGTAGAGGAAAGCAGTCTCATCCCCTCCATAGTTTTCTCTTCCAACAACTTGAGTATGGTTTGACAGAGTGAGAACTTCCTCAAAGCTTCCGACTCTGCAACCACAGTCAAGGCCACGCAAATCCAAGGCAAATGCCAACAAAATACGGTTGGCTTTCAGATACAAGGCGTGATGAGACATACTCACTGCCCATCACTCTCTGATATCACCCACATGTCTGCTGAGTCCAAGGGGAGAACATAAATATTTCTCTGTGTGCAATATACATGAACACAATAGGTATACACACATACACACATATGCATGCAAAATCAGTTTCAATATAAAGACGTGAATTTCCCTATAATCCTTTTACATTTTCCATCTAGTCTTCCCAAATGTCCCATTCATCAATCCCACCTACTACATACTTCTAAACAGGAAAAAAAGAATTGGAAATTTTTAAGAAATCAGAAGAGTTAGGGGGATTTCATAAAAATTCTAAGAGGTCTTTGCTGATGATTGTAAACCTTTCACCTGAGCAAGTTCTTCCTCTCCGAAAGCTCGGCTCAGGGCTCTGCTGTTTGCTACAGGGAGGATGGGCAGGGTGTTACCTTGTTCGCAGGTTCTCTGGCTGGGGTGGGCCATCAAACACTGACAGGACATCAAAGTCCTCTTCCAGGGCAAAGGACTGGAACACGAGCTGGATCCTGTGCTGGTCCTCCGCGGTGATGGTCCACGTGCAGTTGGCGTAATTGGGGTAGCCATACGGGAACCCTGGGCTCTCGACTGTCCCATTGGGACCCTGCAGTTGGAACGTACAGTTCTGGCCTGGGAGAGAGAAAAGAAGTGGTTCAGTGCGGCCAGAATTCCCAGAAGCTTCCAGAGAGATGAGAGAAATGTCTTAGAGAATCATTAACTCACTCTTCCAAGGGCTTCCAAGGGGTCGGCCCTATGCTTGTCACAGAGGAGGAGAGATGGTGGCTAACATTAATGCAAGCTTGCTGTGTGCCAGGCACTGTCCAGCTGATAAAAATGGGCCTATTTTTTATTCAAGTCTCAGAATAACTCTGTGAGGTAGGAAACTAAGGATCAGAGAGTTTGAAAATCAGGCTCAACTCAGATTTCCCCTTTACAACATTAAATGTCAGAATGACTGCTCCACTGTCTGCAGCCTCCTGACTCTCCAGGACCTACTCTCAGCTAATGTCCTCTGCTCCTACTTGCCATAGAAAATACAAGCCTTCTAATGGGGATTCTCGTCTTCCCAGTTCCAAACCCTTCTACTCTGCACCACACTGTCCTCATTCCTTCCTACAGAGGAACCTCCCCTCCTTTGTCTAAACTTAATCCTTCCACGTGCCCTGTTGTGCGGCCATAGGTTGAATTGTGTCCCCAAAAAGTTATGCTGAAGCCCTAAATCGCAGTACCTATGAACGTGATCTTGTTTGGAAATAGGCCTCTGAAGATGTTATTAACCTGTTGTTGTCGAGTTGATTCTGACACATAGTGACCCTGTAGGACAGGTAGAACTGCCCCACAGGGTTTCCAAGGAGCAGCTGGTGGATTCGAATTGCCGACCTTTTGGTTAGCAGCTGAGCTCTTAACCACTGTGCCACCAGGGCCCAAAAGTGTTATTAGTTAACAAGAGGCCATAATGGAGTAGAAAAACTGAAACCAAACCCACTGCCGTCGAGTCAATTCTAAATCATAGCAACCCTATAGACCTTACAGGACACAGCAGAACTGCCCCATAGGGTTTCCAAGGCTGGAAATCTTTACAGAAGTAGACTGCCACATCTTTCTCCCACAATGGAGTGGCTAGTGGGTTCGAACCGCCAGCCTTCTAGTTAGCAGCCAAGCACTTAACCACATTGTGCCACCAGGTTTCCTTACTGGAGTTGGCTGGGCCCTAATCCAACATAACTGCTGTCCTTATTAAAAGAGAAGAGACACTGAGAGGCATGCAGAGGAAAGATGAAGACAGAGGCAGAGATTGGAGTAGATGCTCTATAAACCACGAAGCTACGAAGAGGCAAGGAAGGATCTTCCCCTACAGCCTTCAGAGAGAACATGGTCCTGCCAACAGCTTGATTCTGAACTTCTATTGTCCAGAACTGTGAGAGACAATACATTTCTGTTGTTTCAAGCCACCCAGTTAGTGGTATTTTGTTACCGCAGTCACAGGAAACTACTGTGTGCCTTTGGGGTCCCATTCTTTCCTACTCTTCAAGCACCTTATACTACACTGTTTCTCACTCAAATATGTCCTATCTTTCCTCTCCAACGTAACCTTCCCATTGACTTTTAAATATGTTCAATACTCTATCATTAAGAAAGGAATTTCCCACTCATTCCTCATTTCCCTCCATCTACAGCCTTCTCTCTCTCCTTCCCTTCACACCAAATTTCTAGAAAACACAATCTGTCTATACTTTCTGGCTCCGATTTCCTTTCTTCCCACTCACTCTTCAACTCCGCCGGTTCTGCCTTCTGGTTCTATCACTCCATCCAAACAGTTCTGCTAAGGTCACTGATGGGTCTGGTGGATATTCAGCATACTCATCTTTCGGTCTTCACCTGAACCAACCTCTCAGCTGCCTCTAATACTGCTGCTCACGCTCTCTTCCTGGAAACGCTCCTCAGGGCCAGAACACCTCAGCCTTCACTATGTGTGCACATACCCAAATGCAGATTCTGATTGACCGCATCTGGGTAGGACATGAGAGTCTGCATTTCTAACTCACTTCCTGGTGATGTGAGCTGCTGGTCGTGGCCACACTTTGAGCAGCAAGGTCCTCGACTTCCTCCTACCACTGCACTCCCCTTTCCTTCATCCTATCTGGCTGCTTTCTTGGTCTTCTCAGGCTCAGTGATGGGGCTTCTCCTCCTCTCTTAGTCTAGTCGACCTCCCCACTTGTGCCCTGATGACTCTCAACTTCAAATTCAGACCTCCCCTCTGAGCTCCAGACCAATGTTCCCAATGGACCTCGGGCTCATGATGTTCCCCTAGCCACTCCGTCCTCTTCGTTTGCTTTTCTCTCGGTGAATGGAATGGCACCTCCATCTCTTCAGCTAAAGTAGGCCCACCTAGAAGCTGTCCCTGACACCGCCCTCTCCCTCACAATCCCATGGCCAATCATTACCCTTGTCTCTGTCTCAATCCCCCACCCCTACCAATTTCTTCCCTGGGAACCATAATAGCCTCCTAACAGGTCAATTGCACTCACTATGGCCCTGGCCAACCCAGTCTTCACACTGCAGCCAAGGGGAGATTTTAAAACAGAAATCTGATCAGGTCATCTCACTACCACCCCTATCTGTCCCAAACCTTACCAATGACTCCTCACTGCTCTTCAGTAAGGAAAAACTACTTAAGGTCTATGAGGGTCTCTATATGGTCTGGCCCTTAGTGATCTCTCAGCCTTGTGTCCACCAGCTCTCTAGCCAAACCCTGCCCTTCTCAGTCTTTTGTATCTGCCATACTCTCTTAATCCACAGCCACAGGACCTTTGCATAGGCTATTCTCTTACCTAGTACACTCTCCCCTCCCTTCTTGGCATACTCATCTTTCAGATCTCAATCAAGAGTCCCTCCTGGCTAGGCCAAACTCCCTAATATATGTTTTCATGACACCGTAACCCCTCCTTGGTAGTGCTTATCACAGAAACAAATTTCCATGCTTCTGTAGAATTCAGGATTATCTGTCTTCTCACCAGGCTGCAAACTCCTTAAGAGTAGAGACCATATGCGAGTTTGCCCATCTTTGAATCCATTCCCTGAACTCACTACCAGGCCCATGGTAGGTTCTCAATAATTCAACTGTCCTTTGTATTTACTGAATGTTTAGCTAGACACTCTTAAGAGCTTCACATATGTTGACTTGTTTAATCCTCACAACAGCCCTATAAGGTGGAGAGTATTAATATCATCGCATTTTACAGATGAAGAACTAAGGCAAAGAGAAATTAAGGAACTGGGTCGAAGTCACACTATTACTCAGAGGGAATTCAAACATAAGCAGTCTGATCCACTTTCTTAAGCACTATGCTGATAAAATGATTCAACACTAATTTTTTTGAAGCTGTTTTAACTGACATAGGATAGTTAATCTCTAATAATATTAAGAAATCTCTCAACACAAAGTATTCCATTAAAGGAAAAAAAATTTGAGGTCTTCTGAATAAATGCTAAAAGGGCATTTAATAAAATTAGACATGTAACCCTGATTATAATAAACATTTGGACTAGGAAAATGAGTATTTCTTTACCATGATAAAACATCCATTTTAGAACAAGAGCCAACATTATACTTATAGTGAAAAATCTGATTATGATCACGAACAAGACAGAGACGCCATGATCACCACTGGGACTTACCACTTTATTGGAGGAAGCTAAACCATTCGACACAAGAAAAAGAAATGAGAAAAGAGGAAGCAAAACTATGGTTTGCAGATGACATGTTGATATACTTAGAAAACCCAGGAGAATCAATTATAAAGCTATTAGAACTACTAAGAAATTTCAGTACAGTAGCCAAATGCAAAATAAAAATACAAAAATCAATAACATTCTATTTACCAGCAACAAATAAAAATACAAAGAAAAAGATCTTGCTTATGGTAACTATAAAATATACAGAATACATAGAACTAAACTTAATAAGAAATGTGCAGGCATTACATAAATACTTATAGAGGGACAAAAAACTTTGAATAATTGAGAAAGCATAGCATAATCTTGAACGGATAGATTAACTACTGAAAGGATATCACTTCTTCCCCAAGTTAACTTGTAAGTTTGTAACACAATTTTGATCCAAAACCCAATGGACTCTGTTTTAAATTTGGTAAAACGATACCTAAGTTCAACTGGAAGAATAGACAGGTAATTATGGCCAGTGCGTTTCGGAAATCAGTAGTAAATTTAGTAGTCTCATCTTACAAGATGCTAAACAACATCACCAAACAACACTTAGTAAAATAGTGTGTGGGTGGTACAAGGGTGGACAGGCAGAACATGAAACAGGGTTTTCTGAGAATAGCTTTAATACACGTTGTTATTGTTGTCGTTAGCTGCTATGGAGTCAGCACCCAACTCACGGAGACCCCACGTGTTACAGAGACCCCGTGCATTACAGAGACCCCATGTGTTACAGAGTAGAACTGCTCCATAGGGTTTTCTTGGCTGTAATCTTCATGAAAGCAATCCGCCAGGCCTTTTCCAAAGAGCCGCTGCGTGGGTCAGACCATCAAACTTTGCGTTAGCAGCTGACTGCAAACTGCTTGCACCACCCAGTCTCCCTTTAATACACATAAATATCAAAATATATGAAAGGTGACATTAAAAAAAAAATCAAGGGGAAAAGAAATAGATTGTTGCAGGGTCAGCCACCTTTGGGAGAAGGATTGAGTTATCTCCTCAACTCACACCATATACTAAAATAAATCCCAGACAGAGTAATGAGTTTAATATTTAAAAATACATAGAAATCAAGCAATAAAATAATCAGAAGAAAACATAAGTAAATAATTATCTGACTAAGATTTCTAAACATAAAAGCTGTGGAAGATATTACAAGATTAATAGTTTTATATAAAAGTATGTGTATGTCAAAAACATGAAAAAAATCAAAAGCCATACAAAAATGTTGGATTAAAAGATAGTATCCTTCATGCCCTTTATCACCACTCCTATTTAACATTGTGCTGGAAGTTCTAGCTAGAGCAATAAGGCAAGAAAAAGAAATAAAGGGCATCCAAATTGGTAGTGAAGAAGTTAAACTGTCCCTGTTTGCAGATGATATGA
>NW_004443951.1:23539509-23563607 GCF_000243295.1 Trichechus manatus latirostris | reverse complement strand
AAAGCCAAAAAAAAAAAAAAAGAAACAAGAAAAAACCAAACCCACTGACATCGAGTCGATTCTGACTTATGGAGATCCCATGTGTTACAGAGTGGAACTACTCCATAGGGTTTTCTTGGCTATAATCTTTCAGAAGTTCACCAGGCCTTTCTTTCCCTGGAGCTGGGTTCGGACCACCAATCTTAAGGTTAGCACTCCACGAGAACAGGGGCATTATTTTGTTCTCTGCCGACTCCAGCTCCTACACCTGCACCTGGCATAGAGTAAATGCTCACAGAATAGTTGTTGGTGGAATGAATTAATTAATGGATGCAAAAGCCCACCCAGCTCTCTGTACTTGGAGTGTTCTTTCTACCTTCTCCAGGAAGCCTTCTCAGAAGCCTCCATGCAACATCAAGTCTTCTGCCATTGCTTGCTCCTCATTCGCTATGAATATCATTGCCCTTAACAATGGCAATATCATGATGTGTTTATGTGGCTGTCTCAGCAGTAGATTCTCTGAGATTTTTATATTTTTATCTCCAGCACCTAGCCCAGTACTTGCCCACAGAAGACAGTAAAATTTTTTTGAATAAATGGATGAGCGAAATAAATTTATCTTTTTATACTACTCAGACTTAACACCCCCCAACCTCATTTTCTGTCTAGTTCTGGCCTGGTGGCGCAGTGGTTGAGAGCTACAGCTGCGAACCAAAAGCTCGGCAGTTTGAATCCACCAGCCGCTCCCTGGAAACCCTGAGGGGCAGTTCTACTCTGTCCTACAGGGTCACTATGAGTTGGAATCGACTCGACAGCAACGGGTTTGTTTTTTTAGTTTTTAGTGAAAAGGTTAAAAGCTTGGGTTATGAAAGCAAAAAGACTTGGGTTCAAATTTCAGTTCTGCTAGCAACTTACTTAAACTCTTTACACCTTAGTTTCTACTTCTTTAAAGTGAGCACCCACTTCTGGAACAGTTATACAGATTAATGCAATAACATCTGGTAAACACTCAGTATAGTACCTGGCACACTGTAGGTGATCAGTTAATACTAGCTAATCTTTCAGTAGAGGTTTGTACTTTTCTTTATATAGGTCCCAGTCACATCTTGTTAAGGCTATTCCCCAGCATTCTAAGCACTTTTTCTTGCTGTAGTGAATGGCATTTTTTCCCATTATTTTTTTTCTAACTGGTTAGTGCTGATATACAGAAAAACCTATTGATTTTATATATTCATCTTGCATCCAGCCGGGTTTCTGAACTCTTATTAATTCTAAAGATTTCTCAGTGGATTCCCTTGGGTGTTTTAGGTACACAATCATGTTGTCTACAAATAATGATAATTTTGAGGAGATAAGTCTTTTGAGAAGTTTGGCAGGAAAGTTCAATTCAATTCTGCAAATATTTATTGACTGATAAGGTCAATTTTGGACAAATTTAGTTGGAGATGCCAGTGGGACATGCAGACGGAGATGGCCAGAAGGCAATTAGGGCTGCAGACTGGTATTTGGGAGCACGGCCTGGGCTGGAGATACAGATTTGCCGAAGCTATGCAATTAGTGAAACCGCCCTAAGAGGAAACACAGCGGAGGGTTGCGGATGCTGGATAAACCACCAGGCCCACTGACGATGTCTCACCTGCCGCAGGGGAGCCAACTATACACTCAAGTCTAGATCAGACCCCAGCCATCTCTGTGCCTGCCGTCTGGCAGGGCACTTTGTTTGGGCAAATGGGAAGAGCAGGGGTAAATAGAATCTTTGTCTCTCGGCAATCACCCTTTACGGTAGACCAGAGGCTTCAGTCGTCGGGAGGCTGGCACCGAGCCCTGTCTTAGCTCCTCTCCCTGCACATCATGCTTCAGTCACACCAAACAGTTCATCACCTGTAAACATCCCAGGGCCCTTTAGGCTTTTACAAATGCTTGGCACTTTGCTTGGAATGCTCTTCCCCTGCCTTCTCTACCTGTTGATGTTGTTAGCTGTCGTCAAGTCAATTCTGACTTGTGGAAACCCCAGGTGTGCAGAGTAGAACTGCTCCATAAGGTTTTCGAGTCCGTGACCTGTCACAAGCAGATTGCCAGGCTGTCTTCAGAGGCACCTCTGAGTGGGTTTGAATTGCCAACCTTTCAGCTGGTAGTGGGGCACTTAACTGTTTGCACCACCCAGGATCCTGCCTTCTCTACCTAGTGAACTTTATTCACTGTTCCAGATTCAGTTCACACAGCACCTCCCCTGAGGAGCCTTCCCTGATTTCCTGGGGAGACTTCCTCTCTCTCACTACAACAGGCGTCCATTTGGCTTCACTCAACTCCAGGACTCTTTCTTCCTAATTTGCTTTCCAAAAAAAACAAAGCTGACTTGCCACTCTTGCTGAAAATCCTTCAATAGTTTCTCTGGATCCTCTGGATAAAGTACCAAATCCTAAGTATGGTACATAAGATCCCCATGGGCCAGCCCCTGCTCCTCCCCCAGGCTTCGCGTCTTGCCACTCTTGCCCTTAAATGACACTCCAGCCAAGTCAGACATCGCTTGGTTCCTTTAACGCTCTGTGCTCTTTTGCTTACTTGGGAGTCTTGAGAGGTGCTGCTCCCTCTGGTTGAAGCAACCTTTCCCCACCTCCGGGCCTGGCCAACTCTTACTCAACTTTTAGGTCACAGCTTAAATTTCGCTGCCCTCAGGAACCTCACTGACCACTACACTATGCGGTACTCCTCTCACCCCAACTCACACACAAGCACACACCCTGCTGTGTGTTCTCACAGAGCCCTGCACCCCCATCGTTCACCAGGAATACGTTATGGCAGTGTTTAGTGTCTGTATTCCCCCAGAGATGTGGATTCCATGAAGGCAGAGACCCTGTTCTGTCGTGTTCACCCTGATTCCCAGTACCCAGCACATTGCGAGGAACACAGTAGGTACCCAGGAGAAATCGGTGTAACGCTGCACCTTGCACATAGCTCTACTAGGTGGTGAATCCTACTGAAACCCAGAGCCAGAGCTTCTCCAGGGTCCCGCTCCTCTGTAATCCTGGTGCCAAGACCACACCGGGTATACTTTAGATGTGCTCTAAGCATTAGATGACAGAGTTATCACAGATGCTTCTACTGAAGTTGTGCACTGCTGTAGTGGTTCTCCTAGAGATTTCCATTAATGTGGGATAGTCTAGTTCAGGGTTCTCAGCCTCAGCACTACTGACTTTCTGGGCTGGATAACGCTTTGCCATGGGGGTTGTCCTGTGCATTGCAGGATGGTTTGTAGCATTCCTGGCCTCCACCCACCAGATGCCAGTACCACTCTCCTCTAGTTGCAACACCAAAAATGTGTGCAGGCGTTGTCATATGTCCCCTGGGGTAAAACTGCCTCCCAGTGGAAAACCACAGGTCAATTCTTAGCTGTTCTGGAGTTCTTAATGAAAGCTAGAAATACTCACTCCAGGATAGTGTGTACAGGGATATAAGCCCCCAAATTCTGTATTCATTTCAAGGGATTCACGAACTGAAGAACTCATTCATGGACCTTTTAGGCTAGAATTCTTAACTTTTTCTGTGCCCTAAGCCCCTCTGGCAACATAGTGAAGCCCATGGACCATTCTCAAATCATGTTTTCACGTGCACAGAACAAAACACATAGAATTACAAAAGTAAACAATTATATCGAATATAGTTATCAAAATATGTTAAAAATTTTCCATATAGTAATATACGTATTCCTTTATTAATATATTATTAACAAGATCTAGCAGTGGACCTAATAAAGACTTTAGCATGAGGCATAAATGCCATTTCAAAATGGTTGCAGTAACTATAATGTTCTATGAAAATATCTGTGATCTCATCAGTGATAGATTCACAGGTATTGCTAATATTATTGTACTTTGTTGCCTATATTCTTAATTGATAGAAGTGGTAAGCATAAATAGAAGATTACTTCCTGTCCAGAGGTGGGAAGGGACAGGAACTGGTTGAATGGACACAAGAAGCCTGGGGTGGAAGAGGGGGATTGCAACTAATGTCACGTAACAGTATGTGTATAAATTTTTGTTTGAGAAATTGACTTGAGCTGTAAACTTTCATCTAAAACACAATTAAAAAAAAAAAAGACAGAGAGGAAACAAATGAAGTGAGTCTTATGATTGCCCAAGTCACTGCCTGCACAGACTTTCCAAGCTACTGTGCAGACAGGGAGTACCCAAGTGGAGCCAAAGTTTAAGAGACAGAGAAGGGAATTTGGGGAGACCAAGACAACCACGGTTCATAGGGCAGAGTACCAGAGAGAAGAGACCTACACAGAAAGACAGCACTAGATACCTGCAGAGGGTTCCCCTCAAGTCTTAGCTCAGTACTGATCAGCACATCCATCTGTGGAAAGAACCATGTGAAAGAAGCAGACAGAAAAGTCCTTGGAGCTCATACAGAGTTAGAAGTAGTTCGTGCTTCCACCAGCAAAGTGAGGAAATGCCATAAAATATGGGGCATCAGGTGAGTACGCCAAAGAGCTTTACCTCAGTAATGGGTAAAAATTCACCCTACATGAAAGCTGCTCTGGTTCTACCTAATGAAGCTTAAAGAAAGTCCTGAAAGGACCAGTTTCCACGTACTTTAATTGCATCCCAAAACAAGAGTGATAATAATAATCAAAAGAATATTCTACACTCCACAAGGTAAAATTCACAATGTCTGGCACCAATCAAAAATACTCGGGCACGCAAACACACAGGAAATTATGACACATAATAAGGAAAAAAATTAATACACTGAAACCGACCCAGAAATTACACAGATTATAATCAGTAAACAAGAACATTAAAACATTTAATATAACTATGGTCCATATCTTCAAGAAGACAGAGGAAAATCAGAGCATGTTAAGAGATTTGGAAGGTATGTTTAAAAAAGAAAGACTAAAATAAAACTTCTACAGAAGAAAAATCCAATGTCTGAGATGAAAAACACAAAAGATGGGATAACAACAAAATAGACACCAAGAGAAAAGAATAGTTACTTGAAGACAAATCAATAGAAACTATGCATAATGTCACACACAAATGAACTTGTGTAAAAACTAGTGGAATCTGAATAAAGTCTGCATCTATTAAGATGATCATATGGTTTTACTGCTTTAATTTGTAATATGACCAATTTACATTTATTAATCCTCAGATGAGTCCCTGGGAGGCACAGTTAAGTAAGTGCTCGACTACTAGCCAAAAGGTTGGTGGTTTGAAACCACCCAGAAATATCTTGGAAGACAGGCCTGGTGATCTCCTTCTGAAAGGTCACAGCTTTGAAAACCCTATGGAGCAGTTCTACTCTGCACACGTGGGGTTGCCATGAGTCAGATCTGGAGGTCTATTGGTCTGTGATTTTCTTTCTTAGTAATGTCTTTGGGTTTAGTATTAGGGTTTTGCTGGCCTTGTGAAATAAAGTGGGCAGTGACGCTAAATAAATAAATAGGAGATTACTGAAAATGAAGGTGCAATTTTCCTCATCCAAGTTAGGGACGCCCTGAATTATATCAAGAACCCCAGAGGCACAAGTCAAATTCAATCTTTCATTCAAGCAAATCTGAGGAGGGATGCTTAATGCCCTGGCTAAGCTCCAGGCTGTACATGTGGGGGTTGGATACTGAAGGGGTGGGGTGCTAGTGGAGGGAGGATTGCAGGATAGTGTATTTTATGGCCCATGCCCTCAAGAAGTTCATAGTAAAGTATCAGATACACAGAGAAATGGCCAATCTTACTAATTGTGCCTCCGCTTGGGAGTTCCTAACCAAAAAGTTTCAGGTTCAGGTCCGCCTACAGTGCCTCAAAAGAAAGGCCTGGCGATCTAATTCCAGAAAATCCACCATTGAAAACCCTATGGAGCACAGTTCTACTCTGACATATATGGGATCGGCATGTGTCAGAATCGCCTCGATGGCAAGTAGTTTACTGGTATGTCTCTGCTTGACAAGTGATTCAGGAGGAGCGTATTGCTGGATCTCAGGGGAACAGAAGAGAGCGCATGCAAACAAATCCAGAGTACTGGTGCTTTTATGCAGGTCTGAGAAGGGGATCAACACTTACCCTGGGCTTCCTTAACATTATCTCCCATTACACTCACGATGACCCTTCTAAACTGTTCTTATACACCACCCCCCCAACACCCTACCATTTCACAGATGAAGAAACCAAGCTCCACAGTTTTAAGTACATACTCAAGGTCAATCAGGTGACTGTGGAAGAGCTGGGCTTCAACCCCAGACCAGTGTGAGAGCAAAGCCCACACTCAGGCTCTCTGCCTCCACCGTCCCTCCCTCTGCCAGGCTGCAGGAAACCCAGACACCATCTTGGGAGCCCACTCTGAGCGTTCCGGTCCTGGTTCCACTCTGCATCCAGCCCCATGGGTTAGAGCCTTGGATTTGTTGAAAAGAGCTTAGCACAGTTGCTATGCCTCAGGGACATGGAGACAAAAACAGGGCCTCCTTCCTCCTCCCGAGCTGGAGACATAGGCAGCAAAGGCACAAAACAATACATGGGAGGGGTGAGGCCAGGAGCCTGTGCCTGTACCACATCCAATTGCTCTGTGGGAATAATCCCATGCCGCTCAGCTTCCTAATTCTAACTCCAGGCTTTCTGATTCTCCTGGACATGTTTAACACAGAAGCCATCACTGTGGACCGAATACGATTTTCCCTGCCTGGCAATACAGACACAGCTCATTTTCCATCATCTCGAGCCAACACCAGCCAGGGGTTATCATGCCAACGGGGAATCCTGGACCAGCAAAGGTATCTCTGCATTGCTGATGGCACAGACTCTTACTCATCGAGTTGGGCCACATCCCTGGATCAGCACCAAGAGAAGGGGCCAGGTGTGTCTAGGGGTAGGTGCCTCTGCCAGGCTAGTCCTGCTCCTGGCTGGGTCTTCCAGAATAAAAGCAGGGAGACATCACTGAGTTCTCCCCAGTTGAAAAGATGCCTATGCTGCAGCTTGGGTCCAGGGACAGTGGCTTAGCACACAGCTTGACACATGAAAGTTCAGGACTTAGCAAATGTTGGATTCATTCACTTACTTTAAAATATATATATTATTGAGCACCCACTGTGTCCCAGGCACTATCCCTCCCCTCATGGAGATTACAGTCTAAAAATAAGAGTATTAGATATTTTCTTTGTGCTAAGTACTGTTTTATATACTTTAAATGTAATAACTCATCCTATCCTCATAACTGTATTGTTGTTGTTAGGTGCCATCGAGTCAATCTGAACTTATAGAGACCCCATGTGACAGAGTACAACTGCCCCATAGGGTTTTCTAGGCTGCAATCTTTACGAAAGCAGATTGCCAGGTCTTTCTCCCAAGGAGCCACTGGGTGGATTCAAACCACCAACCTTTTGCTTAGCAGCCAAGCACTTAACTGTTGAGCCACCAGGGCACCTCACAACTGTATTAGATAGGTGCTATTGTTATTCCCATTTTATTGATGAGAAAACTGAGGCCCAGGAAGGTTCAGTAAACTGCTCAAGGTCAAGACAGTTGGTAAATGGTGGAAACAGGATTCAGCTCCAGACAATCTGTCTTCTCAACCACTACTCTATCTTGTGTGTGTGTGGGTGGGTGGGTGGATGGATGTATGGGTGGATGGCTGGGTGGGTGGTGGTTGGATGTTTATTTTGGCAAATGTGACAAACCATTCCTATTTCTACAGCACTTGCTTAAGTCACAGGACTTTTCCTTGGGGAGCTCTTTCCTCAAGTGCCAATCATCACAGCTTGAACTCCCAGGCTACCATTTTGGGGATGAGCCTGCTATGCTGGGGCCCAGCATGGCATCAGAAGGGAGAGCATATGGAGAGGCCTGTGCCCACTGGACTTCCCGGAAGACAAAAAAAGTTAACTTGGGAAATGGGAGAGAACTGTCAAAAGTATATGAAACCAAGATTATGTTTCTGTATCTCTCACCAGCCTGAGGGTATCCTGATGGAAAGTCTACATCAGATTCTCTATTAAATCTCCAGCACGGGGTTGGCCCTTCCTAGACACTCAGTTAACATCTGTTGCATAAATACATTAATTGTGTCTAATTGTCTGTCATCTGTGCCTCTATTTTTTGCTTTTCCCTTGTTTCTATATCCATTATAAAGCTCACGGCTGCTATTTTGTCTGATACACACGCCCACAATGCAATTGGTCTTATTCCTAAAGGACACAAGCAACTTCAAGCCAAGCCCTTTGCCCTCATGTGATCTACATTTGAAAATTAATAATAAAAAAGAAAGATACAAAGAGAGAGAGGAAGGAAGGGAAGGAGGGAGGGAGAGAGAGGGAAAGAGGGAGGACATAACATACTGCAGTGGAAAGAATCAGAAAGCCTGGGTTCTAAACTCTACTTTGCCACTTAACAGCAAGGAATGTGGTCAAGTTCCTTAGTTGTTTAAGGTCTCTGTCCCTCCATTTATAAAATAGGGCTCTCAAGGCCACCTTCACATGGATGCTCTGAGGCAGCTAACTGAAGTGAATGGAGGTGCCTGCATTGTCAGAGCCACTATCCATGGTTCTGAATCACGGCCAGTCGTTTCAGCTGATCCTAGGGATGCCTGTCCAACCTCTCCCAAGATTTCTGAGCCAGGTGAGGAACAGAAGAGAAAGTAAGTGACTTGAAGAAGCAGAGGGAGAGAGGAGAAAAGGGGCTGATGGGGTGGAGGTGGGAACAGAGAATGTTGGTGCTTCACCCAGTGTTCTGAGTACCAAGACACCCTCCTCCAGCCTTGGGCCACACAGAAGCAAAGGCCACACTAGCAGCAATTTGCCCCAAGAAAATCTGGGCATCAAAGAGGGAAACGGCCCCTGAGGGATGTATTTCTAAGTTGTTGCTAGCCCTAATTCCTCAGTAGCCAACGAGGAGAACAGGTTGGAGGCTTGCTCCCTGGAGATGGGGGTTGGGGAGACTTGGATAGAGATGCCCACAGCATAAGATACAACATTAGACAGTGAGGGTCAAGGAGGGCATGACATGTGGTCACTAGCTGTTGTGTGCAGTCCTTTCCTCTGTCAACAGCCTACTCCCTCATTCCTCTGGCAGCTTCAGTCGGGGCATCTGCTGAGAATCCAAATGGCTCCCTCATGGAAACATTCACATGGTTCATGGGTATAGGACATGCTCAGTCCAACTTTTCTTTAAACTAAGGTATGAAAGGGTCATCAGCAATTTCACTTTGTTGTTCCCAATCTTCAGCAGATGTGTTGCTTTTTTTACACGTGGAAGAAAGGGTTTGAATTTTGATGCCAATGCCCCCAACTGCAAATCTGAATTTTATGTGAGCTCTGCTGGTGATCTGAAAATTGTTCCCATCAAAAGGATTAATCTGCTCAAGTAGATTAGTGATAGGGTCAGATCTGGTCTGACCTGGCTCAGACCAGCCCAAACAAGGACTAATTCCCCAGTCAGCAAGGATTCACTCATTCAGTTGATACTCACTGAGTTCTACCACGTGCCAGACACAGAACAGACACGGTCTCTGCTCTCATGGAGCTTCCCTTCTCTTGCTCACCCCTCCCCAGCCATGTTGATCCCTTGTTATGGTTGAATTGTGTCACTCAAAAGATATGTTGAAGTTCTAACCTGTTACCAGTGAATGTGACCTTATTCAGAAATACGGTCTTTGCAGATGTTATCAAGTTAAAATGAGTCATTTATGGTGGGCCCTAGTTCCATATGACTAGTGTCCTTGTAAGAAGAGGAGAAAAGCCACAGATACACAGAAGAACACCATGTGAGGGCAGAGGCAGAGACTGGAGTGATGTGTCTATAAGCCAAGGAATGCCAGGACTCCCAGCAACACTGAAAGCTAAGAGAAAGGCATGGAACACTTTCTTCCCTAGAGCCTTCAGAGAGAGCATGGACATGCCAACACCTTGATTTCAGACTTCTGGCCTCGAGAACTATATGAGAATAAATTTCCATTGTTTCAAGCCACCCAGTTTGTGGTCCTTTGTTAAAGCAGCCTTGAGAAACTGATACACCTCCTTCCTGGTCCTCCAGCATGCCTGCCATGTTCTTTCTTACCACAGGGCCTTTGCACTTGCTTTCTCCTCTTCTTGCAAAGGTCTTTTCCCAAGATTAGGTGAACTCTTTCTCCTCCTTTAACTCTTTCCTCAACATTTCCTTCTTAATGAGGTCTACCTTGACTATCTCTATAAAATCACAACATCCCCCACTTCCATCTCCAGCACTTCCAGGATCCCTTACCTGCTCTGTTTTCTCTTTTCTATAGCATATACCACTCTGTAGCAACCTATATCATTTACTTATATACTGTGTTATTGTTTACTGTCTATTTCCACCTAGTAAGAGGTTAGCTCTACAAGAGCAAGGTCTTTGTTTTATTCACTGATATGACCAAATTCCTAGAACAGCACCTAGCACATAGTAGACACTCAGGAAATGTTTTTTGAAAGAATTAACTAACTAACTAAGTAACCCAGTAAACTCACGAACTCACAGCTCATGTGCACCTAACTCCCTAAAGCCTCTGGAAGCCATGGTGTGGCTTTGGCTGGGAGCAATTTGAGATGGAGGTTTCCCAAAGATCCAGCTCAGAGCAGAACTAGAACTGGGCGGGCAAATCCTGGCTGCCACTTGCCCACTGCTTCTATGGCCATCTCCCCACCAGACTTGGAGCTCCTCAAGAGCAAAGAGCACAGTCTATTTCCCCACCTTATCCTTGAGTGCCCAGCACAGGGCAGTCACAGATGCACACATCAGTTAGTATGAGGTGGAAGGAATTTCAGCCATCATTTATCAAGCACTGACTGTGTGTCCCACACAATGCTGAGCTCCTTATTCCCATTCCCTCTCTCAAACCTCACAACATCCTAAAAAGTATTATTCTTGACCCCATTTAGCAAATGAGGTTTAGGCTAAGTAACTCACCCAAGTTCACTCGTATGATAATAAATGACAAAGCTGAGATTCAAGCACAAGTTGGCCTGATTCCTGAGACTGAGATCGAACTTATGTGTTCCACCACCGTACCCACTAAGCTGGGATGGAAGAGAGAAAGGGAGGGACAAAGGGGAAGGAGGGGAGGGAAGGAGGCAAGCAGGCAGGGAGGGAGACAGGGAGGGAGACAGGGAGGGAGGCAGCCAGGAAGGGAAGGAGGGAAGAAGGGAGGGAAAGAGCTGCGTCAGATGTAGCACTGGCAAATGAAGTATGGCAGTCTAATGTAGCTGACTGGAGCTGAAAAACTCTTCCTCTTGGCTGACCATGATTCCACTATAGCCCTACCCATCCCACTTCTCCAGAGGAGAATTACTCTTTTTAATTATTCCTTTAAATTATCTTGTTCTAATAAAATTTCATTTGTGTTCTCTCTCTCCCTTCCTACCATGCCTTCCTCACTCCCTCCACCCTCCTCTCTCTTTAAACTTGAATGAACTGAGGGAAAATATAACTGAGTGGGTAGACAGATAATCTAAAAATTGTGCTAGGGAGTAGTGGAGAAATGCACTTCCTCTTAAAATCTCTATAAAAGGAAAGCAATCAGCTCCATCCTTGCCCCTCACCCACAGAGATGCAAAGTGTAGTGAACAACATGATTAAGCTGGGCACGTGGGGACGTCTGCTTGAGAACCTGTCCCAGTTACCCCAGACTTCTACCCAGAAGACATCCCTATGGCCATTTCCCCAGATGCCAGTCTTGGCCTTAGTTGCCTTCATTCAAGGAGAGCTCCTTCACCGTCATCCCCCAACCTCACCAGCTGCAGCCCCAACCTACATACCCACCCATCTGCTGCCTGGCAGCCTCCTCGCTCCCCAGAGAGCCCCACTCACAGCCGCTCAGGCCATGAGGTCATGCAAAGGGCCTCCCCGGTGGACTGCTCTGCACAGTGCTACAGACGAGGGTCCTGGAGACTCTTTAGGCTCTCCAGAAATCCTGCCAATGCTTGCCCCCTTCTCCTGCAGGCACCCCAAGACAGTGTCGCCACACCAAAGACTGGAACAGGAGTTCCCAAGATCATCTTCTACGTGTCCTCAAGAAAAATCTCCCCTGGTGATCAGAAGAACATGCCATTGGCCTGCCATAGTTTGCCACATCATGGTGAGCTGTGGGTGACAGAGACTTAGTTTTATTTATAATTGGGACAATGCCTAGCTTATAATGGGTGCTCAAAAGTGTTGAATGAATGAACGGGTCTTCCCAATGAGAGAATCTGTAAAGAGGAAATTCTAGAAGGGGCTTCTGGGATCTAGTTGGTCCCAGTGCTGGGAATCTCTACCAGTAATCACATCAGCTTGGGGGCAAAGGAATGAACCTAATTCGATCCTACAATGAAGCTCATTTGCCTCCTACAAGACAGCCAAAGCCCTGTCCTGACAGTGCTCATGACTGAGAGGCAGCTGACAAGTGAGTGTGTAATGGAGAATGGCAGGGAATTTATAGAAAGGAGAAAAAGAGGGACATGGAGGAGCAGATGACACTCAGCTTCACCCTCAACTACTGTAAGCAGAGCTCCTAGCTGGGCCATCCACCCTAGACCTCTTAGCTTAGGCTGAAGCTAAGCTGGGCTTCAGATCTTCATGTTTCATACCCTGGGATTCCTCATACTCTCCTGGCGACACTTCCCAACTGAATTCTCAGGTCTAGGGGTGCCCAAGGGGCCCTGGTAGTGCAGTGGTTAAATGCTCGGCTGCTAACTGAAAGGCTGGCAGTTCAAACCCACCAGCTGCTCCATGGGAGAAAGATGTGGCAGCTTGCTTACATAAAGACTTACAGCCTTTGAAACCCTACGGGGTGGTTCTACTCAGTCCTACAGGGACGCTATGAGTTGGGATTGACTTGACGGCAATAGGTTTGGTTTTTACGGGTTTAGAGGTACCCATCTCCTTGTGTCTCTCAAGAGGGAAGCATGACTCTGGTCATGCATGAGTTGAGAAGCAAAAGGTGTCACACCAATAAGGGTGGCACAGCTGGGACCTAGGACCCTGACTTCTGACAGATTCCATGCATGTGACACCCTCTCACAACCCACCTGTCCCTGAAAGGGCTAAAAGCACACATTCCCCTGCGGTGCGGCTATTTTGCAGGCTGCACTTGAGTGGACAAAGCAGGAATACGCTTACGGTCAGCCATCACATGCTCCACAGTCACCTGTTAGGCAAGAGGGAGTTTATATGATCTAGCAAGGCAATGGTGGTTCAGTGATAGAATTCTTGCCTTCCACACAGGAGACTCAGGGTCAATTCCCGGCCAATGCACCTCATGTGCAGCCGCTACCCATCTGTCAGTGGAGGCTTGAGTGTTGCTATCTTGCTGAACAGGTTTCAGCAGAGCTTCCAGACTAAGATGGACTAGGAAGAAAGGCCTGGTGATCTACTTCTGAAAATCAGCCAGTGAAAACCTATGGATCACAATGGTCTGATCTCCAACCCACCAGGGACTGGGCAGTGTTTCATTCCATTGACTCAGCTGCAGCTAACAACTGCAAGGCCTTTACAGGTGTAAGGCCCTGGGGCCCCTCTCGCCCCTTACAGTCAGTGGGCTCTGCTGAGTGACGGTGGGGATGGGTGCCTGGAGGAGGTGTCATTCAAAAGGGACTTGGAAGTTCAGGTAAAATTTATATAGAGAGCCAAGTGAGGAATGTGGTAGGACAATAATAAATTGGTGATTTTAATTTCTTCCTAATTAGAGAGAAAAAATAAACTTGTCCCCCCCTCCTATATGTTCCAAGGGGTCTTTGCAACTGCCCTTTCTCTGCTTTATCTTTCTTCAGAGTACCTATCACTACCCAACATAATCTTACGTATTTACTTGTTTGTTTATTGTCTATTCTCCCCACCAGAATGCAAGCTCCCTGGGGACAAGAATTTGTTATATTTATTTCTTGTTTATTGCTCTGAATCCTCAGGGTCTAGAAGAATGTGTGGCTTATTAGTAGGTGCTCAATAACAATTTGATGAATGAATGAATGAATTTTCCCTAAGGTGGGACGTGGGGAGAGCCAAGAGAGGGAGGTCTGAAGCCTGGGGCTTCTCTCCTGCATTCTTCAGTATTCTTGGTACAGAGAGAAAAGCAGAGGGAGGAAGACAAGTAACAGACTTGGATGGACGGGTATCTTTTCGTCGGGCTTGTTGTGGGGGCTGCCAGACTAGGTTCTGGAGTGTGAGGGATGGGGAAGACTCATCCAGTATACGTCTCTGCCGCAGGGTCCCTTCTGGAGCAACCAAAAATAGACACTACATCCACTAGCTCTTGCCAGTTTGAGGGCCTTCCCTAAGGTAAAGTGGCATTGGTGGTTCAGTGGTAGAATTCTCGCTCTCCATGTAGGAGACCTGGGTTCAATTCCCAGACAATGCACTTCATGCACAGCCACCACCTACCTATTAGTGGAGGCTTGCATGTTGCTATGATGCTGAACAGGTTTCAGTGGAACTTCCAGACTAAGACAGACTAGAAAGAAAGGCCTGGCGAGCTATTTCCAAAAAACAGCCAAAGAAAATCTGATGGATCACATCAGCCCAGTCCACAACAAATCATGGGGATACCGTTGAGCATGGGGTCACCATGAGTTGGGGGCCATTTCAACAGCAGCTAACAACCACCATCTAAGGTAAAGGTAACTGTTTTTCCTTAAAGTTACTGAATAGAATGACTCCACCTGTCAGAGTGAAAAGCCCGCAGTTCTTCCCAACTTTCGTATCCTAGGCTAGGGTTTCTCAAACTTGAATGTGCACACTGAATCTCCTGGGCATCCAGTAGGTCTAGGTGGTGCTGAGAATCTGCATTTCTAACAATTTTTCAGGTACTGATGCAAACCCTTGGTTACAGCGACTGGTTCTCAGTCTCAGTGGTACCTGGGAAGCTTTATAAAATCTCAATGCCCAGGCCCCCCAGCCCAGACCAGTTAAATGAGAAGCTCTGGGAGTGGGACCCTGGCGATGGTGTAGCCGAGGTTGAGAACTAGTGCTGTAGGGCACTCACTGGGGGCAGTTAACTCACCTGTAGGCAGAGCCATTGTTTGGACTCTGCAGTCCCTTCCTGCCAGTTGCTGTGCCCTTCCTTGGCAGCCTCGGGACCACTGAAGCCAGGACTGCGGCAGAGGGTCTGCTGAAAGCCCTATGTGGACAAGGCCCGCCTTGCTCTCTGATATGCATGAGTGTTAACACCCTTGGGCAGCTGGAAGTATAACTTCGCTATTTCATTCTGCCTCCTTTCACCTCTTACTTCTCTTTCCAGTTGGCAGGGAGCTGTCATCCTCTTCCAGTCTAGTAAAACAATTGCTCCCAAATGGGGGTGATTTTCCCCCCTCCCAGGGGACACTGGCAATCTGGAGACATTTTTGGCTGTCACTACTGGGGAGGTGCTACTGTCATGTAGGAGGTAGAGGCCGGGGATGCTGCTGAACATTCTACAGTGCAAAGGGCAGTGCCCTCAACAAAGAAGTATCTGGCCCCAAACGGCTGAGGCTGAGAAATTCTGTAATAGAGGGAGGCCTCCAGGTCAGGGTTTGGGGCACCGTTTTCATCTTTACCACGCTTCCCTTTCCTTCTCAAGGCACTGATGTACACGGGGAACAGGGATGGATTGGGGTGCAGTCTAAGAGCAACTTCATGCTGCATCCAGAACCGTATCTTCTCTTGACCCTCAAGCTGTGGGGTCCTGCCTGGCCCACCTGTAGTCCTCTTACTCATCCACAGTGAACGTCCTCTGAGGTGTCACTTTGTCCCGCCCAGCATTTGAACTTTCCCAGAGCCTCCTCCCATCCACTAGACAGGTCAATAGTTAAGCACCTGGCTGCTAATGGAAAGGTTAGCAGTTCAAACCCACCCAGCAGTTCCATGGGAGAAAGACCTGTCGATTTACTCTCTAAAGATTACAGCCTAGAAAACCCTATGGGGCAGTTAGTTCTACTCTGTCGCATGGGGTCACTATGAGTTGAAATCAACTCAGCGGCACACAATAACAACAAAGACTTCTGAACCCTATCCATGAACAGGATTCAAGTTTTTCCTCATAAAATTCCTGGACCCCATGCAGTCCAGGGGGCGTGTTGAGAGAGGCCCCTTAGAAATGGTGTGGTCTGACTCCTAAATGTCCTCATACTTGAATCTCAGCTTGACTCTGTCAAGACACCCCCTCATGCCTGTCCTGCACATGTGCTGTTTGCCAGGCACTGTTTTCAATGCCTACCACATTTAATACTCCCAGAACCCCTGGGAGGTAGGTACCACTGTGGTCCCCATAGACAGATGAGCAGACTGAGGCACAGAGACTAAGTAAACTGCCCAAGGTTGTACAGCTAGGAAGTAGTGGAGTGACGATGTGAACCCAGGCAGCTTGGGTCCAGAGCCCATGGGTTTAACCACTAAACTCTATGTATAGCCCCTTGTGCATTTCACCCCAACAACAATCCAGCAGGCTTGGATTCTGTTCTTGATTTTACAGATGGGAAACCAGCTCTCAAAGCTAAATAGTTTTCTTAAATCATTCAGCTAGTGAAAAGTGGGGTTCATATCCAAGGCAGGATCAAAATTCCACGCTCAGGTCAGGGAAGGAACCTGCAGGCTTTAGAAGATGTCATCATTTATTCATTATTCCTTTCGTTCATCCATGACATGCTCAGCACACATGTACTGATGCTTCTTGAGGTCCAGGCCTGTGCTGCATGTTGAGGAAGCAGAGATGAACAGCCGTGGCCCCTCTGCTCGGAAGCACACGTCAATTTACAGAGCCATGCTGCTGGCTTGTAGGTGGGCCGGGAAGGAAGGGAGGGCACAGGAGGGCAGGGCCATCCATTTAGGCTTGTCCTCTGGGAGACTAAGCGTCTGTGGGGAAGAAAGCTGGGGAGCTCCAAGTGGGCACTGCTCATGCACTCAGGTGCTCATCACAGTCAGATGATCTAGGTGACGCCCCTAACCCTGGCACACTCACCTGCACACTTTCACTGTCCTATTTTCTCCTCATCTGCCCTCTCCCTGGCTGGCTCAGAACTCCAAGTCCAACAGCATAGGAGAAACCAGCTGTGTGCTCCTGCAGTGGATCAGTGCAAGGTTGGCATCCCAACTCACCATGCCAAGGTCCCAGAGAAAAACCAAACTGCAGTTGTCAGGGACACGACAGAACTGTCAAAAGCAGACAAAACCAGCCACCTAAACTGTGAAACTGAAATCACAGTTTTATTTGTTCTCAGTGAACATCTCACACTTCTTTTTCTTTTTTGGTCGGGGTAGAAAATAAAAACAAAGGCAGACTACGGGCACTGCAAGCATTTCATCCTGTGCACGAACCCACTACCACAAAGTCGCAGGTCTCTAGCAATGCTCCTCCCCTCCGCACTGTGCCAGTGCTAAGCCCACATCCACTTTGATTCAGTAACACTCCCCGAGTCTTACGATGGGAGTGGTGCATCATCAGAAATGATTATGACACAGTCCCTGTCCTTGAAGAAATGACGGTCTAGTGGTCACAAGACAATCCTATATCAGGCAAATGAAATTAGAATGTAGCACCCGGCCAGACTGCGTAGCGCAGGAGAACAACTCAGGGAGTGATGAATCCGACTGCAGCAGGACCAGAGGTGGCATCTTGTATTGGGCCTTGGAAAATGAATAAAATTTTACCTGGCGGAAAAGGAAGGGAAGGAAACTTCACACACAGGAGAAACCCACTGCAGTAGAGTCATTTCCGACTTATGGCGACCCCATGTGGGGAGTAGAACTATCCCATACAGTTTTCTTGGCTGTAATCTTTATGGAAGCAGATCACCAGGCCTTTCTTCTGCAGTACCACTGGGCAGGTTCGAACCACCAACCTTTAGGTTAGTAGTCGAGTGCAAACTGTTTCCGTCACACAGGGACATAGACATAGGAGAAGAGAAATATAAATGCACAGAGGATATCGCAGGGTAGAGGTAGGGACACAGGACCAAGAGCTACTTTGGAAGTCAAATTCCATTCTATGCAACAACCAGGCTGGGAAGACGAATCCCTGCTGGGGAAGCTCGAGGTACCAGCAGGCATCAGAACCGCGGTTTAGAGAGCAGGTGTGGTTCTCACATGTAGGCTGCACATACAGGACATGTGTACACTTCTATCAGCCCCAACCGTGCATGTGCATACATGCGTGTGCATTCGTGTGTGCACGTGTGTGGCTGTGTGTGTGTGTGTGCACGTGCACGTGTGTGTGTGTGTGTGTGTGTATGTGTGTGTGTGTGTGTACTGGCAGCCATCTGCAAAAGCTCTGCAGCACCACTGCCGCTCACCAAAATAGCATCGAGATATTTAGGTCAGGAAGTAAGGTCTCCGTTATTATTACTAGTTACTGGTGAAGTTATTTAATAAGAATGTCACATCCAATTGCGACCATGGTGGGAACTGTCAGCAGGAAGAACGTAATTACACTAACTGGAGGCGCCCCAGGCCCTGCCGTTTGCACACCTTCACTGAGCACACAGAGATAGACTCTCTCCCGACCCCATTGCCGCCTGGAGGGCACCTCCTTAGGTGGGGCCACTGTGCCACGCCCCAGGACTTATGCTGACCTTGTTTAAGCCCCAGGGGAGTATCTCAAGAGCGGATCCTCCAGGCTGCACTGGGGGTCCCCTTAGTCACACCCTCCATGGCTGACAGCCCAAAGAAGTTCAGAAGGGAGAGGGCCTAAGGGCCAAGCCCCCTTCTCCAACTCCATATAAATGTAGGTCTCACTGCAGAGACATGGAAGGCCAAGGGTCCATTCAACCCTGCCCCTGTCCAGACCTGCGCCATGTTCCCCCTGCACAGCTGTCACACCCTCTGAGCATACAATTGCCCTTAGCCTCTTCTTCCTCCATTCGATCCTACACAGGCAGCCAGACTGGCCCCAGTCCCCTCTCCCTTAGCACTTCAGTGCACACCAGCCTGAATGCCAACTGCAGGTGCCTGCGTGCTTTCTCTGGTCTCCAGAGCCGTCGTGCTGGGGAGTTAGCACCCCCAGGAGCAACCCCCAACCAATGACGGGTGGGAGTCAGTGTATGAACACCCTAGCTCTCTGGCCCCTTGAGGTGTGTGCTCTACACTGGCTTCCAGAGTCCCCTGTGGGATTAAGGTCCAGGCACCCAAAGGAGTAACTGGTTTGGAAACATATCTTTTTTGGACAGCCCTCCCTTCCCTATCTTTCTTCTCCATTCATCAACTGCTGTTTTCTGCATCACCTACTCAAATTCTTGTCTCGGGGTTTGTCTGTTGGAGCACCCAACCCAAGACACTTCCCCTGCTCAAAATCTTTCAACCAACCAACCACCAACTTGCTGTCCAGTGGATTCTGACTCATGGCAACCTCATGTGTGTCAGTGCAGACTTGTGCTCCAAAGGGTTTTCAGTGGCTGATTTTTCTGAAGTAGATTGCCAGGGTTTTCTTCCAAGGTGCCTCTGGGCGGACTCGAACGTCCAACCTTTTGGTTAGCAGTCAAGCGTGTTAACCATTTGTACTGTCCAAGGATTTCAAAATCTTTCGGTAACTCCCAATTCACTTCCTAGAGGATAAAGCCAAACTCTTCCCCATGGCCCCTTGCTCAGGCTGGGTCCATTACTACATGCCTCCTGCTGCTGGCTGGGCCCTGAGCTGGGGTAGGCGGAACACAGGGATCCCTGGCTGTGAGCACAGCCTCTGTGGTCCTGTAGTCAAGATTACCTGAGGGTGGTATGGCCATGGCATTCTGAGTCGTACTGGTCTAACACAAGGCTACTGCCCATTCACCAAGTACTATCCCTGGGACATGGCAGGCTCTGAGCTTCTGCTTTACTTCAGAGTTTGCATCCTTTGGGGTTTCTGAGAGTTCTGCATCCTCACTCCCTTGCAATAGTAACTGGACACCTGGACAAGGGAGGGAGGGAAGGGCAGAGAACGACTCTGATTCCAGTTGTCAGAGACATCACCTTGAGCAAAGCAGGCTGTTCTCATGGTCAGGCAGAAAGGAACGAAGCTGTGGCCAGAGGTGTAAGAAAAGGAGACAGGGAGAGGTTGAGAGAGGGGGACACAGATGTGGAGGGGGGGGCACAGAGACAAGGATATGCAGAGAAAGACAGAAAGACAAAGGCAGAGAAAACAAGGACTCAAAAGAAAAAAAAACTGACAGTAAGAGAGAAAGGCAGTTAGAAAGAGATAATGACACAGGGAGACTGCAAGAAAGAACAAGAGACGGAGGTGGGAAGAAAAACAAACTGAGAGAGATAGGAGTGAGAGAGACACAGGAGAGAGAACGCTCCCGAGACACCAAATCAGGGGCAGAGAAAGGCAAAGACAAAGAGAAGGACATAGAAAGAGTGAGAAGCAAGAGAAGACAGGAGTTCACCAACAGCCACATGACGAAGCCTCTGCCCTCCATGACACAGTGCACAGGGCCCCCACCTGAGTTAACTGGGAAGAAATAGAGACCTGGTATACACTATTCTTTGGAAGAGCTTAGCTCTGAAGGAAAGAAGAGGGACAGGGCAGTAGTTAGAGAGGAGTCCCGGGTCCCAAGAGAGCCCCCCTTTTCACTTTCCATATGCTTTAAATGTAAGAAGAAAAGGCGGTGGAGAAGAAAATTAAAATGAGAGGGGTGGAGGGGAGACAAGAGCCAAATCTCAGAGGAGAGAGCAGAATGAGGTCCGTGGCTCTAGGACCTGGGAACGCAGAAAGGACCTGTCCACTTCCTCGGGAGTGGGGGAAGGAGGAGTGAGTGGCCACACGTGCAGGCGACCAGCAGGAAGGGATCAAGATGTGGGAGGAGTGCATTAGGTAAAGTCATCTTGGGATGGATGCAGGACTATCAGGATTAAGGCCAGATGCTGCCTGGGGAAGGAAGTAGAAAGGGCTGAGCTGTGCTGGGCTCAGGCTGGGTTGTGAGTATGCCATGGCAGCAGGACTCACAGCCTGGGTGGAGGCAGAGAAGTGAACTGTGGGCTGACCCAGGGCCTCAGTGTGGAGGGCAGAGGTAGCAGATGGACTAGAGGTGGAGGGTCCCAGAAGAAGAGGCGTACAAGGAGTGGACAGTGGAGACTGGACTTGGTAATGAAGAAAAGGGGTTGGGAGAAGCTGCTGGAGGGAGTGGAGTCGTTTAGAGTCTCAAGGTGTCCAGCTTTTAAAGAGGCCTGGGCATAACTGGAGATGCTTGGGTGGCGTAAATGGTTTGTGCTCGAATACTAACTGAAAGGTTGGTGGTTCAAACCTACCCAGGGGCACCTCAGAAGAAAGGTGAGGCAATCTGCTTCCTCAAATGTTAGTTGTTGTTAGGGGCCATGGAGTAGGTTCTGACTTATACAACAGAACAAACACTGCCCAGTCCTGCACCATCCTCACGATTGTTGTTATGCTTGAGCCCATTGTTACAGCCACTGTGTCAGTCCACCTTTGTTGAGGGTCTTCCTCTTTTTCACTGACCCGCTATTTTACCAAGCATGATGTCCTTCTCTAAGGACTGGTCCCTTCTGATAACATGTCCAAAGTACATGAGACAAAGTCTTGCCGTCCTTGCTTCTAAGGAGCATTCTGTCTGTACTTCTTCTAAGACAGATTTATTAGTTCTTCTGGCAGTCTATGCTATATTCAATATTCTTCACCAACACCATAATTCAAAGGCATCAATTCTTTTTAGGTCTTCATTCATTGTCTAGCTTTCGCATGCATATAAGGCGATTGAAAACACCATGGCTTGGGTCAGGTGCACCTTAGTCCTCAAAGTGACATCTTTGCTTTTTAACACTTTAAAGAGGTTCTTTTGCAGCAGATTTGCCTAATGCAATACATCGTTTGATTTCCTGACTGGGTGTTGACTGTGGATCCAAGTAAAATTAAATCCTTGACAACTTCAGTATTTTTTCTATTTAGGATTATGTTGCTTATTAGTCCAGTTGTGAGGATTTTTGTTCTATGTTGAGGTGTAATCCATACTGAAGGCTGTGGTCTTTGATCTTCATCAGTAAGTGCTTCAAATCCTCTTCACTTTCAGCAACCAAGGTTGTGTCATCCGCATAACGCAGGTTGCTAATGCGTCTTCCTCTAATCCTGGTGCCCCATTCTTCTTCATGCAGTCCAGCTTCTCAGGTTATTTGCCAGCATACAGGCTGAATAAGTACGGTGAAAAGAGAAAACCCTGATGCACACCTTTCCTGATTTTAAACCACGCAGTATCCTTGTGCTCTGTTTGAACAACTGCCTCTTCTATGTATGGGTTCCTCATGAGCAAAATTTTACTTGCGTGTGATAGTAATGATATTATGCAATAATTTCCACATTCTACTGGATCACCTTTCTTTGGAATGGGCACAAATATGGATCTCTTCCAGTCGGTTGGCCAGGTAGCTGTCTTTCAAATTTCTTGACATAAACGAGTGAACACCTCCAGTGCTGCATCTGTTTGTTCAAACTTCTCAACTGGCATTCCGTCAATTCCTGCAGCCTTGTTTTTCACCAATGCCTTCAGTGCAGCTTGGACTTCTTCCTTCAATACCATCAGTTCTTGATCATATGTTACCTCCTGAAATGACTGAACATCAACCAAATCTTTCTGGTACAGTGACTCTGTATATTCCTTCCATTATTTGATGCTTCCTGTGTCATTCAGTATTTTGCCACAGAATCCTTCAATATTGCAACTCAAGGCTTGAATTTTTTCTTCAGCTGTTCAGCTTGGAAAATGCTGAGCATGTTCTTCCCTTTTGGTTTTCTAACTCCAGGTCTTTGCATAATTCATTATAGTACTTTCCTTTGTCTTCTCGAGCAGCCCTTTGAAATCTTTTGCTCAGCGCAAAGATTACAGCCAAGAAAAATCCTATGGAGTAGTTCTACTCTGTTAACACATGGGGGTTGTCATGAGTCGGAGTGGACTTTACAGCAATGGGTTTGACTGTTTTTTGTTTGTTTGGGCTGGGCACTGGCCACACTCTCACCCCCTCTACCTCTTGGGCCTTTGGGCTTCCAGGCTTCCCTTCACCCAGCCCCAGCTAGCAATGACCAGGAGCCGCCCCTTTGGGCTGCAGTTCTTGACTCATCCCTCTTGGGAAGTGGCATCACCCTCCACCTTCCCAGCAACTCCCTCTGCTGCTCCCGATTCCACTTCTGCTCACAGACAGAGCCACGGGCTCCCTCTCTCCGTGTTCTCTCTGGACTATAAGCTTGGCCTAGCCCCCTTCTGAGGGCTTCCCTGCTCTACATGCGGTGCTGACAGCTCAGAGGGACTTGCTCCAGAAGAAGCAGAGATCAGACTAGGCCGCAGTGCAGACCTCTGCCTGCCCCAGACCCCCAGCACTGGGAGCTCCTGAGGCCTCCCCTCAGAGCACTCTGAGGAGCCAGTGTGAATAGCATGAGGCAGAAAACCTCTTGGACTTGGCTCTGGTGGCAATTCTCTGCAAAAACTTTGGGAAACCACATCTCCCACAAAGACTGCGCCCAGATACATGGCCCCAGGGACATGGCCATCAGACTCAGGTCTGCAGGCCTGCCACCTCCCTCCCTCCTTCCCCAGCATTGGCTCCAAGCCATAAGGTTGTCAAAGAAGCGGAAGCTCCTCTGACAGAGAAGTCCTGGCTGTTGAAGGAGGCCTGAAGGTCAAAAGGAGGCACAGGCCCATCCTTTCAAACACAGAAGCAGGCCCACGCCTCCCTGAAGGACCTGCACCACTGCCAGGCTCTGGGCAGCTGCCGGCCTGACCAGGCCCTGGCTGCTGTTGCCAGGCAGGGTTGCCAAGCAGACTCACATCCTGGGTCATCAGAAAGCTGCCTGGAGACAGGAAAAGCTAGCCCTGGGGTGGGGGATGTGAGGTGAACGGTTGCACCGGCATTTGTTCCCAGGAAAGCCCTGCCTGGACTCCACACAGAGTCTGGAGTGTGGGCTGGGAGGGGCCTGGCACCTAAACTCCACCTGCTCAGAAGGACAGTGACAGGAAGGGGGGCAGTTCTGTCCCTCGGGCTAGGAGCAGGGACCAGGCTAAGCAAGGTGCTCCTGATGCCCAACTTCTGGCATACGGAATTCACAGGCACACACACAGCCACAGCTACAGACACAAACATCCACGTGTACCACAGGCATGCACACACCTCACTTGCACACACATACACACCTTGCACACACAGTTCTACCACTTGTACACAGCTTTCCACACACACACACACACACACACACACACA
>NW_004443951.1:23505314-23539409 GCF_000243295.1 Trichechus manatus latirostris | reverse complement strand
TCCACACACACACACACACACACACACACACACGCACACACACACACACACACACACACACAGCCCATGCTCCCACCTGCGGCTCCACCATCCGGGAGGGAGAGTTCTGTGGGCCCTCCTGCTGCTCCCCTCCCTCCACCAGGACCCTGGCTTCTGGAAGAATTTACGCAGAAGCTCCAGGTGTAGAGCTGTGTGCGTGTCTGGTGAAAGTGTGTGTTGGCAAACATGCATGTGTGTGCAGAAGTGTGTGTGTGCACATGCGCTTACACATATAGGATACATGCAAGGATACTTGTGAGTATGAGGGAATTAAAAAAGAACCTATGATGGCTGGAATTTAAATGCACTGCCCCTCCAGTACCACAGTCACACATATTCCAGGGCATCCGCCACTCTGGCCTGCTTGCTGCACCCAGCAGCATGGCAGTGAGGAGCGAGCATGGCCTATGAATTCGCAGCCCAGTCCTGCCACTGCTGGCTGTGTGACCTTAGGCACCCTGTTTATCCTCTCTGAGCCTCAGTTGTACCCTTAATCTGTAAGGGGGCAGATAATAATACCTCCCTCACAGGCATGCTGAGAAGATTAAGTGAAATTATGGATGTGAAACACCAGGCACAGGGAGCTCAATAAACATTAATTACCACTCATTCTCTCCCTTCCACCCACCCCTGTATCTTTCATTCACACCACTGATAAATATTTATTGAGTGCTGTGTGTCAAGCCTGCTCTAGGCCCTGGGGATGGGAAGTCTCTATTTTCCTCCTCACAAAGTTTATTCTCCAGTGGGAGAGAAAGATGATAAATAAGTAAATAGGCAAATAATATAATGAGTGTGATAAGATTTGTGGCCTAGGTGGCTGCTTCAGTGACAGCGGTCTGACGCTGAGGAGGTTACATTGGAGCAGAGACTTGAAGGTTGAGTAAGAGGGAGCCAGGTGACAATCTGGGGAGAGAGCATTCCAGGCAGTGAAAACAGCAGGCATAAATGCCGGGAGACAGGGGCAAGCTTGTTTTCAAATTAACAACAAGAAGGTCAGCAAGCCTGGTGGGTAGAGAATGGAGTGAGAGTGGTGGGAGAGAAGAGGGAGTCAGGTCCAGATCAAACCTGGGTTTTAGTTTGGCGGAAGCCATTGTTAACTATATGCATGTGGGAGGAGGGGTGATCTAGTCAGATCTGCAGTTTTAGGATCTCTCTCTGGCTGCTGAAGGAAGAACGGATCTCAGGGGGAAATGAGGGGAAGCAGGCAGACTAGCCAGGGAGCTATTCTCCAGGGTGGGGCGGGAGGGGGTGGGGGAAGGTGAAGAGGGCTCTCAGGACTCACCTGCCCCTGCCCCACCCCTATCCCCAGCACCCTCCCAGCCTCACCCCCATCCCCTACCCATCCTTGGGCTCCTCTCTCAGGATGCCTTCTCTGATGACCACTCCTTGTGAGGCCCTCCCTGGCCCTCACCTCAGCATGTCTATAGCATTTCGTTCCCAGTTTGAAGGAAAAACAACAGCATCCTACCTAAGACTCCAGAACAGATAAAGCATCTGATTCTCCTGTGTACCTACCTCCAGATACAGCACAAAGTAGATGCTCAATCAACCACCCGTCTGTTAGTTTGTCGTACTGTGGTGGCTTACGTGTTGCTATATGCTGGAAGCTATGCCACCAGTATTTCAAATACTAGCAGGGTCACCCATGGTGGACAGGTTTTAGCAAAGCTTCCAGACTAAGACAGACTACGTAGAAAGATCTGGCAATCTGCTTCCAAAAATTAGCCAGTGAAAATTCTATGGATCACAACAGAATATTATCCAATACAGTGCTGGAAGATAAGCCCCGTAGGTTGGAAGGCACATTCAAAATACATAGCGGCTGCAATAATGGACGTGAGCAAACCAAGATCGTGAGGATGGCACAGGATCCAGCAACGTTCCTTCTGTTGTACATGTGGTCACCATGAGTCAGAGCTGACTCGATGGCACGTCATCACAAGAACAAGATGTTCAATAAATATTGATTTCCAAACTGACACTTGTCCCTTTCTGCCTAGGGTTTGTACCCTCCAAATCTCTCTACTCCTCCCACCTCGCCAACTGATGCTTCCTTTTTGCTAACAAAGGTTATTAAGTATGTGTGGTGTGCCAGGTCTTTGCAAATGCATGTCCTCATTTCACCTTCCCAACAATTCTATGAGTGAGGCAGGGGATGTTATGACCCCACTTTACAGATGAGGAAACTAAGGTTCAGAGACATTAATTAACTTGCCCCAGGTAACACAGCCAGCTTAGTAGTGACAGAACCAGATGAGAACCAAGTATATTTGACCCAGAGCCTAAGTTCTGCTTGTTCCTTTTGGGGGTGGGGGTGGTCATTTTTTTTTTTTTTTTGTATAAGAAAATGGGTGACTATATCCTGCAAGGTATTTACAGAGGCTGGCCTGACCTGGGGATTTCTCCATCCTGCACCCTCTATGAGTGTGTGTAGAATAGACCCTGGCTGCTGACTTCCCACCATGGTATCAGTTTCTGCATCCTGAACCTTCTCCCTCAATTCTAACCCAGGCAGCCAGCTTCGGGGGCTTGCCTACTACTAGGGGTCCCAGGAAGCAAAGGGCAGGTTGAAACCACCATCTCTCACTGATCTTGGCAATGGGGACACCAATTTCCCACAGGCCACAAATTCCCCAGGTACGGGACAGCTGACCTTCCTAGACAACTCTCAGTACAGCCTGCACCAAGCATCCTGGCTGTCCCTTCACTGATAGGGTGGCTTGCACGCTTGACCTGTAAGAAGAAAGAGCAACAGAAGGGCTGGACCCTCCTCTGGAGCACAGATCCACACAGAATACCCAGCAGAGTGCCCCGGCCCCAGCATGCCCAGCCATGGAGACAAGAGACAATGGGGGACCTGCACTGTCCTGTCTTGCTGACCTGGGTTTGCCAGCTTTCCCTTCTCCTAATAAAGCCAATACTTTCACCCTTACCACATGACATTGTAGAATTCGTCCCGAGCCCTGTGCACAACAGGGAGCACCCACAAAGAGACCCACCTTGCTTATCACCCACTTTGCTCTGTTACCTTCTTCTTCCTATAAAACTCAAATACCCCCTCCTCTGTTACCTCCCCACACAGTTACTTGCTCCCTCCTCTCTGCTCATTCATTCATTCAATCACCAAATATTGGCTGAGCACCTACAAAAGGTCAGGCCCTATGCTAGGTCCTAGGATAGAATGCTGGACAAGATATGGTTCCTGTCCTGGGCAGTCTAGCATCTTATATTAGCACCTCTCTCCCTTTTTACAATTTCACTTGTGTCCAAATCTAGTTGTCCAGTAGACTGCCAGTTCCTCCAAGGCTGGTATGGTAGCTTGTTCATGGTGTTGTACTAGCATCTAGCACAGGACCCTGGACATGGAGTTGTCTGAATAATGGAAAAAGCAAGACTTTCAAAATCATGATGGTTCCACTAATTCAGCCGGCCCAAATTTATTGATACGTACATTGTCACAGGCTGTGCAAAAGGCTGCATTTCACAATCCCCATCTCTGGTCGTCTTTTCCAATGTTAAGTCCCGCAGATCAGTCAAAGAGAGTAAGCCTTGGGGACGGGAGTGTGAGCATCAAAGCCTGGCATCTCTGGCAGCCAGACTGGCAGAAGGGGAAGGGCACTTTTGTTTGCGACGCTGCCTCATGCTTGTGGCCTCCATCATGCTTCTTGTGCCCCCATCGCTTTATAAACACCTGTGTGCCTGAAAACAGCCTACACACTTTGCTCCCAAACTTCAAACTCTTTTTTTTATCTCAACTCATCACAGCAATAGCCTGGAGAGGGGAAAATCTCAAAATGGCAGTTTCTTTTCTGTCGTCTAGGCCCAAGGGATGAAGAGGTTGCAAAATCCCTTCAGGTTAATTCAGAAATGGAAGACTTCACATTTGCATTTTCAATTGAGTAATTACTACACTGCCATAGTAACAGTTGATGCCCTGTTTTAGATTAGGGGAAAAAATGCATTAAAACACATTCATTGTTAACTTTTATGTAATCTGAAAATGAGACAGACCTTTCTCTAAGTATGACACAAAATCGCAAAGTCAAAACGTTGAAAATCTGATCGCATAAAAAAAGAACTTTTGCAGGCTGAAAAAAAAAGATATCACAGAGTCTAAAGACAAGCTTCAAACGGGAAAAGATCTACCATAATACAAATGATAAAGAGCTAATGCCATTGAGCTAATGCCACTTATATGCAAAGAGTTCTTACATATCAATAAGAAAAATATGAATAATGCAATAGAAAATGAGCAAAGCATATGAACAGACAGGTTTGTAGAAAAAGATACAGATGACTAAGAAGCATAAATAGATGCCCAGTTTCACTTATAGTTAAAGAAATGCAATAATGACATACCTTTCTGATACAGAGCCCTGGTGGCGCAGTGTTTAAGAGCTTGGCTGCTAACCAAAAGGTCAGCAGTTTGAATTCACCAGTTGCTCCCTGGACACCCTATGAGGCAGCTCTACTCTGTCCTACAGGGTCGCTATGAGTCGGAATCAACTCCACGGCAAAGGGTTATGGGATTTCTGATATGTATCAGATTGGCAAGTTTTGGAAAGACTTTTCTTGGAAAGAGGATTCTTGGACCAGCAGCATGAGCATCAGCTGGGAAGTTAACAGAAACGCAAATTCTCAGACCTACTCCATCCTAGATCTACTCCACCCTACCCCCAACCAAAACCCGTTGCCAAGAGTCAATTCTGACTCATAGTAACCCTATAGGACAGAGTGGCACTAGGGTTTCCAAAGAGCGGCTGGTGGATTCGAACTTCCGACCTTTTGGTTAGCAGACGAGTTCTTGACCACTAAGTCACAAGGTAGGAGCCCTTGGTAGGAGCTATGGCTGCTGAGCAAAGAGGTCAGCAGTTTAAATCCACCAGTCACTCTGGAAATCCTACAGGGCAGTTCTGTTCTATCCTATAGGACTGCTAGGAGTCGGAATTCACTCAACGGCAACAGGTTTTTTTGGTTTTTATGTGGTCATTCAGAAGAATGTGATCAATGTACATAGGCCTCTGTAGAAAGATGTATAAGAGATACGGCTAAGTGAAAAAAGGATGCTACAGAATAGTATATATGATGTGTATAGAGGAAGTTCAAGTCCAGAGGCACACTGGAAGAAATGCTTCACAATCTTCTGAAAAAATCAGCCACTGAAAACCCTATGGAGCACAATTCTACTCTGACACACATGGGGTTGCCACGAGTCAGAGTCAACTCGACAGCAACTGGAAAAATAGTATGAGCTCATTTGTGTGAAATATAAAGATTTTCTTAAATATATCTATTTCTATTTTTGTATATGCTTTAAAAGTATCTGGAGCGATTCAAAAGAAACTATTAATAGAGATCACATTTAACAAGTGGGACTGGGGATCTGCACTGGGGAGAAGGTCTTTGTTCACCATGTGCCTTTCTACGCTGTTTGAATTTTTGCCCTGAGCGTGTATTACTTCTACAGTAATTAAAAAGTAGTTATACCTAATTAACTTAAAGGAAAGAGAAAGAGCAAGCAAGAGAGAGAACCAAGCTGGGACGGAAGGGAAACTAGGTCATTTGTGTAACTGCAACGCAGAGACTATCCAGGCCCCGGCTGAGAACCTCAGAGACCTCTTCTGTGCTTTATCTACAAACACACGTTGTTTCGGGAAAGAAAAACAAAAACTCTGTGTCACTGAACTGGTAGCCTGCAGAACAAATTACTCGTTTAACCAGGGAAAAGCTTCCTCATCCAAGGGAAGGGCCCCTGAGCCGCTTGACCTCCCTTCCTGTTGGCCCATCACACCCAGTTGAGCGTGCTCTGGACTGTTAGCCACTGAGCCTCATTTAGTTTCCAGCAGAGGACAAGCAGGCAGTGTCCACTGCAAATTACATGTGAGTGTGAACGCCAGTGTAGACACATCCCATATTTGCATGTCAGAATCAATAAAGACTGTGTTAGTACATTAGAATAGACACAGCCTGTTTTCACAGAGCCATGTGAACATGGTCTGTGTTGGTGTTTCAGGCCTGATATACCAAGGGTTTTCATGAAGGACACCAAGGAAATTGAAAAGAAAATGATGCACAGGAGTCCAGGCTCCTAGCCCCAGGCAGCTCCTCTAAAAAGATGACATATTTTATTCCCCATTTCAGCCTTTATCACCACTTTTGGCCAGCCAGCTCCCAAATGGGTTTGCTTGAGCAATAAATTATGAAAACACTGATCCATCCATTATCCAATCATCCTTCCACCCACTCATCCATGGGTCCTTTCTTTTATCCATTCATCTGTTCAAACACCCATAAGTCTACTGTATCAGTCAGGGTTCTGCAGAGAAACAGGACCAATAGGAGAGATACAGAGATGTTTGTTTTTGCTTTTTGTTTGTGTTTGCTTTTGTATGTTTTTGTATGTTTTGTTTAAGGAATTGGTTCATGCAATCGTGGGGAGTTAAGAGTTTGGCTGCTAACCAAAAGGTCAGCAGTTCAAATCCACTAGGTGCTCCTTGGAAATCCTATGGGGCAGTTCTACTCTGTCCTGTAGGGTCGTGATGAGTCGGAATTAACTTAATGGCAATGGATTTTTGGTGGTTTGGGCAAGTCCAAAAGCTGTCAGGGAGTCCGGCAGGCTGGAAACTCGGGTATGAGTTAATGCTGCAGTCTTGAGAAAGAATTTCTTCCTCTCCAAGAAACCTCAAGTTTTTTCTTCTAAAGCCTTCAGTAGTTTGGATGAGGCCCACCCATATTGGCAAGAATAATCTCCTTTATTTAAAGGAAACTGATAGTAGATGTTAACCACATCTACAAAATACCCTCAACAGCAACACCTAGATTAGTGTTTGATTAAATAACTGGGTACTATAACTTAGCCAAGTTGACACAAAACTATCACATCTATCCACCCACTGAATCCACTCACTGATCCTTCCTAATCATTCATCCATCCTGTTTCATCTGTATACTCTATCAAGCCAAACTTTCCATCTATCCATTCATCTTTCCATTTATTCACCCACCCTATTCATCCAGCCCATCTAGCCTATCCATCCTTCCACTTTCCCAGCCCATCAATCCACCCCATCCTTCTATCCTAGCCATCCATGCATTCATCCATCCCCTATATACCAACCTATCCATCCATCCATCCCAAAAACCTTTCAATCCCATCTAGTTATCCATTCCATTCACTCATTCACCCTTCCATTGCTTACTATCCATCCATCCATCCATCCACTCACACATCCATTCATCAGTTGCTTCTCTTCATCCGATCCTGTAGTGTGGACCTGTTTATGTCTCTGGAGGTGAGGAGACTGAGGTAACCAAGGTCTAAGAACTTTACAAAACAAAAAAGGGAGTGAGTGAAAACCTGCTACTTTCCCCAGGGTCTGCTAAGCTCTTCTTTACCCAGGAAGTATCAGAGCACACTCAACAGCAAGTCATCATCCAAACTTCACATCTCTCCTCTTCGTTCATGCCCAGACTCCTCCACTTGTCTATGATCAGCTGTGATTTCTAGGTACCAACAAGAGCAAAATCACTGGCTCAAAACATGCCTGCAACCTCCAGGAGTCATCCTGGGCATGGGTAACCACATGCTCCTTTCCCTCTACCACCAACTTTGAACTCTAGCCTCAGGTGAAGTCCCAGCCATGATGCTTGTGCCACTAGCCCAGTTTACATCCTGGCTAGGCCTGGTCCAATCCCACCTAAAGCCAGTCACAATCCAGTGCCACCCAGTAAGGCTTCAACTGAAGACTGTGCCTACCAGTTGGGACGGCAAGCAACCTACCATTTAGTAAACACCTACTACAAGGCAGAGACTATGTTAGGTGTTTGTTATTTGAGATCTAATTTAATCTTCACTGCAATTCTCTGAGTTAGGCAAAGAGGCTCAGAGGAGAAACTGAGGCTCAGAGAGGTTAAGTAATTTGCCTAAAATCACACAGCTGCTGATAGACAGTACCAGAATTCAAACCCAGATCTGACTCCAAAGCTTTGGCTCCTTCCACTCCAACAAGCTGCCCTTAAGAGGACAATTTCCAAGTTAACTCAGGAAGGAGAATTCAGAATGATTTGAAAAAATTTCCCCAACGGCTTCTCTAACCAAGAAAAAATGATCATGTGAATTACAAGTTATAATATTGACTGAGTGCTAACTCTGTGTCAGGTGCTGGATAAAGGCTTTCTATGTGTTATTTCATTAAGAAGAAAGCAAAGTCACTTTGATGATCATTCTACAGGTCCCTCCACACACTGTGATTCACCAGGTCACAATCAGTGTTCCAGGGCGTTGATACATAAACTGCACAATTTCCTCCAGGAGAGGGGCTTGAACAACTGCTGTTCACTCTGTTCATAAGCCTATCAGTAAGACAGGTCATCTCATGTCCTTGCAAACATGTAGGGGTTCGAATCTTGGATGCACCTCTTACTTGCTGTGTGACTGTGACTAGCTTACTTTACCCCTCTGAGCCTCAGTTTCTTCTATCTGTAAAACAGAGATAATAATAGTACCCATGTCTACAGGACTGTCATGAGACTTTATTTTTAATTAATGTATCTTAAATAGTTTGTTCAACATTTCTTGTTGGCTATTTAGGCTTACTTCTGTTTTTTTCCTCTATTATAAATCTTAGACATAAATGATTGACTACACCTCTGGTTATCTCTTTAGGGTAAATTCTTTGAAGTGGAATACTGAGTCCAAATAAATGCATATTTTTAAGGCTGTTGATAATGTATTGTGCCAAGTTGCCTTCCAGAAAGTTTGTAACAATTTATACACCTACAGGCAGTTTATGAAAGTGCCCATTACACTGTATTCTTGCCAACATAGAGTATGTCTTTCTGGAACAATTTTTATATTTATTTTTACATACACTTTCATATATAAATTTTTACAAGAATGCATAAGTATGATCTTATTATGCATATTGGGTTTTTATGCAATTTTAGTTTTTATTTTTCCTTTTTTTCACTTGGCTTCCTCTCCCTCACTCCCCACCCCCCATGTATCCACACTACCCACCAGCCAACACAAACTCCTGGGTAACCCATATTAACAATCTAGTTTGCATCTTTGTGTATTTTTGTTCATGCCGATAAAACCTTATACAAACATAAACTTACATACTCCCATATTCACATTTACATATATAGTAGGGGTTTAACACTGTTTATCTGTTTTAAATTGGATCATATTATGCACACTTCTCAGCATCTTGCTTTTCTCACTCAATACTAATGACGTTTCAATTAAATGAAGTAATGTCTACAGAGTACTAAGCACAGCGACTGGAGGGCTGAGTATGTGTTATTTATTGTTGTTGTTATAAATTAAAAAGACAACTGGCATCCCTCCTAGAGCTGTGAGGTTTCACAGGTAAGGTGCCTCCCTCAACCCTCCCAACTTGTTTGGGAGGAAATAGGATAAAGCAAGGTCACCACAGTGGTGTATGTCACTTCCACCTTCCCTGAGCCATTCTTCACATTAACTGAGGACCTACTATTTGCTGGGGACAGTCCTTGGTTCAGAGCCCTGGTGGTATAGTGGTTAAGAGCTACAACTGCTAACCAAAAAGTAGACAGTTCAAATCCACCAGCCACTCATTGGAAACTCTATGGGGCAGTTCTACTCTGTCCTGTAGGGTTGCTATGAGTCGGAATGAACTCGATGGCAACGGGATGGTCCTTCATTTGGGAGCTCTGTATGGAGTCCTGGGTGGTGCAAATGGTTAAGCACTAGCCTGCAAACTGAAAAGTTGAAGGTTCAAGTCTATAAGAAGCACCTTAGAAGAAAGGCCTAGCAATCTCCTTCTGAAAAGTCAGCCACTGAAAACCCTATGGAGCACAGTTCTACTCTGACACCCATGGCACCGTCACCATGACTCAGAGTTGACTCGACCTGATGGCAACTGGCCCTTGGTCTGGAGATACTATGATCAGCAAATCCAGACACAGTCTCTGCCCTCCTGAAGCCTACAGTCTGCTGGGAGAGATGGATAGTAATCAATTAATGACACTGATCAAGGTATAATTATCTACTGAGATAAGCTATGGAGGGCAAGGATCACAATTCTAAGAGAATGATCGGTCCAAAACGGTTTCTCTGAGGAAAAGAACCTTGAGCCAAGATGCGACAGAGTAACTGTGGTTAATGAGTTGAAGGGTCGAGAACACTTCAGACCAAGAGATCAGCATGTGCAAAGGCCCAGAGGCAGGAAGGAGCATAGCCTTCTGTGGACCTAAATTTGGAGTGCAGTGTCTCTGGGTAACGGCATGGCAGGGCAGAACCCCCTTGGAGGCAAAACAAACAAACAAACAAAAAAACCCCATTGCCATCTACTCGAATCCACCTGACTCATAGGGACCCTATAGGACAGAGTAGAACGGCCCCATAGGGTTTCTAAAGAGCAGCTGGTGGATTTGAACTGCCAACCTTTTGGTTAGCAGCCAGGCAAGGGCCCGGTAAATGTCTAGAGAACAACTGCAGCCCTACCAGGAGCATAAAGAGCAAGTTTTCTCCCAATACCTCTGATCCCCAGGATTCAGCAGGCCCCATCACCCTGGCAACCACGACCACTTGTGAAGCCAGGCTTAGGTAAGTGCTTCATGTACACCATCTCCCTGCATCGCTACAAACACTCTGTGAGTTAGGGATTATTGCTCTCATTTTAGAGATGGGAAAACTGGGGCTGAAAGAGATTAAGTTTCTTGCCCAGGCTAGTATCTAGCGGGATTAGGATTTAAGCATAGGTCTCTCTGACTTTTCAACCTGTGCTTTTAACAACACCCCAGGCACTGTTTTCCAAGATCCTGTGTTGATTCTACCATTCGTCTGTCAGTTTGCCTACTGTGATGGCTTGCATGTTGCTATGATGTTGGAAGCTATGCCAGTGGTATTTCATATACCAGCAAAGTCACCCATGGTGAACAGGTTTCAGTGGAGCTTCCAGAAAGGCCTGATGATCTACTTCCAAAAATTAGCCAATGAAAACCCCATGGATAACAACAGAATATTGTCTGCTATAGTATTAGAAGATGAGCTCCCTAGGTTGGAAGGCCCTCGAAAGACACAGTGGCTGCAACAATGGACGAAAACATACCAACAATCATGTAGATGGTGCAGGAACAGGCAACGTTTCGTTCTGTCATACGTAAAGTCACCGTAAGTTGGGGCTGAAGCAATGGCAACTAACAACAATAAGTGTTGATTTAACAGTCGCCTCAAATGGTGACTTACATGTTTTTCCTGCAGGGGTGGGATTTGAACCCAGCTGGTCAGGCTCCAGAGTCTATGCTCTTACACCCTTCACAAGGAGTGACCACATTTTTCCCCTCCTCCAAAGCCTGACTCCCTCTCCAAGCTCATTTCTTGCAGCCTCAGTCATAATAAACACAAAGCATACTCCAACCACACTGAATTTCTCATCTGTTCCTGAAAATAACAGGCCTTCTGAAGTGTTGGGGCCTCTTCCTGGAATACCTCTTTTCTTCCCCAGGAAACTGACTGCTGCTCCTGTAAGTTCCACCTCAAATGTCACCTCATCCAACAGTGACTCTACCACCCACAATGGATGTATTGTGCCATTTCTGGTCTTCAGTAAGCCGTGGTTCTGTCTTCATTCAACATCTAACACATATCCATCGAGCCTTACTATATGAGGCACTATTCTGGAGTTGGGCATACAGCAGAGAAAAAAACAGACAAGCTCCTTGATCCCAAGTTTTGGGCAGTTAAACTAGGCTATGAAGAACCCTCACACAAAGGGAAGTGAAGGAGGACATTACTGTGGATAAGGGATTCTGGAAGGCTTTTCTGAGGACGGCACATCTGAGCAAGAGTTGATGGGAGCAACCAAGTGAGGCCTGTGGCCCTCTGGGATACAGGGAGCCCAAGGTCTGCCTGTGAGAGACGCTTGGTATGTCTGAGAACAGTAGGAAGGCCAGCAGCTTGATCAGATTAAGCCAGGGGAGACTCAAGGGAGACGAGGTCAGAGAGGAAACCAGGAGGAAGAAGAACATGGAAATGACCTTGAATTATTTCTGAATAGATGGGAGCCATTGGAGGATTTTCAGTACAGGAATGAATGCTCTGACTAACATTTTTGAAAGATCTCCAGCTGCTGGGTTGGCAAATAAAGGCAAGAGGAAAGCACGGAAGCAGGGAAACCAGTGAGGGGGCTACTACACCAGTCCAAGCAAAACAAGATGGTGGCTTGGGCTCAAAGGTTATGGTGAGGGTTGTGCAAGGAGGCTGGCTTCTGGATAATTTTGTAGTAGAGATGACAGGATTTGCTGATGGACTGATGTGTGGGGAGAGAAAAAGAGAGAAAACGTGGCTTTGAGGATGTCAGCGGGTTTCTGGGCACCACACTGTAGTGTGACTGCTTCCATGTGTGCCTGCCCCGTTAGGGTGTAAGCTAGTTAGAGGAGCGACGATGCTTGCCCGTCCACCTGCGTAACACTGCACAGGGCCAGGCCCATAAATGTTCGCCCAGCATGTGAGTCATGCAGCGTCCCAAGCAGCTTCTCTGCACCTTTCTTTTGCTGCCAAGACCTTCAGGAAAGAGATGGGAGCATCCTGTCCCCACTCCCCCCTCAGTCTCCAGACAGGTTATTATCCTTCCACATCAACGTGGAAATGCTACTGAATGATCAGATGAGACAACTTGTCCCTGGAGCCAGGGCCCAGAAATGACTGCTCTCTATCCCCTCAGTCTCCTCTTGGGCAGACACCCGGCCCCTCAGGAGATGACAGCTTGAGTTCGGCTGCAAGCACCACACAACCCCTATGGAATTCAGTCTTTGCAAGGCCCAGGTGAGCTTGCCAACATCTCTGTTCCATGCAGGGAGGAATGACTGCCCCCTTTATACAAATGAGGAACCTGGGGGCTGCAAGTGGCAGGAACATTTGCAGGGCATGATGGGGGATGAGAACGATCCCTCTCCACTTTCTTGTATAAAATCATATCCAAAAAAAAAAAAAAAATACCAGTTGCCATCAATTCTGACTCAAGGCAACCCCATGTGTGCATAGCAGAACTGCCCCATAGGGTTTACAATGGCTGTGACCTTTTGAAAGCAGATCGTCAAGCCTTTCTTCCAAGGTGCCTCTGAGTGGGTTCAAACCACGATGTTCTCCTTAGTGGCATGGGCTTTGGAGTTATGCAGCCCTGGGTTCTAGATCCTACCAGCTATGCATGACCTTGAATCGTTACTTAATGTCACTGAGCGTCAGTTTCTCCATCTGCAAAATGGCGATTATAATGCCATCTATCTTACAGAGCAGTTGTTAAGACTTATAGTAGATGATATATAAATAAATAGCTTGGCACATTGGCTCATAGTAGGAACTCCATACGTGAAAATAATATTATTGCTGCTATTATTATAGAAACGATGTTGTGATTAGTGCCAGTGCTGGATTCTGTCTCGGGATCTGGTGCTGTGTGCTATGGTGGTACAGAAATAGAAACATTACCTAGAGACTCTAACTTAGGTAGTGATACAGGGCGGAAACAGTCCCAGCTCCATCCCCTCTTGCCTGTGTGATCTTTAGATAAGTTATTTCATTCCCCCAAACCTCAGTTTGTCTATGAAACAGGAATAATGATAGTACCTACCTCAGCAGGATTTTGTGACGGCCGAATATGATAATGCATATTAGGCACCCTGCACAGTACAGTGAGGGGCTCAAGGTAAGCAGAATCAGAACAGGACAGGCATCTAGCAGGTTCCAGCACACGTTCACCCCACAGGAGCAGCCTTCCAGGACATTACCCACAATAAAACCCAATCCAGTTGTCACTGAGTCAATTCTGAATCATGGCGACCCATGTATGTCAGAGTAGAACTATGCTCCATAGGGTTTTCAATGGCTGATTTTTCAGAAGTAGATCTCCAGGCCTTTCTTCCAAGGCACCTCTGGGTGAACTCAAACCTCCAGCCTTTCAGTTAGCAGCCAAGCACTTAACTGCTTATACCATCCAGGGACTCCTTACCAATAACTACCAGGTAAACCACTTAACCACTGCGCCACCAGGCCTCCTTACCAGGTAAAGAAGCCACTGTTTACTCTTCTCTATCCTCCCCAGACTAACCCCTGCTAGACCTCTATGTCTCAGTTTAAACACTACTGCCTTCAAGAAGTCATCCTTGATATTATCCCTTTGCTCCCTATCCCCCACCTCTACACCATTTCCCTGGATTCCTACCCTTCTTCAGTGCTCCCATAACGCCTATCCCAGCCCCATGCCAAACTCTGTGATGATACTAATTACTGAAACCCAAACCAAACCCATTGCTGCCAAGTTGATTCCGACTCATAGTGACCCTATAGGACAGAGTGAACTGCCCCATAGAGCAGCTGGTGAGTTTGAACCACCGACCGTTTGGTTAGCAGCCAAGGCTTAACCACTGTGCCACCAGGGCTCCATGATACGAATCACATTGCATTTAAATTATCTGTTTAATTATCTGACCTCCCCAGGGGTGACATGTTACAAAGAATGAAGGCTTAGGGGAAGGGACAAATATCACGTCTGTCATCAACTCTACATCCCAGAACCCAGCACAGTGCCTGGCACAAAGTGAGAGCTTGATACAACTTTGTTGAATGGATGCATGGCTGGCTGGATGCACAGGAGAAAGGAGGAAGGGAGGGAGGAAAAAAGGAAGGGAGTGAGGGAGGGAGGGAAGGAGGGAGAGAGGAAGGGAGGAAAAAGTCTTGGCATTGCTACTGCCTTATGCTAGTAAATTGCTCTGTCATTCCCAGCCTGCTCCTCTTGCCTTGGACCTATTATTCCATTCAGTTTTGGCTCTTCAACTGCAAAGAAAATGTATGGGGCCCAGGCCTAATCTGACATCAGTTCCTATCACGGAGTTAACCAAGGAGAATCAGGTCTGACTTCAGAGCTGGTGCATTTTAAACAGCGGTCCCATTTCCTAACCATTCACCTGGATGAAGCACATTCTCCATTGACTCTTCCAGGGAACAATGAAGGGGAAAAAAACAGACAATTTATTTTCTTATTTAAATATGTCACAGAGATAAGCGGGGCAGAGGATCAACGTCTTAGTCAGCATCTCCTCTCAGCCTGGATAAGGGCTTTGAGAAACCTCCAAGTCTTCTGGTATCTACAGCTGAGCCCAAGGTGGGTGGGGCGCTACTGTGGAACAGGCCCTGCCTGCCCACGCCACCCGGGCCTGCAGCGATGCTGACTTCTCAGTCCAGATCCATCACAGCCATGTTAAGAGAGAACACTCTCACCCTGCTCCTCGTGTTTCCATAAAACCCAAAAACCAAACCCATTGCGGTTGACTCCATTCTGACTCACAGCAACCATGTGTGTTACAGAGTAGAACTGCTCCATAGGGCTTTCTTAGCTGTAATCTTTACAGAAGCAGATGGCCAGACTTTTCTTCCACAGTGCCCCTGGGTGGAGTTCAAACTGCCAACCTTTAGATTAGTAGTCAAGCACAAACCATTTCTGCACCCAGGGACCTACTGAGCACCTACTATGTGCCAAATGCTGTGCTCAATGATTTCCATAAAAACCAGTTGCGGTTGAGTCGATTCTAACTCATGATAGCCCCACGTGTGTCAGAGCAGAACTATGCTCCAGAGAGTTTTCAATGGCTGTAATCTTATGGAAGCAGATCACCAGGGCTTTCTTCCAAGGTACCACTGGTAGGTTCAAACCACCAACCTTTTAGATTAGCAGCAGAGCGAAACTGTTTGTGCCACCCAGGGACCTGATGTTTCCATAGAGGGGAGGGAATCCCCAGTCTACGCCCCAGAGGGCACAGCACCAGTGGCACATCTATTTGTCCAGTCTTTCTCTGCCACCTCACTCTCTCCCAGTACTGGGAGAGGAGGAAGGACTTGTCCAAATAGTGAGTTTAGGGGCAATAATAGCAAACTCAGCTCAGTCCCAGGCTGCCTCTGTCCTCCCTAAACTTACCCAGCAGGGTTCGTTCATGTGATGGAGGCCTGAGCATGTCCCTTTGTGCAGATGAATGGGAGGGTAAATTTTTCTAATTCAAGAGGGATATATTAGCCAGCCAATTTGGCCTTATATCCCAAATCACATTCTCCAATCAGCTTTATCAGTAATAAAGCCGACATTCTGATCTCTCCATTTGACTCCTTTTGTGTTTTTCTCTCAGTTGGTTCCTATAGAGAACTACAGAGGGGAGAATGGTGGTTAGAGTGGAGAGGAGGAATTGGACAAGATCAGTGTTCCCTGCCTGGGGTTCCCAGAACCCTATGGGTCTTCAAAGGCAGTAATGAGAGTTTGTGAGCTATTTTCAATATTTCAAAGAGCCTAACAGAAAATGCATTTATCCACGATCAAAATGCATAGGCCAAATACACGCCAAGTGTCTGCTTTGGGCTGGAAAGATTCCCAATCAGTGAGGTCACACTGCCCTCTGCCCATTCTGATTGGCAGGACAGAGTGCTGGCCTTCCAGGGACCCCAGTCGCTTGACAATTAAGGGATGTCGGTTTCCCCTGCTCCTCTGCTTAACTACATGAGAAACATTCCCCCCTTGGCAAGGCTGTCCATTGCTTTGAAAGGGGAAATTGAAATGAGGTGCATTTTGGGGAATGAATAGAGGTAGGCTCAATCTTAGATAAAGGGAGTAAGAATGAGGTCTCAAGAAGAGGCTTTTTCCCAGGGCCAAGTAACAGAACGACCCAAGTTAGGAAAGTAAACATATCTTATTGTCTCACATCTCACTGAGTCCAGGCAACATACGAAGGATAAAGGAAGAGGGTGGGAAGAGGCGCTGAGGCTGGGTAACAGGTGAGAGGAGAGGTCTGAAGTAGGGCCATGTGTCCTCTGCATGTGGCCCCTTTCTCACATGAGTTTGCTCGTCTGTGGGTGGGCTGCCACAGGGCAGATCTGCGCTAAGCTGGGGACCTTAATGACCCTTGTTGCAGCTCCTCGCAGAGTCTCCTGTAACTCTTCCTGCTTAGGGGGTAGGGGAGTGCTGATCAGTGCCAACAATCCTGATCACAAGTGGCAGTTACTTATGTCTTTTAGGAATAAAAACGGGAAAAGAATTCATGTCCCTCTTAATAAATGCAGTCTGGTGGAAATAGTGCCTGGAAACCCAAGGTTCTTGGGAGGAACTCAGAGAATGGGAATGTGTTCCTAATCATTACAAAGCTGAGTTGTGTTGAGGGAGGGAGAGAAAGATGCCCCCTTCCTGGGAAAGTATCAGCACACAGAGAAGAGGGGGCTGCCCTTTCCCCCCACGCTAGGGAGGGCTGGGAAGGCAGTTTGCCTCTCTCTCCAAGGTCTTTTCAGTTGCCTCATATGCATGTGAAAGCTGGACAGTGTAAAAGGAAGACAGAGAGAGAAGTGATGCGTTTGAATTGTGGTGTTGGTGAAGAATATTGACTAGATTGTGGACTGCGAGAAGAAGGAACAAATCAGTCTTGGAGGAAGTACAGCCAGAATGCTCCTTAGAAGTGAGGATGTCAACACTTGGGCTCACTTCCTTTGGACACATCATCAAGAAAGACTAATCACTAGAAAAGGGCATCCTGTTTGAAGTGGAGGGTCAGCGAAAATGAGAGAAACTCTCCATGAGATGGAATGATACAGTGACTGCAATTACGGGCTCAAACATACCAACAATTGTGAGGATGGCATATGACCAGGCAATGGTTGGTTCTGCTACACATAAGGTCACCATGACTCAATGGCAACTAACAACAGGGTCACTGAACTGACCGGCAAGGCATGTCCTCCAGATGCCCCTGCTCTGCTTGAAACTGGAGGAGGAGAGCAAGCCTATCGTCAATCTCATCCCTACAGCTGATTGGGAAACTGAGCTCTGAGTGTGCCCTACAGACTCCATTACAGCCCTAACTCTGCACTTGTTCCCAAGTGCACATTGCCCCAGATTTAGATCCACAGTGCAAGTTGGAAAGCGTTATTGGGCCTCAGGCCCAAGCCATGTTCTCCAACATAATGTACCAAAAGATCTGTGATTTGAGGGTATCGGGCACATGTCCAGCTATTAATAAATGAATCAGAACTTCCCCTTCCATACAGCTAGTGTTCTTTGTCCTTCTTGTTGTTGTTAGGTAGTTGTCGTTGAGTCAATTTCAAATTATAGTCACCCCGTGTGACACAGTAACTGTCCCAGAGGGCTTCCTAGGCTGTAACCTTTATGGAAGCAGATTGCCACATCTTTCTTCTGCAGAGCCGCTGGGTGGGTTGTAAGCACCAACCTTTCGGTTAGCAGCCAAGTGCCTAACTATTGCACCACCAGGGCTCCTTCTTTGTAGTTACATTCCATCAATCAGGAACTGTCCCCCATCAACTTGAGCCCCAGAAGGGAGGGGATTTAGTGGCATATCAGTTTAAATAGCTTCCAAGGCTCACTCTTATCCCTAGAGCTTCAGATTCTTTGCTACTCCTTCAGTGGGTATCAGTTTCTCTCGTTGATCTTGGTCTCACCCCTCCTCTTCCCTCCCAGAGAAGAAAGCCACTCCCCTTGTCTCTCTGACTGAAGTGTGGACCATGGATTGGAGGAAGCCAAGAATGGATGGGGGGAGACCAGCTGGAAGGCTAATGCAGTTGCAAGGCATGTTGTGTCATAACTGTCCAGGAGAAAAGGAACGAGGTTTGAGGCATAGCAGCACCAGTGAGGGTGCAGGGAAACGGGGGGCAGGCTTGAGAATTATTTGGAAGGTAGAACCCACAAGACTTGGTTACCAGTAGATGAAAGGGAGTCAGTGGGCATAGAATTCAAGATTGATTTCCAGGTTTCTGGCTTAGAAAGATGTATGGTCGGGGGGCAATGCACTGAGGTGGGACACAAACGCTTGGGATAGTAAAAATTGCTGGGGAGGCAGAGCTGGGACATATAGGTGATAACAGAAACGAAGTGTTCAGTTTGTGGCGTGCTGAGCGTGGGAGCCCATGCGCCATCCAGATGGGTATGTGAGTCTGGAGCTCAGGAGCAAGGTCTTGGTTGGAGACCTAAATTAGAGGATTATCAGCATTTAGATAGTTGCGTTAAAGCCACAGGAGTAAATGAAATGTAGAATAAAAAAACTGAGGTGGGCTAAGGCCAAAGATCTGGAAACACCAACACTGAAGCAAATTTTAAGGGGGAGGAAGTGATGAGCAGAGGTAGATGCTGAAGAAGGGGCAGCAAGCGGGAAGGACAGACGGGAGGTCAAGAGGCAGGCTGTGGCCAGACTGGAGAAGGTCTGGAAGCCAAGAGAGACACTTGGATTTGGTAAATAGGAAGTCATGTGGTGCCCTCGGCTGGAGCACTTCCCCCAGAGTGGGTAGGGTGGAAGCCAGATGACAAATGAAGCTGAGAAATGAATTGGCAGACACTCTCTCAGGAAGCATGGCTGGGAAGGAAAGGAGGGAGACAGGGTGATAGCCAAAGGATGGTGCAGAGTCAAGGGACGGGTGTTGTTGAGTGTATTTTTAAGATGAAAATGAAGCATGTTTATGGGCTAATGGGGAGGAAACAGAGCGGAGGGAGACATTAGAGAGATGGGGGGCAGGGATGCCAACTGTGGCAGTGACTTTCTTGGGTAACGCGGGGCACAGTCCTCCGCACATCCCTACACAAATCCAACAGCAAGGTAAAGCAGCTGTTTCCTTTAGTGTCAATTTTGTGGTGAAGTAGGAGACTAGATTGTTCAGGACAGTGAGTGGATGAGGCCGCCCCACAGATGAGAACAGTCCCAAGATAGAGCCTGCAGTCCAGAGTGGTTCAGAACCAGGGGCAGAATACAGCAGGGACTGAGCAGAGTGGGAGAGGCTAGCAAGGGGCTGCATCAAGACGAAAGAGAGGAGCAAGACTAGGTCAGATTAACTTTTGGCTCGAAATCTGAGACCCACAGGCGTTGGGGTAGGTCAAGATACACACATATTTACCCTCTCAACACCCTACTTTACCCTAGTGTCTCCAGACTAAACAGTTCATTCGTACTAAGGTATTAATGGGTTGCATCTCCCATAATATTTAATTTTTTTAAGAGCTTTCAACACAAAGATTGCAGCAATAATAGAATCTTCTGGAAACACAGGCTGATACAGGGCAGCTATCTTATTGCTCTGTATCGAAAACTCCTCCCACCCCTGGCCCCAGCCGCTCAGCAATCCTTCACCTTGGGAAACCTGTCATAATTTGGCGCAGCAACCAAAAAAGAAAACCCCACTGTGTCTTTGACACTACGGAAAGCAGCCTCCAAAGTGTTCAGTTTGATCTGACAGACACTTGATGAGCATGCATTCATTCAACAAATATTTATTGAGCATCTACCACGTTCCAAGCACTGTTCTAGATGCTGAGGACACAATGGTGAGCAAAACAGACAAAGCCCCTGCCTTCAGGGTGGCATGACCTCATCAGGGCAAAAAGGCAGGAAAGCTGTGAGCCAGCCACTTTACAAGGACGACCATGAGGTCAGGATTTTTGCCCTATTTTACTAACACAGTAACTGCAGCCCAGAATGAACTAGAGCCAGGATTTGCCCCAGGTTGGCCTTATTACAAAGTTTGTACACAGAGAGTGCATAGTCTAGTGCTTCTCAGACTCTCCTGGGCACATGAATTACCTGGAGATCTTATTAAAACGCAGATTCTGATTTGATAGGTCAGGTGGCACCTAAGAGACTGCATTTCTAACAAGCTTCCCGGTGAGGCCTTGGACCACAGGTTGGAAACCAAGGGCCTGTTACTGTTGTTGTTAGCTACTGTCAAGTCAGCTCCAAGTCATGGCCACGCCATGTGTGCAGAGTAGAGCTGCTCCATAGGGTTGTCAAGGTTGTGACCTCTAGGAAGCAGGTCGCAGGCCTGCCTCTACTCTAGGTGGGTTCAAATTATCAACCTTTTGGCTAGTAGTCAACCACTTGCTAAACTCAGTTGGTCTTGGAATCTCCCCTTACCCCCCGCCCCGCCCTGCACCTTTTTAGCACCTTTTGAATGAAAGAATGAATGCGATCCCTGGGCCTCCAAGAGTCTTTTCCTGCCAGTGTACTTCCTGCCTTAGCATAACTGGACATTTGCCTCAGTTTCCCTGCTGAGCTCCTCACTGGGGCTGTAGGCTCCCAATGCTCTTCCACTGGGCTAGGGCCCCTCTACCCAGCACCCTCCCCTCGGAGCTGGCTCCTCCTCCTGCCTGAACAAAGTGAGAGCTGGCATGGGGCTCCTGGGTCCCACCCCTCTGAAGCTTCCTCCCAGAGCCCACCTTCAGCCCAGACAGGCTGGCTGACCCTATCTTAGCCTGCTTTGCCTCTGTCCTAAAATGCCAGCTGCTTCCCACCAACCAGCCAGAGGAAAATGGCATTTCAGCTCTTTGCATCCGCTCTTCGGCAAGTACTAAATCTAGACTAATGCGAATCAGCACAGTGGAGGAAGCTGAGGATAAGACTCCCCGGAGTGTCCTGATTTCTCACCTAACAAATCCGGGGGCAGTGGAAGGACTTGGTGATTTAGGAGCTCTCAGCTGTCAAGGCTGCCCCTTACCAACAGGTCTTTGGTTAAGTGAATTTAGCAGTTCAGGGATGCTAATGCAGACCTGTGGGGAGAGTGGTTCCCAGTCTCCTCTTGGGGGCTGCCTAATCTCATCACCACAAATCTGGTCGCCCTTGGGGCCACCTCTAGGGTGCCACATCCTCTGGGAACAGGTCCTGGCTTCCTCAGCGCACGGGGCAGATAATAAAGAGGGAGAGGGACGGGGGAACAAGGAGGCGGTGCTGCAAATGGCAGCCGTCATGTGAGCTGGCAAGTGGAGGCAGCAGCCTTCCTCCAAAGCCACCCAGTATCCACACCTTTCCTTTGTGCATTCTCAGGCATAGTCAAGACACAGGATCACCAGAGGTTAAACAGAAGGGTGAGAATGGCTGATCACCTGGAAGGCTTAACCTTCAAAAAGGGGAGTGCCTAAGAGGGCAGGGAGAGAGGGAAACAGAGAAGGAAAATTGGAGAAAGATAAGTGGAGGAGGCTGGAAGAGAAGAAGAGGAGAAAGGAAAGGGGCAGAGTAATGAAAATGTTAGGAGACACACAAGGCTCAGACGAGGCAGAATATGGTAGGTCTTCTCACACGATGGTGGATTGAAATGACTCTCTGAGTCATACCCAAGCAGGTAGATTCGCTATTTTTATTTTCATTCTTGATAAAAATTTTCTGATATTGCCACTGTGACATTTCTATCAATGTTCACCCTCTCTGAGGAGATGGGGGACAGAGTACAGGAAATGTGCCATGGAGTCAATTCCGAATCATGGTGACCCCGTGTGCTGCAGACTAGAATTAAGCTCCACAGGGTTTTCTTGGCTGTAATCTTTATGGAATCAGACACCAGGCCTTTCTTCCATGACACCACTGGGTGGGTTTGAACTGCCAACCTTTTGGCTGGTAGCCGAGTGCAAACCATTTGTGCTACCCCAGGACATTTTCCGGCACAGGCCTGCTGAAGGACTGAGTAATCCCTCACATTCTCTAAATGGTTCATCTATGTATCACCCATCAAGTAATTCACAAGTGGGTCTTCAGGAAACACAGAGCCTTGAGCCAGAAGAGAGACCTCCTGCAGGATTTGGGAGCCTGGGATGAACAGGAAGGTTCTGGGCCTCCTCAAAGTGCTCCAACAGAGTGCCAGCCCAGCAAAGGCTCAAACGCAGCATGTCCTGGGAACCTAACACCCTCCTCAGCTCATCAGCCCCCCAATAAGTCTCACCTTCTGCCTTCCACAAAACATGGATGGATCTGACTACATCAAGAGCATTTCTGCCCCAAGAAGGATGCCATAAACAAAATACAGATGGCAGATTGGAAGAAGTTATTTGTAATCTCTAAAACCAACCACGGGCAATATCTGGAAGGTCAAAGGAGCTTCTGTAAACCAACCAAAAAAATTAAAAACTAAGAAAGGAAATCCAATTAGAAAATGGGCAAAGGATACGAAAAGGCAATTCACAAAGAGAGAAGCTCAAACAGCTAATAAGCATACAAGAGATATTCAGACTCCCTAGTAAACAGAGGAATGTAAAAGAAAAACAACGAGATGGCAGTTTAAACACATAAGAAGAGCAAACATTAGAAAGTTGGATAACATCAGGTATTGGTGAGGATGTGGGAAGACAAACTCTTGTGCACTTTTGGTTGCCATTCTGGAAATGGTGCACTTTCCAGCCATTCTGGAAAGCAGTATGGCAGAACATAGAAAATTACCATGTTAACTCAGGGATCCCAATCCTTGGTTTGTATAGCATGGAGTTATTCTCACATAGGGTCCCAAGAAGGCAAGTACAAAGATGTTCCTTAGAACCTCGTGTGTGGTTAGGAATTAAGAGACAAGCCAGGGGTCTCTCCCCAGGAAAACAGATACATCAAATGTGATGAATGAACAAGTCATCAGGCAACTAAATTTCAGTTAGAAACTACAGGCTAGACGCCCACCAGCAGCACGGCTAGAGCCTTAAAATATGGTGTTGAGTAAATAAAGTAGAAACCAGATAAAATTTATAGTTCAATACCATTCATGTAAATCAAAAATACACAAAACAACGCTACATATTTTATAAGGGTCTGTGCATACTTTAAGACATAGATCAACTATATTAAAGTACTAGGTACCTATGAGGGGAGGGCAATAATAGCCTTGGAGATTGAGGAGGAAAGGAGGAAAAAATTAAAATAAAACAAGAGAGGAGCCTTGCACAGGCTGGGGATCATAAAGTGCTATGGACGGACAGTAGCATTAATTCAATGTTAAGCACCTGACATTGGGAAAAAAAAAAACAGGAAACAAAAACATCCAGCTGTGCCTTCCACATGGCTCAGGAAAACTATCCCTGCAGCATTTTCCTCTTTCCATGTTTCTTGGAACAAAATGTCATAGGAGATGTGAATCCCAGCGGTCCTTGAATGTGGGGAATTGCCCATCTTGCTGTACTTCAAAAATTCCTGGGTGGCACACATGGTTAACACACAGAGCTGCTAACGAAAGGTTGGTAGTTCAAGTCCACCCAGAGGCATTTAAGAAGAAAGACCTGGTGGTCTACTTCTGAAAAATCAGCCATCGAAAACCCTAGGGGACACAGTTCTACTCTGACACACATGGGGTTGCCAGGAGTTGGAAATGACTTGACAGCAACTAGTAAGCCTCACAAAGACTCAATGCAGATTTTGTCCCCTGGAGGGATGCATGTGAGAAGGTTAAGCCAGAGCAGTCACCTCTCCCAGAGGGAACTGACAGTGCTGCTTCCCAGTGGTGGGTGGGTAGGAAGATGGCTGCAGCCAGGATGTCTGATGGGTAGAATTCAGGACTGCTTGTTTCCTCCCTTTCCAGTTCTCAGGAGCAACCACACAGGCCAAGGATGGATGAGGACCAGAAAGCTCAGTGAGTCCATATTCCTTCACCCTGGGGTCTTTTCCTGCTTGAAGCACCGCCAGGTAGGCTATGCTTCCCATTGCCAGAAAGCCAAGGCAGAATGGCCACTGGGCAGGATCTGCCATTGGGATGGGGCTTAGGCTAGTAACCTTTTCCACCCTGTTTTAGTATTTCTGGCTCCTATTTTCTGTTACTGATCAAAGAGCTTCCAAATCTAGCATTACATAGACAAGGTGGCTATTATTATTCCCATTTTAAAAAACAAACCAGTTGACACTGAGTCAATTCCAACTCACAGCAACTCCATACGTGTCAGAGTAGAACTGTGCTCCATAGCGTTTTCAGTGGCTGATTTTTCAGACGTAGATCACCAGGCCTCTTTTCTGAGGTACCTCTGGATGGACTCGAACTGTCAACTTCTTGGTTAGGAGCCGAGTACTTAACCATTTGCGCCACCCAGGGACTCCATTCCTATTTTACAGGTGAGGAAATGGAGGCCCAGGAAGATGAAATGATTCACTCACAGTCACATAAGTTGTAAGGGGCAGGAACAAGGCAGCAAGACACGTTTCCTGACTCCCAAGCCTCACAGCCCAGATCTGTCATGGATCTGCCCCTCTAGAACAGTACATATAACAAGGACTAGGATGGCAGAGTCACATAGGTCCCTGGGAGAAGCGGATGGCATCATTTGAGATAACTGCTTTCATGTTAGGAACTTTTTAACGTGGCCTGAAAAGAAATCATCAAACTATCGCCTCCTTCTTATTGTCAAGTAATGTGCCAGACACCCACAGCTCATTACCAACCCTCACCCAATCTCTGAGCCTCTCTCCATCTTGAATCTCACCCCTGAAATAGGGATGTAGGATGCAATGAGGGTAAGAATACGGTAAGGAAGACTCAGGACAGGGTGGGGGAAGGCGGAGAAGTCAGGCAACAACCCGCATGCAAACCTCCTGAGGCCTGATCCACTCTACCACACTTGCTCATCTTAGAAAGGACCATCAATCATTTTGCACAAAACGTCTGTGCATTCTCTGATAATACACTTGTATCTCAAATGGTCTAAATTTCAAAGTCTCTGCTTTCTCCCTTTGAAGTTAAAACAGTCACACGCGCTTACTTTCAATCAATCAATAGATGTAGCTACTTAATAACAGGACTTATTCTGTTTTCTATTAAAAAACCTACAAGGTGGACACATCGTTTTTTTGAGGTTTCTGGATTATAACTGCACCTAATTGAGTATAAATTAGACACTGGCAAGGAGGAAGTTATTTGTGCCGCAACATGATCTCTTATTTTCTGCTCTAGACTACACAGGAGATTCTCAAACAAATTTCTAAGAGTTATCTTGGTGATCTCAGTAATTTAACTATCCATACATTATTTTTAGCATCATCAAAGTTCCTTGTAATGATGATTTTCAAGGATAGGACTGACATCCCCTTAGACAACAATTCAGCTTAAAATTTTCCAACAGTATAGAAAAAAAAAATAGGTAGAAAGTAAAAGGCAGTTCCAGTGAGGAGGCCCCCCAAATGCCCCAGGGCTTTGCTTTTTGTGGGCTCACCCACCCCACTAGCTCCAGGATGGAGACAGTGCCCCTTCTCTCTTATTGGCCTTATCATGACCTGCTCCAGTGCTCCTGGTATGTGTCTGACACATCTGTCTGATAGGGCCCCTGGTGGTGGCCACACAGCACTTCCAACTTCTCCTCCAGCATTTTAGGATCCATGTGCAGGACCGAGGGCTGGTGGGGACTTCCTATCTGCTAGAACTGTCACCGTTCAGGCAACCAAGAAACTGATTAAAGCTCAAGGAGCTCTGGAGAAGAAGATGCTACAATCAGGTGAAGCTGTTTCTGGTGCCCTCCTTCATTTTCCATTTCCTCATAGTCAACTGGCCATACAACTCCACCACATTTTCCAGTATCCCATCCCAACTCGTGCAACACAAACCACCCCAATACATCCAAATACATCCTGACCCACCTTCCCATCTCATCTTGCGTCCACTCCACCAAATCCCAACTATCTCATTCTACTCTGGCCCAACTCCACCCATCTAATCCTATCTTGTAAAACCAAAAACCAAACCCCTTGCTGTTGAGTCAATTCCGACTCATAGCAACCCTATAGGACAGAGTAGAACTGCCCCACAGATTTTCCAAGGAGAAGCTGGTGGATTAGAACCGCCAACCTTTTGGTTAGCAGCCAAGCTCTTAACAACTGTGCCACCAGGGCTCCCATCCTATCCCATTCCATCCTAATCCAAGCTATCATATACCATCCCAGCGCATTTCAACCCCATTATCACTCCATCTCATCTAATCTCATCCCAATCAATCCCCTGAATACCCTACATCCTATGCTCTAAATCCCACCCCAAACCATGCAATCTCACTCCATTCTATCCTGTACCATCTCACTGTTCATCTCAATCCATTCCAATTCATTCTATCTATTCCATACTAGTACATACCAACCCACTCTTGATCCTACTCCAACTCATCGCTCCCTACTTGATCCTAGTCTATCTCAAATTATCATTATTTTCCAATCTCACCTCCTCATATTCCATTCCATCTCCCTCCTCTCATCCCCTGCTTGGCCAAAGTTCTCCTTTGTGACTGTATACAGGAACATGACCATTCTTCATGTTCCCTGAAGCTACCTGAGAAAGTCAAAGGATCTCACCTCCCACCAAGTTAAGTGTGTATTTGGGTGGGAGAAAAGAAAATACAGTCTCATCTTTAAAGGAAGAGTGTGAAAGATAGTCCATGGGGAGTGGGCTCTCAACAGTCCAGGGAGAAAATAAATATGAGTTTCCTTTGTTTCCCTTGACTGACAAGAGCCAGGAAAGAGCTCTAGCAACCACATCCTCATTTTTAGGTTGAGAAACACACACATTTTCCAGCTCACCCTTTGCTTTCTGTGGGCCCAAGAGACAGCCAAGTTCATTTAAAGCCAGTGATTCCTGAGGCAGGGTCTCTGTGAGTCTGAGGATTCTGGAATAATCCTCCATTTGCAGGTTCAGCCACATGTTCCCCTGTTGTTGGGGAAGCAGGCAAAGCAGGGGGGTTGGGAGGCCATATCCCACCCAAGGAGAGAAATCCAGGGACGGCAGTGTTGGTGGTATTCTCCAACCTCTAGGGGGCGCTAGAGGGTACTCCTCTTCACCCTTCTAGGAAGAGGAGCACTGACATGGGTTGATGGGTTGGATGAGTCAGCCAGGTTCTAAGGGGTGTGCTTTTAATGGCAGTACCAAAGAAAGACTCTCGCTGTTGCATATAGTGACATCTTGGAGTGGCATAGTGTTTAGATTATTTATCTTGTAATTCTAAAAGGCTGGTGCAGAAAGCAAGTAGAACATAGTAGTAGTAGTAATAGTAGTAGTAATTGTTGTAAGTTGCCATTGAGTCAGTTCAGATAAGACTCTGTGTTTTCTTTTCTCTTCTCCCACCCAGGTACACACTTAGCTCTTATATCCTTGATGAGAGGTGAGATCCTTTGGCAGATAGGCCTGGGGCTATTCCCCACTTGGGGATGCCTCTTCACCTCTTCCCACTCCTCCCAGCCCCCAACTGCCTTGGGAATGTCCAAGAGGGTGGTGTGAGGGAAAGGAACCTTGGACTCCAGATAACCAGCCTCTGATCCTCTCAACAGGTGTTTACTAAGTGACTACTATGTGCTATGAGCTGGATTACACTGCCTTGCCTGCCTGAGTTCATGATCCTTTAGAGAAGACAGACTCCACCTGTTATGGATTGAATTGTGTTCCCTAAAAAGTATGTAATGTAAATTCTAACCTCTATGTCAGTGGTTATAATCCCATTTGGGAATGGATTGCTTTGGTTATGTAATGAGGCAGGATTAGTACAGGGTGTATTTTGAATCAATCTCTTAAAAAATATAAAGAGGGCAGATTAGGCAAGCAGAGATGAGAGGAAGATAAATGCCAAGCCACATGTAGATCTCCAAGGAACTAGGAAACAAGAGCTGAAGGACTTCCTCCAGAGCCCACAGAGAGAGAAAGCCTTCCCCTAGAGCCAACTCCCTGAATTCAGACTTCTAGCCTCCTAAACCCTGAGAAAATAAATTCTGTTTCTTAAAGCCATCCACTTGTGGTATTTCTGTTATAGCAGCACTAGATAACTAAGACACCACCTCATTAAATAAGAAATTCCAATATGTCATGACAAGTTTTACAAAAGGGGAAACACGTGCAGTTGTGAGATCCCACAGCAGAGCTCAGTCTAGACAGGCATTTGGGGCTAGAAACCAAAGACAGCTCTGCAGCTAGTGGAGATGGATGGATGATGGCTGCTTGAAGAGAAGGAAGTTGGGGATTCAGGCCTCAAGTGCCAAAACCAGCATAGCATAACCGATGGGGGCAGGCAGCCCAATGGGAAGAACCAGGTGGAGGAAGGCAGCCTGGGCAGAAGGGTTCCAGGGATGTGGCACCAGCTGGGTCCCCTGATAAGTAGGATAGCAGTGTGGTTACAAGTAAGGGATTTAGAGTCAGGCAGACCTGGGTTCAAACCCTGGCTTGGCCATTTACTTGTTTTATGGATAAATTATGTATCCTCTCTGAACCTGTTTCTTCATCTATAAAATGGGAATAATAATATTGCCGACTTTACTAGGTTGCTGTGAGGACTGAGTTCATACATGAAAGTGCTTGGAACAGTGCTGGGTAAGTGGTGAGTGCTCAGTGAACACTAGCTATTAGTGTCATGCCCCTGGGTGCCCAGAACAGCTTTCTGAGCATGGTAGGCGGGTGAGGACATGGTGAGGGCACAAGACTCCCTGGCTGATTCCTTTGTCCTCCGTGTTCCTACTCAGCCCCAGCGTCCATTTAATGGGCACGGTCAATGAGGCAGGTCTTGTGCTGGGTTTGTGGCACACCTTATTTCTAACCTTTCCCACAATTCAGGACTTACTTGTCCCTTTTGAAGGTGGGAACCTGAGACTTGGAAAGGTCTGAGATCAGCTAGTCTCCAGACAAGGAACATCTGACTCTGCTGAGCAATGAGATTCCCTTAATCCTGCTGGCAATGACAATGAAACAGGCAGGTTGGGCACATGGGTCAAGGTAATGCTGCTGAAGCTACCTGCTGGTTCTTCGGACAAACTCAAACTCTGCAGTGTTCAAGATCCCACAGTTTGGTTCTCCAGGCCCCCTGCACATTATTCTAGCCTCACCTCAACAAAACCACACACCCACCATGCTAATTATGTCAGTACTGTTCTCTGTAGTCAGCTTATTTTTTTAAAAACCGTAAACCCACAGCTCAACTGCAAATGGAAATTCAAATCCATACATACATTGGCGACTGAGCAGTTAAATGCCTTTCCATTGGGGGTGGGGATGCCGAAGGCTTGTTGTTGCACTGGTTCTAGATAATCTAGAGAGCTTCCTTACCAATCTGTAGCATTTAGTTCTGAGGGAAAAGCTACTGGGAAGCAGGTATCTTTGTGATTTTATTACCTCTGCAAACTAGTTGCCTTGCTGGACCTCTGAAACTCCTGATTTATCCTTATCAGCCCCTGAAAAACTGTCTAAGGGAAAAAAAATAAAAATAAAAAAAATGATGCACTGATTTAACCATTTATCAAGCACCAATTCTATGCCAGGCCCTGCGCTGGGAGCTGGGGTACTGAGAGTAATAAAGCACTGTCCCTGCCTTCAGGAAGCTCACAATTTAACATGTGAGGTCAACAAATAAGCACTTTTAATACAATTCCATTTGTACTATAATAAAAACATTGAGCACAGCCAGTGCGCCTGTGTGCAAGAGACTAACTAACCAAGCACTTAGGTAATGAGCAAAGCGGGAGAAATTTTTTAAAAAATAATTGGTTATTGGGTTTTTTTTTTAAGTCACAACGTGGTTGGCATGAGAAAAACCAGAACTTTGTCAGGAATCCTTATACTTATTTTACAGTTTAATATTGCTTTTATTTTGAATTATTTATTAGGAGATGGCAGGCAACACAACCATTTCAATGCTCAGAGCTTCTTAATCCACAGAGAAAAGTAGCTAGATTTGAGAACTATTTAATGGGGTATAAAACTGACAGAATTTGATGACCACCTAATAAGGGAAGTCACTAAAAGGAAGCTGTGGATGAGCCTAAGGTTCCTGGGTTGGGTAACTGGGCTACAGGTATCACCAATACATAGGGAATACTGGAAGCTTAGGAGAAGAGCTAATGAGTTTGCTTTGGAAGGGAAACATCCAGGTGAAGATGTCCAAGAGTCAGCTAGATATATGGGCTGTCTAGATCCAGAGCTTCTATGGGCTAGGAAGCCAGTAGACATATATCAGGCCAAATGTCTTGGCAGGAGAGATATATCCGGAAGCTTCAGAGTATGGTAGTGGAAGGAGTGGGCATCGATGAGCTCATGCAGGGAGTGGTGAAAGGAAATGGGGAAAAGTACAAGGAATAAAATTCTGCACATCCCCATATTTAAGGGAGGGGAATAAATGCTACTATTAGGGACCAAAAAGGATCAGTCAAGAGGTAGGAGAAAAATCAATAAAGCATGGTGTCCTAGAAGCCTGGGAATGGGAATTTAAAAAGGAGGGATCCAAAGTGTCCCAAGCCACAGAGAAGTGAAGGAAGAGAAGGACAGTACAATGTATTTGACAATTAGGGTGATCAACAGTGATCTTTTCTAAAAAGTTTCAGTGGAGTCCTGGGACAGCAGCTGGACTAAAGGGAGTGAATGGCAGTAGAAAAGTGAGCCGAAGACCCCCTTTGAAGAGAGTTGATTGTAAAAGAGAAAGAGAATGTGAAATCAAATTGATAACGGCAACTCGAACAGTTAGATGGGAAGCTTAGGGGGCAGTGAGTTTAAAATAATGGTGATGGAATAATGTGGAAAAGAATAGCAAGAATGGTAGCACAACCTGAAGAACGTAAGCAATATCACTGAATTGTACATATAGAAATTGTTTTAAAAAAGAGATGGGATGATAGCTAACAAAAGGTCAATGGGACCAAGAAGTCTTGTTGACTTGTTTTCTGTTTATAGGACAAGGGGAAATATCCAATAGGGAGAGCCATTGATTGATTGACAGTAAGGAAAGTAAGGAGCCTGGGTTTTTGGGGAGGTTTTTGCGGGGGTGGGGAAGAGGCAGTGCACAGGTAGAGGCATCTGGGGGAAGAGGGTAAAGGTAAATGAGAAAGCTCCCCCTTTTCAAATCCTTATATTCATTTTATCCAGTCACCACTGGGCCAGGAAGGGTAACTGTTCAGTCCTGAACATCTTTTAAAGTCAATAGTGTGAAGAGGACACGAAATGAATGTGCTTTCCCCTCTGATGTGCCAAATCGTGCTGATCATCTGTCACCAAGTCCATTTCCAAATCTCTGCTGCCTGCAAGGCCAAACAGTACAGGGACCGATTATCAAGTAGGCAAGGTAAGCACCCTGCTTACCATGTTTGCCAGATCATCTGTAGTGAATAATTTCACATTTTTCAGCACATCAAAGATTCTGCTTCTAGGTATGACTGGCATTTGTCTCTCTCCCAATCCCACAGCACCCTGCTACAGAATCAAAGCCTCTTTTCAAATTTATAATCCCTGACAGGGTGGATGACCCAATGGGCAAGGTAAGCACAGGCTTACTTGTGCTTACTTACTAATCTACAGTCAACAATTTCACACTATAGATTAAATAAGCACAAGTAAGCCCGTGCTTACCTTGCCTATGGGATAATCCGAACCTGAAACACCACACTGAAATGTGGGAAAGGCTTTTAAAAAGAAATGCATTGGAAGCTCCGGAAGCCACAGCACAACTACTCCCTCCTCCAAACCCTGTCCCCCCCCAAATTCTCTACTGACCAAAGAGCTGACAGTAAATGAATCTCTAAAAAGCAAGGTTCAAGCACCGCGGAGCAGTGTGCAAGCTCGGGTGAGCTGGCCTTTTTCTTCTCCCCGGAGGCCTGTCATACCCAAGGGGCAGGGACAAATCTAGCCAGAAAAACAATTCAAGTCAGATCCAGGCGGTTCTGGGTCAGCCAAACTAGAGCAGGAGCCTCACCAGGACAAACCTCAGAGAGGCCTGACGGCCGATAGAGAAGATCCCCCCACTGCCCATGTGGCAAGTCTGGGTGACCAGCGGCATTGATGTGCACAGCTTTCTGGTGGGTGTGGGTGTGAGCAAGACCAAGTTCCCAGGCGCGTGCATCGCGGGCGCCCCTCTCTGGGTGTCGGCGGCTATGGCTCTTAGGAGAACACGAGAAGGTCCGATCAAGTCGGGAAGAGAGAGCCGGGCCTGGCTCAGGGCGACCCCCCTGCTTGGGAACCTCAACATTCCGCGACTAAGGGGTGAACGACACGGTCTGTGGGGTTCGGCTCACAAGATGCTGGGGCCCAAAGTGAGCCTGAAAGCTCACCACTCACTGGCCTGCCAGAGGATGAGGGGCACTCTCCAAGAAGAGGGCACTGGGTGTTGGGGTTGCTGAGGCCAACCCTTCAGAGGTTCAATCGGTGGTTAAAAAACAAAAAAACAAAACCGCTCCCAGCCTGAGATGCCCTGGGTCCAGGCCTTGGCAGCAGGTGTTTCAGGTCTTCTCCCCGGCGGGGTGTCAGCCTCCGGACTAAATGAAAATGCAGCTCCAGGCCTACCCGTTTGGACCCGTCCCCACCCGGGCACACGGAACTTTCCAGGCTGTAGCTAAAGCAGAGCTTCAGATGCACGGGGTAAAATGGGGGGAAAACAGTTGAGGCCAGTGGCCCCCACTGGGGACTAGATTCCCTCCAAGGACTGCATGCCTTCCGCGGTCGGCAAGCTGCAGCCAGACACAGCGAAGTTCGGGACTCGCCGCACCCGCCGGGTCTGCCCCCTCCTCGACTCGGTCGCCGGTAGCGATCCTGCCGCCAGCGCCGCCGCTGCCGCAGCCCGGGCGCTCGGCTGCAGGAGGGCGCGGGAAAGGGCACTTTGGCGCGGAGTGGGAACCAAGGGGGACGTGGCAGCGCGGGGCCCGGCGGTGACACTGCCTCCCCCGCCCCTGGGCACAACCCCTGCCCCCGCCTCCCCGTCACTAAGCTCTCTCCAGCCCCTACCCGAGCCCTTCTGCAAAGCGTGCGTGGGACCCCCGCCCTGGGCTCCCGCCCACCTGGCCCCCCTACTAGCCCGGAGCGCCGAAGGAGGGAGACAATTGGGGAGGGGGTGGCGGCCGCAGTCTGAGGGCGGCTCCAGCGGGGGCGAGGGTTCCGTTCCGGAGAAAATGGGCGAAGGCAGGGAAGGGGAGACCCCGCAGACGCGGAAATGGGGAGGAGGCGCGCCATTTCTCTCAGCCCCTCGACGGGTGTGCCAACCAGAATTGGGGGGGGGGGGTCCGGGAAAGTTTATCGGGGAAAGCCTAGCACCTTGGGGGCTGGATGGCTGTAGAAATTGAAGCCATGGGCCGGGCGCCCCGCAACCCCAGGCGGGGATGTCTGTCTCCCAGACCCCCACACCCGCCGGACCTGGCCAAGTTGCAGTGGGGTTGGGGGCAGCAGTGAGCGTGAGGGTGGAGGTGGCGACGTGGTTGAGAGTGGGGTGGAGGTAGAGAGGCAAAACTGAAAATGAGGGTGGGCGATTGGGCGGGTGCGAGGTTAAGGCGGGGAGACGGCGGGGGTAGAGACCAGGACCAGGTCGGGGCTGAGTGGGC